>NC_133231.1:23304318-23939511 GCF_040436345.1 Pagrus major | reverse complement strand
ACATGTAAAAAGACCCCACCCCACCTAGATAAAGGGTCACGCCCAGATTCAAAGAGACAGTGTTTGTGATTGTTTTGTGTCCTGTCCTGTGTAATTGTTGTTGTTTTTTTGTCTCTTGGTGATTGCTTTGTGTCTCTTTATAGCTGTTCTGTGTCTTTAGTTTTCTGCGTCTCTTTGTAGTGATTTTGTGTCTCTTTATGATAGTTATTTGTCCCCTTGTAGTTGTTTTGTGTCTTTAGTGTTTTGCATCTCATTGTAGATGTTTTGTGCTTCTGTGATAGTTTTGTCTCTGTGATAGTTTTGTCTCTCTTTGAAGTTTTTGGGGGTTTTTTTGCCATTTTTGATACTTTTGAGTATCTGTGGTAGTTTTGTGTCATCTCAGTTGTTTTTCTTGTCACCTTGTAGTCGTTTAATGCCTCTTTGTGGTACTTCTATTTCTCCTTGTGGCTACTTTTGTGTCTTTTTGGAAATGTTGTGTCTCTTTGCAGTCATAAGATTGACTGAGACAAAGAAATGTGAACTTTAAATAGAAGCCCTGGCCCCCTGACACCTACTGTGCCCAGTAGGCTCGTTCAGTAATACATCCATGATTGCAGGGCTGTCAAACTGGATTGCTTTACGTTGGACGGATGTTGCTGTTACTGTGTCCATCCACTCATTGTTCTTATTTTAAGCTCTGCAGCAATTGCTGCTCTCTTATACCCTCTTGATACACAGATACAAACATTTATTTAATTACCCTCAGACGTCTACAGTATTTAGTGAGTTCTCGTGACTAAATAGCTTGTTTAATGTTTATACACCCCTCATTTGTTCTTGTCTTGTTTTTCTTGCAGAGTCCTTTATTATTCGCTTTGCAGCTGTCTTCATTTCCCCATGTGGGTCATTAGTTAGATATTCTACCCCTGGGACCCACCCAGTATAACCTGCTTTCTCCAGCTGGGAGTTGATATGAAACATTTACATGAACATTTTAATGGTAGCTGCTCAGGTAAAGCAGAGAATTAGTCACTTACTGCCCTTGCTCAGACTATATTTAAGTCACACTTGGAAACCTTCTTTAGTCGGAGAAAATGTGCCGCTGTATGTGCATGACATTCATATCAGTCTATATTCTGCTTCCTTCTGTCCGAGGTAATGTCCAGGTGAAGATGAACGCTGACTTTACAAAAAAGGATTTTGTATTCGCACTCCCCGGTGGCTCTTGGATAGTGAACCCATCACTCTGAGTAGGTTAGAAATAGGATTATGGCGCATTCTGACAGTCGGGGGTGAAAAAGAGTTTGATTTATTGGTTAATATGCGTGCAGACTTAAGCCAACAGTTCTGGGCCTGTTCCCAAGTAGAGAGGTGTGTAGATCAGGTATTAACTCTGCTGAAAGGCCAGAAGTGGTCTTTTCTGGAAAGTAGGACAGCTGCCATATTTGCAGGAAGGTATTTTATCAGCAGGTGACAGTAGCCAGGCGGTAGATGTCACGCTGAGTAGGTGCAAATGTGGTAGAAATGAATAGAACCTCAACGTGTGAGGGCTCAGATTTAAAGACGCTGCTGTGCACGATGAAAGACCGAGCACTGTGCATTGTTACTACTTCTCTCTATTTATCTAGACTTCCATATTTGTAAGAGCCAGGATATTAAGAAAACATGCTTTGTAGGTCCCCTTATTGATTCTTAAAGGGTAATTGCACCAATTTTACACATTAAAGTGTGTTTACAGGTCTTGGGGAGCGTGAAATACGTATACAGTCTTTTGTGGCTCCAGAGGAAGCTCCATGTAATCTGATAAATTACTTCCAGTGATGTCACTCAGTGACTAACTTGCATTGTGGGTAAGGTAGGTGCCAGGTTTATAAGGAAGAAGAATCATGGAATAAAACCAGTGATATCTCTGTTTCTGCTGTAGTCCAACACTGTGATAGGAGCGCAAGTGGACTGCTTTTCAAAACCACGAGCCCACATAACCCAAAATGTAACTTAGCCACTGAGCGACATCACTGGAGACAATTTATCAGATTACATACACCTCTTCTTTTGTTCAGCTTTTTTCTTCTTTTGCCATTCCTCCCTGCAAAATGTTACTCTTATCTGGTGCTAAAGAAATGTTAATTTTCTCTCTTGTCCTTTGTGTCAATGACTAAGGCTACAGGAAGCTCTAGCTCCTTCAGCAAACAAAGCCTTTAAGTGTTCAGACAGAACACAAAGTGAATTTTAGACCGATTTCATACAAAGTTGATGGACGGAAAAAGAGAATAATTCTAGGTGAATACTGGCTTCCCATTTCATCTGTAAACACTTTGGCTTGCCAGAGGCTACCTAGCTGACCTAAGTCTGCTGAAAAGTGTTTGTCTTCAACATATTTTTTCTCCTTTCCTTCCTTCCTGTGATCTGCAACATAAAAAGCAGAATAGGAATTGATAAAATCTAAACAAGAACTAACTCATATCGGTCTTTTCCTCCTCTTTTCGGCGGTGGAGCAGCGTCAGCCCAGTGGGCTTTGGTTTCCAGCTGGTTTTGGTCTGATTAGCACAGGGAGATGGGCCGATGTATCACTCCATTAGGGGCAGAGAGAGGGGTTGCTGATCGTTGCCACTCAGCCATTACATGCCGTCATGAGATACTCCCATTTTGCCCATTTTCTGCATCCCCCCGCCTCCTCAAATCACTCTGTTGTGGAGATGCAGTTGATCAGACTGGCAGAAGCTTTCACCATCCTCTGTCTCTCCTTTACAGAGACACTCACACAGAGCTACAGCTAATGTTTATTTTGAATGTTGGTAGTTTTTTCGGTTAATCATTTACTTTTTGATAGTTATGTCTCACCTCAATTGTTGTCTGTCTTCATTTTCATTGTTATTTGTTTGTTTTATGTCTGCAACCGACAAGACTGTGCTTGTCTTGGCCAGGACTCTCTTAAAAAAAAGATTTTTAATCAGTCAAATATAGGTTAAAAGACTATATATAATGCCACAAATAATGACAAATGGCCATCACAGTTTTCTGCAGCCCAAGATGATTTCTCCAACCAGCAGTCCAAAATCCAAACAGGTTCAGTTTAAAATGATATAAAACAGAGAAAATCATTAAATACTCATATATTAAGAAGCTGAAACCAGCAAACATTATACATTATTGTTTAAAAAAATTACCCAAAATGATTCATTGAATATTTTATTCATCCTTTATTTAACTGCATAGGTACCACTGAGGTTGGTAGACACTGAGTAGACCTGAACAATGAAAAACCTGCAGACAAATAAATCAGGTAATGGATAAAACAATAAAAAAAAAGGCTAAAACAAAAAGTCTCTTAATCACTGCAATGCAACTATTGTAATAAACAAGGTCATTTTTGAGGAAAAATACTAAATATTTTTTCAGCTTCTAAATTATGAGAATTTGCTGCTTTTCTTTGTCTTGCGTTATAGTAAACTCTAATTTCTAACTCGAAATTGTAAAGCCTAACAATAACAAAATGGTAATGGAAAGAAGAGAAACAATCTGATACCCTCATTCAGCCCATTTTGTACTATTGTCTGACATTTTATGATCCAATCAATTGAAAGACAAAATACAAGACAGATTAACGGACAATTAAAGTAATGGTTAGCTGCAGAACTAAAGAAAATACAAAAAGGAGGATAAAGAAAGCTTTGAGCAGAGACTGTTAACACAGGAGTCATTTAACACAAAATGTACAGCTGTCCTGGATCCTCCACAAATGTCAAAAACTATTCATTTAAATTAATTTATTCCAAGTGGCTGAAGCAGAAATAATGAAGGCTTTCGTTCCCTCTTCAGTCCGTTTGTCAGGGACAGAACAGATACATGTCTAGTGATCTGAGATAATGACGCTTATAATTAAAAATTAACTTTTCTGTGGATCAAATGTTTGATTAATTGACCTACATACACACTTTTTTCTGCCCAGACACAAAGTTTTTCTTCGTTCCATCATCTTTCTCAACCTCACACACACACACACACACACACACACACACACACACACACATTTACCCACACTGTGATAAGTGCTGCTGTGCTTTCTGACATGAGCTTCCAGCTGGAGCTGGCAGGTGTCAGTCAAATGTTCCCATTAAGATGGAAATGATGAATTCACTAAACAGCAGGAAGTGTTTGACAGGGCAGAAGCCGGCTCAACCGCCTAACTCGGCCCTGCGCTGACATTTTCAATCAGCAAACAAGCCGCATCACTCGACTGCAAACACCTGATTCATCTGGTAGTTTGAGATGTAGCACGATGCAGTCTGACGGGGGGGGATGCGTTTCGGTCATCTATCCGCTTCAAAAGCTATAATTGGACAATCGGAGTGCGGCTGTAGTCAAAATAATTGCGAGTGTAGCCATTGTGACGGTCTACATTTTAATAATTACTGCAGCAAAAGCATGATTCCTGCCACCAATTATCATAATGGTCACTGCTATCCCCAAAAGTACTGTATTTGTCTTAGAAATGTACATTAGCTGATGATCACAGTGGGAAAAAGTGGGAGTCCTCCATCCTCTTCCTCTCTTGGTACAGCCCAGAGTTTCCACGGCGAACTGAAGGCAGAGCATCGTACGAGATTAAGGCAACTAGACGCCGAGATACAGCGCGTATTTGTTTTGATGTCTTCACATTGCATAAAAGAAGGTGGCAGCCATTCAATGGTCTACCCATCTACCCATGATGCTCTGGGGCAGATCCCTGCCATCAGCCACTTCAGTTTCCCTTCTCTGTGCCGCATTGTGGCATTTCAAAAAGCATCAAACATCCCAAAGTGAGAATGTATCCGCTTTATCTCCGTACGCTCATTCAGGAGCAGATCCTTCGAGCTTTTTGATGTCACGCTTTGTTGTTTTTGTTGTTTTTTTATTCCCTTGAAATATGAAGCTGCGGAAACTTGCCAGCTTTTTTAAAAGAGGATGTGTGTGGCCATAGTTCACTGCAGACAGTCGGAGCCAGTCAGCAGAATCTCACCGTGATGTGTACAAACGATGTCCAGAACAGACGTTTCTATGCCCTCAGAGGTGTTACAAGATGGTTGCTTGATGGAAATAAGTAAAACCTATTGTTCTGCTGTAGGAACCAGAATAATATTCATTTTTCTGACTTTTATTTTTCACTCTTTTTCTTGTGAAACACTGTATTGGAGGAAAAATCAGTCATTTGTGAAACTGCTCTGTACTTCCTGAAGGGATCACAGGATAAATCTGAGAGGTTTGCAAGATGATTAATAGGAGTGGAAAGCAAAAGAAACATATTTCTAATTCTCAAAGTTTTTACTGGCCTCTATTTTATAGTTTTTTACTTTTGAACTAAAGGGAAATTAAGCAAGAACCGCTCTTACCTTGAACCGGTCACAACTGGTGGACAGACTTTTCGCAGTGTGTGACAAGGGGTCACAAGTAGAAGCAAAAAAAGTTATGAATCTTGGTCCTGAGCATTGTTTCTTATATTTGACCTATTTGATTTTAAAATGAACCAGCGTTAATTCTCATCACAGGTTATGGCCATTATTCTGCACACAGGGCTCAGCTGTGACCAATTTTACCCCTTCTCAGCTTGTCTTTGTGAACAGGCCTGAAGACATTAAAGTATCCACTATTTCAAAAGTAAAAAGCCCCTGAATCCAAGAATCCTGAACACTGTTGCTGATAATAAATTCATGAACTGAAACTGATGAAGGCTTGAGGACCAAAACACTGTCACTGAGATGAGTATAAGTGATATAAAATCCCATAAAATAGTGTCAAAATGCCCATCACAGTGTCCCAGAACACACATTTATATTACAGTTGACAGATCAATATATTCTGTACTATTCAACCAGCAAATCTTCACATTTGAGGAGCTGCAAGCATTTGTTTTTGTCATTTTAGCTTGAAAAATGAATCTGTGACATGAATTGATTGGTACCAATTAATTTCCTGGTGAAACTGTTTTTAGTGCTAGTCAAGAGCTTTGGACTATCGATGCTGTCGATTTGTACGACATTGTGGTGAAATTTGTTGAAATTGTCTCAGAATAACAAAAAAAAAAGTCATGAAAAAATCTCCATTTTGTGAAATGTGTTTTTCTTATCCTTTTTGGGAAGACAAGGCAAGTTTATTTAATATAGCACCATTCAGACACAAGGCAATTCAAAGTGATTTACAGAGACTTGTATTAAAACAAAGACACTGAGGCATTAAAAACATTTTCAAATTGCATTTAAAAGAAAAAACAATAAAAACAGAAAGCAAAAATAAATAGTTACAGATTAAAAAATGCATTTTAAAGACAGTTAAAACAAAAGGAAGCAAATAAAAAGTTACAGACTTCAAGAAGTTATGTATAGACCTTTTTGGAAAGCCGCAGTAAACAGTAACTGATTGAAATGAGCTGACCCTGATGACCTGTGATACAGCAGTAAGATTATTAAAATCTATCCTTTGACACACAGGAAGTCAGAGCAGTGATTCAGTCGTCTTCTGACCCCTCAGATTTATCTCTGGACCCCCTGCGGTGTACGCACCCCCTGAGGCTGTGAACCACTCATACAGTGTCTGTCCGTTTGCATTAGTGCTGCTTAATGATCGCACATCATGTTCAAAATTTAAAGTGACACGTATGATCACCACCTCAGACGTGATCTTTTCATTAACCTGTAATTACATCCCAGGAGCCGACGGGAAACATCACCGCCGTTCTGCCCGACTCCACCTGCTTCCTCCACATCATTGCCTCAAAGTGAATCCAGAACACGTCAATTCTCCGCAGCCAATTCCACCACTGTTTCTGCTCCCCTTGAGCTCATTTACCACCAATTCCCCTTCCATCATGCCAAACTGTTTTTGGAGGCCGAGATTGGGCCAATTCCTGCTAGCACGACATTTCATTACAGCCAAGAATTGAACACATGGCGACCTCCGCTCAGCTCTCAGCCACCATATCAGGTCAAGGCTTCCTTCTTTCTTCCCGGAAAAAAAGATTTTTATTTTTCACAGCCAACTGTCTAAGAGCTGTGGCTGCACAATCACCGCTCTCATAATGATATCAATCAGAGCCAATCAGAGCCAATCAGGATGCTCCCCTTTGAAGTTGCATGCTAATTTAAGCCCTAATGAACCCCGTCTTAGTATGATTTTGTCGCCAGCCCCGTGATTGCATTGATCAAGTTAACCTGCGTTGTAGCTCAGTGGGGGGAACATGTCTTGATTTGCCTGTCAGACGTTCATGGGGAGAAAATGTCTTCGCAGCTTCAAAGCGGAGAGGCTGGCTGAAACCGGCAACGACTAGCAGTGACTGGGCAGAGTGCCAGTGTAGTGGGGCTGGGAAGTGCTTTCTTTTTGTGCCAAACACTGTTTTGGCACCGTCCATATCCTCACATTCTGCCCACGGAGCACGGACACAGAGTCTGGCATTCGTTCAAGGTATCACAGAGAGTAGGGAGAAAAAAGCTCTTCCTCTCTCATGCTTCACCAACCCCCAAACTTTTGACCCCACCCCTCAGTACTTCTGTAGCTTTGTGTGGTGTGGTGAGCTGACAGCGCTGGTGGAAGAGGTGTTCAGATCATTTACTCAAGTCAAAGTAACAGCGCCATGATATAAAAATACTACAACAGAGGTCCTGCAGCCAGAATTCTACGTCTACACATCTTTTTATTCCCAAAATGTACTACTTGTGTTTTCACTTGTGTCCATTTGTTGGTTTGTCAGCAGGATTACACAGAAGCTACTAATTGGATTTTCACAAAACTTGGATGTAAGATGGATCTCGGCCCAGAATAGATTCTGTTTAGTACTTTTGATGCCGTAATGCGTCATTTCCCGCAGAATAACGCACGGATCTGTTTAGGATTGTATTTAGGTGGCCGGTATCTATGAGTGAGTACAATTTGATGCAGATCTGGTGAGGTTAATTTATAGTTTAGCAGTTTAAAGTGGAGGAGATTGTTGGGCCGTGGCAGAGTGCCATTCAAGTTGGTGTGTTATACGACTCGATTAATTTTATTAATGCATCGAATGTAGGGATTTTGATGCTTGAGCTTGTCGAGGTTGAGTTAATTTTCATTACCTTATCTACTGTTAGGTAGTTCAGAGTTTAATAATGTAATATATTTTATGAGATGATCAAATCTCAATCATAGAACGTAAAAAGTCCTTACCTTATAGAAAAAGCCAGGGACACTTTTCTATGCACTGATGAGAACTGTGAGATGAGATTGAAGCTGCAGTAGCCGTGAATCAAGATTATTATCAAACAAATGTACTGAATTTGTTTGATAATGACTGCAGATAAACGTTTTTCACCACCATCCCAAAAAAAGATTTTAACCGTCCCCAAGTGAATGTAAACCATCCGAAAAGTTTCTTTACGTTGTTGTTATTGTCCATAGTCGTTAGGTAATGACAAGAATCAGAAACACCAGGCGTAGACGCAAATGCACAACTCGCAGGCGGTTCATGTTTTCCAGAAAGACAGTCCTTACTGAAGGTTGGTTTGGTACACAGGAAATCAATCAGCGTGGCAAACAAAACACAAAAGGCTAAGCAGAGTCAAGGTAAGGGCCAAAAAACAGGGTCAAAAACACTAGGAGGCAAATACACTAGGAAGAATGCTTGAACGCTTGCTACGAAGGGCGAAGACAAACTAGCAGAGAGAGCAGGGAGCACGCAGACTATATACACAAGGGAGGTGGGGATAATTGGACACAGGTGTAACACATCATGGAGGGGCAGACGATCACAAGGGTGGGAAGGGGATCTGAAACGAGAGGAGAGTTAGACACCAAAATAAAACAGGAAGCAAAACTGAAAAGATAAAGGAAAATAAAAACGTGACGTTAAGTTCAGACGACACACGACGAGTTAAAGTATTCAAGGTACAAACAAAAGTTTAAGATGTTAACGCGTCATATTCTTGATGGCCTAGTGTTGAGTAGACAGCCATTGATAGTAACAACATTTCAATCCCCCCAATGGAGTCCTGACACTGGTGGAGGTGGTTGATGACTCTTCTGAGACAGATGGGCTGATGAAACCATGAAGCGGATGAAGCTGTTGAATCTATGATGACTCGGCGGTGATGTGGAGGTGGAGGGTTCCCGTATTTTTAAAGACAGCAGCAAGATGACAGGCTAACAATCATTTTATACTGAACCTAACCTAACCAAAACATATCATATGTAATTAAAAAGTACTGATAAAATCTAGCTACCTCAGCATTTTACTTCAGTGCTGTATTGTAGAAAATGTGCTCTTTTTTACCTCTCATTGGCAGGTTTACAACAATGTTGGCCTGACTGAATTTAAGCTCCGATATTTCTCAGAGGATTAATAAATGTAACCTAATCCTGCTTTTACAAATGACAAATTGAATAAAAGATGTTCTGAACTGTTCACAACCAGCCAAGTACAATATATGGAAACTGTGTCTGAGTGTGTCCGTTGTATTTTAGAGAGGGAGTAATAAAAATACGAAAAGGAGAAAAAATCTTTCTTTTTATATAATTAAGCTGTAACAGTGAGGTGTTCACTGAGGCACATTTGCTGCCAGACACTCAGGCCACTTTAATTGCCATCTACAGGTGAAAACAGCTTCTGCTGTCGACACACTCGAGCGGATCCAAACGTCTAATGGCCTCTCCAATGTTTTTATTCTCTGACTTTTTAAGTTCGAGTGAGCATTTAAGCTGTTTCTGCGACTGTCTGCTAATTGGGATGTTCGAGGCTGTGGCAAATTGGTCGATCAGTGGTGTAAGAAGTCGTACTGAGAGGGAAGAATAAAGAGAAAGGGAGAACGCAAGTGACAAACAGGGCCGCGGTGAGAGGGTTCGCAGCTGCCAAGCAGGTAGCTGCCCTCGCAATGTGACACATCTGCCACCTCAAACAAGGTGCACCGAGGAGCTGCCAACTACCACCACTCCAGCTTTTTCTCACACTCCCACGAAGACAGGTGAGCTCTTCTCACACGCCACTGCTGTTTGAAATAAGCCGTAGCAGTGCCAGGTGCTGCTGAAGAGAAAAGAAAAGGAAAGGAAGAAAATAAATGTTAATCCTCCTGTGTGGACTTTACGGTGGCAGGAGTGACAGCATGCCTTCCCAGGAGACACGTTGGCTCTGCTATTGTCACCGCTATGGACACAGCAGCCCTCTGAAATTAATACAAGCTGACCAGCAGCCTGCTCTCTCGGCCTCGATGGGGACAGCAGGCTTATTCGGGCTGACAGAACCTGTGACTTGTCCCAGCAAAGCCTGGATGTCCGGGCTGCACAGGGACATTAACAAAACGACACTCTGCATGAAGCACTCGCTTGATTATCACTGACTTTGGCTTGGTTAAGTGAAATAAGCGCACCAAGGTGACTTTCACAAAGCACCGACTTGTCTAGATATGTCTGATAGTGGCTTTATTAAAGAATATACACACATATCCATCCTTGAATTAACACACCGAGTGCTGCTTCTCTTCTGTGCAGGATTTCCTCTGTTGTTACGGAAAGAGAAATAATTGGTAATGTAGCGCTGCATTAGGCTGATTGTTTTCTACGCATCAGTAAATAGCATTTAAACATCTGACTCCCAGCCCGGAGCCAGCCACTGATTCACATAACAGCAGTGGCACTCAGATGTGACAAATCCAGCCAAAGCATGCACAACTGAACACACACACACACACACTTTGTGAGGGCTAAAGTCAAGCCCTTTCTGCAGTGTTGTTCTGCTGGCCCATCGATTGAGGACCTCCTGATGCGATCAACAGCTGTCTCTCAGCCGAGTGGCGAGCTGATGGCCGCCTGGTGTTGTTCTGCCTCAGTGTTGCCCGTCAGGGTCAGCCCCCCCTCACCACCCATCAAAACCCCTCGCTATGTGCACACTTCGACACCGAGCTGAGTAACACTGATGCTCCTCACAGACGGTGGGCTGCCTGTGAATGGTAGCATGCTGGTGGGCGGTGTTAGCCAGTTAGCTCGGACTTCACGGCCTCTCTGTGCCAGTCCCAGTGACTTCTGTTCACACAGTTTGTGGAATATTTTCACTGCTCACCTTCAGAGAGAAAAGGCAGAGTTGTATATTTTATCTGAGCAGGCTGACAAATATATTCTGTTCCAGGCAGGATATTGATTTAGTGCATCGGACTCCGGCTTTCTAGATAATTCAGCAGCCTCGCATTTGTTGCGGAGCCTCACATCCCTCTTCTCTCCGTATCCTTTTCCTCCTCATCCTCGTTCATTCAAAGCCGAGGGCCTGATGTATAAAACTATGCAGAGTTGCAACTAAATCCCTGTGTAGATTCATCAGTGACTTTGTTTACACAATCAGAGCACACAGCACATTCTTTACATTAGGTTTATGAAGCTGTGTGTATGACGATCAGTTTTACAAACCTTAATGATGAAGAAACTGGGCGTTCGAGACTCATTTCTCCCATAGTTAGCCAGAAATGGACATAGACTGAATTAACTGTTTGCATTAGAGCTTGACAATACATCAGTGGATCTCAGCTTAATGCAGAAGTATCAATAAATGTGACAGTTAATAGGTAACAAGAAATTGTATTAAAAGCAATGCCAGCAGCTGAAAGAAAAACAAAAAACGGTGTCACCATTAAGTAGTTTGTCCACCAGAGAGCATTAACAGGTTTATTTTTACACTGAAAAATGTCCCACTCAGTACAGTCACCTAAAAATCTAAGCACTCAGGATTGATTGTTTATGTTTAAAAAATTACCATTAGCTGAAATATCAATAACTGTGTCAACCTTCAAAATGTGGATTGCCCCGCATCATCAGGGTTCTCCAATGATTTCAGATCAGCTTTCATTACACACGGCTGTGGCTATTTATAGTGTCGATATCGTTTTGGCGATATGATCAGACTGCAGGGAAATCTGGTTTGTTTCTCAAATTAGATCTGAAAGAAGGATAATCACTGTTGCATCACACTGTTATTTGCAAGTGATCAGATTTTTGGTGCAGACATCTCCAACATATCTGCACGGGTCGCTGTGGTAACGACGTAGGCGTTAATTACTCCTTACGCTGGTGACACTGAAGCAGTGATCAATCATCTCGCCCGCCGATCAATCACATTGTCAAGTCGCAAATTATTTCGGTGCGACTCCACGGACTGTTGTTTTCTGCATCTTCTTCCATAAAGCTCTGCTAGTAGCAGCATGGATTCTGCTCGGCCGCTCTGATGCACTTTCTGGACTCTGGATTTGACATCATTGAGTGTCAGAGCACCACACATCTCTTCCTTTTTCTTTTATCATGCAAATTCCTCCTCTCCCTCTACTGTTGCACTTCCTCTTCATCATGGCACTTGTCGAGCAGTAACTTCTAATTAGCATCAAAAGGCCATGTCCCATGCAATATCTATGAGGTCTGACATTTGTGGCCAGACAGGGATCCCTCAGATGACCCCGGGGCTTCGCACATGGAGGGGCCTGGGAAATATCAGACACCATTACTCACCATCTTGTAAGAATATTCAGCCCAGCGTCTTCAGCCCAGAGATATCCAAGTTCCTGTGATAGGTCAAAACTCCAAGCACTCCTCTTACGAAGATGAGTGTCAGAATGATTTATGGTTGTTTGTGTTGTTGGTCATGCCTGTAGCTGTCTTTTATTCAGCTGGTGCAGTGCAATCTCCTTTTCTAGTTAGCGGGCCGACGACAGCTTCAACAGGCGTGTTCACTTTTCTTACTACGTCCAAGATGAGAAATCCCATGTAACACAAGTCACGTTAGTACAAATTCAACAACACCCCGAGGTAAAACTGGGCTGAATCGTACTGGCATGTTCCAGGAGAAATGGCTAAGGGCCAGTGACCACAGTCTCACTGGTGGTAATCTCAGGTGGAAAAACCTACAAGCCAGATGCCCTCAAGCATGGCTCTGCTCTGGCATTGCCTCAGTGGGCACACAGTCGATATTGTACCATTGTTACCAGGGCTGCCCATGTTGCCCCTGCTATTTTTTTTTTTTATATAGTCAAACTTACATTTTTCAGCCACTGCATGTCCAAACTTCCCAGTTTTACAAATGAAAGTCTGCAGTGATGAAAAAAATATTGGGAAATTCCAAGTGGATAGAAGCAAACTGGAATGTAAAATATGCAGCAGCTTGCTGTAGTAGTTTAATTATGAAATTTGAGCTGGTCTAACACTTTGCTGATATGACTGACCTCCTTTCTCTTGAGCTCAAAATAGCTCACTCCCACTGCCTGAATCCTGCACCTGGGTCTTTTGGCAGGAGTCAAGCAAATCTGATCAGCCTTCCTAACATCATTTTGCCTTCAAATTGATGAAGCATGTCCAACCCCGAGCAACGATCCTTTTTGCAGTCGAGCTCTGTGTCTGAACTTGAGGCGGGTATTGTGTTGATGCGTGCCAGTGTGGAGACAGAGGAGTGGCAGCAGGATGGATGCCACCCCCCGGTGAGAAAATGAGTGGAATCACAGCATTTTCCACCCAGCTGACACCCAAGACAGATGGAGCTAGCAAACACTGCCGCGCAGCCCCAGCCAAAACCATGGCAACAGCGTGTACGCAGCAAGAGAAAGCCTGCCAGGCCAATCAGAGAGGAGAACGCATCGCCACCTAAGTAGGTCCCTGAGGTAGACTCAGAGAGGATGATGGCCTAGCGGATGGAGGTTGGAGCTGAAAGAATCAAGAGGATCCATCATAATGTTGGTGGAAGATTGAGAGGAATATAACACCATATGCTTCATATCCTCAGGGATGATTTGATATAGGCTGCAACAACTAGGATTTTAGATCACAGGCAAAATGGCATGTCATCATCATGCCTCTGTAGCGCTTTTAAACAGAAGCAGAGCCTCAAGGCATGTGTGTGGTTGATGTGTTTTTAGGGAGTTGTTTGTTGAGTGCTGTGTGCCTCTCCAGAATCTGAATTCACCTTACTGTATTTCTGTATTGTTGCCTGCAGGGAATTTGTCATTTCACTCAGGGATCAGTTGCACAACTGCAACCTCACAGCTGCTTGAGGTTCAGCGTCTCCATCAAGGGCAATTTGTGTGTGCTCGACCTCAGGCCCTGTAGCAGAATGAAAGTCTGAGTCCACCACCACCTTGTTGACCAAGCAGCTTGTTGTTAAAAGGTGATGTTGCGGTAAAGGATTTACCTGAAAGATTTACAGCATCGGATGATCTATGTACAAAACCCTATTCCAAAAAAGTTGGGACGCTTTGTAAAACAAAACAGAATTTGATCACTTGCTCATCCTTTTTGACATAAACAGGACAAAGACAATATGTTGGATGTTAATTCAACTTCATTGATTTTTGTATGTGCCTATTCTGAATTTGATGCCAGCAAAATGTCTCAAACTATTTCGGAGAGGGGCAACTACACACTGAAAGTTGTGCAATGCTCAAAAAACAACGATAAAAGATATTTTCGTGGATCGTGATTAAAAAAAACACAGTAATTTGACCGTGGTGAACTTTCATTATGGGGATAATCGTGAATATCCTCACGAGTGACAAGAGAAAGGTGTCTAACTCGCTGATGTACAGTCATATCTTGGTGTCCTGTTTCATTTTGAATTGCCTAAGCTTGTCACCACGGCTGAACGTATGGCTTGCACATCTTTGCCGTCACAAAAACAAGTTAAATAGGATGTGTGTGAATCCTACGGATTCTAAACTACTAAACAACAGGATGATGAGGTTACCACCATTTATTTATCCTTCAATTGTGCAGGAAGAGTTTATGAGTTTTGACTACTTATTTAAGATTTTTTTTTTTTGAGGATAATTGTTGCATGAAATTTTTAAGGCTCGGGAACACCGCTTAAAACTGTTGTCGGAAAGCAGAGTTCGTACAATCAGGGTTGTTAAGGATTCTCAGCGTAGAAAATGTACTGGGACAGATATTTAATTTTCTCTGCTGTGGTTAAAACTAAGCCCTCACAGCATTTTCACACCATCTAGATGGGAAGGACTTTGGTGTAATGTGGGAGGCCAAGGTAAATGTCATAAAACATGTTCTCATTGCCCAAGTAGGGGGGAATAAATAAGATTGCAGCACATTTTCTCGAGCGGATGTCAAAACGGCTTGTTTTTTAATGGAATTTGTGTTGATTGAAAATGCGTCAGTTTTCCTATTACTTTCAAGGTTTAACTGCCTGATATTGAAGCTGGAAATGACCCCCACGTGACTTCTTTGTACAGCTCTCAGATCAGTCCTGTCAGCTGCGTTTTCTGACTCTCCTGCCTTGTCTGCAGGAATGCAAGCGATGCTTAATTTACAAATGCTCAGAAAAAACAGTCAAACCGCCGTCTCTGCATTTCTAGATGGGCTCTGCAGCACTGCAACACCTTCGTTATGACACCCACTCGCTCATATTTAGCCAGATAAAGCACCCATTGACAAAGGTACAGTATAATTGAAGATATTACCATCCAGTATTAGTAGTAGTAGTACCAGTATTCACTGAGGTAATGCCTTTACTTCTTCAGCACATCCCCCATTCTTAATCGAGAAGAATCCAGTGTCACCTTGTATTTTTTTCTTCCTTTAAAAATACGTGACATCACAGCTGGCTGATGAAAATGTCTATGATTATAACAAGTGAGCGGCTGCCTCAGCTCTCATCCCTTTTGAAGAACTTGTGAAATTGAGTTTTTGGAGTGTCTCACTCGTTTCAATTTTCTAGGAAAAGCAGAGAAATTTTGTGGCTCTGAATGGCAGTTATCTACGCTACGCAGCCTGTGCACTGTGTTAAGCTGAATTGCCTTTTCTTCACAGACTCTATGGAGGCTTGGTGATTATGTAGAGCTTTTTTCTTTTTTTTTTTGAGGATAGATTACACAGAGTTTTGTCACTCAGAGCTGTAACTTTACTGCATGTGTCGCGTAGGCTGAGATGCATGACAGCGAACGACCGACAAAACTAAGGACATGATCTTTGATTTCGGGGGAAAGGAAAGGAGGGATATACCAACAAGTATTTATCAAGGGTGACTATTAAAGTTGTGCATGAATATAAATATCGTGGTTCAGTAATTGATGAAAACTGTCATGGGATATAAACGCAGGTGTCATCTATCGGAAGGATTACAGTGATTGGATTTCATGCGGAAGCTTTGACAATTTGGAGTGGACTGACAAACACAAAATACCCCTGCTTGAGAGTAAAAGAGACAAAAACTAATTATAGTCCTTTTTTCCTTATTAACACTAACCTTACATATATGAAATAGTCAAAAACAAGTGCTTAGGTGGGAAAAACAGCCTATTCAAAGAGAGACATTCATAAAACTACTTAAACTTGCAAAATTTTCAAGTTTAGGGCTTCAAAAACTGATATAAACTATATATTTGCTGGATTTGAAATCTCACTTACTACATGATGCATCAATCATTCTGGAGTGTGAGTGAATCAGGAGAGAGGAGAAAGAAGAGAGAGTGGCTACATGATCGCTCATTGGCTGTTGCGGGCTCTAGGGCCGGTATAGAAACTCCCATTTACAGACGCAAAATGACACCAACACATAGAGTTTCTGAAAGGATGATAAATGAAACTAAAAGTGAAAAAACAACCCTGTCTTAAACCACCTTCTTATCTATTTGACAAGACAATAAGCTCCCATAGAAGCACAGATGAAGGATTCCTAGCATAAACATTAATCTCTTATATGGAGCTTTAACTTACAGTGGCGACATACACATAAATAGGACATAAACACATTCTCAGGCAAACATCTGTCTCTCTCTATTCCACACACACACACACACACACTCACAGCCGCTCCCCCACATGCATGGCATCACAGTGGCCATATCCTCCACTGAGTCGAGCCTTTGATGAGGCAGGCGATCGTCTTTGAAGCCCAGCTCTGCCATCAGGAGCTTTTAAAGAAGCCCCACTTCTCTCTCGCTCTCTATCTCTCTCTTCCCTCTCTTGCACTCTACAAACAACTAGCTTATATCGCCAACTGAACCGCAGATACACGCTAGGCCACACAGATAAACCCAAATCTGATCTTCCTCATCTTGCCTTGCTTCCTTTCATCCCAGTCAAAAGATTCAGACACAAACCACCCCCATCTTCTCTCTCTCTCTGTGACTCTCTTCTTTTTCTCCCACTGAGGCTGTGACTGCTTTATCTTCTGCATTTTATCCTCACCCCCTCATCGCATTGTGCTCCTCCAATCTCATTACCACTTTAGTGCAATCCAAGGCTCTTGTCTCGCAGATTATGTTTATCGCATTTGGAGAACGAACAACAGGTATTTGAAGTATGCTTCCTGTCCAGTATTCAGAGATATCTTGGTGGAGGAATGGAACCATTACAGTATAAACAGGAGATAAAAGACATTTTGATTCTCCACACTTTGTTTGCACCTTGGCAAGCCTTTGCTCATCGTCATGTCTGATTCTTCCTCTTCTACAAGGAGCCTGATAAGGATGACAGTGTTATCGTACATCTTAATTTTTAGCTATGCCACTAACATGTCAGCCTGTCGGTCATTTTCAGGCCAAACTGTCAGTTTTGCACAGAAGATGTCCCAATCTAATGAGCAGATTCCCATGACTGCATAGCCCGTTAGCTCAGTTGGTAGAGCAGGCGACCCATGTACAGAGGCCCTGTCCTCGCTCCCAGTAGTCCAACCTGTGGCCCCTTGCTGTCTGTTGTCCCCCCTCTCTCTTAACTGTCACCTCTGCTGTCCTTTCAAAAAAGCCATAAAGGATCCCCCCCAAAAAAAGAAAGAAAAGAATGACGACATGGCCAGTCGTCTAGCACCTCCCTAAAGACAGACTTGTTTTGTGATGCACTAACATTACACTACCTCTGTGTACTGCGGCTTAAAAAATGAACAGTGCAGCCTCTGGATGAATCTCGCACGGCTTTAAAGTTTAAGATTTTGCTGCTGATTGCACGTTGGTGACAGGATATAAAAAAGTGTGCGTGAAAACTTTAATCCACACCCACACAGTTTTGCAGTGTCTCAGCCATTTGCATGTACCTGACAGGCAGTCTAAGACAGTTTTTCTCTCTTAAGCTTTAACAAGATCTCTCAGGTTTCCTGCAGTTTCTCGGGGACTATTGTCCGCCGGTGCCCACACATGAAGGTACCTGTTAGCTCTTGTGTCTGGCTGAGTCGGCCAGGAGGTGCCTGTTGTCCTCCCACACCAGGCCTCGGAGACTCTGTCATGGCCCTAATGAGAAGTGGACCTGACATCCTCTCCAACCACCGCTCCTCTCTGCATCCCGTCAGCACCCACCTCTTCCCTGTTCTTCTTGCCCAGTAATAATGGCAGAAAGGTTGTGGCACTAGGCAAATTGTAGGGTGAATTATTGATGGGTCACTGGGCCTGTCTGGTCCTTCAGGGAGGGCTGATCTCGTATGACACCCATCAATGTGTAAACAGGTATGAGAGTGTTGCTATGTGACGGGAAATCTGTTATTTTTCCTGTGTGGAGCTTTGAGAGAGGTAGCTGATGAGGCCCGGTGTGCCGGCATTATTATCTCTCAAGGTGCGAAGACAATGCTCGCAGTGATTTGCTCTGACAGATGGCTCAGAGAGAGCTCCACAGATCCAACCAGGAGTCTCCATGTATTTTTCTAAACAGTGAAACATGGGTGGGATTAACTCGTCCCTCTGGATTTCCCCTCTTTCTTTTTCTTTCATTTCATGCGGACATGATGTTGCAATAACACTGCACACAACAATCGGCTTTAGATGGAAAAACAGCAGCATCTGACTTCCCAAAGAAAAAACCGAAGCATGCAGTGCCACTCGGTGGCTACCCTGTAATATGAGAGATTAGATTGAAACATCCCAGTGATGACCAGTTATGTTTACAACAGTCAATCAGGCACATCTTCACAGGATCCATAATCCTCTGCAGCAGGAAATGTTTTTTTTGCTCTCTTCCTGGCATTCACACACACACAGGGCAGATATAATGGTGTGCTTTCATACTCATCGTAATTAGGCTCTGGGTAACGTCAAGAGCTGAAGCAGAAGGCAGAGAGTACATATGCACAGTAATTGCATCATTGAATCGAGAGAAATAACAGCAACTGTGACTGCTGTATTATACAGTAGCGGCAGTCAGCAAACTGTGAAATGATTTGTATAAGCCCAGTTTAGTGGGTCAAAGGGAGGGGTAGAGAGTAGGTGGGTGGCTCATGTACTTGAGAGAGGAACATTTAAGCTGATGAACATTGCTTAACAATATAGCCGTAATGTGGACTAATTTAGAGCGGCTCCTTTTCCAGCGGGAGCCTGATTGAGCAGCCGCCACTTGTTTGTTTTCCAATTTGGGCTTTGGTGGGTGCTTTCATTTTACCAGTGCGTTTGTTTTGTGAGGAGTCCTCATGTCTAATTTATTGGATCTGCTTTAGCATGTTCGCCTACTCGTTCTCAGGCGATGCAATGCTGCATAAATTATGCAGAGTACTTTTTCGTTTCCGACATCAGGCCGGTGTGGGACTGCGTGCTGCGTGTTAGCAGACAGTGTTCAAGACATCTATGTTACCCTGCCAGGTTTGCCGATTGAGACGCTGAAACGTGTCGCAGGAGTAAAATTTCAGAAAATAATTACAGTTTTCAAAGAAATCAATGGCAAGGATGGAATAAAATGAAAAAAGAGCAATCAGTAGACTTTGCAGAGAGCCTTCAGTACAATAGACACCAAAAGCTTTTATGCTAACCTTGAATATTTAATATGAATCTTACACACCACTAATGCTGCTCAATTAAGCCGCCATCTGTAGCTGAATGTTCAACGCATAAAGCTTTCTCAAAAACAACAACACTGAGATTCAGACTTGTTGAACCTTATTTGTGGAGCGTAGGTGCTGCGACCTGTGGACTTTTCTGCTTCACAGTCAGCTGGCACCAGCAGCTTGTGAAATGAAGAACGAAATCAATGTTCAAGAAAAGGTCTCCTCCTGTCAGTCTTGTCAGATCCAGCTGAGAGGGTAGAAATATTGGAGGAAGATGACTGAAGCAGAGACTTGTAATATTCCTTTCAATCAGCGATGACTACACCCGGTGTCTGAGATACCTGTTTCTGTTTGAATAATTCCCCATGTTCCCTCGTCAGGCCCTTAAAGATAGAGAGAAAAGAAAAGGATCCTTAATAATGATCAGTGCCACACGGAGTGAAAAAAACAACAACCAAGTGCAGCCGCTGCTTATAAAGAATCGACTTTTTGTTTGAGTTCCCTCGCGCTGAGCTTCTTACTGTATTAGAGCCTCCGCAGAATTAAACTTTAGATATCGCTCAGCCAGCAGCAGCCGCTGAACCTTGTTTTGATATGAATGTGTTAGATTGTGCATGTGGACGCACATTTTTAAACCACTGAAGTATTATTTTGTAAAAACAACAATGCACAAAAGTACTCCGACTCTTCCACCCACGTACAGCAGACTGCAGACTGCAGACATACCCCCACAGGTGTACAGTTTAACTTAGGATGAAAGTCACTTACTCCTGGTTGGGAGTTTGTCTTTTTCAGTCTGAGTTATTGATCATATCAACATCATTAGAGGTGTAGAATAGAGCCGTGCAGGGTTGAAGCCCTGAAGTGAGAGAAAAAAAAAACACTGCAAGTTGGTGTTGACTAACATTATGGTACCAGAGGGCCGACCACACAGCTAACAACAAGCTTGAAATGCATGGAGAGATACAAGCACAACATTCAGTGTTTGGCAGATGGGCTTCAACAAATGGACTTTTCTGTCTCTGTTATGTCTGTTTGATAAAGCTCAGGACAGACAGACTCAGCCTGAAGAAGTTTTTCCTCCATTTTCTTATTGACAGGTCATGTATGATTGGTTGCCTGATAATGAGTAACGGTGACAACCCCAGCGCCTTTCTGAAAAGTTCAGGGTTTTTCAACCAGAAGCACTTGGAGTGTTCGAAACGACTGAAAAAAGATACTGGCAAAAATTTAAACTGTGTTTATATGTGGCGGACCCTGCCACCTTACCAGCTTCAAACAGTGTTGTGGGGACCTTATTTTCCTCTGAGAACAGCTTGTTGATTCAGTTATGGAAAAAATAAATATATCTGAGTTTGTATTATTACCTCATTAATGTTGTAAATATTCAAATTGTGAGTTTCAATTTTTTCTCCAAAACTACACAGTGCCTGTTTAGTCCAATCTGTTTTCTTTGTCTGATGTGATAGTGAACTGAATATCTTTGTTGGACTAAACATGTGAGGACGTCATCTTTAGGATGTTGTGATTGACACTTTTTTTTCACGTTCTCCTGACATTTTACATAACAAACGATTAATCCAGATAATAGCTGGCACATTGATTAGCAGTGAAAACAACTGTTAATTGCCGCCCTACAATTAAGCAGCGCAGCATATAAAGGACTGCAGATGTGACCTTTTGCCTGCAGAACGATGGCACAAATATCAATGACGCAGGAAAAACTACCTGCGTCAATCATTTCTGTCTTTTTCTCTGGCTCATCCACAAGTGATCGCTGACGTCGCAGGCTTTCTGAGTCGATGATTGACACGTCTGTGTTTTTCCCAGTGAGGACAGGCAGACTCTGCTGCCTTTTAGCTGCTTGATAGATTTGTTTTTGATCAGGAGTAAAAGCTGTCCTCTGACATTCAGGACAAACAGAAAAGATAATGAGAAAATTACCCACACTTGCATGTTGGTGTGAGATAGTGACGGAGGCAGAGGAGGTTAGTTTGCAGATCTGCGTTCATAAGCTGCGAAATAGGAATTATTTATCTGTGGTCTGAAGAAAACTCCTTTTTTTCTCATCCAGGCAACATCAGAAGATTCTCAAAATGTCACCTACCGAGTTTTTTCAGCTTTTGTCGTTATTTTCGGTGCACAGGAACCTGATGTGACTTCTGTGAGAAGCAATTGGTTGACTGTGAGCTGTGTCTGTGCCAGACCTGTAACAAGACAACATTATGCATGCACTCTGCTCTGGTCTCAAAACTGGAGGACAGAATGAAGGAAACCACAAGCTGGCCTTTGAAGCCGAGCTGAAATTTGCCTTCAAACTGCAGATGTGTTTTCCATGACACTGCTGCTTACTTTCCATTTCTCATCTTCAGCCATTCAGGCTTTCTGCCCGCTTTGTCTCCTACATCTCAGTAATGTGAATAAAGAGGAGGTGATGGCAGGTGGTGGAGAGACGGGGCTTTGTTCTCGCATTAAAAGCCCACATTTTTCCCCGAATCGGCGACACTGTGAGTGAGGGATTTGTGCTACTGATGAAGCTCTCGTCTGGCTGCTAAAACACAGTTGCGCAATTAGTCTTTTTATTGCTGCGTTATATATTCACCGTGTCCGTCACCTGTCTGATCGAGCTTGAGAATGTGTCTTGAATGCGAAGAAGAAGAAAGGAAAAAAACAGGTGAGACAAACTAACCGAGAAGGTTGGTTGTCAAGTTCTGAAGAGGAGTCAAATAAAAAAACCTCTGCAGGATTAAGACACTTTGTTGTGATCCATCAGCTGGTGAGAGTCTATTTTTCTTACTGTCAACAAAAGCTACGAAAAGACCGAAAACACCAATGAATTAATCAGAATGAACATGTGTTGTCTAAAAGCCTGATATATCTTATCCCTCTGTATCAGACATTTTATTGTCGTCCACAATTAAATAAAAGAATGAATGAGTCACACTCGAGTCGCTGGGAGACGTCTTTCATTATCATGAACCTGGTTAGTTTATTTTATTTCAATCCCACATTCACCATCCTGCTGCTGTAAATACTCACTAGACCACCAAATTAGCTGCTAGATCCCAATAAATGTTCCTTCTATGCCTGTTTGAGAAACATTTAGAGGTGCGTTGGCGTTCTGCTTTCAATATATGTTATGGTGAAACACACTGATTGTAGCAGTTTGAGGCATCATCATATTGATACTGCGCCACAATTATTTATAGCAAAAAAATCTGACACCGTCACATCACTAGTGATGCTAAAAACCACAGTGCACAGCTGTTTCAGCCTTCATTAAGCTTTTTTTAAAAATGAAATGAAAATATACATTTTGTTATCTTTCTAAAGATGTTCAGTAGTCACCAACAGGCTCAGAGCTGTGAGCAACACACAGTACAGGGCAGAAAGAGACAAACTCATTTTTGCTTTCTGTCTTTTAGAAAAAAATAGAATATTGCAGAAGGTCAACACACTCCTCAAAATAAACAAACAATGCATTTTTTCCTAATTTCTTTACTCCTTTACAACAGCATTTTAGCCAAACAGTCTGACGAGCTATAGCTAAGACCTCTAACACACACAGTAGCTGGTATAGAAGAGTGCAAAGGCCCATTTTCTTGTGTCCCTTTCTCCCCGAGGCGAGGACTGAGAGGTTTTACTGGTAAACAGAAGTGGCAGACCTCGAAATGTTGCTCGGAGTCTCTCTCGCTGGGTTCTGACCATGTTTGCTGTGGGAGAGATGACTGCATGCCTGACGTGTGTCTTCAGCAGTTAAGATCTGATAGAAAAGCCATTTGTGTCCAGCCTCCTATCCTCCATCCTACCGGGAACTCCAGCTGAAAGGGAAGAAAGGACCTGTCGGCTGTCACATCGGATCAATGTCGGGCTCTGCTGAGTTCCACCATTCTGCTGTCTCATCAGACGGGCAGAGAAGTTTAATATCACAAACATAACCACTCTTGGAATACATTGATAGCTTTGCATTATGGGATGGATGGGAAGGCGGTGCAAACACAAAGTGCAATTATAGTAGCACTTCAGTAATGAAGCTCACGTGCTTGGTGGAGGCTCTCAGTGTGGCACCGGAGACCAGCAGTGTGTCAGCGAAGACAGATTTATGAACACGGCCTTTAATTTAGCTTGTGTGCTGCGTACACTAAATCACTGAGCAGATGCCAGCCAAAGGGGTTTTACGATAATTAATCAAGTAATTTATAAACAAGCAAACAAGAATAAATGACTGCAATATAATCTGCTGCTCCTGTTTCTTGCCTGTCTGTTACGTAATGTGAGTGTGTGTGTTTACCGTGCATGATTACATATCAAAAAAGCATGTTTCAGTGTGAAATTCAAAAACGATGCAAGCGCAACATACATGAGAGCAAGTGTGTGTGTATGTGCATGCTTGTTTTGAACAAAGTGACCGTCTGCTTTGAATGTGTGTGTGTGTGTGTGTGTGTGTGCCTGTGGGCCTCTGGTGGTGGTAGAAAGGACCGATGAGGAGAGATGGGACCAGGCGGGGGGGTCATTAGTGCTCTCTTTGATAAAACAGAGAGCCAGGGGACTGGAGAGGGACTGCAGCACATACACAAACACACATTCAGCAGAGACTGTTTGAATTATTCTGCCAGAATTAACAAGTGTGTGTGTGTGTGTGTGTGTGTGTGTGTGTGTGTGTGTGTGTGTGTGTGTGTGACACGCGTCCCTCGGCCCGGCCCACGACTTTTTGAAAGAACGCAAGGCCAAGTACTCTCATAACTGATACCTTAAAGCTAATATTATTTTTTTTACTGACTTTAAAGTTCAAAGTTTTCATCAACCTGCAATCAAAACATTTTGGTCATTTCAGTTGAGAGAATCTTATGTCTCTGTGCCGGCAATATCTGTGGCTGGAGGTATTATGTTTTCGAGTTGTTGTGAACTCAATATCTGTAACGCTTTGAGGGAATTTCTCCAGATTTGGCACAAATATCCACAGGGACTCAAGAATGAACTGATTTGATTTTGACAGTTATAGGTAGAGGGTCACTGGGACCTCACGACATCCCATTCCCGTAAACACCTTAAGGTATTATTGTTGACGCTGCTGTTGAGAAGACAACTGGATTGTTTCTGTTTTCTTAGTCGCAAAATAACAACAACAACACAGGACAAAAAGTGAGTTTATTAAATCATTTAGTCTGTAATAAAAATGTATCAGCAGATAACTTCCTTTTCCCTGGAGACACACCCACACAGACCTGAACCAGACTAGCTGGGCTTTCTGATGAATAATAAGTAAAGATGTCTGACCAGACATTGATTGTTTTTGAATATTTGTTGTTGTAACGCCGGCTCTTGTCTGACTTAATGCCTTATTTGTGGGTCGTGCATATACAGCAGACAACATCTTCAGACAGCATTTGTGAGAATATCTTATTTAACAGCCTGAATCAAATACTATTTAAAGTCTTTTTGCAATTTCTGGTGATTGCAGTCGTCAATTCAATAACTGGTCCTCTTGTTCATTCAGTCCTCTTTGTAATAACTTATTTACTTTGCGCCAATTTGTAACTCGTATTCTCGACAGAGAGAGAGTCTGTGATATAGTGTGTGTTTGTGAAGCTGTGACGTCTCAAGGGATTCGCTCTGAACTCCAATAACATGTCGGAGTGTTTCATGCAAAGGCTCATGGGTAGGAAACAGTCTGTGTACATAATGTATAGAAAGTCTGTGAGATGTGTGCATACATTAGGTGTGTTGAAAGGTACAAAACAATGAAAGAAAAACTATATTCTAATAGTGAATACACAGTAATTCTTGTTCACTTTGCTTTTAAGTCATTATTTTCAGACTACAAAGACTACTTTATATTAATAAAAACAATAATATTGAAGGCGAGTATATTCCAGCAGTCCGACTGCAATTTCTCTCTCTCTCCATCTTCCTCCATGTTTCTGCTGAGTCACTGCTCTGCACCGCTGCCACGCTCACAATCTCTCTCAGACTGTGCCTCGTCTTTGTCCAGACTCCCTTTTCCCTCCGTATTCCATGTCCGTCTCTTCTCAATCACGTCCTCTACTTTCTCTTGTCTCCGAGGCTTTCTGTATCTTTGTGTGAATCTCCCCCTTTCCCTCTCACCTCTGCTCTGCTGCCTCATCCCTTTTTGTTCCCTCTCTCTTTGTAAGGATTTCAATATCATACTTTTCATTTTATGTTTCATTTGAAACATTTTTCCCACTGGCTAATGGAGATTTGGTGACTGATAATCCAGCTCATAAAATGATACCTTAATTTAGCCTCATCCTTGGCTTCAGAGAGTCTGGCCGAGAGAGATGGAGAGGAAGTGCGGTTTTAAATGGACTGCTTTAGATTACATCGATGAGGTTGCTTTTAATCCTGCTGGAGTTCTGTTGTAGCGGGCCTTATGTTTCACATAATTAGCTTTAGAGGAGAAGCAGAAGGGGAAATGTGTGCAGGCCTGTGACAGTGATTATTTTAACGATGCAGAATGTAAGACTACTGCATTAAAATATCTAGAAACAACTAGAAACTAGAAACTTTGTGACATATTTTGTTGAGTTGTTTACTTACAATATCCCACATCTTTCCAACAGTGTTTAAGCCCAGAGGATGTAATTGTAATCTGTAATTTTCTTTAGCGTAACCGGGCATTTCATTTGATCGCCAGTTGTTATAAGTTCTGGGAGAGAGTCAGAGAGTGAGAGAGGAAGTTGGTGAACTAGACTAAGTGTAAAGTAAATACAACTTTAATACGTTACCTCCTCTATGAACATTTGTGCCCAGTGTTACTTGTGTGAGATTAACTGTGAGATTGTTGTGTTTATTGGCGTTACTCGCGTGTTTATTCCCTCCAAACAGCTGGATTACTTTACTGTACATTAGCTGTAAACTCCCACTAACCTCAGCACTCACCGGTGACTCCAGTTCTTTCTCTCCTTTTTGTCCAACATTAAAGTACAACATTCAACAATCCATGGATCGCTGCTGCAGTCAGGTTGATAAACAGGAGTGAAGATAAATCCACTCTTTAATCCCAAAAGCTAATAAGTAATCTCTGAGCTCTCCTCCCGTCAGTAAACTGCTTCAAATCAGAGCAGAATCCGCTGAGACTCCGGGTGTTTTTTCATCCAGAAGGTCTGGCTCTGCCCCCCTAGTGGCAGAAATTATAAACTGTGCAATGAGGATGAGATGACGAGCAGTTATTCTCTTGGTAATACACATGTTGTATGTGTCGACTAACCAAGTCGCCTTCTTGTTTTCTTTCCAGGTGTTCAAGAGTAAAGTGTTGGAGCTGGGAGAGAAGCTGCTGCCTGCCTTCAACACGCCAACCGGAATCCCCCGAGGAGTCATCAACCTGGGGAGGTGAGTCTCAGCGCCAGCCTTCACCTCCAGCTGTCCTCCATCTAAGATAAAAGAAGATATCAGGTTATCACGCTGGCTTGAATTAATCAGCGCACATCCACTTCCAGGCACAGGCAGAGAGGTCGATTCAAAAACATGAGCCGACAAACAGAAAATATGCTAATCCAGCTAAGACACAACACTGAATTTTAACTTTCAGTACACGTTCTGTTTGCACATAAAAATAAACTCACACATGTTCTACAGAAGCCCGAAAGAAGAAGGTAAATCCAAATCTGGATGATTTATATTGTAAGAATATTCAGGCCTGCATGTATTTGCAGATATGTCGTGTTGAAGAAAAGAAAGTTGTCTAAACAAACGGTTCCACAGTCTCCGTTTATTGACAATGGAGCAGCTGCAGGCTGAGCTTTACAATCACGATGACATTTGGATAAGAATTAATCTGTGTTCACAAACAGTCACCGTCTGAATAATATTTGCATGTTTTCAAATGAGTTGTGTTAATTTTTAATCTGTTCCAAACCATTACCTTTCTAATCTAAGAATCTTTATTGACACGATCTTGTTAATGCCACGGTCATGCAACACAACTTCAAGCTATTTACATTTTCAGAGCGATTTCACCATGAATTTCAAGTCGCCTGTTTGGATTTGATCTTTTTTTAAGTAGGAGTGGGGATAACAAACGTGCCTCTTATTTTTTTGGATTCAACACATTTATAGTGAGACTGAAATAGTTAGTAGTCTGAAAACATTACAGGGAAAGAAAAACATCTGACAATCTGATGAATACTGATAACGGCAGTGTATCACTGACTGTGACGGTCAAATTATCACAGCCCGAAGCCCGACTTTACCTCTGTTTTACCTTATTAACACACAGTACGAGGGATGAATGGGGAATAAACTTCAGATCATGATTCAGCTTGATGACTGGAGACTGGATCTAAAATGTTATTCTCATACAGCCATGTTTGATTTAACTTATTTAGACAAATCTGATCGTCAAACCCCTTTTATGTCCTTTTTTAACAAACATTTTGGTAATCCTGCAGTGTACCCGCCTCTTCCTCTCATTTCCTAATCTTATAAGAAACTTCCTGGCACCTCTGTCATCCACCTGCAACCAATTAACCCACGAGCCAAGCTGGACAGCTGCTGGCAGATTTAATTACCTTATTCTACAGTTAATTCCTGCTACATCACCAACATGGGTCTGTGGTACAGATGGGCAGGAAGAACCAGGCTGCCTGTAGTCTGGCCACACAAACAAGCATATCCACACTTTGCACACACACACACTCGCACACACACACGTCACTTTAGAAGAGAACATATGCAATGTGTAACAGAAAGTGAACAGGCAGTGAGCTCTCGCAGGGGAGTTCAGTTCTGCTGCACAGCCTGTGGCTCTGACAGTGCGGGATGTATTTTCTGATATGCTGTAATTGATGTACTGTTGTGTATGACTTGAGTCTTTTCCTGTATGATTAGTGTTATGTAATATTGTGCGCATGTTATGTCGAAGAAACTTAGCTCCAAGCTAACTCCGGTACAGAACACCAGATGGAACTAGGTGAAAGAAGTTATTCTTTTGTATGTGCTGAAATGATTAATTTACAAAGCAATTATTTGGCAGACAGAAATTAATCATTTAAAGGTCCATTACGTAGGATTTAGAGGGATTTTCGGGCAGTAATGGAGTTTAATCGTCATAACTATGTTTCTAATTATGAATCTTTGTGTGTATTACCTTAGAATGAGCTTTATTCCCCCCTCTTCTACAAAGTCTGCTGTTTCTACAGTAGCCCAGAGTGGACAAATCAAACACTGGCTCCAGATCGGAGCTTTTGCATTTTTAGCAGCCACCGTAGCTGAGAGTTAGGCGAGGGGTGTTCAGTTGGTTGCAATCATCAACTCAGTAGTTTTTTCCAGCAATACTGGCAAACAGTTTCTTGCTCCTGCTTCAATTATGATCATTTCCTGGTATTTCTTTCTTTTAGGACAGTAGTCTGAATATTTTAAGGTTTTTGGACTGTTGCTTAGATAAAAGAAGGCATTTGAAAATTGAGTTAAAGGTTGATTGACAGAAAGATTACCTTGGCAAAACTTCTTTTTCACCAGTTCTCAAGTTATAAACTTCAGGAGAGAAAACAATTCAGATCACATTAAAATGGATCACCAGAAAAAAAATAATTCCTCACTTGCCCCTCAGGGCTTCCATAGCAATAATATCTAACAAGTAATGAAAAATCTATAGCACATCCACAAGCTGGCAGTTCACCCCTTCCTTGTTTATTAACATAGGATTGTACTCAGGTATAGTAGTATAGTATAACAGTCTGTTAACAATTAAACAATACATGCCATATCAACCAAAAAAATAATTATGAAGTTGAAAAGTCCGTATTAAAGTTACGTTAGTTCTCCCTTTTTTCTGCCTGAAATAATTTGGAAGAAAAAGAGGGGAGTCAAACCTAAAGGGCAGAGTTATATAATCTTGAGCGAGTGGTTTAATCTGGAGTGGCAGTCGATGTGATGATGCACGCAGGCGGAAACTAAACAAAAAAATGTAATTAAGGTCAAGTTTCCTAAAGCTAAACATCCCTTCAAAATGCTGAGCGTGGTCCAGATTGTCAATCAATTGTGTGTTCCTAGTCAACTCAAAAACTAAAGTTATTTTCTGTTAAAATCCGCAAAAACTCCCAATTTCCTCAACACATTATGCGTGACATGTCATATTGACTTTTTTCTCTCCAGAGCTGATTATATTTCCGCTGGCTGTGAAAGAGTGTGAGGCTGTGTTTGTTAAAGGGGGTGAAAAGATTAATGGTTGAGTGCCAGTGTTGTGACGTAGACACCTGCCCCTCCAAACACAGCGCTGCGCCTCCGCTTTGATGCTCAAGATTGATTCTTCTTAGACGTGACTCCAGTCAGAGCTTCTAATGACGTAGCCCCCAAAAACTTTTAATGAATGCATTCATCAGCATTTGATTCCTGCACCAGCCACCTCTCTCCGTCTTCTCTCCCTCCGTTTTCTACCCTTCTTACAAAATTCAGTTCAATTTGTTACCGGATGTCTTATCTTCTCCAGCATCTGTTAAAGGATATGTAAAGTCATTCTAGTAGCACATTCTGCCTCTAGTAATCATAAGCCTGACATTAGTGCACCGTCTCTGAGACCGCACATCTACTGAGAATTACGTTTGCAGAATATTACCCGCACTGCTTTGATGAAATAAAACTGAAGGCTGTCACTTGTTTCTGACCTTCAGAGTTCCTAGTTAACTTTTTAAAGCTGTCATCACACCGTTAATGCACATCATTTGGCTGCGATGGAGAGTTTTGGGTTGAGGTTAATGAAGATTTACACAAACATCAATCACAGCCGGCTAAAATAAACGTACTTCATGGAAGACGGTGGTAGAGCTGATTTCACAGACCTGATGAGTTTATTTTAAGCGCACACATCTAATTAGCCTGAAATGTTGTAATTACAAACAGTACGCCACCTAATTTCAACTGTCAAGTTGACTTTATATATTTGATATAACTCAGTATATTTTAATTGATCGGATGAAAACATCTTTCACCCAGAGACGTAACATAGAAGTGTGAAAAAATGCCAGAATACAAACACAGATGTTTCATCCAGCATGTATAAGTAAAGATTATTTTCATGATAAACTTTTTGATCTATGAAAAATCAGAAAATACTGAAAAATGCCCGTCATGACTTCTCACAGCCCAACGTGTTGTCTTCAAACTGTCCAAAAAGATTCAATTCACTTTCACATAACAAAAGAAAAGACCTAAATCTTCACATTTCAGAAGCTGGAGTCATTGAATGATATCATCTCTGCTTAAAAAAATGTATTAAATGATTAATCCATCATCAAAACTGTTGCTGATTTATTAATCAAACTACTGCTTCAAAGTTAAGGAAGAGTTTAGGAGGATGAGTCATGCTCCAACTCCAGAAACCACAGATGACTATAGCTAAATGTTCGAATAGATCAGTATGCTCTGGATGGCATGTATTATACAGATCTCTGGAGACGTACAGAGGATGGTTATTGATTTCCCTATGAGAAGGCAATAAAAAGTAGGACCCAATCTGTCTGTTGTGATGCATAAAAGCACAGTCTGGGTACAGAAGGCCAGGAGGCCCACCAGCCACTCAGAGTCAAAAACTTTCTACAACTATGTTCAGCTGCAGCTCTGAATGTGATGCTGTTTTGTGTTATAACTGACAGAGAGGATGTTTCTGAGTGGAAGAACTGAAAGAACTAATATATGGTACTGATCCTGATCCAATTTCAGTTAATGTATGTCTACTATAACATTTAAACTTTATACTCTACTCGTTAGATTTTCAGCTTTACAGCGGCAGCCCGGTGGATTGTTTGTTTTTAACTTGACTCTACACCCAGTAATGATTCAACAGTTTTAATGAGTAAACATAGTTGGCTATCAAGACGTAACTGTTGCATTTGTCAGTAATAAACAAAACAATAGTAAATGTGATAAGTGTGTTTTATACTTGAAAGCATGAACTACCCACTGCCCATAACAAGGAAGCACATAAAATCTAATGAGAGTTAATGAGCTTGGTTGATCATCTTTATGTGAATATACTTCTGCTTATTTGTTGACAGCATGGAAACAAACACTGGCTTAGTTACACCAACAATGTGAAGAGACACACATCTTCTAAGTTGCAGTTACACTGCATGCATGTAACATCCATGATACTTAGTCTACTTGTCTGGATGTTGTCTCTGTTGCAGTGGCACCAGTTGGAGCTGGGGCTGGGCCTCAGCCGGGAGCAGCATCCTGGCTGAGTTCGGGACCCTTCACCTCGAATTCGTCCATCTGTCGGAGCTCTCTGCGAATCCCATCTACACAGAGAAGGTGCGATATACATATATAGATCACATTTTCCTGTTCTACCTCGCAGAACAACTCACTGCTACCTTACTGAAGTATCCCGATGATGTTATCTCATTGTCTGGTGTCTTTCGCAGGTGATGAACATCCGAAAACTGCTGAACAAGATTGAAAAACCCCACGGCCTGTACCCCAACTTCCTCAGTCCAGTCAGCGGCAACTGGGTCCAACGTAAGTACTGCGTTATTCTGCTTTATCATCTGTGAAATTATTGTAGGATTATGGGTATTTTTGGGTCATAGAGAAATGTGTGGAGCAGTTTAATTTGTCGTGAAGGACAAGGTCAATGGCTCTCCTAAAACATAAGGTTTAAATGTGAGCTCGGTAACACATCCATCTCTGAGCAGCCCTGGGAAGGTCATCCTTGTTATCCACTAAGTATTACAGTAATTGCATTTTCCCAATGTGGGTCAAGATTACAGTGCAAGAGTTCATAAAATGTCATTTCTCAGTTTCCTTCCATATTTCTGACTGCTTCTTTTAGCTCTGACACCTCTGACAGACCTTGAGTCACCTCACGTGTCAAAGCTCCTTTAGCTGCTCGTCTGTGTCACCCAGCCATCCGTCTATTTCCTTTCATTTTTAATATCAGGCTCATAGCAGTGGCTATATGACTCCCGTTGCTCTGGGTTATTAAAGTGATAATGAATTCAATTACCTCGGGAAATTGGATCTTTCCGATTTACCTGAAAGGAGGTGGAATAAAAAATCGTGGGATAAGACGATGCTGGGTTTGAAAAGGTTGTAATGTGGATGATTACAGAGGCTAATTGTTGTGGGTGAGCATAAAGAGAAGCAAAATTGTATATATTTATTCCAACAAAGGAAGAAGAAATCTTGGCTTCACAGCCCTCCCTCCACTGTCAGTGTCAAGGACAAACACACACAGCACCGCGATAACCTCGCGGGGGAGTCTGCAAAGGTGTGTGCGCATGCAATGAGCATGAGTGGATAGATTTAGCCTCACGCACGCCCACACCGCAATATCATATTCATCTTTATGAATTTGAATGTCGACTTAGGAGCGGGCGGGAGGAAAATCAACAGCCACTTGTTTCAATTTACACTCACACAAGCTTGAAGTGTGTTACATAATTTAGGTTTGAACTCAACTAAACGAAGAGTGTGTGGGTTCACAGTACATGATCATGCGCACCACCAACTGCCCGGAAAAAGCCAAGAAAGAATAACACAATTTAGACAATACAGTGACAGTGGAGTTATAATCTGAATGTTCAACCACAAGATGCTGTGATTCCAGAAAATCAGACATTCAGATACAGCGGCCTGTTGGACTTCTTTCATTTCTGCAGTGCTCACCATGTTAAAATTAAGACTTTTTTAGACCTCTAAATACCACAATTTCATAATCATACCAGCTAAAGTGAGAAAAGTTTGACAGAACACCAGAAGAGATGATGTGGTCTAGAATTTTTATCTATTATCTCTTTTTTCAGTACTTCATAACATAATAATCTCAATGATATAAGTCATTAAATCAAAGCGTCCAGGCTCAGGTAAGCTGCAAAACCAAACTGAAAATTATCATTTATTTTGGGTTAATTTAAGTTCTCTCTTACATGGACACTCACTTGTTCTTAGTCTATGAGCTTTCTAGCTACTGTGGGTCGCGGTCATGACAGTGTTTACACAAGATAAAACTTTATCGATCTTGCAGTGGGGAAATTCACTTGTTACAGCAGTTCAAGATTCAGAAAGCAAATAAAAATGAAACAAACCAAAAACAAGAATAAAATGGTATACAAATGAAATGTGTGCAGTGTTTGCTGCAGATCTGATGGTGCCGACTGAAACTCCACAAAAAAGGACTCAGCAGCCTCCCGCTCTGACTGACACACTCCTAACAGCCTCAGATTGAATACTAAACTATTTTATGACTAACGTTCATGCAGAGAGCAGGCGCAAAAAGGTTTAAAACTTTGGCATGTTAATATCACAATTTTTTTTTTTTTTTTTTTAAGGGCCCTCTTCACCCTGACACGGGTATTTGTTCATAACAAGCTTTTTCCATGTGTTTTGGCCTCGTGTACACTCGTAAACAGCATTTCAGGTCACTGAACAGCTGACCTTTTGAAAAACTCCCTCGGGGATGAATTTATTCACAAACTCTGTCGTCAGCACGTCTGGAGGGGCAGAAACAGAGATTTTTGGAAACAATGATGCAGACACCCATGTTCATGTCCTTATTGTGTCCTTTTAGTGTATGCAGCATATTATTTGTAAACGTGAACTTGGTTATATGTTAAAAAATATTGAAGAATCTGAGTTTATTAATTGACAGAATGGATGTTATGTTGTCTTTATAAGAGAGACAAAAGGGACATTGAAATACAGTGATGGAAAAGAGAGATCGTTTACAAAAAGGGTACATGTGAACCAGGCTCAAGGCTTTTGAAGACCTGCAGAGGCTCTGTCTGAATAAAGACCTGTGTGTGTGACCCTGCTGAATGTTATCCTCCTTGTTCTCCGTCTTAGATCATGTTTCCATCGGTGGCCTCGGGGACAGTTTCTACGAGTATCTGATCAAATCTTTCCTGATGTCAGACAAGACGGACGACGATGCAAAGAAGATGTACTACAGCGCGCTGGAGGTATGGAGATTTAAGTCTTGTGTTTCTCGCAGAGCGAGGGGTCCTCTCTGGTAGATAGAGCGATAATAATTGCAGTAATTTGCATGTATGACTTTGATCAAACGAAGTAATCGAAGTGTTTTACACCCAAGACAAATAAAAGACAAGCAAGGAGACAGTTGAAGGCTGAGGGAAGGATGAAGCATATGAAACACCTCATTCATTTTTTGTTATTTAGACGTAGGTGTCAGTTACATACATATTCCTCAAGGCTTTATTGGCTTTTATGGAAAAGAGTCACGATGTTTGGGTGATATTTGGCACCTGGTGCAGAGAGGGAGCTTTGAATTTAAAAAAAAAAAGATAAAAGGGAATAATAGAAGAGTTTTCTGTCCTCACACAGGCAGCATTTTTAAAAATTAATAGTTGCAGTTGGAGCCTTTATTAATGACCATTCTGAGCTTGACAGAAGGATTTGAGGAATGAGGGTCTTCCACTTCTCTCACAGTGAATCTTCAGATACAATGTCTCATTAATTTTATCTTGTGATGCAATTAGAAAGTGAATTCTGCTTTCGACACAGCACAAGTGTAGAGGCTGGGAACTTGTCTAATTCCTGTTTGCTCACCTGCTGTATGTAACAGGTGTGCCAAAAGTGAAAATTGAAAATATAGACAGTCTGATTGCTGCTGTGATTTTTGGCCCACACAGAGGGGAAAAATAATAACAACATGCATTTAATCTGTCGCTCATGAGACATTTATGTCAAATTCAGACTTGTGCTGTGTTGGAAGTTTTAAAGCAAGGTCCAACCTAATAATATTTAGTGCTGGGTTTAAAAAAAAATCACTTTCCAGCACAAATTGATCTTAATATCAAACGATCGACAAATGATTGTCCATTTAGTGAGTAAATCTTTAAAGGTTTCTGCCACAGTGGCAAGTAAATGTTTATATTAAGGCAGTCATGTAATAAAAAAACACATGGCACAGGGGCACAGACTTCACGGTGCATTCAGGTACGCCTTGAAATCTATATTCAAGTGCTTTAAAGGTTGTTTAAAACAGGAGAGCTACTTAATTATTTATTTTTATTTTCCTTGTGTTGAAATGCATAGGTCTACATCTGTCATTACTTTTTATTGTTGTTTGACTACAGCATTCTAAACATCATAATAATCCCACTAACTTCTTTCCACAGGCAGATTTAAAACACAAATCGATCCATTTAATTCACTGCTTATTGTTAACATAAATATGTTTTAATGATGCACACAGTTAGAGGGTTCCTTGTACAATTTACAACATTAGTTCTCTCAGAATCTCCTTCATATCCAAGCAAAAATGTAACAGAAACATCCCTAACCCAGTAGAAATCGACTCAAAATGAATTAATCAATAAGTTGCATACTATTTTAATAACCAATTAATCAGTTTGTCATTTTTTTTTTAAAGAAAAACTATAAAAATGATCTGATTCTAGCCTCTAAAAAGTGAATATTTTCTGTGTTTTGTTTTTTTCACTCCTCTATGACAGTAAACTGAATATCTTTGGGTTGTGGACGAATGAAGACATTTAAGGACGTCATCTTGGGCTTTGCGGAAACACTGACCAACATTTGTGATATTATATAGACAAAACAACTAATCAAGAAAATAAATAACAGATGAAATCAACAATGAAAATAATCGTTAGCTGCAGCACTGACACATGGATGTTTCTCTCTTCTATTAAAGATTCAGTGGATCTTATTCAGAAGTGGGTGCAGCGCTATAATGGATTTCTCTTATTCAGAGCACTAAACTGCACAATGATTATATACAGTAGTATTTTTTGTGACAGATGGGGCAGTTGCAGGAGAAAGAAAGGAAGATAACATCAAAAAGGGAAGTCTCCTGGCACTGCGTAATGTAATGTAAAATACATTCTGTGCACATGAACCCCGCTGCACAATACACACATGCATAAAAATCATCCCGAAGTCGTCTGTTTTCCTCTTTAATGGAGATAAGTTCATAGTAAGGCACATTTCCTCTGGATGCAATTACAGTATCGCAGACAATAACTCCAGATTGCCATTGAGAGCTCCTCAGTTCTCATCAGAGGGTCAAGCCAGAGGCATAACTACTAATTACAGACTCTTCTCCTCCCCTGTGACTTGGTATTTAAATGGCGAAGGACCCCCGTACTATCAGATTAAGTTATAGACTGTATGTTTCTACAGAGATCTAAGGTGAAGCGGCAGCACGACTCATTATCTTTGGCATTCAAATAAAAGTAGATTACTAATTAAAACAGTGTTGAATGAAAGAACATTTTCCAATTATCCTATGCCATGATTACTGCTAACAACAGCTAATTAGTGGGAAAATCATCAGACTCAGCCCTCAAGAATTCCTGAATTTTTCTGAGGGCACTGTATTTATAAGCTTTCATATTATACACATTACTGTGTTTTGTCCCCGGTTGCAGCGGGTTGCATCTTTATCAAATCTTATTTAGCATGAAAGGCTTCTCGTACATTATATAACAGTTGTAGGAGAGCTGGTACACCGCTAACATGATGTTCATCACACAAATCTGAAAGCAGATGTCTTCATTTCCTCATCTTTCCTTTTTCTAGGCTCGTCTTGGAAGAGCTGTTTAAAAAATAATTAATGAATGATTGGACTTGAGATTCAAGAGGGAGTTTACACTTTTAATTATCAGCACTATGGGGGGTGCTGCTGCTGCTGCTGCTGCTGCTGCTGCTGCTGCTGCTGAATGACACAAACCTGAATTCAGATGCAAAATGAGTAGCAAGCCAGGCGAGAGGGAAATGGGGAAAAAAAAAATCAAATCTGTAAAAGAGAGAGAATGATGAGTCATTTGGAAACGATCTCATGAGATGTCCTTCTATATTCTGTCTTATAAAACATAAATGCTGACAAGAGACACAGCTGCAAAGAGGCAGAAATGCACAAAACCTAAGTTTGCAGAATTGAAAAAGAAAGTTGAGATGTTTTGTCTTTTGTCGATACAGAGAAATCTCCCTTTTCTTTGCTCTGTTACCTCTATCTTTTATTTTTTGATCATTTATTAAAGCATTTGTGCTGGACCATCACTTTCACAGATGGAATCTCTCAGAGGTTTTCCTTCCTGTTATACAACACATGCATAATTTAGCATATAAATACAGACATTTTCGATGTAGCAGCCACGTTGGACGGGTAAGATTGCCCACAGAACATGGTTTATCGATACCCCTACTAGGAATTTGGTGATTCAACCTCCAATTCTGCCTGAACGCTCAAGATAATTGTTATTAATGATTACTGTCAGATCGAAACTAGTTTGAGAAGTTACATCACAGTCTAGTTTGTGTGTAAAGGTACACAGTATTAGCATCAGAATATACTATAAGTACCAAAAGTACCAAAATTAAAAGGACTTATTATGCAGAATGGCATTTCAGAATAATATAAATGATTTCACTGAATTATAATTTGATGTGGAGGCATCACTGATGTTGCAGCTGGTAAAGGTTGATTTATATGTTGTATTTATATTCTTAATCTCCAAAGTAACTAATGTTGTCAAATGAATGTAGTGGAGTAGAAATATAAAGGATCATAAAATGGAAATACTCACTCCAAAATGTAAATGTGAAATTAATGAAAGATTCCTAATCAACCAAGGCATCAAATTTATGTGGCACAAAGTCTGTCAATAATTAACAGAGAGCACTTTTACCAGGTTTAAATATTCCTGACCGTGTGTTTCGCTGCAGGCGATTGAAGCCAACCTGGTACAGAAGTCACCTGGGGGTCTGACCTACATGGCTGAGTGGAGGGGAGGCATCCTGGATCACAAGATGGGCCACCTGGCCTGCTTCTCTGGGGGCATGATCGGCATCGGGGCCGATGATGGAGTGCCGGAGAAGAGGCAACACTACCTGGACCTGGCTGCCGAGATCACACACACATGCCACGAGAGCTACACTCGCTCAGGTGAGTGGAAATGTCAGAGATGCTGAAGAGGCGCTTCACTTAGAGAGGCTGCGTTCAGGAGGCTCGATGTCGGGCAGAAGGGCAGCGGTTTAGAGACTGCTCCTACTTTTTTTGGTTCAGATATAAATGTACCATGTCAAACTAAAAGATCTAGGAGTAGGGGTTGCGGAGGAAGAGTGGAGGTTTTTATCTGATGTAACAACAAGGTCATGATGTTTCCACGATGCAGTGGCCTTCCCTGAATCACTGGGGATCAGCTCTCCTTTTGCTAAGTTTTTGCTTTATTTCATCCTCTTTGACATACTCAACTGCAAAAAGTAGAGAGTAGAGAATATATTAAATGTTTCACTAATTGTATTGATTTTTATAAATATATGCGTTTTCTGAATTTGATGCCAGCATTCAAACAAGTTGAGACAGGTTCATTGCAACCAACTGGAGTTTACAATCTGCTTCCTGTTTACACCGACACGTGCATGCCCAGTACACATGAATGGCGATGGGATGTGTGTTTTCAGGATAGGGATTTTTTTTTCTTAAACCCTGTTTCAGAAAATACCTATGTACATTCACAAGCAAGCATGGGGAGAGATTCACCACTTTGTGAAACATATGATTGTATAAATGATGACCACATGGGCTGGGGAACACCTCAACATTGTCCTTATTATTACGTCTTTTTTTTTACGTAGCAGTCCAATCTTTGGGAATCGGGGTTGTACGCTGTCTCTCTTACCACCGGGTGGGCATTTCATATCCACCTGCAAAACATGTCAGAAAGAGAGAGGAAGAGAATGTTCATACTGAACCATATTAGTTAATAATGCAACCTAAGCCTGAAGCTTTACACAAATAAAACTCTGACTCATCTTTTTCAGTTGATCTTTCTTAAAACTTGTGAAAGTCTTGCTTGCTATCATAGAAAATCTGATGAGCTACTCTTTAGATCCTAACGGAACGATAAATGGTAAACGGAGATGCATTTATATCGCGCTTTTTTGTCTACCGACTACTCAAAGCGCTTTACAACACATTCGCCCATTCATACGCACATTCATACACTGACAAGGCTGCCATCAGAAGCGATACAGCGCTTCCTATCTACAGCGCCCCACGCCATTCACACACAGATGGAAAAGCCATTGGGATCAATTTGGGGTTCAGCATCTTGTCGAAGGACACGTCCTGAGCCACAGTCGGTGTGTTTTAAGACCTAGAAAGAGTTAGTTTTATAGTTCATCGCTGTTATGGTACACTGTATCTGTCGTGTTAAGAAAAGGTTATAGTGGCATTCAGAGTAAGGAAATTGAGAGTCTGGGAGAGTGATATTGAAAATTAAAAGGGCCTCCGGCATTTTAATTTGCCCTGCTTTAGAAGGAGTATCGTTCTCGGTGGCTACACCTCGACAGAGAGACGACGAGCCTCATAAGCAGCAGCTGCGAATTCAAGTTCTCGATTATTCTCGTGGTTGCAGGCGGCAGACATGGAGGCGCCGAGTATGTTCGATACTTAAAATCGCATTTTGATGTAATTCTGGAGAAAGAATGACAAGAAAAGGAGAGAAAACGGGTGTAAAATATGGAAGAGTAAACATTGTGTTAAAGCCCACAGGCAAACAGGGAGAGTAGAAGACTTCTGATGTGATTGCACTCTTAGAAAGAGGATGTACCCAGGAGAAAAGGAGGAGGAAAAAAGAGAGGAACGGTTGCCAGCAACAATCCCACATTTCTCTGGAAAGACCTCCGTTTGATCTCTTCTCTTCTCCTGGCATCTGTCTTGGCCCTGACAATAATCTCCTCTGCTAATTTCAAGCTTTTTTTTGCCCCCCTCCACTGTTGGGTGGGCTGTACAGATTCATCCTCCAAGTGTTCATTCGCCTTCGCTTCTCCAGTAAGCTAATGTGACTCATCACATAACAGGTTTCTTGATGTGCTTGGAATACTTTTGATCTACAGGGCCCAAAAGGCTTCTCTGGCTTCCTCTCTTTCATAGTCATCCGCCAGGTTTCTCTTCACTCATTAAAGGGAATGGGTTGTGCTTAGCGGCTCTTGGATTAGCTGTCTTCAGGAAAGAGAGAGAGTGTGTGTGTGAGATTTGCTCTTGCATGTGCGTAAAGTGGCTGCTGGTTTGCTGCGTCTTAAACACTGATAACGTGAAGACTCTCCTTCTGCCGCCGCTGCTCTGGATCTCTGCCATCATCGCAGCGACACGCTGATGCTGGAAAATTGGGATCTTAAGGCCAGCAGCAGGGGGAGGGAAAAAGTTGTATAAGACTTTCAATGCGTAGCTTTGTGTGTTTCTACTATTGTCAAGTATCACTTAGGAATGTGACTTCCTTTTGTGCTAAAAGAAAAGGGAAAAGATAAATATTTGACCTGTTAACGTCACCGTATGACTGGTGAAATATATTCGTCTGCTGAGACAAGAAGCAAAAAAAACGTGGGCAGAGTTGTTTCCCTAAATATTATGTTTCATAATAGCTCAATAACCACGCTCAGTCCAGGCAGGATGCATCCCGTTCAATCAAGTCAACCAGCAGCAAATACCTCGGATCGGCTACTTCACTTGTGTTAGCTCCAATTAATTCAAACTTGATATGAAATTTGCAGCCCTGGTGTCAAAATGTGCAGTTATTAAAAGTTTCAGTAATATTCAGTATTATGCTGCAAAGCGAGACCTGTGAGCTGCTCACGGGTCTCGCTTTGCAGCTTCTGGAAATTTGCATTTCAACCTTGCAGCTAATTAAATGTCTGTCTGAGGATTTCAAAGTCCTTATTAAATGAATCTTCTATCTAATTTTCTCTACACCTCTTATGCACTCAGGCATAATTAGGGATAATAAGCACAGGTTGGTAAAAAGATAACAAAGTTTAGACCAAACATATATTCTGGTGCAAAAGCAGGTAAAGTAAATGTGCGTTTGACACGGGCGGGCTGTTCATCTGATGAACAGTTAATCTCTGTTGAACCTGCGTTAGCTCTCCCATCACAAGCATCATCAGCCCAGAGAATTATTTAGTTTCCAAAGCGGCAGTCAAGAAGCAGAAAATCGAGAGTGGAAAGAGCCCAAAAGTGGTTTAGGGATCAGATATATCTACTGAAAAGTGCTGTGGTTGGAGAGGAGAAACTGAGCCGTGGAGTGACAGGTGTGGCACGGTTCTGTTCTTGTGCTGGCTCTGTGTCAACTGTTCTGAATGGATCAACGCTGCAGTTACCGTGTGGAGTTTTTGACCTCTAGTCGAGCAATGAGTGTCCCAATGTTTTCACACTATTCCACTGATCTACAGGTGGCAGTAATGTGCCAACAAATACTGCAACATAGGCTGAGAAGAAGAAGTAGCGCCAAAGTTAGTACAAATGGATGTGCAGGATGTAAAATCATTTGCAAAACAGTTTATTTTAGAGGAAGGAAATGCATTCAGCATGTTTGTTAGACGTCACAGATACTCGTAATGTGTTTTGGTGAATGATACTCAATGTAAAACTAAATCTAACTTTAGTTTGGTGACGAGAAACCGAGTCTCGAGTACCAATTAACCGAGGATAAAACTGGGGCACATCTGAAATACTTTTACAAAAATATGATGAAACATACTCAGATTGAAAGTGAAGGTCTGTCTCTTAGATATATTTCAAACGAAGGCTCCTGGAATTAAATTTACGACATGAAAAGCTAGAGGCTCCATATTGTAATTTTCCCACTGCGACTCCTGTCTACATACGACACCTATTTTATGCCTGGAGGAGGGATGCCATCTTTCATTCTTTTCCCCTGTTCGTTCCCTGTATTTGTTTCCTTATTTGTTGTTTTTCTTCCCAAATGGAGACAAATTTGTGATTTTTTTTAGGGTATAAACATAAATATTACTTACAAACTAACATGAAGCCACTGGTCTACTGTATCATCCTGTCTTGATGGTGTTTCAGCCACAATACAATAACTGATGATCACTTTTTTTCCTACTTTCCTTCCACTCATTCGCACTTCATACAGTGATATGTGTTTAGTAAAGTCTGTGGCTTTATGTAGAACAGTAAATACTTTCCTGCTTTCATGTTTCTTCTTGTCTTTCTGCCTCACACGTCAACACTATAACGGACTAGCTGACCAGGTGGCACTGCCGTCTGCCACACTGACTTCTTATTTCAAGATGATTGTCTGGTCGTATCAGATGCAGCTACTTCCAAACCCTCGCTGGCCCTCAAAGAAACCGGCTTCCACCAACACAGTCCAATTTTCCAAGCGGCTTCCCAGTGGTTGGCCAAAATGACAGATGATAAGCCAGAGAAATAGAAAATGTCTAAGCAAATCGAGCACAGTAGGTAGAAACGGGATTTCAGCATTGTCTTGCACGACACAATACAGCTTTTTTTTCTAAATGTAAGATGTTGCTATGCCAATGCTCCCGTCCTGACCTTGGCAGGAATAGATTCCTTTGTGCTGTATCATGAATAGGATCTCTTTGTGATGTAGTCTCGAAATGTGGCAGAAATATAATGGAAGTAAAACAAGGAGACAGAGAGAGAAAAAGAAACCGACGGACCATCTGGACAGCTGGGGAGGTCTTAATTGTTTAACTTGTGCCTCAAGCCTTTTTCTTTCGAAACTAACAGTAATTGAATTTCTTCTGTACACCTTGTTTGCTCACTTGCAAATAAAAGAAGAGAAACATTCAGTGTGCTTTGAAGAGGATTTTCAATTTAGAACTGGACTGCAGATCTGCCCTCGTGTCTATAGGCCAGAATGGAAATCGCTGTTTGATTTTCGTTTAATGTCTATTTTTGTCTCCATCAGCCACCAAACTGGGACCTGAGGCGTTCAGATTTGACGGTGGGGGTGAAGCCACGGCGACCAGGCTGAGCGACAGATATTACATCCTGAGACCGGAAGTCATCGAGAGCTACATGTACATGTGGAGACTGACCCATGACCCCAAATACAGAGAGTGGGGCTGGGAGGCCGTCGAGGTGAGACACACCAAGACAGTGTTCATGTTTACTGTAATAAACCAAATATGAGACAACACAAGCATCTACAACACCTGTTTTTGGGAAAAGGCATGTCGCAGGAACACTTAGAGGCCCCTGCAGGAGATTCAGATTGATTGTTTTCCACATAACGGCTAATAAAGAGCTGTTGATTCTGCATATTTACATTTTTCTTGTTAAAACCTGAGGCTAGGAGAGACCAGCAGTCCCAGACTGGGACCAAACACAGCCTCTGAGGAAGTAAAGGCCAGTTCAACTAGAGGATAAACAGTACCAAGCAGTATATGAATATTCAAAACTGTTTCAATACTGATTCTCTGCGGTCTTGATACCAGCTGCACTTTATTGTTCTCACCGACAGTAAAATAACACACCCACACATACGCACTCAATTGTTTGAGGCCTGAGCTAAAAAACATTTAAAAAATAAATGTTTCCAAATAACTATGTTTTTCTAAAAAGAAATTGTGATGAGACTAGTACCGAGGTGGTTTTCTTGTTGGCTCTTGGAACTTCAGGTCAGAGTAAGCTAATAGGACAGCTAGCTGCATGGCTAACCAAGCTAACAGTTAGCAGCAAGTAAAGCTCACTGTCAATCAGGAAGCTCCTGAGAGTTGAGGCAGAGGACGTCAGAGGGAAAAGCAGAAAATACTTCCTCCATAAAATAAGATCCAATTTCACCCAAATCAGTGAAATAAATTGTAAATCTGTGTTTTTGCACAAATTATAGATTGTGTTTGTGCTCCAGCGACGCGAACTTGAGAAAGAGTTTGATCGGATGGAAAATGAAAATACACCCAGGAAATGATGAACTCATGAATAAATTAAGAATACTTACAACAATAGCTACTTTTTGTTTTTGTTGGGTTGTACTGGGGTTCTGTAGGTTCATGGGAACTTGAAGTGTTTTAATTTCCGGACAGACATAAATTCATGACGAGTGGAGACGAGTCAAAAGTCTCTCCTGTCGTTTTAACTGCAGAAACGGTGAAGAACAAATTATCTGTCGAGCAGCCGAGAGTTAGTGGTATCATAATATCATAATGAGGAGCTCAAACAGAAAAGTGGTAGCAGCCAGAGAAAATCATTCTGACCACTTCAGCAGCCTGAAAAGGCTTCAGAGATGAGGACCGTCTTCTCTTTCGGCTAATAGCATCTCAGGGAATGTTTCCTATCTTAACAAAGCCTTTTTCCAAAAAACAGTCAGGGTTGGTCTGGAAGCGTTCAGAATGATTTTCTCGGGCTGTTATCATTTTTCAGACTGTACCCGTCACAATGTTCTGTGACACTGTTAATTTTCGGCAGCTTTCCGAAGGCTTATTAAACACTTCGAGAGCCGACTGACTAACACGCTCGAGAGAGACTGGCTAGTTCAGCAACTGACACCTAATGTCATGCAGTGTTTAGAGCAGTGCTTGCTACATTCAGTCTGCTTTTCTGAATATGTGCATGTCTAGTAATGGAATATAACAACTACCGTATTTTCAGATGAAAAAAACCCATTAAAAATATTGTCTTATATCCAGGCCTGTGTGGCACAACGAGTAATTAAAGTGGGAGATAGTGTGCAGTATAATCTTGTACCCTATACTCTCTTCGTCGTGTCTTGCACTCTGATTTTTATAAATTGTACTTACCTACTATGTCAAGCCCCTGTAGCACCCTCAATTACCCTCAACCAGCTTCCTTGATATTGCGTGGCACTATACATTAGCTTGTAGATCAGGCAATCCCGCTAGTAGGTGGTGAAGGTTATGTAGGGAGCACCGTTATTAATGTGGCAATAGACAGGACATTAGCTGTAGTAAACTGTAGAGGGCTGGCATGATAGATTTAGTATTAATTTAGTGCGCACAGAAGTGGAGAGATCAGGCTGACGAGTTTGACGGGCCTTTAATTATCGGTCACAGAGGTTGAAAGCAGTGCACAACGCTTCTCTTCATGAACATCAAGCATTAACACGTCGGGGTCTTTGTTAATTAGCACGTATAAGCCAGGCCTTTGTAGCAGGGGTAATAATGTGCTAATCCGCTTGGCTAGCTCAGCCACTCTCCATTAGCCCTTGTCAGATTCAGCATTGCTCGGGCCTCAATTGTGTAGCCGGCTGAAGGGCTCGACATGTTCCAACATTTACTCTTTCTTAATGCGTACGTTGACAGAGTGTTGTTGAGTAAAGGATTTTCTCTCTGTGCACAATATCAGAGCTAGGTAACAGTCTTTTACTCATATGCCCCGAATGTTTTTGTCCGTCGTCAGGCCCTGGAGCAGCACTGCAGAGTGGAGGCCGGCTTCTCCGGGATCCGGGACGTTTACACCACGACAGCCAGCCATGATAACATGCAGCAGAGCTTCTTCCTCTCAGAGACGCTCAAGTAAGTCCCATTTCCTCACCACGTCACCCCATGGTAACAGAGAAATTGGCAAAGGATGAGTAAGCCATCACAGATACAGAAAGTGATCTAGGCTCTGATACTAAAACTCGGGATATAATCTCTTCTGTCCATGAAGCACACTCATGATGTGATTGAGTCATGGACACTCTCTGGACTCCACCGGGGTGATTCCAATCATACTCGTCATGAAGACTGTGAAAGAAACACAGATGGTGTTCAGTTAGATACTTCAATTTTACCTCCACTCGTTCTTGGATGATTGAGCAACACAAACTATTCAGATAAGACACAGGCCAGAAGTTATCTGGTGACTGCTGACCTGAATATGATTCCAACACCAGACTTTGCTGCTGTCAATGTTACAACATCCCTAATGTGCCTCCACAAGAAGGTATTATTTCATATTTTGCTCATTTTGGCTACATCAACATTAAATCGAGAATATATATTGCGTTAGATTTTGGTGTGGTTTAAGTGTCGTCTCTTCCTGGTTTTAGAGGCTGCATTTCAGTAAAGTGATGTCATTCTGTGAACTTGCTCTAATACTTGCCTTTACCCACTTCGTCATTAAATCCACGTTACTGTGGATTGTTATGTTGATATTTTGTATTTTCATCGTTGTAGTTCAGCTACAGTTAAGTGTCTGAACTGACAAGTGGCGATTTTGATTGTTTTTTATCAGATCCATTTTATATCGATCCATTAGCATTTACCCCGATTGGCTGGGTACATTTCTTAGTTTCTGGCTGTTTCCCCCTGTTTTTAGTCTTTATGCTATGCTAAGCTAACCAGCTGCTGCCTGAAACCTTATTTATCTTACAGACATGAAAGCAGCATTTACCTTCTCATCTAACTCTCTGCAAGAGAGTGAATAAGCGTACTATTAAAAAATGTCAAAGTATTCCTTTCAGGGTTTCTGCAGGTTAAAAGTTAAATTTAAGACCTTTCGAGACCTTTTTAAGAGCATTATGAATGTAATTTAAGACCTTTTTCACATCTATACTGGCATTTGCTGGTGGCTTTTTACAGCAGCTATGTGTTTTTCTGACCTCCCGTGTGACTCTGATGCCTTTATAGTTGCTAATTAGAGTGTCGTCTCAGACAACTGGACTTAAGGACCACAAACACACACAGTCCTTTTTGTATGTATATGTAATGGCACCGAATGTTTAGAAACAGAAAGCAGGAGTAAAGTTATCAGTGAACCTTGACTCTGACTTTATTAAATGGATGTGTTTCCTGTCTGCTCAGGTATCTGTACCTGCTCTTCTCTGACGACGACCTTCTCCCACTGGAGGACTGGGTCTTCAACACAGAAGCCCATCCGCTGCCCATCGTCCGCAAGAGCTGCCTGCAGGACGAAGCAACACAGGATAAGACAGTCGCCGAATAAGACTGAACACCACCGACAACAACTGAGACAGTTACAGACACATTTGCACAGTTCATGTGCACACACAGAGTCACACAAATATCGCAAACACCAATTCAATGCAGGTTCAGAGTCTTTTCAGGAGCGTGTTATGGACTCAATTCCTTTCCAGTAAAGGATGTTGTCGTTTTACGCTGTGATTGTATATCCTTTTCGCCGGGCTAAATTCCTGCGGGCACTTCTTTTTTGTGGACAATCAAGACAAACATGACTTTCATGAAAAGAGCACCTTTTTCTTTCCTTCTTTCCTCTGTGAGGAAACCAGTATAACTTGCAGACCCAAATGTATGGGAAGAGGGTTGAACTATGGGCCATATTGTTAGAAAGACAGAGAAACGTATAGAAAACCACTTGAGTTTTGCTCTTTGATTTTGTTGTTTTGTTAATCTTTAAGTGATGAATGATTTCCTTATATCTCGTCATTGCATTTTTTCCTTTGTGAGTACACTCTTTGACCAAAGGTTTCTTTGCATTTCTATTTCCCTCTTTTTTCCAGTAATGTGTTTTTTGGTGAGATTTGACGGAAAGTGAAAATAATTTGCTGTAAGGATCGAACTGTAATGAATATTGATTAATGTACAAACAACATGAAATGTGATTCTCGAATCCGCCTCCGAACTAATGTTGATGTCACGTTTCTTACTGAAACAAGCTTGAATGAAATCTTTTCCAGTGACGAGGTGTCAGGGCGGCGGCAGTGTCTTATCCATCCAGGGACCATTTATTAAAAGACTGATGATGTTGGGTTGTGTTTCCACTGTGCGCTTGGGTTGTTTTGTGACCAGGACAATGATTTTCTCAGTCCTCTCAGCCTTTCACATCGAAGCTACAAATGGAGTACTGTCAGTGCTGTGGTTGAAATACACGCATAAAGAAAAAAAACGAACGCATTTGCTAGCCGGCTCCAAATGGGTTTTCCTGTTTCTGTTGTAGTTTTTTTTCGGCTTCACCCTGCCTTTACATGTGAATCCATTCGGCTGCCAACACTGATGTTAAAGGCTGTAACGGAGAGGCGACCGCGCAGACGAGTTTTCATTCTTCACCACTGTTCTTTTCATCACTGCTGTCCTGCACAGTTGTGGAGCGAATGTGCTGTACATACAGATGAAGCGAGTGACCCCTGTATGAGCTTGTCTTGACTTTATTTTGTGATCTTTTTTCTTCTTTTTTTTTTCTAAACTTCAGTGGTTATTTTTTCTGGGTTCTCTTTTTTGATTTGCTTCCCTCAGGTGTTTCAGTAAAAAAAAAAAAGAAGAAGAAAAAAAACTAAACAGTTCTGATTTTAAGTCTAGTTATTGCTGATATTAATTATTGTTATTACTTATTCTTACTGTTTGATTTAACTTTCATTGTTGAATATTTTTCAAATACTGATAAAAAGACCTGTGCAACTTTGTACATTTAAAACAATCACAGTTGTTGTGTGTGTTTTCTTTCTGGTCTTGCTTGTTTACTTATTTATAAAGTCTAAAATCAGGGTTCCTTCACATTTTACACGGTCAGACTGAAACACTGTTTACTAGACAAACTAAAGGAAAAACACAAAAATATTTCATGTTTCAAAATGAGTCACTTCCCTTTAAGTATACTTTAAAACAATGACTGAAACAAGAGAGTTATTATGAAAGTAATGGAGTTACAAAAGCACTTTTCAAACCTTGAAAACACATTAAAGTTCAAGTTTCCAGCTTATTTTAAGAACCCCATAAAATGTAGAGCTGCAACATTTAATTGATTATTTTTCTACTATTAAATCAATCAACAACTACTGTATTGTAATAATCCGTTCAGGGGTGTTGCAGTATTGTGATATTCAGGTTAACCGTGACATAATAAAAATGAAATATTGTTATCGTGTTAAATACACATATTATAATATTGTCTGACTAATCCAGCAAAGATTCTGCCTGGTGTATCTTCTGTTCATGAGTTTATCAGGTTGTCTTTTCACTAGTAATTGAGTAGTTGAGGTGGATTGTTCTTTTTTTTTGTACATTTAATTTATTGTATTGGTTGCAGACTCTCTCCACCTCCCTACACAGGGTCATTATTTTGCCAAAAAAGAGACTGAACTACTGAAGCCCTGAGGGGCAAGTGGAGATTTTTTATTTTTTTTTTGTTCTGGTGATCCATTTTCTTAGTCAGGTCTCTCCTGTAAACTATGATGTGACATGAAAAGGCTCATATATCAGTATTATAAAATGTTACTGCTTGATCTGACTCGCTAATAATACACAATATTCCACCCGTGACACTGACGGCAGATTAGCACCAATCATAACACATTCTTCGCCAAAAGAAAAGAAAGACACGACAATAATGTTACATAACCTGCTAACACACAATAGATGATGGAGAAACTTCCCTGGAAGACAAAAAAAGTGTCCCATTAGTTCTCAGGTCAAAACACAGGAGAGAAAGCAATTTATCAGACTTAGAAAATGGATCACCAGAAAAAAGTCTTCACTCGCCCCACTTTTGTTTTTCAAATCTCTATAGATATCACGATAATATCGTTAGTATCAATTAGTTTGGCCTTGATAATTGTGTAGTGAAAAAATCTGAAGTATATTGACAGCCCTAAATGGGTTAATTGTCATTTATTTAGTCATTTTGAGAAAAAAGAAAAGTCAAAATTATCTGATTCCAGCTTCTTAAATGTTGGTATTTATTGGTTTCTTCACTCCTCTTACAGAAAACTGAAAAACTTTGTATTGTGAGCAAAACAAGGCATTTGAGGCATCATCTTGGGCTTAGACCGAACAACTAATCCATTAATCGAGAAAATAATGGACCATGGAAACAATCGTTAGCTGCTGCCCTAAACAAATGTCCCACTCTTTGGTATTTTGATTTGTTCAGCAGGTGGCTGCATTAAGTTTGAAGGAAACGACCTGCGGTGACTTGCAAAAAGGAATGGCCCTCAGCTCATTTGCTGCTAACATTTGTTTCGGTATTTGCTTCCTGAAAGTTCATTACAGGTTTAATTGAAGGGGGATATCTCAGGGTTGTGAAAAGTTTCAGCAATCACGACCAGAAAATGAGTAATGGGGTTTAGCCGTTTCACCTCTCTCTAGGTGTCAGGCCGACAAAGCAAGATTTAATACCGTCCTCCCCAAACGGCTCGGCTCTGCCTGATGTCATCTGAATCCTAATTTCAGTGTGATGGCTACAAGCGATTTAAACAGAATCAGCACGGGTTATTGACATGATTGACATTTAAATAGTAATTTAAAAGATGGTGCTTAAATGTCATGGATCTGGTGACATTAATTTTACTGTCACCTTAAAAAAAAACTGATGCAAAACACATGTGAGTTAAAACACTAAGTGTAAATGTTATCTAAATGGAGGCCTGCAGCAGTGTGCTACACTGCAGGGACTATTATTCCCTTCAGCTAAGCCATGATATTGAAAAGAAGGGTGAAAGTGAAGGGCACAATTTGTACATGTGAGCGTGTCTGATCTCGCCCGCGGACATAAATGGGAGGATCACTGTCCATTTAAATGCACCTGAGACTGATAGTGAAGGACAAACACTACAGATAATCCCCTCCCCTCTCGTTTCTTATTTCTATGCTGCTTCAAAAATCCCCGACAAGCCGAGCAGGGCAGCAGAAACTGAAATGTCTGCTGCTGTCTGACTCGGTAAAACCTCGCGTCGATGTGTAACGAAGGGGGGTGAGCCATCGCTATCTCTCTGCCACAGTCGTCCTCCAGCTGTCCTGAGCAGGGCAGCAGTTTTATGGGGAATAACTGGCACGTCATGGAGATCTGGTTCAAATATTACTTCATTTCAAAGCATCTACAACTCCCATCTACTCACATTTTAAACTGCCCAGTGACTCAAATGAAACACAGCAAAGTTGTATCTGTGTTTTCTATTACGTAGCCTACTGTGAAATGTGACCATTATTTGCATTCATTACAGGTTACGAGACCCTGCACCAAAGATTAAACATGTTAAGACATTTAAACTGTCTGTCTGTACTTCAGATATTTCAACTGCACATTTTCTGCTGTGAGCACACTCGAATTTTCCTCAGAAAATATTATTTTCTCGCAAAAAGCACCGTGATAAATTATCTCTTCGCTTAAAAATCATAGTGTGAGAATGTGACTATGATTTACATTAATTACAGGCTACCGTTCATGATTTTGTATCTTCTTGGTACTACAGTCTGGAGTTGCTCCAGATAATCACAAAAGATAACGAAACTAATAAAATGTAGTTTTTCCGTGACATACAACACATCTGACGTTAGGAAGCCAGTGCACAAATAGCAGATAGCAAAGATACAAAGTCAAGTCAGTTTTTCTTAGTCTTCCCCGATGACAAAACATTGAAGTGACAGGTTCAGCCCCCTTATCTTCTAGCCCGAACCCTCCTAACACCACCTTTGGATGAAATCAAAGCGTTTCTTAGATGTATTCTGGGACAGCGATGTCATCTCACGCAGTCCTCAAATAAATAAAACAAACACATCTCACCTGAAATGTCACCGTCTGACAAGTAAAAGTTTTAAGTCTACGAAAATAATCGGCAACTTGGACATCTCCTGCCTGCAGCGATTGTGTCACGTTTTTAAAAAAGGTACTGATCATCTCATTTTGTGGGATCTTCAAATTAAGACTTAATTTTAAACTCCTGTTCCCTCCCTCCTTCTGTTCCTTTTCTCTCTCTCTCAGGTCTTGTCAGCACACTTTCATGGTTTGTTAAACATAGTTATTTTCCTTCAGGCTTGCTAGTAAAAAGGAAGGAAAGGGAGACAATATGGCCTTTTTTGCCTTGTCTTGTTAGTTCTTGACTTGGCGAAGAACCAGAGTGCAATTGTGCACAAAAAAAGTATCAGTGAGGGTCTCAAGGTCAGCGTTAGAAAGAAACAGTGAGTTTTTTTATGCTACAGTTGTTGAACTACAACTGGACTATCAGCTGCTAAAGCAACAGTTTGGCCTTTGGAGAACTGTTAGAAGGGATGTTTGATACCAGTCTCTTGTTCATACAGTAAATATAAAGCTAGCACCAGTTGCATGTTAGCTTAGCTTAACTTAAAGACGGAAATGGGCAAACAGCTTGCCTGGCTCTGGGTTTGCAAATCCTTCCCCACCTGCAACTAAAAATCACTTTGACAAACGATATCTTAAAATGTAAATGTAAAAATGGCATGTTATGGTTCAACAGAGGATGTGTGATAGACTTCTAGGTGTTCCTGGAGTAATTATGATGATACGTTTCTAAAATCTTCACTGACGGCACCAACAGTTGGGTATACATACAGACAGACTGTTGAACTACACATCTACAACTTCGTTCTATTAGGATTCACCAGTGGTCCACAAACACGGAGGCAGTCTACAAGAAGGGCCTGAGCCGGCTCTACCTCCTGAGGAGGCTCAGGTCCTTTAAGGTCTGCAGCCGGATGCTCCAGATGTTCTATCAGTCTGTTGTTGCGAGCGCTATCTTCTTCGCTGTGGTGTCCTGGGGTGCGGGCATCAAAGCGGAGGATGCCAACAGACTGCATAAACTCATCAAGAAGGCAGAGTCTGTTGTTGGCTCTAAGCGTGTCACCCTGGAGGACAGGATGCTGGCAAAACTGCTGGCAATCATGGTCAATGCCTCTCACCCCCTCCACAAAAGTCTGGACAAGCTTAAGAGCAGCTTCAGCAACAGACTCATTCAACCCCACTGCCTAAAGGAACGACACAGGATATCTATCCATCCATCTATCCATCTATCTATCTTGTTTGTATTTTTTTTACCATCTGTTTTCTGCGTCTGAACCATTATGACATTTGATAGCGGCTCATAATATGTTGAACGGCAGTCAACAGCTGTGCTGTGAAATCACCTAGAGTGACATTCAAAATGAGCAATGACAGAGAAGGTGAGAGCAACGAAAAGGCCGTCTTATTCAAGTACGACCACAAAGCATCTGTTACTTGATCTTCATGAGCTGCAAATGTACATCTACGCTTCTAACACGTGCAGAAAGTGAGTCAAACAACTGTAAACTATATTAATAACGTGGCTGCTAAGGAACAGACGCTCTGCTTCTGAGACGTGGATGTGACACGGAGCCTTGAAATCATATCCAGGAGATAATATCCAGTATCCGGACCCTTTAGGGGAATACGGGAGCATATCATAATATATTACGTGAGTATAAACAAGAAATTTCAAGGAAATATAAAATCTTAAAATAATAAAACACTGCTTTGGGCATGATGCTGGTGATTAATCCAGTCCTCACAATAGTATACAGCTATGGCTGTACACAAGAGATCTTTCAGGCTATGAAAAGAAGTGTCTTTTTTTGTGTTTTGGTTCATAATGAAACTGTTGCAGGGCAAATTAGACTGTGGTGGGCCGCCACAGTCAAGGTGATTAATGGGAAACACTGATATCAATAAATTCGAGAAAAATACAAACCCATGCAAAGGCAAACACAATTTCCTGTCCTGTGCAGGGTATATCTCAGCGTTAAAACTTTGTCAACACTTCAGTTAAAGTGGAAAAGGATTCATAAGGAAACATTAGAGTAACGCACACAGTTCCCCACCCGCCTCGTTGTGATTACCCGACTTGTCACCGTAGCTTGCCGGTGAACTCAAGCCAAGGACAAAGAGGCACGCACAATGACGTGAAAATGGAGTTCCTCTTATAAATCGTTATTTGGCGGCTTATTTATGAATTCCATTTATGTTTCCAGGGAAATGACAGCCTGAGAGCTGCTTTGGAACAAACTCAAACAAACTCTCTTAGATGCAGACAAACTGTTCGGAGGAGGACAGCGGAGATGATGCATTCGCTCGTTGAGACGCTATACTCAGTCGGTGTTTGGTTTCCGATAACATCCTTGACTTTGAAAAGTTTATAAACTGGAAAAAGTAAATTACAGCGAGAGACTGTAGACTGTAACGTTCTCAACTTTCTCGGACGGGCTGAGAAAGTAGTGTTCAGTATATCTGATTAGCACAGAGACTGATGATTAGAAAGAACTAATCAAGGCAATATGGAAACTCATGCTGCTGTGTCCCCTGCCATTATCCAATTTTATGATTATTAAAACTTTAATGTGATTATTAACTAGATTCAGATTCAGGGAAATTATACTTTTTAGTCCAGCGATGCTGTCATTTTAATATTCATATTCAATTACACATTCTAATTAGTCATTTGAGAAGTCTATCTTTCCAGTCAGTCAAATTTTGCCGAGCGACTAAATAATTAGTCGACGCAGTATGTTCTTCTGCATGTGTGCTGGGATGTCAAGTCTTGGCGTGTTCATAGTGTGTGTTTCTGCACATAGATTCACCCATGTGTGCACTGAGCAGATGCCTCAGCCCTCAGACGGCGCTCCAGTACGTGCTTGTCTGAACATCCTGTGCTACTCCGCACTGCCAAACACTTGAAGGTCCGCCAGGCCGGCCTCATCTGCTGCCCCGACACCTTGTTAGCACCCGGAAGGGAACACAACTGCATAATCAGCCATAAATGCTTCTAAAAATAAACACGGGCAGCTCGGGGGTCGGAAGTAGGAGGGTTGAGAATCAGGTATGCATACTTTGTTGGTTTGTTGTATTTTGCAGATTCATGCTTGAGGGTTTTTTCATGAAGGTCACAGCAGAGGTTTCTACACACAGAAGGCAGGGGGTTGATGGAGCTGCGTTATAGGCTCGGTTTAAAGGAGCAATTTGTAGGATAGAGCCAGAATTTTAGTTGAAAACATAAAAAAGATTGCAAAATAAAATTTGTCTTGGTTTGACTTTCCACAATAACCTCTGGTTTGGTCAAATTAAATCCTCAGTTCATCAATAAGTTGTGAAAATATTCCAGTTTTCAGCCGCTGCTGATGCCCGACCCTTTCTCCGACCTCTGACGCTTCATGCCTCTCCTGTCGGCGCCTGCCGTGTTGACCTTCCCCAGAGTCACGGTCCTGTTCGGAGCCTCTCTACACCACCTCCATGTAGTATCCTGTGTCATATGAGTTTGCAGAGCAGGCACAGTCCAGTAGATTTGCTCTTTGCTGATGTACTTTACTTTGCTCTTTTATCCAAAATTAAATACACCGGCTGAAAAGCAGCCACAGCCTCTGTGGTTTACAAGCTTCAATAGACAACCGTCTCCCAGTCTTTCTCCCTTTGAAATTATTTTTTGATTCTTTGGAGTGATGATAGAGTAGGACTGTGTTTCCAAATATCCACCCCTACCACTCAAATACTCAAATACACTAAATGGGCTTGAGGACCAAATTACAAAAGTTCTTGGAAATCAAAAAAAAAAAATGCAGATTTTTTGGAAAAAAATGTTCTCACTCAATGTCAAGTTTAATTGGCAGTCTTTTTAAAAAAGTCGTTATACACCTTAAACCATTTCCTGTTAGTATGAAACATTAAAATACAATAATGCCATGTAACTGCTAATGTACTGCTAACTAATGTACAATATTGGTATGTATGTATTGTATTGGTGGGCTTATGCAGGCTACGTACTTGAAGCTAACGTGTGTATAGTATGTAGCTGTAATGTGAAGTTTGTTGATACTTAAAAAAAAACATTTACAGCTAAAAAAAAGTACAAAGTATTGCAGTAGAATAAGTACGACCAGGGCCGCCCCTGGCCAAATTGGGGCCCTAAGCAGAATTTTATTTTGAGCCCCCCCCCCCCCCCCCATTACAAAATGACTGTATCATGAAAGGCCATTTAGGTTTACAACCTTTATTAGTAGGAACAAATCAAATGAACAGCCTCTTTCAACAATGGAACAAGCCTTTTACAGATGCAGGCTGCTTCAGTAGACATGGTGCTTGATGGCCCTTGTGGCGCTGGCTCCGTGTCACCCTTAGTAACAAACTTAAGCATTGACCCTGTTATGACAAGAAATCCATCATACAAGCAGATTATTAAGATTTGTTTTGGTCTTAATGGTAAATTACACGATGAAATTAATGTAAACACTAGCCTCACAAAGATTAAAATTAATGCAAATAATAATTATATTCATTATGATTTGATTTTATTATACTATTTTAATCCCACAAGGCGGCGCCCAATGAGCATTGTTAGGGGTCGGTGCCTTGCTCAAGGGTACCTCGGCAATGCCCAGGATGTGAACTAGTATTCTCCATTACTAGTTCACATCATACTTTTTTTTTTTTTTTTGTCCGAGCGGGACTTGAACCGGCCACATCTGAGCCCCCAAGCCAAGTCCCTACGGACTGAGCTATTGCCGCTATTTGATACCTCCATATTTAAATATTTTTATATACTTATTTTTACATTTTGTACTTAGGTTCTATATTCCTATACTGCTGTTTGCTGCTGCAACGCTTTAAATTTCTCCATTGTGGGTCAAATAAAGGATTATCTTAAATTCACCAAGAGATGGCGACATTTTACCTCCATAAAAATAGCCCAAAACTTCTATTGATAGCATAGATTGATAGGCTATAAACCTGAGCCAACATACGACCACCAACTGGTCAATTAACCACTCCTTTTTCAACAGAGGTGAATGTATATGCAGTTAACAAGACATTCAATAAATGATAATCAGGGCTGCTGGAAAATTTAATCTCCAGTCCAGAATTATCCTCTCTTCTGTCTCATGATTAGCAGGCTAGCAGCTGGGGTGTTCCTCCTCTTGTTTTGACTTTGTCTTTCTTTTGCTTTCTCCCGATTCATATTGCCGTTTGGAGGCCATCTCTCCACCTGCATCCAACTGCCTGTCGGCGCATCTGACCGCTGATTGGTCAGATGCTGCGTGCTGTCAATCATTGCGCCAACGTGTGCGGTGTCAGATTACTCGTTTTTTTTTTTTTCTCTCCTGCCTCGGGCTGACTTGGTGCTCTACGCGCGCCTCACGGCAGCGATGCGCATCCTTTGCGCATTTGCAGAGAATGTGTCCCCTTGCGCAAAATGGGGCCCCCCATGGATCGTGGGGCCCTACGCACAGCGCGTGTTCTGCGTGTAGGGAGGGGCGGCGCTGAGTACGACGAGTTTATGACATTAATATTTGACAACACTTGTGATACCCAGTGATAAATAGTTGTATTTTAAAGCCCTCGTGCTTATTTTGCGTCTCTACAGTGTGATTGTTGTGTAGTGGCCCATCCTCCTTGTCAATTAAGTGTTTTAATGTTCAAAGGCTTCGAGGAGCCTCATGAGTGGAGTAATTTAACCCAGAATCCTGATGAAAGCTAATGCTAATTGTTATGGTTCCCACTGTCATAAATATTCATTTGTCAACATCATCGAGCGTCTGTGACACACCGCTTCCTGCTCTCTGCAGAGATTTACAGCTTTGAAGATGCCAGCATTTTTCTAGGAGCTCCACTTTTCTAGTAATGTAGGTGAAAATACTGAGATGTATATACTTTCATCTTTTAACTGAAACTCTTTAACTAACCCTGATTTTATTGTTGGTGTAGTCAATCCTACACACGTGTCTTAATTGCAGTGGAGGTTAAAAATAGTAGATGGTATTCAAAGTTTGTGGATTATTCTGAGTATCTGGCACATTGTGCTGACACAAAGGCACTGTTGAGTTATTCAGTTTCATTTTTTTTGATCCGTTGAGCCTCGTGAATGAAATGCCATTCTTCTCAATAGTACTGTGGTGCCAGAAGTAAGTCACAATGGCAGGAAAAAAAAGTAAAACCTCTGACATTAAAACCAAAACTGTTTGCAAAGCTTGATGTCACTTGAAGTTCATTTTTTCCTTTTTTAAGTCAACTAACGATCTACCAACCAGTAGATCGCCTCAGCTGCAATGGCTGCACGTTATCCTTTAGGGGCAAAAAGTTGCTGTCAAAGGTACATCCGCTCAAAGTGCTTGTTTTCGACACTGACAGACTGAGGTTGTTTTTCTAAGTGTCTGACAACATTATGAAAACGATTCCCATGGAGGCAAACCTTTTTGTTAAATACTTAGATACTATAATCTAAGAATTCTCGTTCAAGGTGAAGTCTCGCTCTGAAACCTTGTGAGATGTGAGTCGTTGCAAGAAGACGACATTGAGTTAGAGAGTTTGGAGTTTACTTAAAGGGACTGTCAGCGAGAATCTATTTCCAAAGTCATGGCTGAATATTTAACTGATTTTGACAAAGTAAGTGAGGCAACGACGGCAACAACTCACCCTGCAAGATTTCAGAACGAGACTTCTCCTTGAGCGCCGTAATGTTGTCAAACACTTAGAATAACAGCCTCAGCCTGTCAGTGGCAAAAACAAGTACTTTAAGTGGACGTAAGTTTGACAGCTGCAGTTGCCCCAAAGGATTATAGCTAAGGAGACAGGCTGCAGCTGTGTCACGGCTGCAATCTGAGGTGATTTACAGAATCTATTTCAAAACCTTTGTTAAGTATGAACCATTTACACACCCAAACATGTAAATATAGGGCCCAAGTTTGAAAATATCCCTTCAAGGAGACATTTGGAGTTGGCAATGTCCACATTAGGCTTCTTACAGCCCAATGCTAGAAAAAAATGTTGGTTTTATGTTTCAGCAAACAACGGATATGTTCAAATTTATTCGTGTCCCGTGTATCATATCAACATTTCTACAATTCATGTCATATCAAGTTCGCCTTACATGTATATAAGGTGGACGTGCAGGAAGGCTGTCAAACCAGAGACCATTGTAAGATTAAAACCACTGGATACTGGGAGATGTCAGGACCTTTTTTTAGCCGTGGCAGTGGCAACAAAACAGGATATTTTTGACAAGATGTGGGGACAATTTCCAGCCATGTTTGTGGCGACAGAATCAAGTAAGCAAAGACACAATCTTTTTCCAACACTAACCAAATGTTTTTTGTGCCTAAACCTAACAGGAACATTAAGTACAAATTAATTTTACCTAAAGAAGCATAAAGCTCGTACATTGTCAACACTCATTCTTGCGATTGGGTTTCTTCCTGCATCTTGTGCTGACCTCTGAATTATGATGATGAGGTCATATTTTGCATCCTTGATAACATACATTTCCAATAAACTACAGGTTAACAAAAACTAAAACATGTCACAGAAGTGTTAATACGAGGTGTTTCTGCAGAAAAAGTTTGAGCCGGTAAAGTTTGATAACAGCTATGATTAGTTATCGAACATATGGAAGAAAACCGGCTCACACCGCAGCACAGGTGTGCAGCCATTGTCTTTTTTTTAATCATTATGCTCTAAAGGCGGAGGGATGTTTGTTTGGTGTTTTTGTGTTTTTGAAGTCAATCTGCTGTTCTGAAACCTGCATTTATGATTTTGACTGCTTCTCAATTATATGTGTTTTGATTCCCAAGAGATGGAGATCCTTAGAGTTTGAAAGCTGTCTAGAACACAAAAGCTGTTTACTGGATAGTTTATTTTTATAGACAAACAGTTGTTCACTCCACAATGTTGACAAAATTGAAAGTTTTCATTTATTGTTAGTTTGTTTTTTTCTGGGTTTTCAATCAAAATGCGATGAAACGAAGGAACATTTCTTTCAAATTTAGTCATGTTTTATATGCTGGAAGCGATGACGTGTTGAACAAGGACACAAACATATCCTAATGTGAGAGAGTGTTTGAACTCTGAAGCAGAAAAATGTATACAGGGAGAGCAGCAAAGCCACAAAACTCCTCAAATATACCTCCGCTCAGGCAATCAATCAGACCATAAACAATAAAGTCACGCAATTCAAGCAAGAGCTCCCAAAACAACTCTATCATTTCTGCTCGAAGAAACTGGACAGCTCCTCCTCAACCAATGGAGCCGACAAATTCAGGAGTGTGGTCTCAGCCAGATCTTCCCAACCTCCTCCATACAACGTCTCTTCCTCTGTATTGAATGTTTTTAGCTTGAAGTTTTATAGTTTTTCCACAGTTTTCAATAGTTTTCCTCTTTTTTTATCGCATTACAAATTCACACCTGCAAGCTGCTGAAAACTACAACGTTTTACACTTCAACACTAATCATTTCCACTAGAACAGCTGCATCCCCAACGGTGGTTCATAAAAAACATTGAAAAAGATATCCCTTCATTTTTATGGAGGCAAACATTATCATGTCTGTCCTCTTTCCCCTGCACATCTCTACCACTGAAGGGGACCCGAATTCCTCCAGGAACTGCGAGGCCTGGCTGGCAGTGCCAGGACCACAGTGGGTATGCCCAGTGCGAGACACAGGCAGCGGGCATCGCGCCAGCCCACGCTGAGCCTCCAAGCTGTCTGCACTCCCTCACTGCTGTGGCAGTATGATGAAAGAAATACATTTACATTAATCATGTCGCCATGCTTCTCCAAGGACTCTCCCTTCCCGTTGTCCCTCTCTCCATAAACACCCAAGACGTCGCTAATTAGGCGAAGATTTTTTTTGTGAGCAGAACAGATTCAAGAGAAGCTATCTTAAAGTTTGTGGCTGTTTATAGGCTGCTGTCCCCAGAAAAACAACAACTGAAGGTGATTAGGTTCAGTCTCAAATGGACAGAGAAAACTAGTACTGCCAGTACAGCTTTCATGGTACACTGCTGCAGGAGTAGCAGCGCTGACTGATGTTGTCCTCAGATGTCCTCAAAACAAATGTAGGCTATTACTAGACCTGCAATCACTTATTATATTCACCAGTGCTAATCTGAAGTTAAACATACTACAGCGAGTTTTTAACTGGTTGTGAAACAGTCTCGACTGATAAACAGCCTGAGGAGACAGCTAGAAGAAGATGTTTGTACTTATACTTAAGTGTTATTTTAATACCAGTAGTTTTACTTGTAATTGAGTAATATTTCAGTAATGTAATGTAAGATTTTGAGTACTCTCTCTGCTCTGTAGTCTGGCGGTGCTGTACGTTACTAAAACAGAGTGCACTTTGTTTCACCATCGTTATTTTACAGGTATTGATCTTACACAGCTGTATATAGACTCATTACCTCATTACCATATGCATCTTGCAAGCAGCTGAGTTAAAAAAAAAGAAGAAAACTACTATTAATAATGTGTTACCTCTTTCTTTCACTCGCTTTCAGAACAAAAACACACACCAGATCATTATGACAGGAGGTCGCTTTTCCACAGGGGCCGCCAGAATCAACAGAAAATGAAAGTTCACCGTAGCTGCTTTAATGTTCTCGATTAATTGTTTTATCTATCAAACAAATTAACAAACATTGCCTGCCGCAACTTCCAAAATGTCAAAGTGATATATTAAAATTGCTTCTTTTTTGCCAAATATTCAGGCCACAATAATCTGAAATAACAATAATAATAATAAAAGCTAATTCTGACATTTAAGGGCTAAAACCATCAAAAGTTGTGCGTATTACATTTTAAAATAACTTGAGTTAACAAATTAGTTGACAGTTCTTGCATTTGACGTATCATTTCAGCCCTGTGTGTTACAATATGCAGCTCTTCACAGATGTTAACAGAGCTGTATTATGCAGTAGTTCAGTTTTTCCTCATTGTTCTCTCGTCACACTCCAGTTGTAACATTTGTGTTTGTTTAGAGATTATTGTTTCAGAAGTGGAGCAACACGTTCAACTTGATTGATCGCTTGTCTGCTCTGGAGCTTTTGTAATAGGACGTAATCCTCCAAAGCTACCAAATGAGTGGACTGAGGGGGGAGATGGTGATTCTCAGAGGGATCATCAGCACAATAAAATACATCTACATAATGAACTTGTATTGTGCACCCACCAAACATTATATGCATTATAGGCTTTTAATGTTGGCGTAATCACTTGATCGTTATCATTAACAGCCCGGGTGTAACAGGGAGTTTGTCCCACTTCAGATCTGAAATCACAGCTGCAGTTTTAATATTTTTCTGTGATTCTGGCTGACCTCTGGAGTAACATGCAGACCGTACAGCTCGTCACTAGTGGAGGACAGAGCTCATGTTGTTTGTTTTTGTTTTTTTACACTATGTGATGGCTTTACAATGTTGCATTTACCAGATATAGCACCAAATATCTATACTATGTGTGACACTTTTATCTTTTGTACTATATTTGGTGCAAAAAAAGTCAGTAGTTCTGAAGATACTGGTTGTATTGATGGACAGATGTTAGATGATGAAGGAGTGGTTTGAGATGTTTTAATGGATATTTACTATATAAATTAAATGATTAGTTGATTGGCAGAAAATGACCCAAAGCTGTTGCCATGCCACACTGAGGCCCTGTCCACGTGTACATGGGCATTTCTTAAAACAAATCTCTTTCTCTGGCCTTTCATACACACATACTCTGCATTTAAGGTCGCTGAAAAGGGACCTTTAGGAAAACTCCCTCCAGGTGAAGAGGGTATTTACATCTGGACAGGCAGAAATGGAGATTTTAGGGAACAATGACGCAGACACCACCATTTGTCAGTGTTTGTGGCATCATTGGCAAGTGTTTACTCGGAGTATTAGAGTTTGTACAGCGATGAAGTTGATGTTATATTGTTTAACGTCATATTTAGAAAGACACAAAAAGACATGAATAATACAATTATAGAAATAAAAGACAAAACAGCTGCTTACAAAGTTTTGCTGACAAATTATCCAGGAAGATTTGTGAAGAGTAGACAATTATCTAACCTGTGCATCCTTCATAGTATTTTCTATAAGTAAGCAATCCCAATGTACATGAATGGCCATGGGACATGCCTTTTGTGCTCACGTGTGCTGTGTGGACTGAGATTATTTCTGAAATGAAGCAAAAAGGCTCGTCTGGATGATGATCTTTTTTACAACCCTGTTTCCAAGGTTGCTCCTGATGGCTCAGTGGTAAAAGTTCACCATAATCTGAGAAGTCTCTGGACAATATTAGACACATTCTGGTTACAAGTGGCATTTGTTTTTCTTTTCTTTTCGTTTTTTTTTTTTTTTTTTACTATTTCTTTAAATTATATGGTCACCTCTTACAACTGACTGAATTCAAGATGACAAAAGTTTCTGTTTTCCGCCAAGAAGGAAACTAAAGTATACCTCCAAGTCCTCAAGGAGCCTGATAAGACTTTGAAAGCAGTATTGAATTAAAATTGGAGGGTATGCACAGAAGACCTTCAAACCAGGCAGTTAATTGCAAGCAGACATTTAAAGTAATACTGAAGGCGTATCTAAATCTTAGCCAGATGGTAATTATCAGACTTAGAGTGCAGCTGACTGACACCTTGGCTCTGTTAGTATGGATGCGACTGAAGTCCTCAGTATGTTTCAAACATGTTCTTAGATAGACTGACAGGAGACCAGCTGGTCGTGTCTCCCAACACACAAACAAGGTTTAATCATTGATCAGACCATTAGAAGGAGATGAGTGATCGTCTTTGTGTCCACTAGAACTGAAGCACATTTCAAATTGAAATGACGAACAGAAGGACCGTCTATACATGCCTCACTGACTTGTGATGACCCATCCTGTTACATTACATTACTCTGTAGACACCGATGTCCCGTTGTCTGTTCGATATTACAGTTTGCAGACTTTTGGATCTATCCCAGGAACAATGACATCATGTTTGATTCAAAGATGCCCTCTGAGCAAAGCAACCAAACTGTTGAATACTCATGATGTCTCAGCTGATGATGATTGGAAGGTAGCTCCAAAAACATAGGGGGAAACATATCACCAGAGTGACAAACATCTGCTGCTCTGTGCTAGCCATCCTTGGCTGCAGCTAGCTTCCGTTAGCTAATTAGCTCATGGCTCAGCTGGCCTTTGTCTTTGACACAACATCGACACTTTTTCTCAATACTGTTGATAATGCGAGTTCAGTTTTTGCATGTTTGTAAACTGAAATTCTGGCCATATCTTAAACATTGCTGAAGTCTGAAGTCTGTTTCCCACTGATTTGTGTGCCATCTAACGACCCACCAACCTGCACCCAAAGGTAGAGATGAAGGTCAGCAGTGCAGGTGGCATTGCAGGAAACACAACTCTAACAATAGGGCCACATTATTTGATTGGGGAACAGACTCTGACACAACAGACGGGAACAGAGTTGTGATTAAAAGATTGGTCGGGCCCCCAAAAGATTTTCCAAATTTCAAATTGGGTCGCGTCAAGCCAAAGTTTGGGAAAGGCTGCTCTAGGTTTTTGATGTGTTTTATGTATTTTATCATGTCTTGTATACCTTAGTCTCTGTGTGGCCTATGTTTGACCTATTTGATTTAATGCTCACGTCTTGAAAGTGGTGCAGTCCTGCTGCGCTCAACTGAGACAGATATCCAAGATCAGGCCACTCCTTTCCTCTGCAGACTTATAAAAAGGTCATCCGTGCTTTTATCTCTTCCAGACTCGACTACTGAAATGCAATTTATTCTGGGATTAGCAGGCATGATATCCAAAGTCTGCAGTTGATCCAAAACGCTGCTGCCAGGCTTTTAACATGTACTAAGAGAAGTTACCGAATTACACCAATCCCTACTGCCGTTCACTGGTTCCCACTGAGGTTTGGAATTGATTTTAAGATTTTACTGCTCGTCTTTTAGCCCTTGAATGGTCTGGCTCCTGCCTAGATTTGTGATTTCCTTACTCCCCATGAGCCTGATCACTGCTTTCACTATCCGGGCTCCTCAGTTATGGATCTCAGCAAAGCAAATTCGCTATTTTCCTTTCAGTCTTTTCTTAACACTCACTTTTATCCTAACTGATGCAATGTTTTCTCTGAATCTGCTTTTGACCATGAAATGTGTAAATAATCTGCACATAAGCAGCACATAATCACTCTTTTATGGTCCTTGATGTTGCAATGTTCCTTTATCTGTTGCATGTTCCACCCTTTAGCCTCCATATTGTTGATTTTCTATGAAGCACTTGATGAATATCCCATACCTGAAGGTCATAAACGGATGTGCAGTTGAACATAATATCTACAGAGAACTGCATCAATACATCAGCACAAACAATACACACAAGTCTCATTATCCATGTTGTCTGCAGAGAGCCTGCAATGACACTCCAAGTTCATATCTCTCCTGGAGGAAGGCAACAACATTATTGTTTACTCTGAATCAGGAAATAAAATTATTTTGATGTCTATCAGCCCACACTCACATCTTGCTAATTGCCCATGAAGTCATTTCCATAAATAATAGCTCCTGTTTATTACAGAGGTCCCATCTGTCACACAGGAGTAATCAAATGAGCACAGCGACTTTGAGTTATGGCACTCACACAGGGATCATATTTGAATACTACATCACAGAAGCAAATTAAGTGCAGGCTGCAGCTCATAACACTCCAGTTCTTTCATGAGGCAAAGTTTACATACAGCTCGGGTTTTAATCAAACATTTAGGTAGAGACTAAGAATAAGAGTTTTAGTCATGTCATCAGTGCTTAAGTCCTCTGCTCTGCACTTTGGCCCAGACTGTAATGCCTCACTCAATTTTTGAGGCATTGCCTAATAATTTTTGAACAGACATTCATGGTCCTCAGAGAATGAGGCCTGCTGTGGTCCACTGCATTTCCTTCTAGGGTGTCATTAAGTCAATTTGTTTTACTTATCCTGTAAATATCTTAATACTCACTGAATGTGTGTGGAGTGGGATAAAAGTGTGAATGTCTAGAAAACTTTGGGATGATTGTCACCTCTCAGGATGAACTGTATTGACTTTGGTGATCCCTTAATTCCTCCTCTCGCGCCATCATCAGATCCAAAGTTTAATTTGACCAATACTTGGGTTGATGACCAAATATCTGTCAGCATATCTCCAGAGTAACCGCTAATTGCTGCTAACTATTGCTGCCCTTAACTAGTTAGCACAGTTAGCCATGCAGCTAATGGTTCGGACTGGGAGAGCTGGGACTAGGGGCATGCTAGTGTTTACACTGCACAGGAGCGGGACAGGGCTAGCTGGTTAGCATACTAACTTCATAATGTCAAAACTGCTATTTATTCACATTCTGTTGATAATTTTAATTAATTTTTGACTGTTTTCAATCAAAATCTTTGAATGTTACCCCATTAGGAGGCATTTCTTTTCTTGCCACCGTCACCAAGTGCTTGTTCATGGGTCTCTGTAAATGTCTCAAGATAACTTTTGCTGTGAATATGTATCATATAAATAAACTGACTTGATTGACTAGAGCAGCTAGCATGGCTTCAGGCTCTTGACGAAGAGACTTGTTCCAAGCTAGTTTTAAAGAATACCAAAGCCGATCTGAGCGTATCAGCTGATGCTCATCAATGTTAACTTCATGAGTAACATACAAACAGATGGTAGCTGTTACCCTGTTAAAACGTTGGGTATCAGATGACAGAGATAAGAACTAGCATCTTTAGCATGACTAACATCAGAGTTTTCAGAGTGACTAACATCAGAGACAGGATTTTGACTCCCTGACTCCCTTGAAGTTTACTTGAAGGTCTCCCATGGCCATGTAATGACAATAAAGGCATTTCAATTTTCTTAAAAGGGTGCCTTGGACTTTTCTTTGATTTTTATGTCCTCCTGTTTCCCTGTCTAAAAGGCACCTCTCAACTCAATTTGAGTCCAGGAAGCACTTCTATCCTTACATTTTTTGAAAGCACGACAGAGTGTTTAAATAAATATGCCGATATTCTCCAGATGTCCACTGCAAGCACTTACAGCAAAATAAAACTGCACGTTAGATAAGTTGAACACTATGATGTACTAACACCACTACTTAGTATAAGCACAGAGGTACCAAAAATAACATTTCCAGGATGGCTTGATATGGACAGTCTCAGAGATGATATTTAGCAGAGTCAATTAGGCAATTAAATGCTCCATTTGGCTGCTGACCATAATGACCCCCACTGTTTTCTGCTTCAGTGCCTACTGTGTCCCTCTAATCTTTATAGAGTGTTTGATTTAATATCGGTGTCCCGACAAATGGCTATTCTCACTATTGTAGAGTTCAGTAAACTTTCAAGTTGAGGCACTGGTCTATTTGAACTCCCTCTGACTGAAGAAAACATTTAAAAAGTGCTGATGTCAGGAACAATCATGAGTGTTCTGAGTGACTGAAAACATAATCAAAAACTGTGATTAAATTAGTATTCTAATTACATTTTGAGTGTGCTGTTAATAATAGTCCTTGATTTTACCCTCAAATTAAGTAGAATTAAAAATGACTGCTTACAAATTCAATAACTTGTACAGTTGTTGTTGTTGTTGTTTCCTTGGTATTAATCATTTAAGATATCAACAAAAGCTCACTCTACATGCGTCGCAGGATGCGTCTGTAATAATTTATTTGAGCCTCGATGGCTTGATAATGGATTTCTCTCCAGCTTGTGTTTTCATATAGGCTATTACACTCTCGACTTACTGTACTACCATCTAGTTTGTGGTCTTTAAACTTTACATTACAGCATGGTGCTTACAATCTCGTTGCTGGTGGGGTCTCTTGGGTTCTATGACATGATGCTGTTAGCTGCCTAATTGAGCTTAAGACGCATGATGTGGGGGGTTTCACTTCTGATGAGAAGCCGCCTTGAGCCGAGAGACACTTAATTATATCTGGATAAACAAATCAAATTGTAATACTGTTCCCTGATGAAAAGCACTTAGCAATTTAGCTACTGAAGTGACTTGTGGTGTGCCAACAGGTATGAGAATGTGGGACTGAATAGTTAGCTCCATTAGAAAGTGGCTCTCTGGCACGGCTGGTTTCACCTGCAGTGAAGTGTCCGATAATAATTTTTTCAGATTCTCATGAATCACACGGGTCAGAAGTACAGTGTGGAGATGTGAAAGCTGGGGGAAGTAATTTTGTCTCAGCTTAATTACATTTTTTAAACATGGGAACATCAGTGGATTCTCCTCAAATCAACCATTTTAAAGATAAGAGATTCTTTAGTTTCCCAAGGTTTATTTAAACTGAATCAGAGGTGTCTGAATTATATACGTATATATAATTGATTAACAAAAAAAAACATGATAAAGAAGTATTATCAACTTGCCAATAAAAATGCTAATATTCAAGGATTATTCAATTATTCAAAGATCTGCTATTTGTATGTACTGTAGCATGGCAGCACGACTGACACTGACCTTGTGTTGAACAGACTGTGTGCTACACAAATTTTACCGGAGCCCGGTGATAATGTGATTCTACCCAGGCTTGTAATAATGCAATACCTGGCAGTAACAATTTATTTCCAGGCACCGGTAAAAACAAGAGGAAAAAAAAAAATGATGGAAAATATATTTTTTCAGACAAAACTTTTTGAATATTTTTACGATTTGAATATCTCTAATTCATCGACTGTCACACCGACCAGTTTAACTGTTAAAAGGACCTAATGACATGATTAGTGTTCAACCTGGTTTCTGCCATCAGTGGTCGCAAAGTTGATAGGGCTGTATGATATTGGAAAAACTGGTATAGCAATATTTTCCTTCTGTTACAGCCCTGGTGTTGTGGGCATGTTTGTGTTGTGTTTTGTGTTGTTTCCACTCAGGTGTTGCCCTCGTTCTCCCCCCTCCTCCTTGCCCGGGCGTGGAGGACCACACACCTGATCCTACTTGCCACTTAGGCCGGGTGGTATAAAGTGCTGCTGGTGCCAGTGGGCTGGGCAGCTGTGTTTTTGGTAAATATCCCCTGGCCTTACGGGGACATAACACCTTCAATTTATATCGTGATATGAAAAGAAATCAGGAATTTTCACCAGTGAACTTGAATAGCTCAATAGAAGTGCTCAGTTAATTTACCTTACTTAACAATACACATCCTGTGATGTCACTGTTGCACAGGCCACATGTCAATGCTGAAACAATATATTATGCAGGCCCGGTTGGGGACATCGGGACAAGCACTTGGTGGTGCTAATTCACCAGTTGAGTGCCATTAAACCATTGTAGGTCAAAAGGATGCAACAAGATGATCTAAAGAGCACCAGTCAAACCTCAAATGACAGAGACAGGTCTGACATTGTTGTCTGCTGCCATTTTTGGTCTCTCCAGTGAAATAGAAGGTAAAGTTTAAATCACATGCATCATTTACAAAATGACTTATTTACAAAGTCTGTTTCCATTGCACTTTGTTACATTTTGTTGTTAAAGTCATACCAGTGTTTTTCAAATTTGCCATTTTCTCCACACAGGATTTTTTTTTTTTTTTTTTTTTTCCATTAATATGAAATATGCATTAAAACAGGTGGTGGAGATGCACTTATCCTGTCTTGCATTAAGATGTGGAGACAGCACTTAAACACTTAAGGCAACAAGCCCCTGCAGAAACACAACAATACATATTGTGTGTACTGTCAGTGTAGTCTCAGAAAATGATGGTTTAAAGTGTTTGATGAGCACACAAACAGACACACAAACAATGTGGTTTCAGACTTATCATAGTCTGAACATGTGAGTGAGCAGTGTGGCAGTTCGGTTAACTGGAAGACAAAAAGCTTTGAATGGGCAATCGAGTTGAAAGTTAATGTTCGTGTTGATATTGTTTCCTTCCTGGCTGTTGCAGACTGGTGGCAGTTTTAACCTTGACATGCCATCAATCACCTGTGATAGTGTGAAGATTGCTGCCGTGTGAGTGTATTGGCTCAGAAGAAAGAGTGAAGGCAACACGACTCCTTCATCACAATAATGATAGAGACCTAACTCAAGATGAAAAAAAGATCAGGGATGAAGGATTGAGTCTACACTCCAACACTGTAATCATCCCAAAGGGTGTTTACCTTCACCACAGGGATCAATAATTCAATCCCTACTGGTCTGTGAAAGGATGAAACAATGATTAATAATGTCGTTTGAACACATTAGTGTCCGATGCAGGTAGACTGGGTTTCCTCTCTCGGTGCATTCCTTAATTAATCTCCTTCCACTTGTTTTTCCTGCTTCCTTTCTTTCGGGCACTGTCCTCATTTCACTTGTTTGTCCCATGTGACTGATTTAAAACTGAATATTTTTAACAGATAATTGGTAAATGACTCATTAGATTTTATGAGAATTAGTCCCAACACTGATCACAGGAAGAAATAGATTCGATGTGTGAAGAATAATGCTGGTAAACAAAACAGTTTAAATGTAGTTTTTCTTCTTAGTTGGTTGCTGTTGTTTGCTAGTTGATCGGCGAGTTGCTGTTGCTTGGCCGGTCATTTTGGTTTTGGGTTGATGCTGTTGTTGGTTGGTTGTTTGGTGGTTGCTATTTGTTGTTGGTCTGTGTTATTTGTTGTTTTTTGTCCGGTCATTTTGGTTTTGGATTGATGCTATTGTTGGTTGGTTGTTTGGTGGTTGCTATTTGTTGTTGGTTGGGTATTGTTGTTTGTTGTTGGTTGGTTGGGTTTTTGGTGGTTGATGTTGCTTGTTAGTGGATGTTGTTGATGATCATTGGTGTCTGTTGTTGGTTGGTTGGTAGATTTTTGGTTCATTGCTATTGTTGGTTGGTTGTCTGGTGGTTGCTGTTTGTTGTTGGTTGGTTATTGTCGTTTGTTGGGGGTTGGACATTTTTGTTATTGTATATGACTTTTTTTAGGCTCTCTGTAGTTGTTGGTTGGTTGTTATTTGGTTTCTGTTGTTTGTTGTTGTTTTTTTTGTTTTATTGATTGACGTTTGTTGCTTTAGGGCTGCAACTAAAACACTGCAATCACTATTTTGGTTATTTATTTGTTTATCCAATCATATTCTTGATTAAATGATTCATTGTTTTATAAAATGTCTGAAACTGGTAGAAAGAGCCCATCACGGTTCCCCGGACATGCTTCATTGCTTCAAATTTCCTTTTGGTTCGTATCTGATATTCAATTTATGAAGGAGAAGCAGCAAGTCGGCACACTTGAAAAGTTGGAACATACAAATATTTGGCATTTTTTGCTGGAAAACTGAAGATTATAAAAAATAGATGCAGATCAAAGCAAAGAATAATGAGCAATACATGGGTAATCTGTTCTCTTGTTACAAAGCTCTGATTTCTTTTGGACATCTGACGTCTGTGGAAAAAATAAAGCTGAAAGAGGAAAGAGAGCCAACACCAAAACTTCAGCATCAAGGGATGAGATGAAAGAAGTCCACTAGGAGCAGCTTCATTGTGCATTTGCCTTTTTGATTTCATGATTTCTTCTACTTCCCTTTCCTCACCTCCTACATTTTGCTCCTTCGTACTTGTGTGCCCAGTTCTCCAACATTATTCACCATTTTGTCTTTTGTTTTTGTTTTTTATAAATGTGCTGTCCTTGTAAATTCATGATATATCAGATGTATTCATCAAAAATAAATTTATTGGGTCTTTAGACACAAAATCCTGCACCCCTTGGTGACGTCTTCAACAGGTCAAAACCCCCAAATTTTGGAAATTATGATGATGTAAGACAGGGAAAAATTACACGGCCTCGCATTTGAGAAGCTGGAATCGGCAAATGTTTGGCATTTCACTTCATAAATTACTACAGCAATGATTTTTTGATTATCACAAAGTAATTGTTTGAGTTTTCCGTTAATGAGTGCCTATTCTGAAGGAGACCCTAGTGGTAGTGTAGGTCCATGCTGACAGCTAGCTACACCTGCCATCTGTGCAGTTAGTGCATTGACTGTTGCAAATAATCACATCTTGCAGAGACAGTCCAGTGGTCAAACTCTTGCGCATGAAGCAAGAACATTGTTTGTGACTGACAGCCCTTAGAAAAATGGTCATACTGTCATTTAAATGCAACAGGCAGCGAGTCTCCTCGTGTAATTAGCTGTCATAACAGATGGATTGTGAATGCCTGCCGGAGACCATGTTCTGCAGATGAATGTATCTGCTCCTCCAATGGTTCATGTTTGTTCGCTTTGTGGAAACAGCCTCACAGCTTTGAGACACACGATAAGAACAAGGATGGCACAAGCTCAGTCTGTTAGTGATATCTGTGCACAAGAGCTACACCCCGATTGTCTTTCCCCCGAAATCAAACTGCGAAAAAAGGGTGGAAGCAACTTAAATGTCAATAAAGTTTCAAGATAAAACCCTCTAGAGTCTCAAATTGTTTTCTTAGTACAGCTAAATATGAAACGCTGATTACCGTTTTCCTTACAGACACGGAAGAACAATGACTCAGGTATTGTTGAGAACGCTAACATCCTCTTACAGCTATTTCTTCGGCTTCATGATTGATTTTGGTATTTTAAAGCCTCGCAGCAGTTGTAACTTTGTCACCTCCATCAATTACAATAAACAAGTGAGCATTTCAGTGTATCAGTTTTGACAAAGTTCACTCATCTGTCTTTGCTAATCTGCACAACTTGTCTGCTTTTCAACGTAGCCACTGTTTCATCTGGTCTGCGACAGGAGTGCAGAAGCTGCACTTAAGCAGCGGGTTATTGGGAAACAGCAGATGAGCTGCCGTTTTCCATCACACAGTCCGCGTCACAAGGTATTTACGGTGTCATTTAGACTTTAGAGCATACACATTCAGCGGCGACATCTCGACAGAAGACAGCTTGTCGGATTAAAAACTGCATTCCTTCCAATTAAGAGGTGAATAAAGAATGCGTGATTGATTGGCGGAGTCTCAGTGAGTAATGCCCTGACTTCAATTTGCAACACTGCACAGGACTTAATCATCTTTTTCAGTGCTTATCTCAGGTATTGGCTCCATTCTTCACACTGTCATTAAATACGATAAATTATGTCAGACTGTACCTCACAGGTTGCTAAAACCTTAGTCAATAGAATTTAATAATCTTTTGGGGTATACAGAAGATAAGGAACGAATTATACTATCTATTTTATTGGTCTCTGAAGTATAGGGCAGAAAACTAATGAATATATTCATCACTGATTTATCTCTCAATTTTTTCATTAGATAATTCCAGCAATCATTTAGTCAATCAAATGGTAAAAAATAGTGTAAAATGTCCATAAGGTAGCATGCTGATAGGGTCGAAGGAGATCTAGATTGCAAAGGCATTAGGGAAGCATGGTACGGATGTCTTCTAGTCGATGGGGAAGCAGACATAAACAAAATGAAGATTAGCGTGGCTATCCAGGAGCAGCAGTTTGACGTCATGAGCGTGAAAACTGTGTGCTGCACTTGTTCCTCTTCTCCTTCTTGTTTGTGTTTATTGGCGGATCACAAACCAACTTTATACACAGAAAGTTTTAAAAGTTGACTTTACTTTTGGAAGGTCAGGAAACCAATTGCATCAGAATTACCAAGTAAACTAAAAAGTAGACTGTTAAATTTAACATGTACGAGCTAAAAAGTTTTAACAACTTTACTTGATCATTTTGAGGTAATCGGTTCCCTTGATGTTTTTTAAGTCAATTCAGATTTTACAGTGCATCGTCAAACATCTAACAGCCTACTACCCTTACTGTAGAAACCCCTCTTGCAATAAGCACTATTCACATCATGGCTTTAAATAAAAAAGGAAAAGACATTAAAATGCAATATGGAACTCCAAGAGTTCATTCATAATGAAGTGTTGTAATTTACTTTCTTGGTGAACCCATTTTCTCCCAGTCTTCTTTGCAGCATCACTGTGAGTTAGTGTTCACTGAGTTTCCCAGAAGGACTTTCCACAATCCAAAGAGTGGGATACATCATAGCTGCATCTCATTTCTCTTATTTCATATCTCCCACAACCTCCGGTCTCATGTGACCTGGAAATCGATTGAGGTCTTCCATCACTGAGGTCATTTCAGTTCTCTTAGTGGTGCTCGGAGGAGCGAAGAGGAGATTCAAGTCGGAGAGGAGAGGATACAATAAGTAGAGCTGGGAAATATGGCTAAAATCAATATTAAGATATTAATGGGAGTGAGACAAACCGCATTTGGTTCCACTTATGCTATAGATCTATAGTTTATTATAATGCTAAAATTCTTCAAGCATTACAACGTTTATCATAATTTGTGTTTCTGTCTTATTCATGTAGAGTTATTTGATGAAACATGCTTTTGAATTATGAAATTGCCTGTATAATAATTGGATTTATAACAGCAATAACTCATCTCAGCCCTTCTTTCCTTCGGTCTCCATGTGCAGCTGAAGTTCCATGTGAAAGCACATGTCAGGGCTGGGTTCATTTTTCATTCAGGAGTTTCAGGGGATGCAGCAGCATGTTGTTTTTCTGCTTTCACATGGACGATCTTCCTCACTCTTCCATGACTGGTTCATACATCAATACACACACTATGTGCATGCAAGTGCGCAAAAGCACACACGAGAGAAATCCACCTCAGGGGATGGAAAGTTTTTTTTAAAGCAAACACCATTTTTTTCCATCAGAAATGGAAAGAAAAAGAGTGGTGCCAGTGTTGCCTGCAGAGCTCCCTGGCAGGTTTCCCCATTTTCTACAGCTTCAAAGCTGCTCACAGTCTCCCATACAAGCTCATGCAACAACATTGCTGCATGGAGTCTCCGCGGGCAAAACACAGACCATCTAAAGGCTCTTGGCATGAACTCACGAAGATAAAAGGAAAACTTTCTTTGCACTACCTGTCCAATGTTGGTCCCACTATTATTATTTGGGTTATTTTACTTCATGTGGAAGGACTACGTTGTATTTCTGACCTAATTAAGAGTAAGCCTGATATCAGTAAATGTAACATGTTTTAAAAACAATATGCTTTCCTAGCAAAGGCACAAACAAAAACCCCCAAAAGACAGTACAGTAGAAGAAGAAATTTGTTTTTGTATTTACTGTATTCAATGTTATATAAGAAGTGGTTAAAGGACACAAGGTTAAGCAACACTAAAATCAGTACAGTGAGTTCCCAAGGAAACAAACCATGAAGGATCAAATACTAAAAGCAGATGATGAACTTCAAGATACAAGCTGAATGTGAGAAATCATCTCAAAACACTGATGAGACAAAAATCTCAAGGCCAAAATAAAAGTATCTGCAGTGGCTGACTCACTTCGTTACTGTTACACACTACAGACTGTACATAAAATGAAGATGAAGCAGCAGTTGGATGTAACTGGGAATGAGATCGCAGTCAAACCGCAATAATGCGAGAAGTATCCAATAATTACTTAGTATGCATTGCAGCAGTAATAGATCTTTCTATAATTAATGTGTCACAGATATTCGGAGCATGCTTATATGAATGAATTATTCATTCACAAAGAGATAAATCCTACTTGTAAGTGTTCGTATAGGCTGATGTTCATATGCTGATCCACGTGTCACGTGCTTTCTAATCTTCTAAATGAGCCTTATTTGTGATAATTGGGAACAATTGGCTTTGTGCCTCCTGCCTGTAACAAATGTGTTCAACCGTGCTGTTAAATCCCAGTGAACTTGATTATTTTTGTTTTTCCAAAGATTTAAACAGTCCTGTTTACTATAGTCTGACTCACTGGATGTAGACTGTGGGTATAAGCATGCCATTGTGCCACATATTACCATTTTAAAATCCCTGTTCAGGAAACAACAAAATCTTCGGAGCGAGCAGCTACAAGCTGAAAATGGCAAATTGCCCTAATTTCCATGAGGGACTCTCCAATATCAATGCTTTATTTTCTTTCCAAAAACAATAGCAAAGTTTTAAATCTCACTGCTGTTTCACCATTTCTAAGAAAACTGTTGACAGAGTTTTGACAGACACTTTAAAGCCACTCAAAATTGTAATTTACCCAATTTTCCGCCATAATCTGCTTATAATAACGCTCTAAAACTACACTGACCAATATTTTATATAAACAAAGAATCAACGGGCAACTGTTTGTTGAAACATTTATTATGACAAATTTTCATGGTGGTAATAAGCTTGTTTTGCTGGCCAAAGTGGGTAAAAACTTTTTTTTTTAAATCAATAAAGAAATAAAACACTAGAGCTGAGCTAGCTAGCAGCTCGAAGCTGAGAATGGACATGATTTCATGATTTTTTTAATGTCATATCTTGAGATCAACAGTTAATTATTTTGTTATTAAGATAACAAAGCTTGTTTTCTCGTGATAACAGGTTAATTTATCTACTTGTCTTCAGAAAACAAAAAGCCAATTACTCAATCCATCATGAGTAAACAGGTTCCAGTCAGTCATCGTAAGCAGCATGAGTTATCATGAATTAAGCCACAGCCTGCATTTTTTATGTGTCAATATTAGAAAACTCAATGAAAACATGCAAAATGGGTGAGATGCAAAACGCTGATCGAGACATGCTGTCTGAAGTGTACGCCATGTTGGGTTAGTGTCTTGGGAGAGCTGTGGTGATTGAATGTGCTTCTCTTTGTTTGATCTGTCCGACATGGACGATTTCTGTCTGTGCTAGACCTTAATTGAAGTACAGCCTGATGTGCTGACCAGTAATGGGTACTCCTTGATCTGGCACTTTCAGCTTAATTACAGATGTCAAGACGCGATCTATGCACGCTGGCATGGTACTCCTGATCTCTGACGTACATTACAGTATAAGTAATGAGCTGAAACACTTTTTCTTCTCATGTTAATGGGTTGATTGTGTTATTATCTCTTGACAAAGTTTGTTTTCTCGAGATAAAGAAACAATTCACTCATGAGCTCGAGATAACAGCAACAAAAGAACAGCTGCATACACAGCCATTTTCAGTTTCAGTAAAATCCAAACAATTACCAAATATTATTTAGAATATTTTGCAACCATATCCTCATTGTATTGCATAGACTTTCTGATTTGATTAAAGTTTTAAAAAGTTATTAGATTAGAAAATTATGGTTCAGACACAACTAATTATAACTTTTTTCCATGGAGACTAAATGTTCTCACCAGTTAATTAAATCTTGATATCTTAACAACAATGGTGTTACCGATTAAAGCTGACATTTTACAAGAAAAGACTCTCGCCCTCTGTAGAGTACTGTGTTAAGTTAGTTTTATTCAGTCTACAGAACAAGAAGGAAATGCAGGTGGCAGGTGGCACACCTGCAACTTCTCAGTGAAGTAACCAACCCCCTTTCCCTCATAAATTGAGTCTAAATCATCCAAATGGACGCTTTTGCCTTTTATTTTGACAACAAATTCTCCAACATAGTCTTACTTTTTTTATTGTTTAGGCCAAATAAACTGAGTGATTTAAGTAGACGGTCAGCTCTCGGAGAAAATGTAAGATTTATGGTTGTGAATAAAAAATGTTGCATATAGAATAATGAAAGCATCCGGATTTAATGGTTTTCCTTGAAATGTTTTTGGGCGTCCCCTGGTAACCCATGGTAACCCTGTATTTAAGGTTACAACACCGTAAATTACGGGTAATTCCATTTGACAAAGTCTGCAGAAATGCAGTCTAACAGAAAGTGGCCATAAAAGGGCTGAAAATGTCTGTGAGAGAGCCCCCTTGCCCTTAACAATTTGATAGTGGGATAGCCCTAAACCCTCTTGGATTTAGTGGGTTAAGTGCCTCAAAGTCTGTGAGTCTGGTGGTGTGGACATTGGGATTGGGCCAGTGAGTATTTGTGTCCCCTTGAGACTAGGCGGCCCAAGTGCATTGGCACAACTGGCAGCACCAATAGTTGCGCTAGCAGGAGAGTAGTAAGGCTTCAGTACTGCACAAAGAAAAAAACACTGTATTTTCATGTGATTGATTAAATTTGCCTGTAAGAAACAAATTTCTTCTGGGTATCTGAGTCCGTTAAAAACTGCGATGGTGCCCGTGTGAAATGATGATATAGTGAGATGCAAAAAATGGATGCACAAAGCCTGGCAAATATAAACTAATCACAGAGGCAGGGCCCACAGCTCTATTTTTCATCCTATTACTCATAAACCTCTCAGTTTCCCCCAGCTGTCTGCTTGCCACAGATAATAAGGAAGCCAAAATTTTTCTCTCTGTTTTATGAGTCTCTCCTGTACCCAAAGAAGATGCCGCTTTTCAGACGTCCTCCTCTTTTCTCCTCCTGAAAAGCGCTAAAATTGTCTTTGGTGTAGAATTGTGATGAGTTGGATACACTAAAAAACAGCACCTTGCTAATGAGCTTTTGCTCAGAGTAGAGGACGAAAAAAAAGTAAAAGTATTTCTTAGGTATTGAAAATCTTTGATGTGCGGATGAAACTCTGTGGGCGATGGAGACAAATGTCAAGGACGGGTTACCGTTTTGTGGATGTTTTCAGTTTTTAAATCTGAAACCAGAAAGAACACTGTCCTGTTCATAGTCTATGCTCCATTGATCGAGAACATCTCCATTATTTGTTTCATGAGAGGGTGGTGTTAAGTGGGAGGTGAGTTAGGCTGTGAGAAACAGCAGGGTTTCTGGATGATATTTCGTCCCTGCCAGAGCCATCTGCACTGTTGGAACAGCTCTCCTTTTTAAGCAGTCGGATGGGTCGCTACATCTGTTTGCGAATTCTCTCACACTGTTGACACGACACACATTGTGTGTGCATGTGTGTCTTTGCGATGACCATTTTGAGTCTTACACTTTCAAGGTGGGGGCATCTGTGCGACGTATGAGGTCAATATGGTCGGTCCTCAGTGTGAGGACGGCATTTTATGGTTCATGGTTAAATTTATAGATTTACGATTAAGCTAAGAAAAAGGGCTTAGGCTAGGCAGGAGGTGCTGAGCCAATTTGTGGGGTTTTATTTATTGCTTAATTAATCAAGCAGCTGCATGTGCTTTTGTTGCCAAGAGTAATATTTCAAAGTACTTGAACTGTCTGAAGTGCCTGTGGTAGACCTTCACAGGCCAGCACATAACCTTTTCTGTAGGTTACAATAAATTGCTTGTGGAGGTGTTTCGGTGGGCACAAAAGTATCCTCCACAGATGGTTGAAAGGCTTTTTATCCTTTTGTTGATTTTGTCATTTTGTTGTTTTAACTGCCTGATTCTCTGCTGTAGATCTCTGATTTCTATATACTGTAGGTATAAGCATCATGTCAGCCCTCGACAGATATATATAGTACTAGATCAGACTGTATCACACTTTAATTATACTTCCCAATAGGGTTGCGTGATATGTCGCCATATTTCATTTGATGACAGAACACACCAATTGTTTCATATTATGCTCCGACATTTATTTCAAATCAGACTCTTTACAGCAATATTGTGTCAGGCAGCGCAGAATGAAATAGGAAGCTGCTGTCAGCGATGTCAAACCTGTAATAACATCCGAGACAGAACAAGACAAATTTGTGAAAGCTTTTAAGTACACCCAGTGGGTGCTGATGTAATTTGGTAACCGTGTTGGTTTCGATCATTTCAATAGGCTACATCATTGACAGCAAGTCTCCTCAACACACGGCTCTCCTGCTGATGTGACAACACAATCACAGGTTGAAAAAATCCAAAATGCGAGTCGTGTTTTTATGGTGACTGTTTCAAACATAATGCTGACCAAGTAAATCCAGCGTTGCCAACTTGAGACTTTGCAGCTAGACGACACAACCATTACGCTTTATGTAAATGAGTGAGCGATGTCGTCGCTGAAATGTAAATGTGTGTATGACGTCATCTGGCTACTTTTAGCGACTTCTTGCAGCTAGTGCTAGCTAGCAAACATCACAAACCACTTTTACCACCCACGCAAGAATCATGTCACACAGTATGAAGAATCTACAGATAAGTCTATTTACCTATATTAATATTTTGATAGAGTGGCGATGCCAGCAAGCAGAAGCTTTGCAATGGAGTATATCTAGTAGGCCAAAACACAACCATAGTTCTTGCGGTCTCCTCCTGGTTTCTCCTGGCGTTGTAGTCCTTACGTGTTGTCAATCTGTGAGGCTACATGAGTAGCTCCAAAGCTACGCCCTAACACTTCAAGGCACACAATTAATCACCCTTAAGTGACTTCAACCCACTGCTGAGGTTGCAGGAGTAGATGTAAATCTGCTAGTAGTAGCTCTTTCACCACAAAGCTTGTTTCATTGTGTTCCCCACATATAAATACTGTAAAACCATCCTTATGTACTTGTTTGTGAAGATGAACACATTGCACACTCCAGACTTCAAAGCAAAACTGTATTTTTTTGTCTCCTCATAGCAGTGAAGAGCTTATCCAGTGAGAGAAACCATTTAGCAGATGAGCTCACAGCTAGAGGTGGTTCGACGGGGTTTGGCGGTCCTGAGCCAGACCAGGACGACATTTGGTCCATGGCTCACCCTGCTGGGTAATAATGCTATTCACTCCGCTGCTCTTCTGCCCTCGCCATCTGGGGATTTAATGAGCCCAGACCGGCCTTGTTGGTGCCAACCAATTGCAGAGCTCGCACCCAGTCCCTGCTGGTTAGTCAAACCCCAGCATGAGTCAGTAGCTTCATGGAAGCAGAGAAACATGTCCCATACAGCGAGTTCAAGTGAGACCCTGCATGACGTGCATACTAGTGGAGCCTGTCACACACCTTAACACACACTCTCCCTGTGTCTTAATACACTGCACATCATTAGTTTTAGACGTATAACCATAATTGCTTCAAAAATGATGAAGGAAATCCAATGTGACTGAAAACGCTCACACACGACTGAGTAGCGGGCTTAATAGCTTCGCATTATCATAGTTAAAAATCTCTAATTAGTGGGTAACACTGATCGACTTTTCATTAACCCCTCGAAGTTCTCGAGCGCCTGATTCCAAAAACTCTCTGTATGAGAAAAGTTTGTTTTTCTCAAAAACTCTTACATTTTACACAAGGACATCTGATAAGACTCCGAGCGAGGAGGGGATGGGGGGAGTGGGTGCACTTTGGAGGCACTTTACAGCTCCAAGTCTGGTTGAACTACTTTGTCTCGCAGTGTGTGGCGAAAAGATCAATACTGCGTGTTGCTCATGTTGTGCCCTGCAGTGCTCTGAGTGGCGTCATCTCGTCACAGAAGCAGCCCCAGATGCTGATTCAGACTGCACTGATGGTGGTGAAATCCTCCCTATGATCGAGGACTTTAAAGTGGCGAAGCTCTCCCACAAGGCCTGAGTGGGGCTCTGTGAAAGCTCTCTGATGCTGTTCTTCAGGTTTGGAGAGCCAACAGGGATTTCAAGCCGCATGCATTTAGTTATAGAAAACACAATGCAGTACAGTACAGAGGAGCCCTGCTGCTTTATTGTATGGATCTTATGTCTGGCCAAACCCTGGTGATGTGTTTGAATATGTTTGGTTCTTTTCAGCATGGATGGTGGTAGATTGCCTCAGCATGTCTGAATGCTGTTTTCCTTCAAATACTTTGCGTTTATGCTTTGACAGTAAAGTGTGTCAATGATTTCAACATCTGGGTGCTGCAGAAATGTACCAAAGTGACACTTTTTCCATTAGTGATACAGCAGAGTTTATAATTGTAGCATGAAAAAGAGTAACTCCATCAATTTTATACATTAAAGTGTGTTTAATATGTGAAAAAGTAGCGTAAAAGTGCTTCAGTGCCTCTTGAGGGAGGCTGCATGTAATCTTATAAATTGCCCCAGTGATGACACTCATCGGCAAGTTTGCGTTGTGGGCAATGAAGGCACTACATTGCTCTCATATAACACTGTTGGACTCATTATGGACAGTTTAAAAACAATTGATCAAGATCGATACAGCAGAACCAGAACCCACAATGCAACTTAGCCAGTTAGTGACATCACTGGAGGAAAATTATCAGATTGCATGCAGCCTCCTCTGGAACAACAAAAGGCTTTAAACTACTTTTTTTCACATATGCAGCAGTACTCTCCAGGAGCTGTCAACACACTCAATGAACTCAGTGAACTCGATGGCAAGGTCCAATATCGCTGTGTAGGTGTTGTTCCTGGAACATCATTTTTAATGTTGTTTGAGGGCCATCATTGAATTATACCAATCATGGTTTTGTAATATCTATAAAAAGAGGAAATGCCACATCGTGTGAGCTGCTTCACGAATGCAGGTATCGAAAAACAAAATATTTGCTCTATGGATCCAATCTTGGCTTCTTGCTATATGTGGACTAAAAGGTTGCAAGGGGCCCCTGCAGCCCAAAGAAAACAGAAACACAACAGAACAAACACAAACAGAACAGAAAACAGAGGTGAGACTTGTACTTTGCTTTGTGAAGTCTAACTTGTTTTCTGGAGGAAAGAAGCACTTGGTGTAAAAATAATGAGTGAACAGTATAACAGTATGTTCCAAACAGGAGTGAGAGACTTCTACACAACCCACTCAGCCACAACACACAATGATGGTCCTGGAACAACATTAACTATGATTTTCTGGGAAGAACACCAACACAGCAATATCACTTACACTGAACTCAGTGACATGAGTTTGTAGTTTTGTGTGCATTTACTGACATATCTAGAGGAGACTTAATACACTTAATAAATACACAAGAAAATGTTGGTGCCAATACAACTGAAAAAAATCCCTATTAAATCATAAACAGAGGGGAGCTTTGACAGGCTCTTAATCAAATTATGGAACCATCTGGTGCTTGCCTATTAATTTTCTATATGCTGATACATTCATTCGGGCCAATGTTGGTTTTATTAGATATCATCAAGCTCATATTAATGCCAGATTTTCTGAAGCCCGTCCAAAGCGTCACACTGGGGCTCGTCCTCAGTGGAAAGTGACAGGAAAAACACAGCACAATCTCGAGAGTAGAACAGTGCAGCCAGTTAAAAGCAGTTTGTAAAAGCCTTCTGTTAACTTGCTGGTAATCTTCCCAAATAGCAGCACCCAGGAGGAGTTAAAATGGTACCTGCCTTCTGGGCACTTTTGAGGCACTATTTTCATATAGTCGATCTAAACCTTTGCATAGTTTCAAACCTTTTATTTGCTGTCATGAGACGGTTCCTGCTCCTTTGAGCCCTGAAGAAACTGAGCATAAATATGAGAGGAGAATCAAAGACCTTTTCAGAAATGTGCCCCACAATGGCGCAGCCAAAGAGGAACTAATTAACCATATTTTCTGGGCTTTTCTTAACTGACACCACACAGATAAAAGCGACTTTGCTGGCGTCGCAGTCGTGTCTTTGACCAGGCAGACTTTGTCAACGCAATTTAATTACTTCTTCATTGGTCACACAGAGGCCTTGTTTATTGATGTTCTCCATTTTACATGCCTTTGATTCTGTTTTTCACTTTGTGCGACTTTCCAGCTATGCCCCGCAGTCGCAAATAGCTAATGAGGAGCTTTGTTTGTGCCTACTGCTTTTTTTAACACCCCGCCACTGCCACATCGCCTTGTTCCTCCCTCCGTCGCTCAGCTCACATAACGTGCCCTTCAGGAGACCCTAAAACTGTGCTCCGCAATCTGCGCTGAGGTGAACTTGCGCTTCTTCCCAGCTGAGACTGTAATTAACTTGCACTGATTGAGCCATCAAGCCCACTCGACGTGTGCTCCCGCTCATTTGAATCCCACAGACGAATCAACGTGAAACACAAGGAGCACTGCTGTTTAGTTGATGATGGTTGCGTGGTTTCCGTCTTCCTTTCTTCCAACTTATATTGTGTTACTCTTTCAGACGAACGTGCCTCCATCTCGACACATGTAATTTAAAATTCCACCAAAGGTGAATGAAGAATACATCGAGGATGAGATGAGAGCTCAATCACACAAACGCATGCACAAATGGTTTAATCCAGACAGCTTTATAAGCAGTAATTCTAAGTTATCTCTCTAAAGCCTCATAGGCCCAGGCTAAGTGTGAGGCATACCACTCAATCCACACGCATGCCTCCCTATTGGGCCAAATTATTGGAGCTAAAAAAAAAAAACACTCTTCAAAGGCCTCGCGACTTATTCTTGCACCCACAAGAGCTCATTTCCAGCCGTGAGGTTTATCTGGGGTCAAACAGGGATTGTAAGAATTGTTTCTGGGCCAATTATGCAAAGAAAATAAGCCGCGTTTATTGCCCTGCAGGGACTACAGCTCACTGATCTTATCAGTTTGATTTGGGAAGTTTAGATGCACTTGATGTTGATTCTCAGTGGTTTCAGATCTTGACAGTTTTTTCTATTAGAACAGTCACACCGGCTTAATTCTTTCAGAGGGGCACTGCCTTGGAACGGGAGATTATAAGGACTGTCTGAGATGTCAACTTTATGTTATCTTGATAGTTGAAATGTCATATCAAATCATGCACAGCGCTGAGTCGCCACCGTCACTGGACAGTCATCGTGTGAATGGAAGGAAGCTTTCAAACTACTTAGTAATTAAACGCATCGGCCTGAAAATCTGAGCCTTTAATGGCTTTTCTTTTTGCTGAAAACTGAAAGAGATTTTATGCTCAGGGCTGGGTGATATAAGTAATGAACTAGTGATTACAACAGAAACATTCGGCTGCAAAAATTCAAAACGATATATTTTCATCACATCACAGAAACAAAGCTATTTCTAACCAAACATTTTAGGCAGCTCACTTCCCAAAATAGGCACAGCAGCAGGTTTGTTTAAATTAACTAAACAAAGCACATGCTGTTGTTCTTGCATCAATAATTCAATAGTTAGACCAGAGAGAGACGAGCGATGCCTCTGAGAAAACTTTACACATCAGCAAAGAAGAGAGACTTAGAGAATTAACAAAAGGCTTCCTGGTGCGACGTGTAAAATATGGTTAGAATTTTTGTTTCAAAAAATAAACTAACTTACCAACAGTGTTGCTGTCGTGTCAAAGATGTCAATGTACTGTGTTGCAGAGATGTACTAAAATGAGCATGCTTTCTCGACCTATAAGGTTGTTTCTCTGAGGAGGGCGCCCTGCTTACGCCTGTTTTTCTTACTAAACAGAAAAATAGAACCGTACGCCTTCTGAATTCAGGTTTCAGTCTTTTGCAAAACTAAGACGAGCTAAACTGCCTCGTTAACTCATCGTAAAACAGACTTCATTCAAATTCAGTCTGGTTTAAATAAATTCTCAATTCACAGACAGATGCTGATGCAGGACACTGTCGCTCCTCTCTGCTTAATGCCTCTCCTGTCCCCGCTCGTCTTGTCTTCTCATCCCCGGGGTCATAGTCCTGGGTCCTTGCAGCTGTAAATCACCTCCATACTGGATCTCCTGTCTTCAAACTAGCATCCATCTATGGCAAAGTAGTTAGCGAAAAGTAAGTTACATGTTACACCTTTAAAGTCCAACACAAAACATGTCGGTGATGTATAGTGTCGACCCCAAAAACCTGTACCAACAACTATTGAAATTACAAAACAAGCTAATCAAACAAAATTAAAGAAACATTCCTGCAACAAACATAAATATTACTTTAGTATCTGCTCTTCCTGAGCTGGTAGACACATTAAATCCTGTTTTTTTTGTTTTTAAAGAGGAAAAAGGCATGATGTCAATACGCACAAACAAATAAGGAATTTAACCCAATAAACATGACTGACTGAAGATATAAACTCCTTGGCTGAAAGCATTTCACCCTGCAGGATTTATAAGAAATCATTCCAAACGTAGATTGAATTTTGGCTCTCTCTTTTATTTGAATAGATTCTCTGTTTGCAGCTCTCAGTGAATTTCAAGCGAAAGGCCATTTTTAAGCTTGACAGATATAGAAAAATCATTTATATTGTGATATATACCATGTTGATTTATACCGCAATGGGTTTCTTTGCTGTCTCGCACAGTCCCAAATTTGGGGGAAAAACAACATGAATAAATAACTCAGCATTCAAAACAAATCACATACAGTGTAAAAACTGATAAAATCCTAATTCAGTATGTGCTCCTCAGCTGTTCCTTAAAGTGAATGCCAGCCAGTTTTATCAAAGACAAGATTTCACCCGACTTGGCAGCAGTGGTATCATGGAGTTACTTTAAAATACACGGCAAGTTGTAGCTGCATGTCCGACTCAGGGCTTACATTGAGGGTACAGATACTGTATCTCATGTATCTGTGTTGAGAGCGGGAGACGTATGCGCAGAAGTTTAAGATTCTAGGCAGTGTTTGGGAAACAGCCTGGAATGAAATTAGGAGAGACAGCAGTGAAATGAATCCTCGTTGGTCTCTCGCTCCAGCTAATCAGATAACAACAAAAGGCAGCAGAGCATGGGGGAATCTGTCAGCTGGAAGTTACGGTCTTGAAACCCCGGGAGAGGAGCAAAGAGATGGAGCGAGTACACAGCAAATGTATTTGATTGGGGATGAAGGAGTGCCAGAGTTTCCTTGGAGGACCATGCATCTAATTGCTTTTGTTATGGATGCACCAGCAGGTGTCAGCAAAGCAAATGCTGACTAGGACACACACAACAAACCGCTCCTTAGATCAATTATTCTCCCTGAGCCTGGCGACTAGTCGGGCAAAACTGGAGTATGAGAAACAGAAAGTTAGCGGCAGGGATTTGTAAGCAGTTTGAGCCCAGTCGTCTGTGTGGCACAGAAACACACACGATGACATGCTTACGTCACAGTCGGAGACGATAATTTAATTTGCATTTTCCTCAGGTTGAAAGATCTGATGTTTGAGTGTCTATCTACCCTGAAAAATTAAACAAATAACACATTTGACCGAGTCAGAATGATTCACTGCCTCTCAGATATGGAACAGCAGGGGGTCTCAACTCGCACACAGCCTTTGATATCTTGTTTCACAGAGGAAAGAGCGCTAAAAGTCTCAGACAGCAGTTTGAAGATGACATCAACACAGCTTCCCATGTCTGAAATACTGTATAATAAACACGTCAATCAAGCCGTGAGATGTTAATGTTCAGAACTTCAACTGCCTACAACTTGACATACAGTATGTCTGGCTGAGATGGCCTTTGACTCGCATGAATAGATCTGACTTGTTTGAAATTTGACACAGCGAGTTGTTTTGGTTGCAGCATGTTCTACATACAGTCGGTGTTGTTGACAAGGCTCATTAACTTCACTCAAACAGGGTTTCATTATATGTTTGATTTCACTAGAGATGCAACGATCAGTCGATTTATCAGGGAAGTATCAGCAGGGAGTAGACGAGTAGGCATTTTAATAGTCATTATGATAAGAGAATAATTATATAAGTTATTTCATAAGTAAATATCCCAACCAGTCTCTGGTTCAAGCTTCTTCAATAAGAGGATTTGCTGTTCTTATCTGGTTTCTTGCATTATAAATTGAATATTGTTGGGTTTTACATTCTTGGTTGGACAAAACAAGACATCTGAAGGCATCATCTTGGGCTGTGCCCAAGGTGGACATATAGGATGGATGGATGGATGGATGGATGGATGGATGGGTATAGGTAGAAACAGAAACTGAGTTAGTTTGCCTGATTGTCAAGCATAAACAATGGACCTCAGCTTTCAAGCTACCACGGACGAAAAAGACATTTAAAGGGCTAAAATTTACAACTGTCATTGTCAATTTCTGACGACGAGGCAAAATCCATCTGCTGATGAAGGTCATGTGATGTTATGGAAAGGTTCAAGCTGCTCAACCCGGTCGTAAATATTAAATGTTGGCAAACCACACAACTGTACATTTCTTTATGTTGCAATTCCATCTTTCTTCCAAGTCCAATCTTAAATTTTATGTTGTGACAACAGTGTGCTTATGGTCTGGTCGGGTTAAGGCACATGGTTAGGGTTCTGTCGCCAAAAACACAACTGAAAATTGCCCTGTTGTTGCGTCAAAAATGTCTGGTTTTGTGTTATTGCCACCAACACGGCTGGAAAATACCCCGACATGAAGATCCACCCGCTGCTGACATTTTATTCTGGCAACTGAGCCGCAGCAACAACACTTACAGAGAACTGAAACGATGAATCTGGTGACTTTCTGTTTGGTGATTTTGTGCAGCAGCAGAATGTCTCCCCCCAAAAAAACTCAAATTTCCAAAGTCATTCTTTCTGTTTTGATTTAAAATATTTCCTAATTAATTGTGCAGCCCTGCCTCAGGTCAGTGATACCCAGGTACATTATTTAAAAGTATGACACACAGGAACAGATATTTAGCAATAAGCAGCTCTGGATGGGGATTCATCACGCCCCTGAGAGGCTGTAAAGCTGCTCTGACTGACTTCTAAAATGTATTTAGTGTAACAGAGGCATGAAAAAGTTGGCTGTAGTGCAGGCTTGTGAAGCACGAGCCAAAAAACTGAACGAAAATGCTATTACCAGTGGGTAAAAAACGTGCATCAGTGATTTCACACTGTGTCATACTCTACGTGGCACTTGTATGTGAGCATTACAGCATGACAGCTCTGTAATACCACCTGACAAAAAGTGGCGTTTGACAAGTGAATACCTGAGGGTACCTACTGCCATCAGTGGTGTAGAGCCTTATGGACTAATTCATAATAGCTCCTGTAGATGCAGAAAGCGGTAATTATGGATCGTCTGTCATATGGAGGGAGGCTGGAGGACGTGTCGGATGGATTGGCAGCCGTCTCCTGTGTAGTGTCAGCTCTATTTGCATCCCTGTACGGCCTCAATGCTGCTTTTAGCGAACAGCTGTCTGTCTCGTGTCAGCTAGATCCTGTGCTCTCTCTATTTCACTGCCACGTTTTTCTGTCTGTTTTACGCTCCCATGTGCACTCACTCTTCCTTTAGTCGTTTTCCTTTCTCCTCAAATTCTCAATCTCTGCCTGCCTTAACTCTCTTACTCCCTCCTCCCAAGCTCAGGATGAATAAAATGAGATTTACTCCTAAAAGTATGACTGACATGAGCCTGAAACTCACCATATATGAACGTAAAACTGCAAAAATATTAAAGGAGTACAGATTTTGCTCCTCAGCTCGTTCATTTATGCCTCGACCTGTTGAGTAAACCTTTTGATTTTTCTTCCCCGCTTCCTTTTTTCCTGCATCCCTCTGTAATTTTTCACGGTCGGCCAATAGCAAAAAGGGTTTCAAATCATTGTCAGCCCTGACCTTTCCTCTGAAAATTGGCCGGCATGCACCACATATATTGTTAGAGTTTGTGGGTGTGCATGTGTTTCAGTGCATATTTATGTGTGTGCATATGAGCATGCTCCATCTCCACAAATAAAAAAAAAAAACATTGTAATCAGAATGCCACGGTCATTACCCTTCATTTCTCCAGGAAAAAAAAGGGGGCGAGTTTACAAAAATCTATTTGCAAAAGGTCACACCAGACAGTCCAACACTTTGCTGTTTCATTTTCATTTTGCACCGCCCTCCGTCTCTCCCGCCTCCTGCCCTCTCTCTCCCTCTCCCCTCACTATCTTCCGGCCCCGTCTGTCTTCCTCCGGAGCAATTCTCATCAGACAAACAGAGCCTGTCTTGCTTTCCAAAGCAGCCACAGCGAGCAGCTATCAGCCTGTCACATCTTATCTGAGTTTTCGCCTTCTTTCCGGGAAGAGGAGACAGAGCTCCAGTGGAATCATGGCCCTGTAGATTCTCAGCATAAAAAAATAATAGAAAATAGAAAAAAAGTCTGGCGAGTTCTCCTGCCGACCTGTTTCCACCATTTTGAGTATTCAGAGTGCTTAGGCTCCTGGTGGAGTCCACAGATTTGTCACAGGGCCGTGGAGTATTTCTGGGTCACATTAGGAGAGGAAGTTGAAGTTTGGATACAGAAAACACACATTTCTTCAGATGGCAGCCCTCATTCAGTCAACACTTCATGAAATGCCAGTTGTTGTTGGTTGTTTTACAAAACAGCAGCTGGTAACACTGACAGAGCTCACAAAAATCCCTCTGGATTTATTTTTCCATGTTGCATATTTTGTTGGAGAATGTTGTTTGTCAGATGGTGTAGCTATGTAAATATTTCATAATTATTATATATTATTTAACACACAAATGCATATTTTAAACAGCTGGATGCTGGGCCAACTTTTGAGATTTCAGATTTTCATTATCTCCACCAAGGAGGTTGTGTTTTCACCCGTGTCTGATGGTTGGTTTGTTAGTTTTTTTCAGCAGGATTACACAAAAATGACAGAACAGATTTCCCCGAAACTTGGATAGACAATGGGTTTCGGCCAAGAACAGACCCGAGTTACTTTTGATGTGGATCCGGATAAAAGGATAGATCCAGGATTTTTTCTTTTTTACTTTAACATTGTGAGTTTTTGGTTGTTATAAAACCTCAAGTCACAGTGTATGGTATAAAAATATTCTGGCTGCATATGCCGTTTTCACCTCTCTGTTGGCTCTCTCATCCCCGCCTGCTGTGTCTGGTTTTCCCCAAAGTCATAGTCCTGGTCAGAGCCACTTTAATCACCTCCATACTGTATTCCCTGTCTTCAGACTGACCTACGGTGGTCTTGGAGTCTGTATTCAGTCCAAGTTTGGTGCCCAGTCGTGTTCACTCAAACAGCAGGTGGCCAAATCCAGTCGAGCCGGGCCCCTGTCGGCCGTGCTGACTCCCCCTGTGATCTAAGGTCCCAGTCTGGACAAACTCTAGGGCCACTGACTCAACGGGTAACTGAGCCATGAGCTAATTAGCTAATTGTAGCTAGCTCCACCCCAGGAGAGCAAGCAAAGAGCAGCAGTTGTCACTTACTCTGGTGATAAGCTGCCCCCTATGTTTTTTGAGTTACCTTTAAATTCTGGCCAAAGTCTGTTTTTTCAGTCGTACGGTAACTGCAGGTTTTTTCTTTTTAAAGCTGCTACAGGGTACTTTCATTTTTCATTGATTCTGGCAGCCCCTGTGGACAAAAGCGATATGAGAAGATAAGATTATATGTTATTGTTAAACGACTAGAATCTTTCTGTCCGACAATCCGGTGAATAATCTGCAGATAATGACAAACATTTCTTATTGAGTGCTGTACTGGATGATTTGCTCAAGAGACTTTCTTTTTTATAAAACTTTTATCAGAGGCGTTCGAGAATAAATTGAAAGATAAATGTCTGTGGCAGTCAATTCATCATGTTTTATCTTGTTAACCCTCAACATATGACAGCTCTGCCTCAAACTTAGTGCTCAAGTGTGATTGCTTTGCACAAGGTAGGATTATTGAGGACATTCTGACTTAAAAGGAGCAGGAAAAGCATCAAAGATTACAGTGATACTGTGGCGAGAAAGCTTCTTTGACATTCAGAAATGGAAACCAGCGTCCTTGCCAACATCTGAGGCGAGATGGATATTTAAGAACAGAGAATGGGAGGGAATGGCTGCGTGAAAAGTGGCAGATAACCTTGAGCAGGTCATTTCAGATTTGTATGGCTTGAAGCCCTCATGAAAGATGACATCCAAATTTACATAGAAATGTTCAGCACTTAGCTGACACACCTACTGTACTCTTGAGTGACTTGTTATAAGTTGACGAGAAAAAGCTTTAAATCCTCAGAGCGACAACATTTTCGACACCTATTTGTGCCAAGGTCAGAGCACCCGACAAAGAGATGGAAATTAATATTCACTTATTATCCCTAAATGCGTATGGATAATGGATTACATCACCCAAAACAAATGGAAAACCGTGGCTGTAAAAAGTGGACTGAAAAGCAACTTATTCTTTAAACCAAGGGACAGCTTAAAAAGTTCTGCCCTTTACTGCGTCCAGAAGGTTAATGGGATATTCAGAGTCCTCTAATCAAAACTATGAAGTGGGGTGAATGCAGATACAGATACTGTAAATCTTTCATATCCGTGAGTCTCATTTCATTCTCCAGCTCCTGCTCAATCTCTCCCTCTCTTAATTAGCTGATTAAAAGAGACAGTACGTAAAAACTTTCAAAGCTCATTTCAATTCTAGGTTAATTTATGTTTCCAAAACCCTTCGTTGTCGTAAGAGTTAATTCATGATTTCTCAGAAACTTCTCCTGGTTTCTAATCATCTGTGTGCAGTCTAGATAAGGTGTTCATGTTGCATCCTGCTATGATTATCCTGGTTTGTATCAAACGTGTCACTATACCTCTCAGAATGAAATCCACAAGAGAAAACTTTCATCAGTAAAGAGTTGGTGCAGGTTGTGCTGCGTTAAACGCTGTTTTTGTAGCCTGCAGAACGAAGCCTTGTTTTGATCCACTGCTCCTGTTTGTTATTGAATTACGCTGTTAATACAAACTCAACACTTCCTGGATCTGTTTCAAATTTAAAGCACTCAGGCTTTTATTGTGAAACAAGACACGTGAAGTTCAATTGTTGTTATGAGAAATGATGTGTCGCAGTTGCCCTGATGGACTGTAGTGCTGCTACACTCTTATTCATTGGCTGTCATTATGTTCTGCTTGAAGCGGCTGAGTCTCGACCAACACGTAGTGGTCAGAATCGGTATTACCGGACAGTCCGGTGAAAGACCTTATATAAAGCCGTTTTTAAAATGTTTTAATTGGCCTTACCCTGATGTAGTTGTTAGCTCGCTCCCAAGCATGTAGGACAATCTACTGTAGCCACTAAAAGCACAAAAGGCCCTCTCTGGAGCCACTATTTGATTTATCTGATACACTACGCATCACATGTGTGTGAAAGCCTGAAATGAACTGTTTACAAGTTAATGAACCCTTGAAGACTCAAATAAAGAAAATAGCCTCTCTGTGGCCTCAATACCTTGAGTAGGAGTTGAAACGAAAAGAGGAAGAGACTGATTAAATGTTTACAACCACCCTGCCTTTTAACTGGTTTCCTCTGTGTGCGTGATAAGAGTTTGATTATCCAAGATTAATTAACACGGGGAATTAAAGAGTGAAGCGTTTGGAAGAGGATTATACAGGTCTTTTGACTACATTTTCCTCCAGTGAGGGAGATTATTTCAATAAACAATATCAAAAGGCACATTACCCTGTAAAATGTACTTTAATATCTGACTAAATGTTGTGGTTATTGCACTTCATGGTGAAGAATGTTACATTTTGTCCATTTCATCATATTGTACAGTTTTTTCTCTTACTTTTCTTTCTCAAGCGCTCCATTTCTAGTCATCTTAACAGTGCTATATTAATGAAGTTTACTTACTTACTTATTGAACCTCCTCTCGAGCACAAAGCTCCCCATGTGAAGTTTGATCTAAGCGTGCACAAAATACTTTCATTCAAAAGCATTTTAAAGTAAGAGACCTCATGCAGTCTTTTGCATGTTCAGTTTGATCCCTACATTTCTTAGGGAAACAGATTTCCTTTTATGAAAATTTAATGAGGGTGTTTTTTTTCTAAACTTTTTCATAAGATATTTAGATCAAGACAAATGAAAATAAAACCACAAAAAAAAAACATTTTTACAGACTGAGTCAAGCCGAAGCATCCACAAGTCATTGCTGGAGGTAATGGACGTATGCCTTTCTTCTCTTTTAAGTGAACTCCTGGTGACTCCTCTGCTAATGCGCGCTCTAAGTCTCTTCTTACACATGAATAAATCAATTTTAAGAGAAGGGAACAACAGAACAGGGGTGAAAAGTACAGATACTCCAAAAGCATTTCCAATTATAATCCCTGAACTTAAGTATCAGCAGGTACAGAGGACCAGTGCATTAATAAAAGTCTGTTAAGGTACATACAGGTGAACGGGGCGCTGCTGGGAAGTAGCACGGCTCCTGTTTTGGGGCTAATAAATCGGGTGGTATTTGATTGGTGCATTGACTCACATGCTTTGCCGATAAACTATACAGCATTTCAGGCTGTATTGGAGGCACTTCCTATACTGGTATCAGTATCGGAACAACCCTAGTGAAAAAAGGAAGGAGGCGAAGAGCCAAGGATGATTAAAAGGGAAAACTGCTGTGTGTGTGTGTGTGTGGATCCGGGATCAGAGAGCAAGCGAGCTGAGAGATGCCTAAAAAGTAAGATCATTTAAAAAAACACACTTAGGCCAGTATTACGTCAATATTTTGTACTAAGCCACAGGATTTAATCACAATTACTGACATAAATCTACAGATTTACAGTAAGTACATTATTCAATTTAGAAGCATTTTAATTTAATTTGTAGGACATACTATAAAAGGACTGCATAAATGACCATTCTGGGAACAGTTAAGTCACCGCTCCCACTAACATTAAGATAAAATTAACTTTACTGATCTATGGTGAAACAGGGAAATGCAGCAGAAGTAATTTAATTGAAGTGGGGTAAAAGAGAGAGCATTACAGAAAACAGAATATAGGCAGGTCAAAGTTTACAGTTATACATTCATGGAAGTATCTAGAATTGAGTGAAGTCATTTCAAAACGGGCTGCATCAACTCGGAAATGTAACAATCCCTCAGTTTCAAGCAAGAGTTACTTTTCCCTAAAACAGGCATGTTTTTAAATGATCCACCACAGTAAAATCACACCTTAAAACAAAATAATCTTTCATAGTTATACAGAAAACACATCTAACGTCTTTAAAAGCTGTGGTTTGTCTGTATACAACAAACAATCCAGTGTATTCTGTTGTACAGAAACTCAGTGGCCTGATATAGATGTATTGTTACCATGTGCAGTAAAGAGTTTCCAAAGACTATGAATAATGTGAATTGATTCATTATTTCATTTCACTATTTAGAGTCTATTGTCAGCCCACAATCCATTACAGCGTATAAAACACATTAGTCATAGTGAGAAAAACAGCGGGGCAACACTAGAAACTCAGTATACAACAATACGGACTGACATTTACTGTGTATTTATGGACCGCTGTGTTACCATATGAGAAGTTGTTAAAGAGAAACATTCTCCACTCTGAGGGTGATGGCTTAATGGTTTTATAACCACACAGATCAAAAAAATGACAATGAAATGATTTATTAGCAGTTTATTCTCACTTTGTTGTGACTTTTCACATAATTTTAAATAATAAATGCCATATTCTTCACCAATTAAGTCCCCACACAGCAAGCTAATCATGGCTTCAAATCACTCCTCTGCGTGAGTTTTGTCTCCAGGCTCTGGTAACAACCTAAACCCATCAAAAATCAGTTTTTTGTTTTTTTCATGTGACATTACAATACACACAAAACATGTGACAATGACAATTGTCACATTTTAATGACAATTAAAATGGTTTATTCACTCAAGATTAGGATTTTAATCATGTTAGACATGTTTTTTCATGCACTGGTCAATTTTGAAATTTCGGCGTCCAAGTCTTCTTTCAGATTAGTGGAAAGAAAATGTCCAAAATACACATGTTGGTGCTTATTTCACTTCAGAGTTCTTGAACTTGTAATATGAAAATTAATTGTCTTAGGGAAGGTTTCACAGGGATATCTACAGTATAAGTTAAAATGTTTACCCAATTCACCTTTAGTGTCAGAGCATATCAGTTTTATAGTCCTCAATTACTGATGTATCCTTTTTACAAGAATAAACTCCCTCAAAAAAATCTTGCATTGGGTGGAAATTTGGCTTAAAGCAAAAAGATAAAACAGAAGAGAAACTGCCAGAATATCTTAATATATTCTTCAACAAACCATCACAAAATGCCTCTTTCCTCTGTGATGCCTCATAAAGATATAATACCAATAAACATGGCTCCACAAATCAAATAAATAAGTTATATGAGTGTCTAAACAAAGTTTTTAAATTGCATATAAAGTGAATAACTGCAACTACAAGGTAATTCTTTGCACTACTACTTTTTTGCCATTATTATGAATGTTACATTCCACTGTTTTCTTTTTTAAAAAAGCACGACTGATATCCGATTTGTGGGGCCAATGCCGACAATGGTAAATTTTTACTTTTCCAGTCTGGCAAGGTGCTGTGGGGTTCAGTATCTTGCTCAAGGACACCTGGACGTGCAGCCGGGGGATCTGGGGGATAGAACCAGCAACCTTCCGTTTACTGGTCAACCCGCTCTACCTCCTGAGATAAAATTCAACAAAACAAAATCCCAATATAGACAGTTCGGCTGGAATTTTTGCAATGATCTCTTAAGCGTGGTTATCAAACACACAAATTTTAAGTGAGAAAGATCTGTAGCAGAGCAACATATTTCACAGTTGAACAATAAACTTTATTGTCTTAAATGTGCACTGAAACAGTAAACTACACCCCAGATTACCCCAGGCATCTTATTCTTCATTATAATCTTTAAAAAAAGTAATTTAAAAATCACATTTTATCATTCATATTAGCACCATCAGACAACAGGCCAATATTATCTGATAGCATAAGCCAACTGGTATATTGGTCGTGCCCGACTTAAAAATGTCCAAGTTTGTTTTTGTTTATTCTTATTGCACTGATGGTGCCTTATACAAAACGTTCATATCAGATTACATCTTGTTTTCTTTGTTGTCACTTCAATGTTTCTCATCATTCCATCTGTCTGTCTGTCTCTGCATCAAAGTCTCTCTTTCATAAACCCAGTTTAAAGAAGAGGCCACTGTCACTGGTTCAGAACGCTTTCATTTAACCATCTTCTCTCACCAGCCAGTCGAAACCTTTTGTTCTATTCTGTATCTTTCGTTTAATTTCATTTCAACGTTGACTGATTTTGAAGGGTGGTGTTATGTGCTTTGGCTTAAAGTCTCCCATGCTGTCAGAATGGGTAAGCAGCTTTCTAAATGTGAGAGAAACCCACGGGAGTATAGCCACACACAAAATGTCACTGCCATGCAGAATAATCCTGGTGCTGAACGGCTTAGCGAGTGTAGTTAAATTGAGGATACGATGCTCCGCGAACAAGGACACGCAAGCTCCCTTTGGAACAACAAAAAGTTGAAATAAGGACTCACAAGGCTGTTGTTAAATGGAGGAAACAAACCGCAGCCCATCTTGGTCTGTGTCAATGGTCTGAAAAACAGCTAGAGTTCAAGTTGTTAGTGGACTCTAACAATCTACCCACGATCACAAAGCTGACATTGTGGAAAAAAGGTCCGTGTAGCACGGCTCAACTTCCAAGTTGTACAATTTGTCTTGGTCACAGTGGTAAGTTTAAAGCTGGAAAATGGAAAAGGGAGGTGCAGCAGTGAGTAACTTTCCATTGTACTGACTGACTCCTTCCCCTTTCTAAAAATGGAGATGGTAAATGCACTGAGAAAAAAGTGCACCTGTCTTCAAAAACCAGAGATTTACTCAAGGCTGCACAGAGCCAGACTAACGTGTTAATATTTTAGGCACGTAAATGATGCTCTTACTCACACCGTTTTGCAATGAGTAAGCAAGCTCAATGTTTGACACTGACAAATGTCAACATAAGAGCTGTAGAGAGCTGTGCAGAAAGCTCTGTGTGGCATTAATAATATTGTGGTAACACAGTGGTAAACTAAGCTTTTAGCTCAGGGTGGCAGTCTGTGGGAATATTATGATGTGGTTAATTTTCCATTGAAATTGAAATCCACTGATTCACTCATTCATTTAAAAAAATAGAAAACGAGTTACTATGTTCAGACATATAGACCTTTTTATTAAGTTCACTGAATTGCACTAACAAACATCACTGGCGGTTAAGCTAACTGGTCTTGATAAAGGTCACTGTCTGACCAAACAAAACAAAAAACAGAAAAGTGTGTGTTGGTATGCGGCTTTTTTTACTTGAACAACCGAACTGCAATGATTAGGAAACTAGTTTTGTGACATGTTTTTGACATATTTCTTAAAGTCGTGAAGGATCATGGGGGTTGTTTTCTTCATTGTTCTTCAACCACCATTCCTGATGAAAATATATCGGACATGACTCGAGAGAGAGAAATGTTCACAGAGAGATAATATTTCAGATTTATTCAAGTTATGGTTTGTCATGTTTGCCAGCTTCCTTCACTCACTGACATATCATCTGATGTTTCCTGGAAAATAAAAATAAAACACACCATTTCCTTGAGAAAAATTATAGATTTTCTTGGTTTGAACACTGTTGGACACATTTGGGATAATACAAGTACCCAACTCAACAAAATATACAAGAAAGGTTGAGTCATTTTTAGACATATTAATGCAGAAATGTCACATAATGTATCTTTAAATCTAAAATGCACTGCACTGTGCACAACACAAATCAGTTTTTGGAATTAGTAAATCGATTTACAATCATAAAACTCAAAACTTATTTTTATGTGAAGACTGTATATATATTTTTCCACACTGCTAGTTTTAGTTACTGAACAACTGAAGCACTACAACAATTTTCTGGCCAATTTTGTACAATTTAACAATATTTTTGCCTTGTTTTTTTATGTTTTGCACTGCTGGTCTAAGAAGCACTAGCTGGTCTAAGAGCTGCAACATTTCCTGAAGCAGTTTGCTCAGAAGGATTGTGATTAAAAGAGATTTTCTTTCGGACCACAGTTCATACAAAAGGGGTTATATCATTATTTATAGCCTTGCCGGATGTTTTGAGAAATAGTTCCCTATGCGCTGCAAATTCAGACAAATATCCACCAATATAACAACAGACAATATCAAAAGGAGAAAAAGTCAGCAATGTGAAGCCAGAGTCCTCTTTGAAAATGCAATAATATGGACAAATGGACTTGTGACTTGGAGGACACCTTATCCCTTTTGGAGGGCACGTTTATGACTCTTTTATAATTCAATCCCCACGGTAAAGCGCAGATCAGTAAAATATTACACAGGCCACCGAATAGAGGCTGCTTTGTGCCTTTCAATTGTCACGTTTTTGATTTGTGAATCCTTAGAGAAGCCTGGAGGGGAGGTTGCATTCATTTCCGCATTATTCTGTTGTGATGTATTTTGTCTTTTATCCGCACATGAAATGTCCAATATGCCTGCTTTCCAGGGACGGATGATGGATAGCGGTTGTCAACCAAGGATGACGTATGGGCCCTGCGGTAAACTCTGTCACGAGCCTGTATCATCCTTAGCTCTCCAAGGTGGCTGCTGCAGATCCACATCACTCACTAATGTTGAGTTAAAAATGACACGGCTGGCATTAAAACGCTCACAGCTAAGTTTGCCGGATATTGGCTGTCTGAATTCGAATAATCAATGATTTACTCGGACATTAACACATTAAAGTTGGCTCCAACATGGACTCAGGCACAAGTCTCCGGTACATTTACATTCAGCTGAGCCAGAGCAATTCAAAATGGTCATTAGAATAAGAAACATACTGTAGGGCTATTGAACACATTTTTCCATGTGCCACACGCAATGAATCATCTGTTTAAAGCTGCAGGAACATACACAATACAAAACCTTCCAACTCTCTGTGCTGCCTCGTATCTGCACTGCGCAAAGGCCCCTTCCACCAAAGTCACAAATTCCAATGGCGGCAGAGGGAGTTGATTGCCGAACAAAATCTCATTCCACGTAGGGCATGCTCTCCAGGGCGCAAGCCTCGCCAAGACCCTGGTCTCTCTCGTCACGACTCGTCTTCTCAAAGATGCCCCTCCAGCCATTCACGGCACCCAGGGCAGCGCCCCAGGCTTCAGAGGCAGCTGTAAGGCTGTTGAGCAGCGGGATGATGAAATACTCAAGTAAAATGCCTCAAACAATATGTGTTTTTTACCTTAAAATAACAGCTTCAATATCATGTTGACGGTACAGTGTCTTGTAATAGGGTGAATGGTGTCTCTGTCTCAGCCACTCTGTGCCGCCGTCACTTGTTTCTGCACTATGTAACTTCAGTGAAATGGTAGGATCACAGCGTTACATACATGTTTACTTCAACATACTTTTAAAAGTGAAAGCATTAAAAGTGAAATGGCATTATGCATCATATATGTTAAGACCTGCTATTCCTCACCTGTCCACCAGCTGTCACTGGTGAGTTTTGCTTCTGGTCACCTGCTCACCCAGTATAGAGGATAACTTAGTTGTTGCCTTTATGCTCCAGCCTTAATTGTCTTTGGCCTCCTTGTGTACGTTTTTATGACCGTCTACCAGCCTTTTGTGACTAATTCTTGCCTGCTTTTGACCTCTAAAATTGAACTGATCTGAGGTCTGCGATTCAGACACAGGTCCTATTCTTCACCTCTGATGGAAGCTGAAAAGGTTGTCGCATTGGCTAGAAATCAAACACAGGACTTGGGCTTGTCCTGAGAGAATTCTAGCAGTGATGCAGTAATGCTATGCTGTGATTGAATGGACAGGAGGTATTAGGTCCTCTGGAGGCCCAGTTCCTCTGTGTAGTCACACACCCTGCACTGCTGATAGTCACGCAACTGGGCAGAGCGCTCCTCCACTTTTGGTGAGCTGCCCTTTTCATCTCTGTGTTTTTGTTGCAACAAAAATGAAGCCACTTCGGCAAGCCGGGCACGGCCAGTCAGGGTTCTGTGAAGTCATTGTTTAATTCTGGCAGCAGCATGCGCTTGTGACATGGAAGTAAACATGACAGCTCTGAACACACTTTCAAGTATGTATGTAACAATGGACAAATTGTTTGTTTTGTTAATCTTAACCTTAGTGGTGCCACCCCAACAAGTTTTTTTTAATCTGGCCATTGTTGGAGAGTAGGGCTGCACAATGAATTCAACTATTATCAAAATGTGTATCAATCAATGTGTGAATGCAATATCCAAATTGCAGAAGCTGCAATTTCTTTATGAAATGTGTGACAAAACATTATGATTGTAATTAAACTGTGATGTTGGATAAATGTCCTGGCCTACAAATGTGGTTCTCTGCTTTTCTCTTCTGAAATATTCGATGAAAAAATATATCTTTGGTTGAATTGGTCTCAAGTGGACGATATGAAAATGGTGATGAGGTCAGAAGTTGACATTTCTTTGTTTTAAGTGGTCTATGGCTGGATTTAAAGAAAAAAAATCGATCGATTTTCCATTTTACATCAATCTTCAATTGAATGGCCCAATATTGATTCATAAAATCCAGAGATTGATCTTTACATATATTACTTTTCCCGGGGATGCAAGCCCGAAATTAACACCTGTCAAGTACCAAAATGCTAGTAGATTGCCCATTTGGCTAAAAAAGTATTTTTCAAAAACTATGCTGAAAGGAAAACTTTCACTACATCTGTCATTACTTTCTTGTTCTTTGACTACAGCATTTTTAATCATTAGATGCTAAAATCATAACAATATCACATTCATCTCTCCACAGGCAGAATTGAACCATATATCTCTGAAAAAATGTATTCAAATTCTTCATGTAAACGTTGTTATTTTCAGTAATGAACCAGGTGAGGAGGGTTCCTTGTACAATTTACAGCATTTGTTCTCTCAGACACTCTTATTTCTAACTGAATGGATTTTGAATTGAATCAAATTGAACTGAGACCTTGTGAATTGGAACCTAATCGATTCAGGAAGTGGCGAGCCAGCTCTTAGATGGGTCAGAAGATAGAAAAGTTGTTGTAATTAAACAGTTAATCAGTGGTGTGTTTAATATTTCTTGATAGGTCATCCAATAATAAAAAAAAAAACATTTTCCATGGCTATAGGAAACTATTATTATTCTTTAATTGCAGAGCTGCAAAGAGAGTTGGTCTGTCTAATCGTTCTCATTCGTGACTACTGATCAGGTGTGTGATGCTGTAATGCATTATTCAACAGAGGGAATAATTCATATCAAGAATTAGAGATACATCAACAATCTCATGTTGGACGAAAGAATGTGAAAGGCAGAATGCAGAAGTGTGCTTGCAATGTAAAGCAGTCAGAGCCTAAACATTTCATCGAGGCAGTCCTTCCTCATCCAGTTACTGATGCTGTTTCATCAGTCAGTTTCCCCTTTTGACTCGCTGCCCTCATAAACACCTCCACCCCCTGCTAAAATTATAATGATCTGGTGTTAATTGATGGGTTTGGATAATGTCATGGTGTAAGGCCGGGCGTTCAGCACACAAATCACATTACTGATCAAACCAAGGGTCTTAGCCTCGAGACACATTGTAGATGAGTTTTACATAAAAAAAAAAAATCATTCCTCATTAATTCATGAAAAGGGCACATCACACAACACCATTATGTTGCCATTAGTGAGCGTGTTGTTCAGAGGAATCAATCTATTTTGAACAGTTAACAATGTATACATTCTCGCCTCATTAAAAATACCTCCTCACTTCTGCTGTGGTTAATTAAAAATATTTAAATGTGGAGATGTATGCTGTAGTAGCTTTATTATTTAAATAAGCATTTATGCAGAAGCAAAAACAATGAATTTCAATTCAATTTTGTTTGGCATGAATCTCTGGTGTGCTTTTAATGAAAGCATATCAATATCCGTGTTGTCAGGTGTAATCACCTTGATTTAAAATCCCTGATTTGCCTTTAAGGAAGTGATCTGTTTACCCGTCTGTTTTCTGTCTATCTTTAGAACTGTATTTTTATCTTGTTCTCATTCTGCCCATCTGTAAACTAAGCAGCTCGTATGTTTGCCTGTCTCTGTTTGTCTACTTGTCTGTTTGTGGCCCGTCAGTCTCTCAGTGATGACTTTCCTTAAACACAGCATGAAACGCAGCCTCTCTTTGTTGCTCAAAAGAAATCTCATCCGTCAGGTTATCATGAACTTTTAATATTTTCACTTGAGGGACCGTTGAGGGAAAGTGATGTTTGCGGAGGTAACATTGAGAGGTTTCAATGGTGGGACATGACTCGTGACAGGCAGTAGAGGCTTTGTGACAACCCAGTTGCCGGAGTAAATGTAAAGTTTGTTTTTCTGCAAAACCACAGGTTAGTTCAACTTTACGTTTCTTAAGGTTCAATATCTATTAATCTCTTGTCACAATGCTGCGTTTTTGCTCTGATTAGGTTTAGGCACAAAAACCCATGGTCAGGTTACGGAAAACATCATGGTTTGGCTTAAATGACCTGTTTTGGTGACTCCAAAGCAGGTCCAAGTGTCCCGAGGTCTCCTTAAAAAGACTTGGTGTTGTCGCCATGAATGCGGCTGGAGATGGCCTGACTTCCTTTCAATTTTTTTTTTTTTTCCCGCAACAAACTTGGCCGCAAAATGTCTAGAGGTCTCCTTAAAAATGACCTGTAGAGTCACACTCACATGTTGAAACGCTGTGGTCCCTCGTCAAAAATATCCATTAGTTTCAGACCTACAAAGGTCGAAACGCAGACTGGAACTGCGGTCACTGGCTTGGCACTCTCTCTTACTATCCATCCTTACCTGCTAACATTTTATCCTGGCGAAAATTGGAAAGGTGTGTTAGTTTCTGTCTGAATCTGCTAAATGTCTCCCCTGCAGATTTCAAATAAAAATCCGGTTTCTCCTCACACTGAAAACTGATCAGGAGCCGGAGACCTGATCCATATCCAGAATCTGCCCAGTCCAACTTGTGTTTACCGAATGAGATCAAAGGTTTCACTCAGTCTTTGTGACTCAAACAAGCTGGCAAGGTGAGAGATGCAAGATACATTTGATTTGCAGCGACAGCGCAAAGGATGATTCATTGATGATGTTCTTGAAGTGCAACAGCCCACAGAGGTACATCACATCTCCCCGGTTTGTGTCCAACAACATCAAAGCCTTTTCCCTCCTCTCAGGGATGTCTCCACTGTGAATTAATTTAGCGACAAGGGGGAACGGAAGGTTTCTTTCACGATGAAATTCACTGAAGCGTAACGTGAAAACATAGATCCAGAGTGGATGCAGCGTCAAACTGTGCAGAAAAACATAAGATTTCATTGATTGTTGTGTTTTTGCTTGCAGCTAAAGTTACTTTGAGTTTCAAAGGGAACTGGGAAAGTTTGGGGACTGTGAAGTCATGGTGGAGAGGACATTTGGTTACAAGCTGTCTACCGTGTTTTATTAATACCTCATAAATAACAAAACATCAATTAGTGTTGTTTTTTCTGCTCTGGGACCCAATACATGAAATCACTGTGCAAAGATAAATGCACAGTCAGAAGACATATTTATTACAGCTTGAAGAAATTAGTACAGCAGAGAATTTGCATCTGACGAGACGAGAGTAGAGATGATACGTACTTGATTGCTATGCACCACCTAAGACCGCTTCATAAGGTGTTCGTATGCTGGTTTGCCAGGTTCTGGATGCTCAGTTGTGCTTGGTGCTGCTTTAATTTCAACCTGACTGATGGTGCCTCTAAATGGAGCCATGATTACTGTGTTAATGAGTCTAAAGGAATACCGCATTGTGTGTCAACTCTTGCAGTGTCCACTTTAAGAATAAGCTCATCACGTACTCAACTGTCCAAAACAGTTCATCAGCTTCCATGTAAAGCCAGTGTGATCTCTGAGGTTTATAAGTGATGAAGAGCCTTTATTGTTTTGCTGCCAGGTGGCATATTGTAATGACACTGGTTACAGGAGAGTAGACAAACAATAGCCTAATTAAAATCAACCACCCAAGCAAATCACTGCCAGGATGTTGCAGTCTATAATAAGGTGTTACTGACCATAACCCAATGATAACAGACAACACCTAATGATTGTGTACACAAAGATCAGCACATGCAATATTAGGTCAAGATTGAAATCAGTACGGTTTTAAACAAGATTAGCTGTAAGTAGAAGCAGATTGTCTTTGCCGTGGTGTAAAATATCAATCTGTGCTTTACATGCTATTTTGGCGAAGGCAGTTTCAGTAAATGCTACCTTTAATATTCAACCAGAACTTTGTCCAATTTAAGTCTGTTGGTCTGATTTTATGATTGATCTTTTTTCCTGCTCTTAATGGTTTCAATCTGATGACGTTCAAATTACCTGTAGAGGGGAAATTATGGTATTTTATTGGCACTGGAATAGCAGAACTGTAATTATGACTTACAGCAAATTGCTTAAAACCACTTTCATTCAGCACATGAACAGATTTGGTACATGCACACCAAGCATAATCACTTTATCATACTTTACAACCATAGCAGCAGTAACATCAAATTATTATTATTTTTTTTAATCGTTTTTGATGGATGGTAATTGACAGTGCAACATACAGGATACATGCAGTTGATAAGAACCACAAAAGCCTCAAAACTAGTGAATTGTTTGACAGTAGGAAGAGAGCATTTAAAATTATTTTTAAAAACCACAGCTAGACCACCACCACAAACACCTCAGATAGGGGACTAGGGGATGGGGGATAGGGGAGACACATTTGGGGGAAGTTGACTACATTCTCCTTCCTTAAGTCAAGGAAGCTATTAATCATATAAGACACAAGGAGTAAAACAGATAAGTTGCTTCATTTTAGAGTAAATTCAATTTAGAGGAAACAGTACTGTACCCATAACTGTATGGTTATACCCATAAGATATTGAAGCTACAATCCCAATTAAAGTATACTGAAAGAAAGTGTTTTACCATGAGCATTACCAGGAACATGAAAAATATGAATAAATACATTTCAGGTAACTTGTACGACACTTTCATGGCTCAGTTTCACAGTCATGTTAAAAATAAAATCCAAGCCAACTGGCAGAAACACACTTTTGTAAATGCATTTAGTGATTTTTGGGGACATATTTCACAGACAGGTAATAGAATCTGAATTGTGGAATAGATTTTTTTAATCTCTTCTATGAGAACAATTAAGAGTAAGAGAGCGCAAAACAGAAAAACAATCATTGCACCAGTCTGATTTTACAAATGAAAGGATCCCAAGAACTGCATAATGAATGAGTAAATTGCTGCCCGAACAAAATATAATTTAAAGCTAATTGTATTACAGCAGGTGAATGGTGAGGGTCACAGGTTAATTAACAATTATATTAGTATTGCTTTTTCTAAGACAAAAAAACAGCCCATGTCTGTCTAAGAGCAAGCAAACTGATGGTCATTTGAACACCCACAGAGTGAGTTAGTCTTACTCTCCTAAGTTAAATCTTTGTGAACTTCCTGCTTCGTTAAATTTGATTTTGATTTGCTCTTTGCCTGATAAGTAAGCGATAAGAAAAACTAGGTCGTATAACTCCAAGGTTATGGAGGCACAAAACGCTCTAATAGCATTAGTTTGTGTACCCGTGGGAGAGTTACAGTGTTCAGGATTAAACCAATTAAACATTCAATTTAGGCATTTTATATTTAAGGGATTTGGATTTACTTTTTTATCCAAAGTGGTGAGCAACAAGTGAATTGGTACTGTAGGTGTCTGACTCACAAATGACACCACCACCACTACTACTTCACCATGTCAGCAGCTATTAGTTACTCTTTTTATTGTAACATTATGTACTTGACATATTTATGAAACCTACATTTCTGTAACAAGCAAGTTTTTCTCCACAGGTGTTGAATGTCAGAACGTGTTTGGGTATTTTGAACAGCCGAACAAGCGTGACGTTACTGTGCTGCAATATTGTAAGGGTGTGTGTCCTCATACATTTGACTAAGTAGTGTATTAAAGTAGATTACCAGTTCAAACATAATAAATGACAGTCATAAATCCACTCTTTAAATAGTGCATCTGTTCACATAATGCACTTTTCACAGCTGTTAGACTTATGGACACCTGTTACAGATGTATCTAATTGTATTACAAGGTGCACGATGCAACGTTTCTACGGGCCTATCAACAGAGACAGGGCTCTTGATACAAGGAACTGCAGTTTGCAAGGGATAGCCTGAGTTTAATATGTACTATAAAGCCATTTCTGTCCATTTATGTGTGTAAAAACAGGCTTGTATTTTGACGTGTCCTAAAAAAAAAGTTGCATAGCTGTATTCCATTTACAGCAGATGTCACGGTGCGAGAGCTCTAACATGCATGCTTACCTGTTTCAGAAAGTATTTGCTGTTAAGCCAAGTCAAAATGCCTTCCATGAAAAACATCTATTACGCATTCTTCAAAGCTCAATGCTGACACTTGCTTTGACAGACTGTAGCAGTAGCATGCTACATTTATGATTCAATTATTTAATTATAGATTCTTACTAAACAGACCCCTGAACTGACTTCAAGTTGTGACATTGCAAAGAACATAGCAAATTGATAATGAAAAAATTAAAAAAATTAAACTTGTACTGGAGGAAAGTTGAGAGAACCGGTTCAACAAATACTGCCATGTTTTTTCCAACGCTTATGGAAGAGGTCTATGCATTTGGTGGGAGATTCGGGGCTCCTCCCCCAAGGGGAAATTTTATGTTTGCCAATCAAAAGAGCTAGATATGGTTTTGCATCATTTGGATCTATATTATTACAATATCTTTGTACAAAACATTGGAAAAACAGATAATAAACAATACCCAAAAAACCTTAATACTGAATAAGTGCCTGAGGAATAACTACAACCTTTGATGTTCTCCACACTTATTTTAGATTAAATCTGCTTACAGCTTGGGAGCAGCTCCTAAATCATACAACTGTCAGGGGAAAACCCCTCTACTAGATGATACAACAACTGTTAACAATTAGACACACCTTCAATTTTGTTCACAAGCCAATTCGTAAATTAATGAGAAGTACATATTATGCCTCTATATGAGAATCAGATCAAGGCAAAACAACATCTCCCATCATTTGAATCATTACTCTAACAGTATCATCACTGCAATAGAGACATTAATTACATACCTATTCATACTTTTGTTCATTCAGCTGCTCATTTGCTCATTACCTAAATTGTGTGAAAACAATGCTTAAGCCGACAACAGGTTGCTTCACCCTCCATTTAACGCGATGTTCCTGAGACAAGATACACATCTCAGCCATTATTATGTGTGTCTTATCATGTTCTTTCACTTTCTGTCTTATGTTGAAAGACATTTCCCGTAAACTGTAGAAACCTGAAAGACGAGCAGTGAGAGACAGAGAGAGAGAGAGAGAGAGAGAGAGAGAGAGAGAGAGAGAGAGAGAGAGAGACACTCAAGGTGTTAGAGGGAGAAGGAGGAAAAGGGAAGTCGAGAGTCTGGAGAGAAAACGCGTGTGGGCGGAACATACAGTAAGCAGAAAAACAGGAACAAAGTGATAACATATACCAAAGTACACCTGCACACCTGAGCACAGCCACTCCTTTCCCAGGACAGAGAGATGATTGAGGAGTGGACGGAAGAAAATGCAGTGAAACCTGAAAAAACTTCAATATTTTACAGACTTGCCGACATTGATTCTTGTTTTGTTTGGAAGGATTTCGGAGATTAGGGAGTTTACACGTTGTTTTTGTTTTTGTTTGGTTTTGAGGGTGTGTATTATAAGTTGCTTTTGTTTAGAACTCGCAGCTTAGCGGCAGCAACTTCACATTCGGACTTTTTGTGGCCACATACCCAATGAAGATGTGGTCTGTGACGGTCATCACCCTCCTCCTGTTCTGCTACGGTGAGTACATGAGGAGCTAACACGGATCTCTGCTTTGATTTTCCAGATGCTGATTAGAGGCAGTCCAACATTTAAAGGGCCATTTTTTTCCCAACAGAGTAGTCCTAATGGGAGAAATAAACAATAACACAAAAGCAATAAAGGCCAGTAATATATTTGACAGAGAGTGATTCCCTCTCATTTAAAATGAAGGAGAGTCCCAGAACACAATGAGGACTTTGGTCATTTTAAATGATAGTGATCGATGGTGAATGCCATTTCATTTTACAGTCTGGCTGATATAATATTGACTATCATTGTACACCTTATATAAATGCTAATTTTGAATGTACTACTCTGTGATTTTCAACCTTGCGTCTTTCATATCCACAATAAACTACCTGGGCTGTAATATTAAACAGTAATATGACTATACGATGGTGTCCTGTATCCCTTTCTGGTGGCGGAGGTGGGAGAGATGGCAGTCATTTCCTTGTAACAAAGATGTGACAGGCAAAGTTAAGGAAGAAAGTCAAGTTTTTAGTTTCAGTCACCAGCAGAGACAAAGTCCATCTTACATAATCTCCTTGAAGTTCTTGGTCCAGTGTATATGTGCTGCTGTGTCACTCAGGCCTTAGCAGCTACACCATAAAAATCGAGCAACTGTGCCTCTCTCAGGACCTCATATATGGGGGATGCGGGGGCTTGAATGGCTTTGCAGTATGAGCTGTGATTGAAACTTTGGGCTGCAACATGGATAAAAGAAAGATGTAACCCGAGAAGCAAAGGCTGTCAGTGGCTCTTGTTACAGTAGAAAATGGTTTCAATTAACCACAAAGTACAAAAACAACATTATATATATAAAACAGTACTATATTATCAAATTGGTAATTCAATAGGTTGAATGAGAACAAAGACAGCATTACCAGCATTACCATCCGCCATAAAATGATTCACATAGACTTTGCTCCTTTGCCCTTTTTTCCGACAGGTTGTCTTTCAACCGGCAGTTGGAAAGTATATTTTCGCTCAAGGAACTTTAACAACATACTCCACTGGGACGCAGTGAACTCTACCTTATTCCCCGGCGAAAATATCACCTACAGTGTCAAGTACACGAGGTAAGACCCAGATGAGTTATTATTACACCTTTGTAAAAAACACCTTTGTGTCTCTACTTACAGATCCATATGGAGAGGTGGGTCAAAGCAGATAAATGTGTTTGAAGTGTAAACACTCAGTTAGCTCATAGCGTCAGTGTTTGTGGACTGGTAACAAATTAGTGCAGCTAAGTACAACCCTGGTCACCAGATGGTCTGTGCTTGACTGTGGGGCGCATATACAGTACTGCACTGTCTTAGATACATAAGATGTTACTCAAACCTAGCACACTGTAGTATACCCAAAGTGTTTTCATTATAGTGTCATCTCATACTGACAAAGACTTTTATTTTATTCGAAGGATAAGTCTGGTGATTCTATATAGGGCTGCAACTGATGATTTATTTTCATTGTTAATTAATCTGTCAATCTGTCAAGCTGTCTGGCTGCTTGGTCCATAAAATGTCAAAAAATGGTGAAAAATATAGATCCCTGTTTCCCAAAGCCCAAGGTTATGTCCTCAAAAGTCTTGTTTAACCAAGATAGGGATGGAATAGATTAATCAATAATCAATTAACTGTTGTTTAATTTAACTGATTAAAAATGCTTTATCTGACAATCGTAGATGGGCACAAATTATAAAGTATCTTGTTACAAATCAAAAGTACCTTCTTATTAAATATATCAAAATAAAATACAAAAATCCGGTATGAGAAAATGTATTTAGTTAAAATACAAGTAATTTGAAATTTTAAAAATACTAAAGAACTATTAAATGGATTTAGTTAGTTTATTTTGTAGAATTTAGTTTATCGGGCAAGTAACTTGGTGTGTACTTTATCTGTCCTTTAAACTACTCTGATTTTGCATCGAACATATAACAGTGGTTAAAACGGTATTCTAGTGCAGCCAACTTTCAATTAAAGAAATTGCTTAAAATTTGCAACCCTTGTCCTCCACCCAAAGATATTCAGTTTCCTGTCAGAGCGGGAAGGAAACCAGAAAATATTCACATTAAAGGAACTGGAATCTGAAATATTTGTACTAATCATTGCAGCTCTTTTTTATTGTTTTTTCCTGTATTTGAACAACCATTACAGATGTACAGGAAAACAAAACAAATAGGCAATGAAAATCAAAGAAAAGAAGAAGAAGAAGAAGAAGAAGAAGAAGAGAGATAATAAATAAATAAATAAATGAATAAGAATAAAAATAAAATGCATATCCTTGACAGTATACATTATCATAAAACCATGTTACATCTCATGTCCATTCCTTGAGCATAGACAGTTAAAAGTTAAATACGCCTAAAGAGGGAGTGCATAAATGTCAGCTGTCATGATAATCATCTTCTTAGTTACCTCATCTCTCCATTCCTGAAAACGATTTTTTTCTTTCGACTTCCAGTGTCTTAGGACTACCCTACTTCCAGTTATGAGGGCTTATTTCACCTATGAGCATATTTATGGGGATAGGTTATCTCCAGATCTCCATTGTTATACAAAAAACACATAAATGAGCCACAGTATCGCACTAGTTGACATGTTCCTCAATTACGATGGACATGGACACTGAAGCTACTTTTGAGCCGTTCCGAGGTACACTGTCCTCAAAATCATAGAAAATAGACTAATGTTTAATGACTACCTGACTAATGCTTGTTAAAAACTACAATACTAAGCTGATTTAAGGAAACTTTTTAGATGTCTTCAGTAGGTTGGGAAAGACACAATGGATTCAGGTCTTTCCATGAGATTTGCGTAAAGTAACACAAATGTAGAAAACAGAAGCGTTGTCCTTTAAGATACAGGAATTCTATGCTGTGTGGAGGCCATTAAGAGCTGCATTTCCTCTGCATCCTCGTCTCACTCTCTCTTCTAAAAATGGCTCTATCAATGAAATGCTCAAAAGCTACCATGAAGCTATTGAATTGTACCACTCTGTTGCTTGGATTCAACTGCCAACAGCCTCAAAGCAAGACTAAAGAGACTATAGGGGCTGTTACCAGCCATTAGCATTGGACTGCACTCTGCTCTCCTCAGTGAAAGGAGAAGGAGCGCTCATAATGCACTTGGCACTCATGGCTTCCATGTACAATTTTACTCTTTCTTCTCTTCGCTCATCTGTACAAATGGTCTCAACAAAGCGGAAATGTCATCTCGTCTAATTACTCATGACGCATTCTCCCAGACAAATGTCAAGTGCCTCCCCCTACCCTATCGACTTTTCTCCAGGACACTGTCACCTGGAATCGCAAGACTGACTTCCAGCATCAAATCAGCTGCAGGGGAAAAATGCTTTATCTAAGCCCGCTCAATATGAGTTCCTTGTTAAAACAAAAGCGGTCATTCGTCTCCTTCAAAAGGCAAATGATGAATGGGGGCTTTGGCATGGTCGGGGTGATCTTCTCGTGGTGATATCACTGTAGCCATGCGATGCACAGAGCTGCATCAGTGCCTCGATGTAGGTTAACAGAATTTTAAGACTTTGCTTGATAATGTTATTAATATCTTCAGGGAGTTAGACTCCACACAGCACATTTTGGTTTTCATACAGTACCACTGAAACTTCAGTAATACATCATCATGTTCCTGTCCTTCCAGTATCACAGTTTGATCACACTGTACTGCACTTTTTTCAGTGATGCTGAGGACCATTCGTACCAGATAAAAGAGGGGTGTCAGAACATAACTGCTCTGTCCTGTGACCTGACTTCAGAAACCCCATCAGTTCATGATGTTCACTACTGGGCTACGGTGTGGGTCAACAGTCACTGTCTGGGCCGAACCCATCCCAAATTGAAACCTATCGCAGACAGTAAGAATCTCCGTGCTCATTCATGCATTTTTTTGTTTCCTCTAAGCCAGATATAATCGATTGCATCATTCATGAATTCATCGTTCTTCGTGTCCACAGCTACTTTTGGCCCGCCCATCTTGACTACATACACAACGGTGTCATCCTTGCATGTGAATGTCAGCCTGCCCTTGGGGCCAAACGGAGTCTCTGTTGCCGACATCATCACCAACAGCAAACACGGGGCCTTCGAAACTGAGATTGATTACACCTTAAAGATCACACACCCATCGTGGGCGGTACAGGTGAGTCTTCATTTAAACAATAGATCAAGCTGTGCAAAAGTATTCATTTAGTCATGGAATTATACAATCCACCACACATGGTATGATAAAATGCAACAGATAAAAACAAAGATGAGTGCATGACAGGTGATCCTTGTATCTCCACCAAAACTTAACACACAGGATTGGAACCATGTATTGCTTCCATAAAAGGGGTGTCACAATTTTGATTATAAATTAAAAATCAATCAAAATAAGCTTTAAATTTCAATTATTGGAATCAAAATCAGGAAAAGTGATTCTTGCAGTATTTTTTTATCTCTCCATTCCATCCCGATTGTGTGTCCAAAGAAAAGAAAAAAACCCCAAAACAATTCTTCAAAGATTGTCAAAGATGTTGGGTAGAATTTCTTTTTCAGAGATCCTTTATCAATTGCTTTGGAAAGAGGGTTTACTCATGGGGGGGATGAACTTAACAGAAAGAACTGACACGGTTGCCAGATATCCTTTATTGATTTATTTAGGAAGAGGGTTTATTCCATACAGATTTTGTAAGAAACTGAATTTCTATCTTTTGTTGTTAATAGTTGAATCCCTGAAGGATGGCATTTTTTGTTGACCTATAAAATCTTGCCTAACCATAACTTGCAAAAAGCCACCAGGATAAAGTCAAGCTGTTGTTGTACAAATACTCCTACGATCCTAAATATGATCTTTTTAAAAAAAAAAAAAAAAAAAGGATTTGAAAATGTGAATGACAGTCAAAACCAATGATCTTTTGATCTTTAAAAATCTAGATGCAGAAGTGTAACAATGGTATAGTCGCCAGTGCTGAAAACAAAATGTTTACATTGAAAATGGAATGGAATTGTGGGTTTGAAGAACAGTGACACCCCTATGACACATATATGTTTCTATTTCAATAAAGGGACTAACACAGAAAAATCAGCTCCACATAAGTTATTTATGTTTTCCAATGATGATTACTGTGTTTATATAGATCTACTTTATATTTTCAATTATAGGAATACGACACCAAGACTGGCCAGTTTGTTGTAAATTTGAAGAACAACAAAACAGAGTACTGCGGCTACGTGGTCTACAAGCCTTCTATTGAATTGGGTCGCTCAGAGAGTGAGAAAGCTACCTTCTGCATCACACTGCCAGGTGAGGAGGATAAATACGACCTCTTCTCTTCTTACACGAAGTAGAAGTGTATAATATATTGATCAGCAGATATTGGGCAATAATTGCTAAGAAATCCATTATGATATGCCCAGTATTTAATACAAAATTTGGGTGTGGATGATTTCTTTTCTTATATTTTGGACACAGTAGGCTCTTTCTTCATAGTTTGAAAATCCCTTGTCAATTTTAACCGGATGAAGCTAATAAATAATTTCATATGCATTTCTAAAAACCTGACTGGAGGAAGCAGATTTGCCTTTATATTGTTTACAGAACTTTTATTTCACTTGAGGCAACAGTGTGACACATCTTACTGGGAAGTTTTCAAGGACCCACCTGCTGTTGAGAAAACACAATGAACTTGAGATGTGTTACATGAAGTAGTTTGTGCTCATTTCCTCAAGTGATTGCAGCCACATAGACTATGTAGTGGTTAGTAATAAATTAAGTCAGTTTGTTTTAAATCAGTCCCCTTTTTTTAAGACTTTTGAATCTGCAATAAGCTTCATTGTCACAAAATAACACAGAGGCAGAGGCTGGTTTTGCATTTAAATGAAAAACATTGGTATATTATCCGCATTGTTTATACTGTGAATCCATGTCTCTTAACATCCTCGTTAACTTCTGAATGATAGTAAAATGACATTATGAGTCTTTCCAGGACAAATGCTTTGGCTGTGACCTCTCTCTCCTCTTCTGTCATCATACTGATGAGGCAGGAGATTAGATTACAGTCTGTGTGCAAAGGTGACATTCTTCTCACCTCAACATGCCATATCTTGAATCTCTACTGCTTAAAATGACAACAACGAATGTCTACATGTTGTCTACATTCAACAACTACCAGCAACAATATACCTGTATTTACTAAACATGTGTTAAGCAATTCCAACTCTCAAAATAGACTCACAGTCATAGCTATCCTATTCCTATTGGGAAATCCACTTTTATAGGTTCCTCTGTAGATTTCTGTTCAGATAAGCGCCTGTAACCATTCCTGAGAGCTACATATGCGTACTGGTACATATTCAACAGTCCTTGGTCACAGGCATGCCTCAGCATGTGTGTCACAATGGGGATTTTTACAACACTCTGTTTTAAAGAGCTTGAGGGTATCGGATGTTACATACGTGTGTTTTTTTCCTGGATTAGTAAATGACACCAAGTCTCTTCTCCTTCAGAGGATCCTCTGAGGCCTCTGCCATGGCTTCTCACCAGTGCTGCTTTTCTGGTGGCCATAGTCATCGCGGCAGGTGTGTGTGTGTGCAACTATGTGAAGGGTGGAAAGGAAAAGAGCATGCCACAGCAATTGGTAAGACTATCCTTTCTTCATTGTCCTTTGGTGTGTCCGGGTGACAACAAGGAAATGTTACCTTACTGGAAAGTCAAACACGTTTGGCACATTGAGTACTGTATGCGTGTTCAGGGTGCTTATGTCACACAGAAGCCTGAGAGTACTTAATTACTCATTAAAGACAGATTTTGTGCATGTTGTTTTAGTGAAGTGAAAGAATGTTTCAGTGACTCATGGTGCTTTCAAGTAAAATAGTTGGGCAAATCCAGAAAATGACATCACCTTACTGTAATGCAGCTGTTAAAACCAGGAAAAGTGAACACTCACATATGTCATATCTTGATATAAATATGTCCAATATCTCAGTATCATATCACAATTGATATAATATTGATATTTCCTAGCCCTAAGATCACATAAAATTTTCATCAATCACGATTTAATTTTCTGAATATATCTGTTTATATTTTTCTAATACAATGAAAAGCTGTCGTTTTTTCCACAAAAATCGGCCACTTATGAGACGTTAACGGGTCTGTCTTCCTTATCTTCACAGGTAACCACTCTCAGTACCCGACCCGTAATACTACAGTCTCCGGATGGAAATCTCATCATTTCCAAACTGGTGATCTGCACTGAAACTGAGCAAACAGTTTACGCAACAATCCAGATGAAGCCAAATGTGCCATCAGTTGGGGTTGGAGGTTATTCTCCCCAGGACATCATCTGCCAAGCCTGGCAAGACAGCAGTGGCTCCTCTGTGGGCACAGGTGCACACAGTCTGGCCCCAAATCCAGAGGACACAAGTGCCCAGTCCTCTGAGATCTACAGCACAGTGGCTGTCCATGTTCCTGCTAAAGAGAAAGAAACCAGCAACCTACCATTGCTGTCCACTGGAGGAAGCTGGGATAAAGGTGGAATGAGTCCAAAGGTGACTTCACATGGAGTACCACCATTACCTGCACCAGATTCTTGTGACAGCAATCAAGCTAGGCCGCTGCTGTTGCACACGGTGCGTGATCCCAACGGACAACTCATGTTACCTTTGCTCAATTTTCAGTTACCAAGCAGCACAGGTGACACCGAGAGAAAACCCCTTTTATCTGACCTCATAGACTCCAAGGAGGAGGGGCCAACGTTATTATCCTTGCAGAGCTTCGATGGCTCAGAGTGGTCAGACTCTGGGTGTGGTAGCAGTGTAAACACACCAACCCAGCAGTACTGCAACACCCATTACTGCCCATCTCAACCGGTTGCTCCTGATTTCCAACCAGGATGCCAGAACGCACCATCATCCAGTGATGCCTCATTTGAATCAGGTTACAAACACAACTGGATGCCTGCAATCCTTCTTGGAGCTGCATCCAAAGACAGCTGTGAATACAGAAAGACTAACTATCCTTGGAACTGGACTGGTGACACAAAGGAGGACGAAGCAGAGGAAGAGGAAGACAGAGGAGAAGAGGAAGGATCCAGGAAAATTATTCTGGGAAACTGGGTGGTACAAATTCAAGACTAATTCTCCTCTGTGTAATCTTTGAGAGCAAAAACTTCCGTTGTTTCTTCCGTTGGACCTCAAATAATGTTAAAGACCTTTAATCGCAAAATACCTTGTTTAAGAAAAAAGAGAGGAGGATGAATGCAGATGAAGGGCTTTGCTGTCTGCTGTCTGGTGTTTTATTCAGAGACTCTTAAACATCCAGATCTATCCTGAACTAAGTCATATTTAATAACTACATTTCATTCCAAGCTGTGATACAGTATATTATGCTTTGCTGTAAATCTGGTTTTATTTATAAATCCAGAAATGTATAAAGTTAAGTATTGTATAAAATAAGTATATATAGATATTTCTAACTTGGGAAGAATTTGTTGTACATAGATTGTAAGTCCTTGTTTACTTTGTGAAGTTATTGTCAATGAAAAAACACATTTTTACAAACAGAAGTTGTATTTAAAAGATGTTAGATTGTTTTAAGTTCACAACTAATATAACCTCAGCTTGTCATCTGTTTATGGTGCAGATGAGTGACTGTTTTACACACAAGTGTATCATAGGCAGCAAATGGAAGATATCAACTACCATATAAAGTTTGAAGTGTCCCTTAATCATAATACTTCAGAATACCTCAGTATATTCCACATCAACAATAGTGTTTTATATTTTAAAATTTTGTTTAATGTGACATAAACACAAAGATTGTTGTCACTGTTTGTGCTTTAAGTGGTGTGAATTACATTCTTAAAATTCAACTAAGTCTGACGACTCAAATCAGATTTAGGTGTTTTCACAACAAACAGCTACAACTAACAAAGCTGCACATCTGCAGCTGACTTGATTCTTTCTCTGTAAAAGCAGAATATTAATCAACCAAAAGTCTTAATCCTGATTTACGGTAGGGACACTTCTGATGAGTGTCGCTTGACAGAAATGAAAGAGCGGCACTAAATTTTCAATTTATGTTTCGGCAAAAAAGTTTCATTTGTGTTCATGGTAACCAGACACTATCCTCCAGACGGCTTGTTCAGTTACATTATATCATCCTGATCAGGGCTGCAGCGACATGAGATTATCACAGTACGATAACCATTGCAGGAAATATCGTGGTTTCACAGAATCACAGTACATAGTATTACACATTTATAACTAATATATCAGTTACAATGACCAATATTAAATCCTGAGACATGAAACTTGATATAAATTTGAAATATATACATTTTTAAGAACAATAATTCGGTCCAATTCAGTACCTTAGATGAGCAAATGTGCATAGTATGACAACCATCACTCATACCATCGTATACCACTCCAACCCTAGTCTTTATCAGTAAATATATATATCCTTCTGAAAGCTTGTTAGTTACCCAGTCACACTGCATGACAAAATGTGATAGTACTAATAATATCTTTAAAATAACTGCTATACTATATTAGCACCTTTAAAAACAGAGTTTAGTTTAAGTGCTTTGACAGAAAAAGCAAACCCAAGAAACTCAGGAAGGAATAAAACTGAATAAAAACAGCCAAACCAAACACAAGGAAGCCCAGACTGAGGAGAAGTTAAAATAAAACACAAAATGTCAATATGAATAAATACAAGAACAAAAAGGAATGTGAAGGTGTCTGTAACATAACAAAATTCTCCAGGTGAGAGACAAGAAAGGAGAGTGTTGCGCAACACTTATTTTTAGTCGAAAACATTTGTGTCAAAAGTCTCGAGCACCCTGCCATAAATTAGTCACACGTAGACAGCAAGAGCATTTGTGTGTCACTATGACGACACATTATTGCAATTTATTACACTCTCTAAATACACAAACCCAATCTGTCACTTTTAAATTACAATGTGGGCAGTCAGCCTTAAAGATTAGAAATGTAAGCAAACCTGATATCGTTGTGGCTGAAGAAAACATTAGCCACAGTCTGACGTCTGTTGTCATACATTAACATGTTTAAAATGGGACCAAAATGACGAATTTATTATTTTTACATACAGCAACGTATTTCCATGTCATCAATGTTGTATTAAATGCATGAGAAAGGCTGCAGCTCTAAAGGGAAAAGGAAATTTGAAGTGACTCAAAGTTCATGAACTCACTTTGTTCCTCTCATTGTTTGCTGTTCTTTCAGGGGAAGAAAAATGAGCGTGTAAAACTATATTAGAAGGTGGGGTCATGGTGCAACCTAAGCCACGCTGATAACAGCAAGGTTTTTAACAGCTTGAACGCAATCTTTTATGCACAGCTGTAAAGTAATAATGTCAGGTGTGTTGAAACTGTGAGTCAGGAGTCATGTGAGTCACAATACAGACATTGTGAAAAAAGCTATCTGTCTGCCGAATTAATGTAAATTAATTTTGTTTTACCCTACAGATTGTGAACTTTTACTTAATGTTTATGTTGGAAAGTTCCTGTTGGGACATTGAGTTGCATTAATAAGATATTAAACACTGAAAAAAAAAACAGTGTTACTGTAAAATACAATGTCATTATTTTTTTTCTTATATTACTTAGATTTTTAAAAATTAATATTAAGGAACCTTTTCTCTGAAAACTGATGATCTTGAACTACAGTAATCAAAACCAAAAGGCTGTGAAGTGTTTTGAACTCTGACACCATACTCCTGACTTAAAATACATTTCTTGGTCAAAAACTTCTGTCACTTATTTCCAACTAAAGTAAGTAAATCATGCCAGAATAATAAACTTAAACTTGTTTGAGGTATTGAATATAAAATGTGCTGTATTTAAAAGGCAATGATCTTACATACTGTGCACAGCCTCACACAATAAAGAGGTCAGGTGGATTGCGCAAAGGATCCAATGTACAAATCAACAGTCTGCTGTCAAAGGTGAACTACACAACATTCACTGCCAATAGATATCACACTTGAGCACCGGCATCTCAGACAGCGCCGTTCACTCAATGAAGTAGGGGGAAAACGATATTGGCATCCGAACACGTACTGTTTTCAATACTCTAGAACTAGAATTATTGCATCACGGGTGTATGCCTCTTGAAGTTGCTGTTCCTGAGCTGTGGCATTGAATAATGGCCAGAACATTTTCTTGCAGAATATAATGATGTCACAGTGCATTTTACCTTTGACATTATTATATAAAACAATATTAATAATTGTATAGTAATTATTGTATGAATTCTTCAGTTATGACCAAAAGTGTGTTTTGAGATGTCACAGTCACTTGACCTCTGAACTTTGGCCCAAAAATTCTAATCAGTTCAACCTTGAGTCATAGTGGACACTTTTACCAAATTTTACGAAATTTACCAATGCGTTCTTGAGATATGGCGGGATGCCATCAGGTCACAGTATTCTTGACCTTTGACCTTTGGCGACCCAAATCTAATCCCGCTCATCGTTGAGTCATTTATCAAATTTAACAAAATTTCCTCAAGGCGTTTCTGCGATATGGCATTCACGAGAATATGGCACCACAATATCAAAATGACCTTTGGCCACCAAATTCTAATCAGTTTATCCTTCGAGTCCAAGTGAACTTTTGTACTTATTTAAGGAAATTCCCTCTAGGTGTTCTTGAGATATCGTGTTCACAAGAATGGGAAGGATGGATGGACGGACAGCCAGATGGGTGGACAACCTGAAAATATAATGCCTCCGGCCACAACATAGTCACGAGTGTGACTTTATTCTCTGTTCAGGATGCCTTAACATCACCATATCTCTCCATATGTGTGAGTGTAACTGGATTTTTTTATGAGGAAAACTGTATAAATGGATAAATAATTAGAATGAACAATAAACACCATTTTTAGATTATGTTCTACATAGTATGCTCGCACAATTTCAAGGACAGATAACCCAAATTTTTATCTGAAATTATCCCCAAAACACAGAGCAGTGTTGAAACCTGGAGGGGATTTACCTTTCCTTTCTATTCCTTTCCGAGCAGCTAGAAGAGGAAGTGGTTCTCACATTTAACTGTCCAACACTGAGGAGGAAACAGTAGCTATCTGCATCCATGGGACGTTTTCCAAGGGATAATATAAGCCTTGGGTGGATCTGTGGTTAATTCCCATTGGTGTGCTTGGTTATGCAACTGCTACCAGACACCCTAATGGAATAATTTACAGTAGAAGCCTGACCTATATACAGGTAATAGGGAAGAATAGATATATCTCATTTTAAAATGATTTTAGCTTTGAAGCAGCCAATCACAATTATAGTCAAATGTAAACATAGAATATCAATGAGCATTATTTATAAGGGGGTCTGGCTATCATTGTATTTCTATATTGTTTACTAGAGATGCCCCAAGACGATCTTATGGATCTGTATCAGAGCCAATCCTATGATAGAATGATAGTATCAGCTAAAATAAAGCAGCTCGAAATCCAGTATTTTCTTTAGTGTACTCTGTGTTTTGTTCACTTCAGCCTTCTCTTACAGCGTTCTTTAATCTGCTGCATGTGCAAGTAAAAATAAGTGTGTGAATGTGAAAAATTATGTTGGTGCACTGGTGCGGGTGACTTACAGCAAGCTCTGCAAAATGCACAGATTTGCTAAGCTCCAATACTTATTTGCAAAGAGCAGTGTACAAAACATTCTGGTAGCAGCTTCTCATTTTTAGTTGGGCCTAACCAGTCACCACCAAGTTACTCACTAGCGTTGACAGTCAGCGACTACTGAGCCCTGTACCATCGCAGCACTGTGATTTAAAAAGCATCCCACCATAAGGCACAAAAAATGTAGCCTGTCCTCTCAGAGTTGCTGTAATGCACAAGTTACTGGTAATTGTGACATGTGTCAGAGAAAAGGTAAGGCAGCGGTATTTCTTTTCTGTGGGCTGCTGTTAGTGTGTTTCTGTTAGGCAGGCAGTTATATGCGATTTCTGAGCTTAGCTTCCTGTGGAGTGTTTTGTAGTCCTAAAAAGTCCAACAGAGTGAAATGTCCTCTATGGAGGACTTCTGCACATCAACTTAAAATCAGGAGTCAGAACCTCCAAATTAAACTTTCAGCTTCAGTTTAAAAACTACAGATGTTTGAACCAGTCCCTTTAGCATTTGGATCAGGTGACTTGTTAAAAATAATGTGTATCAGATGAAGTAGTAACAACAATTATTTCAATGTGTTGGATAATATTTAATCAACATTTAGGGAAATATGGGCTCGACTCGGTATCTACAGAATCCCAGTGCAAAAAGTACTTTGCTCTGGATGGAGGCCAAAAAAAACTTGATTTAGACATCCATATTATTTACATGCTCTATGTTTATGTTGTATACTGTCTGTTATGAGGCAAGACGTGGATCAAAATCCAACTTCAGAGGTCAGAAAAATAATTAAATGTGACAGAAGGAACAGTTTGATAAATCAAAACAACAAACTGCACTGACTGAGTAGACATAGAGCACAGTTTGCAGGATAGTAGCTAAATGCTAACAACCTACAGCATGAAAAATGATGGCAGAATTAAATCAATACATCCTGTGACACAGTATCAACAAAAAACGTTACATTATAAACAAGTCAAACGCTTGTGATTTATTAAGGCCAGGCTGCCTTGTATAAACGACTTGTATCCAAGACCATTGCACTTGCATAACACAGGAACAGTGGCTAGACCACTGAGTGAAAGCAAAGAGGTAATAAAGTGTGGTGATTCAACCTTCACCTTCTTAGCTTCTTTCTTGGATGAAAAGAAGTTTTACTTTTGCACAGTCTGCTACCATGCCAACAATAAAGGCAGGTCAACAAGGTTTAGAAAGTCTCTTTCTATGTTCAGTGATTGCGCTGTAACTTTCACAGGATCAGGGACATTTTTGCTCAAATGTTAGAAAACAGCAACAGCAGAAGGCTGCTAATTTTTCTCATGTTGTTCTGTGCAAACCGGTATAAACCAGTAAAGGAACGTTGCACATTATATTTCATTGCTGTTAGGCATTCTGTGACCTTTCTCCTTAAAGCTCAAGCATGTCAATGAACATGATTCCTCTGATCTGCTATGTGAGATCCAGTCAGCTATGCTGCCGTTGACACATGAGTGGGCTCGGTGCTTGAAGTGAGAACAGAGTTGATAGAGGAGCACGGGGAAAAGGTAGGCATTGTAATTGATGATTTAACATGAGCCGAGAGCTGGAACTGGCAACGTACCAGCAAAGTTCGCTGTTGCGGCTAACACAAAAAAACTGCGGTGAAATGAATATGTGAAATGGCTCATGTTAGTGGGAGTGAGTGGGAGGTAGAGAGGCAAAAAAATTGGGTTAGATCCAGTGAAGAAAAACAGTGCATGGCAGCTGCGGCAGTGGCAGGGGGGGAATGAGACTCAAAACTATCTTTCTTTACAATCGCTTTAAGAGTATGCCTACATTACATAGTGTTGCTTTAATTGTCCACCTTAATGCACGCACACTGGCTTGCCTCTTCTTTTTGTTTTCTATCTACCAGCAACGTTATCTGCTTCATCAGCAGTATATTTTAGAAAAAACACACCTCGCATGTAGATTTTTTTCACCCACGACTTCCTTGTCATAACAGCAGGTGAGCCGCGTTTGGAGGAAGCTTGTTGTTCATAACATAACCAATCAAAACCAATGTGCACCGAACAACATCGCAACAACCAGGTGCACTTTCAAGTTTGTACAAAACTTAGGTAGCCCCACATTACATAGGAGAGGTTGTATCAAAATCAGTGCACTTACAGGAGGAATGTAATACTCTCTCTCTCGCTCTCTCTGCAGAGCATGTGTGATTGACAGTACACGGGAGGGGTAGAGGCGAGAGCAGATCATCCACCAGTCAATCAATCACAGATGGCATCATTCTCTTGGACAGAGTTAATAATTAATAGTATAAAATACTAAAATGGGTCGTCAAATATACATAGGCAGTCGTTTAAAATACCTTGGCGGTCTACCCAAGTCAAGACCATGTGTGGGAAACACAAACATTTGGGAAGTTTGTGACTCACAGAGGGTGAGAAAACCTGGAAAACAAAAGAGGATTCTAACTCAAAACACACCGCAGGGAGAAGGAGAGGGTGTTTTTTTATGGTGAGAGGGATTTCTGGTGGAGACATGGCACAGGGCATGTTGTCCAGCTTTTCATCCTGTTTTTTTTCCCCCTTATCTTCCCATCTGGCTCTTCTTTGGACAGGTGTCTAAAAAAGCAGCCTTTACTATGCTGGCAGCACTGACAAGTTTTTTTCTGTCTGTCTTTCTCCTCTTTCAACTCTCCTAGTCCCGAGGAGATCGAATGGGAGATTGCCGGGCAAACCCTCTTGAGTGCCACTGGCATGATGGAGCTTTGAAAGTGGAATTTTAGTTTGCCGAACCCAATGCTTCTGCACAAATAGAATTTCAATCACAGCTGAGGGTGTGCACCTGCCTTGGATCAATGGATATATTGATGGCCACTTAAGTCATTTCTAGTACTGAGAGCTCATGGGAGGCAACTAGCTTTGGCTCTTGAGTGGGGAAAAGTTAAATGCTGGGTAAAATCCAGATAAGCAAACTTGAATTCTTTCTTCACTCAGATTAAAAAAAGTGTTCTTGAAACTTGATATATGCCCTTGAATTTCCTTGATATACAAAGTCACATTAATGTTTAATGGCTCCTTTGAGGTTTAAACTCCAAAGAAGTCTTCACAAAGGCTGTTCTTGGCATATACACAGTTATTATAGCCTAATTCATTATATTCACTATCCATATATAAGGCAAAGTTCCAGCCAAGCGAGATAGAGAAAGGAAAAAAACTCCTTTGAAGAAATTATACCCCATAAGAAAATGTTTGAAAATGGGGTAAGAAGTTAACAAGGATGAGTTTGGGTGTATCAGTCATAAAGCTATCACCCAAAATCCACCCTATCTATAATTTCTAAATTTCCTCTTTTCTGATAAGGTGGATGGACTTATCCGGGTTCCTTGAAATGTATGCATGCCTCACTGCTAATGACTCTGTACTCTGATCTCAAAGTCTGATATGCCACCATAAAGTTACTTCATGACCGTTTCTCGTTTATTCCAAAGAGATAATGGAAAGAAACAGTGTGAGGACTGAGAGACTGCCAAAGAACGGTCTGTTTTATGTTTCCACAGAAGAGGGCTGGGATAAGTTGTAAGTTAAGAGTCTATTGCAAGAGTATCAGGAAATGTCACTAGCAAGAGTGGGAACAATCACTTGGCACATGTAAGGCCGAGGGAATACACTTAAAAGAAAGGTTAATATGGCTTAACTTAAACATACTTCAGGTTATGAAATATTCTGAGTTTAATACTGATGCCTCTGACCTACATAAGCAAACAAGACCATCAGCGAGAAGATTTAACATTATTTCTGCATATTTATTATTTATTATCTGACTTATCCAGGTCAGATAAGTCATCAGATTAAAAGTATTTTTTAAGGCGGGGTGTTTAGGATGAATTGAGGGGTCTCACCGCCTCAGGAAAGTAGCTGCTCTGTAGTCTGGTGGTTTACTTTGTTAACTTTGTTTCACCATGGTGAAATTACAGTTGTTAATCTTAACCAGCCACAAATCCAGCCATTTGCAGGATGCATTACTTTCAGTCCTCGCTTCCAAAAGAAATGCACACACAAGCCAGATCAAGATCTTCAGACACAAGGCGGTGGAAAAATGACCACTTTTTTACACAGGTGTTGCCAGAATCGACAAAGATGAAAGCTCCTTGAGGCGGCTTTAAATGTGATGTATATTTAATGTATTTTTTTTTATATGTGGCCTGATTATCAGTTTGTGCAACTTCATTAATTTAGCCCAACATTGTGCTTGTGTCAGCGGATTTTTCTGACAGTGGCATCATTTTGTTTCTAACCCCATTCTTGACCTCACCAACTAAGATCTGACTGACTCTCCAACCAAAAAAAACAAAGCAATTAGCACAAGACCAGACATCTAAAACCGCAAACAAAACTGAGAGATGGGCTCTATTCCGACTGTGGAAGCAAACTCTAGCCTAATAAAAGCTTAATTTAGCACCATATATCTAGCGTATACGTTTAAGATTAATATATATAATGTATACATAGAGAAAGGCATCTTTTTTTGGCTCTTTGAACACTGATGACAGGTAATGTAAAGTTTGGGAGCATCAAACAGACAAACCTTATTGTACTTTCCCACTTTGATGAGGCATAAGTGAATCACAACAAGCAGCACTTTGTCTGCCATCCCCATTGAAAAGGCACCAACTCCACTCCCAGACCAAATCACTTGATGAATTGAAGTCTGCATGTAATTGGATGCAATCACTTCGCCCCCTCCCTTTCCTCTCTTGCATCCTAATGAGCTCTTAATGGGTCCTTGATTAGAAAAAGGCCCGAAAACAGCTGTCAAGGCTGGCCAAGAAATGATGGATCATCCAGGAGACTTTGGTGTCCATTAAGGTCTATTCTGGGCCCAATCACTGGTAGGTGAGAAGATGAAAAGAAACTTTCATTATATTTAGTTTCCACCGAGACAATTCCCAGTGGAACAACAAACGCTTCAGTCTTCAAACTGACAGTCTGAGAATGCCAATATTGTGTAGATAGATGACTCAAGATTGTATTTTTGCACAATTTATAAACAGTAAAATGGAAAAAGGCAACATGTCTCTCAGTTCATGACCTCCATAGCTGCTGTCTATTTGCTCAAAGGCACGACAGGTAAAGAAGATGTCAACAGAATAAAGAGCTGCTGAGAGTAATTCATATGTCAAAGGATATACTTATTAGAAATGGCAGATGCATTTTAAAAAATATATTATTATATTATAGCTTGTCAAAACTTGAAGGAGAAGCCAACATCAAAGAAAGTCTTAGAATTTCTACAATATAAAATGTCTGATATCCCTTCATATCCTGGCCTCTGGCTCATGTCATGCCAGATTTACTGTAAACACGAGCTGCAGACGGAGGAAAAACATGAACATGAGCCTCCAAGTCCAACTACGATGTGTGGGGATTTTCTGTGCTATGAGATCGCAGAGTTTATTTCACAACTTGCACTCACAAAACTGACAATTCTGGCTGCAAACACTGATTTAAGCAAGGTAAAGTCAGCAGTTCAAAGCAACGCTAGGGTTGCAACCGTATGAACATTTCGTCATCATCTCAAAATGAATCATTTTCACGGTATTACACATTATTATTATTATTATTATTAGTTAGTTAAAGATAAATCAAGATAAATCTACTTTTATTACCAAAATTGAGTTATCCATGTTAAACCCCTGTAAGTTGTTTTTCTACCATCCTCCACTTCTTTCACTTGTTTCCTGCAAAGTGACCTGAATGTGCCATTACATGCAGCAGATATCACAGTCTGTTTTCTTCAGTGACCCATACATTGAGCGTATGATATCCTCTGTGTCTGTGAGGTGCAGATTAAATAAAAAACATCCAACAGGGAATAAATGTTTGCCACAGTCACACTGACTCTGGCATTTATTCATAATGTATGCAAGTAAAAGCACAGAGCAGGCATGAATTGTGAATAAGCATTAATGATTAATAACACGCAAAAAGTCGTTCTGTGCGTGAGGCAAATATTAATTCCTTGTTGGCTTGCCATACATGTTTCACCTGGTATGTGTACAAACTCATTACATATTTTGTGCTCCAGGTGCTCTGGGAAAGTGCAACCAGACTGATTTGCATAAGTGATCTAAATAAATCCGGCACTCAACAGACAGAAGCTGTTGAGGTTTTACGCCTGGCAGTACTTCAGAAATCGTCCTCAGAAAAGTGCTTAAAATGTTCTATTGTCCCAGGGTTTTCAAGGAAACAGCAGCAGGCCCAATTTCACTCTAAGAAATAGAAGGTGACACTGACATGAGATGCTTCTGGTGAACCCAGAAGCTGAGGAGTCTTCCAAAAGAAGAGGAACTAATAAAAAGGTACCCCTCAGCTGCTTCTTCCCAGTAGTTATTCTTAGTCCGACAGTCACTGTTGATGTATGATGAGAAGAGAAGGCCTGGCAACCATAGCTTGTATTGTGTGGTGATATTCCAGAGGCAGGTGTGGCCACTAAAAGCTTAAAAATAACCAGCCCATCCTTCAATACAATGCTGTGGCCTTGAGTGATGCCTTCTTTCCTCACAAGCCCCTGTGTGCTTTTAGTCTCTGTCAGTCAGCACCACTAGACACACTAATGAAAACACACAGACACGAAACCATACAACCATGACAACACAGATAATTATAATACAACGTGGGCTTCTATTAAATTATTTGTGGAGAGAGAAAAAAACAATTCAGTACACAAACAAAATTATACCAGAACACAGATCATTTTCAGTTTTGAAAATATTTTTTAAAAAGTGGCCTTTATTCAAGTGCTTGTTTGCAGAGAAAGCTAGAATGGCACTCAATAGAGCGCACACCTCCACCAAGGCTCAACAGTCCCCTTTAGCCGCATCAGATTGTTCTCAATCATAGATGTCAGCTACCTAAATACGCCTGATTTTTTTCATCAAGATCCATGCATTACTCCCTAAGATAATAACGAATTCCTGGATCCGTCCCCTTTATCAGGATCTGCACCAAATGGGGTCCATTCTAGGCTGAGACCCATCCTCCGTCCAAGTTTCATGGAAATCCGTTCAGTAGTTTTCGTGTAATCCTGGTGACAAACCAGCCAAGCGTCAAACAGACACAGGTGAACACATTTTCAACCTGTCGAGAACTGCAAACACACAAAGTTCTAATGAACTCTGCCAGACAAAGTGCCCTGTTTAATCAAACACAACAGTCGACACGTTAACTAATCAAAGACCACTGCAAAAGGAGGTGAGAAGCAAGAACGGGGAGAATACAAAAAAGGGGATAGCGCAAGGAGCAGTTCAAATCAAGCACGACTTCAACTACTAGTACTACAACAACTAATGAGCATACAGTACATATATTAGCCTTGGGTTGTATTGTATATTAGCCTTTTAGTATGCTTGTTGCTCAGGCAACATAACAACCAAGTAAAGCTTAGGCTTATGGGATGTCATTAGCTTGATCATAAAGTGTGGACCAATGATACAAGGTACAAAGTACAAGGTCAATTCATTATTATTATTATTATTGTTATCATCATGTTGGCACTTGATTAAAAAAAACAGGGATCACCAAAGTTATTGTGAAAGTCTGGTTGGCATAAAACTTTCACAATCTAATACCAAACTCTGACCTTTGGGTGACAAGAGACAGACAAGTATTTAAGTCAAATGTATTTATAAAATTTGTATTTAATTTTTAGTATGCAATTTGCTAATCCCTGGAATAATGCTGCTTGCCGGACATCATATACGAGTTATATGCAAATATGTTTATGCCAAAAAAGGAGATTTTACGTAGGAGCAATACAAGAAAGGCAGGAGATATGGAAGTGCAGTAAAAGGCGGAGACAAAGAACTAAAAGTAGAATGAAAGGTTGGTAGGGCAGGCAGTCTCAGGTGTTACCACCACCATTATTAACCTCTTGCTTTTTAAAAAACAGAGTCCAAGGTCAGATTTTTAATAAGGTAGAATCAAAGGATCTCACTCTCAGACTATCTCTAGTCAACGGCTGTCTCACTCTGTCTTCCATTTCCTTTCTCTCTGTGTCTTCCTCGCAGCCCTCTGTCTCCTCAGTCTTCCCACTTGTCATTTCTCCGCCTTTAATTTTGGATTCTTTGTACCCAGGTGGGATGGTGCTGAGAGGCCTGAAATAAATATATATTTCTTTTAGTGACAGTTATTGAGCAGACGTTGTAGTTCCACCGCAGCCGGTTGTTCTCCTGAGGCCGTTCCAGCTGTTCCTTTCAGCTGCTCGGGTCATTTGGTCCAGCCTCTCTCATTGCACGGGGAGCTCTTGTATCATCTCTTAGCCGCTTGTCCTCGGAGCTGTCTGTAAATCTGACTGATGGAAGTGATCTGTGTGTGTGTGTGTGTGCCTGTGTCGCCAATTAGGACTGAGTGTAATGTTGAATGTGTGTGTGTGCATGTGTGTGTGTGTGTGTGTGTGTACACAGGGGAGGTGTCATTGGTCTATATTTACCAACTTAAGAATGAGACAGCATTGTGTTGTCCACATTCTTGGCACCGAAGGACACTTTGTGTTCAGGGTCACCCTTTACCACTACATCAAGAGAGAGGAGAGAGGTAGAGAGGACACAGACAGACAGTGAGAGGTTATACCGAGAGGTGAGACAGCATTTTGAACAAGATCTTCAAGGAGAGAGACAGACAGGCAGACAGAAAAGGAAGTGGGATATATCCGTCCTACAGATCTCTGACACCCAGAGGACTTCACCTGTTTCTTTAAAGAAAGCGTGAGTGGGATTTCCTTTACTCAGCCTTCATCTAAATCTAGCACAAATGGAACACAGTTTTTTGGGTGACCGGTTACTGACGCATAAGACTGTGTGATAACCCTCATTGAAATATAAAACCACAACAATAAGCAGGAGTAAAATGCACACTGCCTCAATAATGCTGTTAATTATTATTCTTTGTTTTGTCAGAAAGGTTTCTTTCCTCTTGAGAGTCTTTTCTTGTTTCTTCAGCTAGTTGAACTTCGTAATGGTCTCGTCTTTTGATGGCCTCAGTGGATGTGGCTTTTAATTACTCTCTAGGGAGCAAGCTCCTGTAGCGTTCAGACAAATCCTTCCCCTTCGACGAGTAGAATAGTAAATTACTCGTCCCCTTGTTCCTCTGTTGATACAGTTTTTTTTTTATTATCAGAGACTTGGAAACTGAGCTCTCAATTCACTCCAGAGACTAATAGCTAAAATGTGTGTAGCAAAGAGCGCTGCCTTGCTTTTGCTCCCATCCCTCCAGGGGCCTAGGATCCAGGCCTGCCCATGGAGACTGATCAATTTTAATGTGCCAGAGGTCGACCTTTCATTAGCAGTGTTCAAACAAAGCCCCTTCCTTTCACAACAGTGAGCCACAAAAAGAGCAACAGGGGAATCAGCTGGCCCGCTAGCCTATTAGCCTGTTAGCTAACGCACTGCTGTTTTCCACAATGTAATTGAAGGAAATGAGGGGAAATAACACATTACGCTTGTTTATTGCGTTAACACAGGTGGTTGCTATTGGGACTGGGTGAATGAAGCTATCACTCAGCCGCGACCTGATTCTGTTTGTTGGGCGCGTTCTGCATTCACTTCCCCAGAGCAGCCGCATGATTAATGATGGGCAGGGTGTGGGCAGCAGCATGGCGGACCTCAACTGATGAATTATTAGTGGCTCAGCGACCCACAAAGGGGTTATTCATCCAACGTGGGACTGTAATACACCTTTTCTACAAATCTATGCCTAAAACCACACTGGACAATGAAAAAAAGGCGAAAAATAGGAAAACAGAAGACTTATGGTCATAAAATATGACTGCTGGCATTTTACTTTAAACGCTGCAATGATTCATCCAAAATTCATCTGGAAAAAACATGCCAAAAATATGGCTGATTCCAGCTATTTGCTGTCTTTTGTGGTCTCCTATGACAGTAAACTGAATTGTTAGTTGTCAACTTTTAAATGAATTGCCAATCATTTTGATAATCAATTAATAAGTGAGTAATTTTATATGAAAAAAAAAGTAAAAATTCTCGAATTCCAGCTTCTTAAATGTGATATTTTCTGTTTTCTAAACTCCTCTATGACAGCAAACAGAATATCTTTGGGTTGTGGGCAAAACAAGATATTTGAATAGGTCGTCTTGGGCTCTAGGAAATAATGATAGCCAATTTTCACAATTTTCTTACACTTTATAGAGCAAACAACTAATAGCTTTCTTGAGAATATAATTGACATATTAATCAATCAATGGAAATAAATGACAGTTGCAGCCCTAAAAATGAGTATCTTTGAGTTTTGGGTAGGGGATGAGAGAAAACAAGACGTGAAAATGTCACCTTGGGCTCTAGAAAATTACTATTGTATTTTTCATCATTTTCTGACATTTTGTAGATCAAACTTTAATTGAAAAGATAATTGACAGAATAATCAATGAAAACAATCACAAGTTGCAGCCCTATACTTTGTAAATTCAGTATTTTCCAAAATGTTTTTAAAAAATAGCTGCATATTAAGTGCAAACTATTCAATTTCAGACACCAATTTTCATCCCCAAAGTGCATAAATGACATTTTGAATCGAAACCCACTTAGGGTAGGTGTGTATGGCGCTCCATGGCAAATGGAAGTCAAGAGGCTGACAAGTTTGATCCATGACTCTTTTGATCGAGGAGGTAACTGCAGAAAATATTGATTCAGAAACATTAATGTTAGTCGCACTCCATTGTGTATTTGGGCTGCCACCTCCCAACACACTTATCTTAGATATCAGGAGACTCATCTATCAGAGAACCAAATGGTGCAGGTGGCATTTTGCATACACTCAGCACACCCCTTGGGTCAATTATATAAGAAAACTACTAGAAATGTAACTAAGGTAAGGTCCTGTCTGAATACAAAGCAGTTATGGCTAAGGCTTAAGTGTGAGTAAAGAGGCTTTTATTTGGCAGCTTATCTGCACTCAATATGAAACATACAGCTGCAAGTTGCTCCAGATACGAGTGTCTGTTGACTGCTCACATATATAATGTAGTTGTGTTCCAGACCGAGGCTACAGTGTCTTTCGTGTCTGACTGACTCTCACTGACTCTGTATGGCACTGCCTCCTACACACCTCTGCATCCTCACTCCGAGCTTACCCTCCCTATACAGGTGCCAGTTGGGGGGTTACCATGGAAACCAGGATGGTGATGCGGCGAGAGCAGGAGGAGCAGTCGTCCCAGATGTCTCACAGCATGCAGCTGTCCTCCCAGATCAAGAAGAAGACCTTCACTTCCAGGTGCAAACATGTTCTCTTGACAACAGTAGTGCAAGTTCAAAAGGATAAATGGAAGCGTGGAAGTTTTCAGATCATTTACTTAAATGTACTAAAAGGGGTTTTCAACTGGTAATGTCTCAATTAGTATTATAGTTAATCCCTAATGCCCTTCAGCGAGTCGGATTCCGACTTGTCTGGGTTGGATAAGTCATAAAATGAATACTATTTTTATGGTGGACTGCTGAAGATGAGGGGTCCACAGCCTGAGGAAAGAAGCAGCTGTGTAGTCTTGTGTTAGGGTACGGCACTTAAACGTTGAGTTTATTTTGCCATTGTCATATTACAGTTATTGATCTTACATAGCCACAAACTGTATGCCATCTGCAAACAGCTGTTTTTAAATTACAGATTATTAAAATGCTTGGTCTCTTTATTTCACTCTCTTTCAATACAAATGCACACGCTAGCCAGATGAACAGAGCCGTACGATGGAATACAGTGGTGCTCATACCGGTTTTGGATATATGGATTTGAATATAGGATAAATAGATTAAATTGCTGGGGACTGAGACTGTTTTGAACTAAACCTACACTGCACAAACAGCAAAAACCTTTATATGTATCAGAGTAAAGTTTTTACAGTTTCTGCCCTAAATGTAAACTTTTATAAATAATAAAGTGGGTACATTTGTTTTGTATAATGTTGCCTAATGTGTGTTAAGCTGTCCTGATTGATCACAGCTGATTTGTTTTTTCAGTTGCAGGATGACATAAAGTAATTATTAAAGAGAAACATATGGCAGGATGGTTATTCTGAGTTCAATGACACATTAAATCCACTCAAGTATACCCTGTGGGGTACTCATGGTAGCTGCTAGCGCAACAAATCCACATACAGTATTCACAAACACACATCGCTGAGACCCTCTCAACCACTGTCTGGCTCTAGTATTAAGGGGATACTCCAGATATACTACACAACAAACACACACAATCACAAACCACCTCAAGCTTACGCATGAGCACCATGTTTGTCAATATGTCAAAGATGTTATATTACAGTGTTCCCTGCTATAGCTAAATCTAACTTCATATGACAAGAGTTTTCAGCATGTTTCAGAACTAAAGTTACGCATTAACACTGGACCATACACACACTACTATGTGAAGTTGGCAATTAAATAAATGAAGACAACTTTGTGTGCAGCTGCAGTTCAATTACTTTGTGGTTAGCAGTGTTACTGCTGCATGCAAATGATCAGGTAAATGGGAGGTGTTCCAGTCAACCTGTGGCTTGAAAGACAAAATAAACAGCAGCAAATGTGGCTGCGACATTGCAAACACCACAACAGCTCTATTAATAAGCTAGAATAATGACGTGCCCAATTATAAAAAAGGAGACAGGCAGCAGCATTAGCTTTTATTGTCAGCTTGATGAATGACCTGGAGTGAAATATGAGATAAAATGGTTTTGTCAAAGTTAATGACTAGAGCTGCAACGATTAATTGATTAGTCAATCAAATTAAATTTAACCACCAACTATTTTGAAAATCAATTAATCGTTTCCATCATTTTTCAAACAAAAACAATGGTTCCTGCTTCCTAAATGTGAGGATTTTCACTGTCATTTATGACAGTAAAAAGAGAGTCTTTGGGGTTTGTGACTGTTGGTTGGACAAAAGAAGCCATTTGAAGATGTCACTTTGAGCTCTGGTAAATTGTGATGAGCATTTTTAATTTTTTTAAATATTTTATAGATGAAACCACAAAAAAGTAATCGTGAAAATAATCGGCTAATAAATCAACTGTAAAAATAATAGTTACATGCAGCATATAACAGCATTATAATGAAGCACAGAGTGCTTCAGAGATGTCCTGGTCTACAAATCTTGTTCTCCAGGTGTAGGAAAACATGTGTGTTTGGTACAGACCCCAACAAATGTCACAGCATCATGACCCAGATAAGTTGGAATCTGACCGGTGACATGACATTAAGAAAAGCAACAATATACAAAAATAGCCAATCTTCTCGCTGATGGTCTTGTTTGTGTATGTGGGTCATATATAGGCGTCAGAATTCCAATCAGACTGTTTCAAAACCAGTTAAAAACTCCTTGTAGTACATTTCAGATTCACCCACAAATTCTGGGTTAGAATACAAGTGTTACATATGTAAAATATACAAACAAGCCAATTCCATTATACTATGAAAGAGAAAATAAAAATAAAAAACAGGCAGTGCTCCCAGATGACTCCAGTGAGATCTAATAGAAAATCACTTCTGGTCCTGCCCTAATAGTCTCAAGTCAAATTTGCCTTCATTTTCACAACCCCCCACTGCTGTAGTGAGTTATTAAATTAGGCTAAGCTGTCGGTCTGCAATCCCCATTGTAGAATAAAGGGAATTGGACCAATTTTCTCCACAGAGATGATGAAAATAATAATTCCATCAAGCTTTAGTTCAGTCAAACTTAAGAGGGTATCTCTCTTTCAGGTGCAATGAGGGGCATTGTAAATGTATACTTAGAACATCCTCAGTTGGAATGCACTCAAATTTATCTTCATGTAGATTGAACAAAGTGTCCACTGGGAGGTTTAACATAACAACACTAAAGAGAACAGTTTTGCCCACAAAGTTGAGTTTTTCTTGTTTGTACAGTAGGCATAGGACTATTTTCAGTAAAAGTTGTTGAGATGCATACAACAGTGAGGACAGATCATCCAGTGCCTCTCAGAGACTTTTTTTTTCTCCTAGTCACACCAGGTTAATATTTTGAGGAAGCTTGTTGTTTATAAACACATAAAGTCACAACTTCATTCTCCCGCACACAGCAGCAGTATCAGCTCTGTCCAATGTGTTTGTTTGCTTGCGTGCATGCACATGCCTGTTCCTGTTTGCATGCCATCAGTGTTTCTCCCTCTGTGTGTGTGTATCTGTGGGCTGTACTTGAGCGATACTGCCCAGCCGCAGGCTCTGCATTACATTATTCAACGGCCCAAGCTTCTCAGTACACACTCAAAGGGAACCTAAACAAAGGAAAAAGAGAAAAATAAGACAGCAAAAGCAGAAGTTGTCCTCTGAGCGCCGTGAAATGGGGAAATTTCCCAGCTTGCAAACAAAAGAAAACGAGAAGTCATGTCAATTTGCATTGCTATTTGTAAGATGGCTTGCTCAAAGTACCGCCTGGGGCTAGATGTTAACAGCAACGGTAGTTGGGGATTGTTTTAAACACACACCTGGTTAAACATACAGTCCTGGCAGACAATCTTCAAGATTTTTTTTTTTTCCATTTATCCTTTTCAAAAGGAGCGGTGTTGTACATCACAGTGGTAATGTACTTAAACGTTGGGCAAAACTATGCTGTAATTACAGATCTATGATGGGGCTGCACATGTTGTTCCAGTTTTTAATACAACAATAACTTTGGAGGGCCCAGTTCTACAGCGTCTTGACTTTCGAAAGATTTATTCTGATTCCCAGAATCAGACAAATGCATATGGACTCATCTCGAGGACAATGAGCCAAGAACTTGCATAACTATATTATATGATGTATGTCAGTTATCTGTACTGAAAGTTTGGTTTTCTGAGTATGAACCATGTCAGGCTTCCTCTATGCTTTCATGAAACAATTTATCTAAACAGTCATGCTGAACTTACACAATATCAGCTGCAAGAAATAGGATGTGAAATAGGATGTGATTGTAAGTTCAGATTAATCATTAATCAGTAACCAAAAAAAAAAGCTGATTATTTTGACATATATTGTGATTGCGATATGATTCACGATTAGTGGGAATTTTTAACATAACACTATTTTCACGGAAAAGCTATTAAAACCACGGCGATGTGACATTTTTTGGGGTCTGTACCAAAAAAACATTTTTTCTTATATCTGGAGAACAAGATCTGTAGGCCAGTGCAGCTTTAGAGTACTTCATTAAAATGCTGTTTGGTCACATATTTTACATTTATCAAAAAAGAGCAGCTACTGTGATTTTAATATTCCTCTTGGCCATATTGCAATCTGATAATATTATGCTTAATGTGCAGCCCTAATCTAAAAACACATGAAAAACAAGCAAAGTGCTCAAACTTATGATATCCTCTTACTGTGTTTGTAATTACTCTTGTTAAAAGAGCAACAGTCATCTGTGGATAAAAGTAGAGTAAAATTAATGCTTCTCTTGTTACAAAAATGCCTTTCAGCGTCATTGCCTCAAGTGACCTTGTTGCTAAGAACAAACGCTCCTCTCCTGTTTATGGGGGTGCACGTAGAAAAGGTCAGCCCAGTTTATTGTTGGTTTAAATGGAGAGCTCATGCTTTAGTGTAGGCTTACATATCTGTGTCTATTGTCTGTGTGAGTGCATGACTATGAACCCATGATGAAGAGATTACTTCAAGTGCCTATACAGTAAGAGCAGCAACTGGCAGTGCTTCTAATTTAGGATCACTTCACTGTATACTGTATGTATCCAGTAACTGCTCTGTATGTTTGGTTCATCAACTGGAACACAAGCAGCTCTACCACCAGTTAACACGGATGCGGATTAAAAACTGAACATCGCAGATGACTGCATGCTATGATGATGAAGAATTCAAATTGTGCCATGAACAACCCATTGGCTCGTATCCAAAAAGCCTTTGGCTCATAAACACCACACTGTGCTCACATCAGCAGCCCCATGTTCCTCCTGATTATGTAAGCTCCCTATAGACAATAGCATGTGTGTTTGCACACCAGTGAGTAAAAGGGGAACACGCAGAGCAGAAGCAGCTGATGATGGTCATAACATTTCTCGCACATGAGAGATAACAGGTCACACACTCCCCTGATTAAGCTTTGCACCCCTTATGGGAGGCACCTAGCAGAAAAATCTGCCAAAAACAGTGGGTTACAGTTCAGTAAAGAGTGTTAAACATTGCACCATGTGTTCCTGAGAGAAACCCAGTTTCCTCGCAGCAGTGTGACGCAAAACACTGACCAGCTCTGACAGCACTACCGTCATATCTGTTAACTGTTTTTTAGTACATTGAGAGCGACGTAAAGGTCCAGTGTGTAGGATTGTTGGGGACCCATCAGCAGAAATGGAATACAGTTTAGATAATTGTATCATTCATTAGTGTATAATCACCTGAAACTGAGAATCATTGTGTTTTCATTACTTTAGCATGAGCCTTCTATATCTACAGAGGGAGCAGGTCCTCCTTCTCAGAGTTCGCCATGTTGCACCGCAATGTTTTTACAGTAGCCCAGAACAGACAAACCAAATACTGGTTCTAGAAAAGGCCCTTTGCATTTTTGGTTGGATTTTTTTTTTGTTGTATCTCCTATAAGCTTGGTGAGATGAGATGTATTCAGTTGGTTGCAATCTGCAACTTAACCGCTAGATGCCACTAAATCAAACACATTGGTCTTTCCCATCCCAACGTCCCAAGGTCCTCTAGAGCCCGTAATTGGTTTATAAAGGGCTGACGTGAATGCTTCAAAACTTCTACTGTTGCCATGGTAATCAACATCCAAGTCGGTATTCGAATGCTTTGGGGGTTGTTTTTTTTTTTGGAGCAGGAGGAGGAAGGAGTTGTTTCGTCAGCTGTACCAAAAAAAGAGGCAAAAGATTGATAAAGAGTGAGGAATGGCGCTTCTCTATGACATTTAATGTGAATGCAGAGATTAATAACTGCAGTATCTCCAAGACGAAACCACTCTCGCAAGGGTCCACAATTTCGATCCAGCAAGCATGGGGCCGTGACAAGCGCGAGCACAACCCTCACTACGCATGTGCAACTGCTCAACACTCGCTCACTAGTCGAGTTGAATGTTGAGACTTTGAAGGTGGGGATGAAATAGGCAGTGGCTTTCATTAGACCCATAATTACATAAAAGCAAAGTATATAAGTATGTAATGACTGTGAATTTCAGGAAAGCATAGTTTCATCCACAACCTCCCACTACCATCCTGACGCTCTGAAGCCCAAGCCCAAAAAAATTGTGATCAGGACAGCTTTTCTTCTATATTCTATGAATATTATATTCCATTTCTCCCTAAATGATACACTGGACCCTTAAAACTGTAGTCAAACTCATTGTAAATATCAACATGAAGCTGTTTTGCAAGCTGTTATCTTGTTCTTAATTCTCATATCTTGTTTGTCAAGGGAAGATATATAATACTTTACAATACATTTACAAAAAAATGTTTTTATTCTAATACGAGCTGAATCTGCAAATTCCATTGTCATATTCTAAAAAACACTGTAATGTGTGTTTATGCTGATCAGTGACAAATCTGCTATGCAACACAATGAACAATCCTGAGCTGTACAGATTGACAGAGGGTATTAGTGCGACAAACAATACTGACATTGTGTTTCAAAGAGGGTTTGTCTTTCACAGATTCTCACTTCTTTGCAGTTAATGTTGTTTTGTTTGATTTTGGTTTGTCATTGTTTACCTTGCAAGTTCTTTACAGGAGGAAGAGGACACAGAAACTATCCATTAAAGCCATTTTCAATCTGGAGATAAGATAAGAGTTGCCAGTTTAAACTGAATCCCTGGAGTGCTTGAATAAACGTATACACTGTTTGCCTACATTAGCAGAGCTCTCTCTGACGTGTGGCCACCTCTGCTGTTCAGACTGAGCATAGGAGAGCCACTGCTGCTTTCTAGTGGCAGAGGAGAATAATGATCTGATGAACTTGAGAATGGATAATGTGCCATAAACCATGACAAAATGAATAGGCATGCTAATAGGAACACTTAATCCTTCCATCAACAGAATAAATAGCTGTGAAGGATGACAAGGGAAAATATCTATTTTGTAATCTTTCACCTGTGTCATTTGATGATATGCAAGATATCTTGTTTTAATCAGGCTGTTGTATTTTTCCAACCTTCTCTGAATACAACAGCGATGAGGAAGCCTCCTACTCTGACTTCTATCCTATCATCCCTGGTGACCTGATGTCTGTCAAGGAGATCCTGAACATGGACAACATCCCACGCCACAGGACATGGTGAGATATGCGATCTAGCCAGATGTTTATGTTGATCATATACAAGTCATTTTATATTACAATATCAAAATGCATTAAGATACATACAATACATTTATGGAAAATCAGTTGAGAAATTCTAATTAAGAGTCCCATGTCTCCTCACATTAATGCATTTATTTGCAACATTGCCAACAACGGCCTCGCCCAGCTCCTGTGCTTTTTCCCATTCCACCACTGCTCCCCACCAGCATATCCTGCTGGGTCCCCCTGGTCCAAAGCACCTGTGCTAGTGGTATAAACACCAACACTCCGGACGGCTCCACACTAGGACCGCTAGCTGCATGGCTAACATGACTAAATAAGTTAACAGCAGCTACAATGCTACTATGCTGCCCCCTGTTGCTTGGAGTATGAATTTGAGAAGTTGGCAAATTCTTACATACTGCACCTTTAATCAGAAAATTGCAGCTTCTGTGATTTGGATATTGCACTTGGCCATATTGTGAATTCAATCATACTTTAATTAGTATTAATCGCGAAGCCCTGGTGATATAGCAAACTCTTGGTTAACAAATGTAGTTTGTTTCACAGTACTGTTATATCACTCACCCTTAACAAGAATAGTGTTATTGGCAGTACTGAGTACATATCTGGCTCACTGAAACAACAAACTACTACATTTGGCACACCTCATTTTTCCCAAAACACATGATCAAATTACATTCAAATTCAGATCTTTTCCATCTCTCACGCATGGCTCATACGATTTTCTGATATTTTTATGGACCAAAAAATTAAGTGATCAAGAAAATAATCTCTAGATTCATTAATAATCACAAAATCATTATCAGTTGCAGCCTGACTTCTAATAGCCAAGCCTCACAACAACAAATCATTGACACCACGGGGAAAAATGTAAATCTTGTCCATCTGCAGCTCTCAGCTTGGGCACATTATGTTTGCTTCTTATTTTGGATTGGAGTCTTTTGTAGGTACCAAATGGCAGTCACTGTGGATGAGTCTCTTCTTTGCATACTGAATCAAAGACTGGAAGCAAGCCTCCACTTTTCTCCAGAGGACTTCCTTCCTGGATGATCTGTGCTTGTCGTAAAACTCTGCCTCTCCATCAGTAGTCAACGCCACATCCTCTCTCTCTCTCTCTCTCCACTTTATTTGAGAATGTGGAGTGGGTCAAGTTTCACTGGTTCTTTGCCCTACAAGCCGTTGAAACCATAAGAGCTTTTATGCCAACAGAGACTCAATAAAACAACAGAAATCAGGGCTCTTTCTTCACTCATCTGTCTGTTAAAGGCCAGCTGGGAACATCTCCCATCATTTCAAGGATGTCATAAAGCCAATAAGCAATAACCATTCAACTGAGTCATACAGTGGAACTTTTATATTTGTATTTTTGTACTGAAAGAGAAGAAGAAGCTTCACAACCTATTGGAAGAAGTATAGCTGAAAGGATTACGCAGTAAATCAACTGTTTTGATAATCAATTGATTTTTAAGTAATTCTTCAATATCCATATTGTATCGTAATTACAATATGAAACTATATTTGTCTTGTGCATATTGTTATATGGCATAAGTGCAAGTGTCTTGCATTAAAATAAACTGAATATATTTGGTCCTGGACTGCTGGTTAGACAAAAAATGTCATTTCAAAGACATCACCAGGGGCTCTAATTAATTTAGTCACTATTTTTTGTAATATTTTAGACTAAATCTATAATCGATTAATAAGAAAATAAATGGCAGATTAATCACTAGTGAAGTGTTAGTTGCAGCCCTGGAAAAAAGTTATAAAGACAATCAACCCCAATTACAAACATCAAACATGAGATCTCTTTAAGTGGCAAAAGACAACTTTTCCACCCTCATGTTTCCAAGTGGTATTATTGTTGGCAGCACTGTTGCAAAGACAACTGGATCATTTCCATTTCCCTCAGAGTTGCAAATAACAACAAAACAGGATAAAACGGGAGTTTATTCAATCATTTAGTCTATCATGGAGATGAATCACTAGTTGGCTTCCTTTTAACCAGGCGGCCGGGTGCCAGATGGCAGACAAAATTATATAGTGATAGTGAGGTTTATTAGTGAGTCAGAATGCGAGAGGATTTTGTCGATGACATGTGTGAGCCATCTTTTACTTTTTTTTTTTAAGTGTCTTATGATTGTGTTGCCAGGACCGGATTACTGCTCAGCTGTCATGGAGAGGATGTCGTATATCTAAAAATAAGAGAGGTTTAGGTCACCAAGAACAGGATGCAAGGGGATTGTTGCCTCTTGTGTTAAGATTTGCTTTACCAGAATCCCTTTTCTACTGTAGGGGCAGCTCGCCGTGTCTGGGTCACGTAGTATCTGTGTTGGGACTAAATACCACTTTCACTTTTAGAGGCTTAGTGGCAGCCTGTTTCTTGTTCTTACATCCATCCAGAAATTGATTCCACTCTTGTTTCAAAAAGGATTTTACATCTCTAAGTATATGGACTTCTTCATCGATGCTAAAAATAACACAGATATTTTCTTCTTTAAGCCATGAACAGAAGCTTTGGCTGGCAGTTGGCTGGCCACAGTGAATAAATGGATGGACAGAGGTCACAATGAGTATTCAAGGAGAAGATGGGTAATACTAGAGGACTGAGGTGCCAAGAAGGGAGAGTGAAAAAGGGGGGAAGTCATTGAGGGTGCAATCACACCCTTTTGTAAGACAAAACACATCTGACAGTAATGAGCCTCAGCTGCAGCGATGCGGCCCTGCCAACTTGGCATCTCATTAGGTGCCCTCTCCCATGCCACGACCACTAAACTCCAACACATCTACGAGTTTCTTCTATCCTCTCAGCCAAATATGTTCAGCTTATTTCACCTTCATATTTCCCCACCTGTTAAAGCCCTCTACCTCTTGAATTAGCAAGGTCGATTCCCTCTGAAGTGCTAATTCTCTCAATCGAACCTCAATTCCTGACAAATCTGACTCCCCTCAGGAGTACTGAGATGAATATGGCATAGATGGATATTTTAGGATATCTAGTAATGCTGGAGGTGGCTGGCTCCTCCCGGGATAAGAGAGGGAGGACGGAAGGATGAAGTTAAAAGCTCCCGAGGATTGGCACACTATTTCTGGAAGGTCTGAGTGTTGCAAGACGTGGGAGCATGACATTTGTTTTGATTTGTGTGGAAATGAATGGGATGGATCTTTGGCAAGTGTGGCTCCAGTTGCACATTACTATCTGAATCACACAATGGGTTCTCTATTATCTCCTCCTCGTAGGAAAGGGTAACATGTAAATTTTGCAGCTGACTCATACATGCCTGGTTTGTCTTGGCAAGAGGGGTTTGCGGTTCTTCACACCAATGAGCAATATTAAAATATCCATTTGGAGTAATAATGAAGCCATAAACCCTCTCATACCAACTGACTTGATGTGTTCCAGTGGTTCATTCCCTCAAGGCTTAAAATCTCTGAGCCCAGAGAGATTAAAAGCACTGACAGGCACAAACTCACTCTCAGCCTGTGGCAGAAGAAGTCAAAACAGTGTTTCTGGGCGCCTGGGAGTGTGAGTGCAAGTGGGTACACACTTGTCAGCATATGCATCTGTGCATCCACGTAGTTATTTGCATATTCATTCATGCCGTTTGTGCATTTCGCTGAATTATTGCAAGCATTTGTAGGGCCATTCATGCTCTAGTGGCCATCAAAGCTCAGAGAAGTGTTTGTGAATATTTAAGATTCTGTCTTCTGTGTTTGTTGTGGCAGTGTGTGTGTGTGATGTATGTGTTCAAATAATTAAACCCTGGGGACTATCAATCAAAAGATGGTTCAGGATACACTCCCCTCTGGTGATGAGACAGGGGTATTAAAGTGCATTTATAAAGGCAAGCAAAATTCATGATTGTGCGTGTTTTAGTGTGTATACCTCCATGAGCATGGATGAACTACATGTGCACCAGATAATGTGTGATTCCATGTACATATGGATATATTCACCCCTACAACCTGCCATACACGTGTATATAGTATACTATATTAGACTATGAGAGGGGTTGAATGACATCTGTAAGAGTCTTGTGGTTTGTTGACAGCCTTGACAATAAGCTCACAGCAAAGGTTCAGGAGGTATAGAGCTGATGGGAATTTCACTGTGTTGGTTAAGCTAAAACACAGGATTTTCACACAGGAAATGTTTCACTTGTCGATAGGGGTGGAACAAAATTTAAGTACGGCAATATATCGCAAGAGGAGGCAATGCGATTATCGATACTTTGAACCAGGGCTTCCTAACATTGGGCCTTCCACGTTTCTAGCTAAAATAAAATAATAGTAATATTGTCTTTAATTATGTAGGATCCTTCCCTAATTATTTATCATTTACATAATCTTAGCAGATTCTGTGAAACTGACAACACAATGCAGTGAGTGAATACATAATTCCTGCGCTTTGCCTTCTTAGGGGCAAATTGTTTTCTTCAGTTAGACAGATATCGTGATGTATCGTTAGATGATTGTCTTGCAACATATGTGTGAACTGTGCAAAGATGCGTTTAAGAGGACCTCATCATTGAGTCACATTTCAAGTGTGTGACCTTGTAATGCATGACCCCTTGTCACTGATTAGTCAAGTAGAGTACAAACAACAAAATGAATCCAAGATCCACAAGACAGAAAGTTTTGTACTGTTAAGTCATGGTGGGTGACCGCGTCTTTAATGACCCCTAGCTGAGGAGATAAATCAAAGACAAGCCTTGAACCCCAGGATCGAGTTATGATACATTCCCTAGTTACCATCCCACCTTGCTGCCCAGACAAAGACAGATAAAGTTTGTTTCTTCTGAGTGAATAGACTATCACAACCACCTGCCATCTCCATGACAACCAACTTGATGAAAGGATGTCACATAGGCAGCAACACAGTGACAATTTGAACTGTCCACACCTGAAGGAGTCCTGGAGAGGTGAACATCATCATTCAAGAGATTTCAGAGTAGCAGGCAGCACAGCATCCCTTCATAGTGATGTGAATAACAGTGGCAGTGAGCCTTGATATTCCACTGAACTTCTCAAAACCTTTGAACGTGTGTCAGAATGGTGCTCATGTGAAATGACACGTAGGTATAAATGGAGCAGCAAACCACCGACATCATCACTGAGCCTTTTCCACGACAAAGTGCCAAACATCACGAAAGTAGCATTTGTCGGCAAATGGACTGAGAGAGAAAGAAATGTTTACGTGCCAAAAAAAAAATCAATGTAAAATTGCTGTTTTGTTTCTGTCATAGGTCGACCTGTGTTTTTACAAAAAAACATGTTCATACCTTTGTCTGAATTGCTGTCTGTACTCTTGTCCCTTCCTCTGACGGATCTCTGAATTGTTTTGACATCCTACTAAAATTTTTTTCAAGTGAAGCTAATTACCTTCCGTCTGCTTTTGAAAACATTCTGTGCAGCTGAAATGTGCACATCAAAACAGTGTTATTTATGAAACAGTCATTTAAATGTTACTGCATTTTGTAAGGTTGTATTTCTGTGTTCTGCACCTGCATTCTGCTTGGCAGAATAACAAAAAAAAGTCAGAAAAAACAACAGTACTGGGTGTATTAAAAATTTACTATGTTCCACTAGGGAAATCCTGAAGGACACTCTGGCTGCTGATGAGGAGTATCACCGAGACAAGTGGACCATGTTTGGGAACGAGCTTGAGAAGGTGGAGATAGACGTGATCAGGAATCAGCATGTGTTACGCACACGCGTTGACAAAATGGCCCTTCGCATGCAGGTAAAGGTCAAGATTTGGTCTCAGGAATGACCTAATACAAGCATAGTCATTATAGTTTTGTATTTTTAATTAGTTTTATTTCATTTTATTTTCAATTCCAGGGAAGGTTTACTCATTTTAGTTTTTACAGCTTCTTGTGCATTTTAACCAACACATTCTGTAAAAAGCTACTATGACTCAGGGCGTCTGACATTAGTTTATTTAACTGGTGAATGGCAACAAAATTGGAAAACATTCAAGGACATTTTAAAACTGTCAAGTTGCAGTGTGAGGCTGCGGCATAGAGTACATTTTATTCATCTAGGACTCAGGTCTGTTACTTTGACAATATTGCCTGTTTTATTGTGCATTTGCAATGCAACTTAAGGCAATGCAATGTAAATAAAGAGAAGTGATTCATTTATTCATTTATTAAGCCCATGAATGTGTTTGTGGCATATACAGAAAATACAGCCATTGTTTCGTCATGAATTATATTGCTAATATCTGTCAAACACTGACGACTCTCTATTATCTACTCAGCAGGACACAACCTCTCTGCTTAATTAGAGTTTTAAAAAAATAGCCGGCTGGACTTAAATGAGTAGTCGGCTGTTTGGCTAACAGCAGGCACTTATGGAAAGCTCTTGGTATCACAATATAAACACAACACTCTGTGAAGGCAAATGACTCGCAGTCATGAAGGCATCCCAGTCGTAAAAAACATATGCATCATTGCCTCCTCATGGTTGTTATGTTGATAAATTGGATCCAATTGACAAAGACCAAAACTAAAGACACATCCTGTATATTTTTATCTTAGTTTGTTTCAGTCACTTTATCCTTATTTCAAGTAACTAAAAAAAATGTTCACACCTTGTTTTACTTTTCAGCTTAATAACCTTGACAAAAAAAAAGACTGTTTTGTATTGAGCTTTGTCAATAAAATTTAACTTTCACAGCAGAAGAGGAGATGATTTATTGGTATGAAAACTTTCAAAATCTTAGGTCTCAGTGAGAAACACCCATCTAAAATAATATACAACATGTACTTTGCATATTAGTGCATGCACTATCAAAATGAGAACCATAAACTCTGACAGTGTTATGTCATGCCTTATCTGCTAAATCCTCAGTATGTCCATGCAATTAAAATTGCATTAGCCTCTGTTCTGATTGTGGCTAGTTTATCATATGTCAGCAAACTGGTACTTATTGTATGGTATGGTAAATATAAATATTTAAACTATCTACTGTTAACAATTCCAATTTCAAACAGGTTTTGATAGTGTTGATATTGCTGTTGTTCTATATCTTCGATAAACTAGAAAATAATATGTATTTCAATTTTTTTTCTGCATTATTTATGTGCACTGAGAGGAATACAAAGTCACTGCAATTTTTGATTGGCTGTAGAGAGGATGTTTCACAGAGTACAGCTTTTGCACACCTTAAGATCGACAGGTGCGTAGGAGAAGATGGAAGGCCGACCAAATCAGGAAAAAGACTCCCGCACACTGTCCACTTCACTTGCAATTAAGTTTAATGACAATAACGTTTGGGTACTTAGACCTTCATCAGGTTACAAGCGGTGGGGGAGGCTGTCTTAAGTAGGGTTGTGGACACCTGGACCAACAAAATTGCCAATTTTGAGGGATGTCCATCTGCGGTGTGGCCTGATTGGGCCACGCGAGTCCACAACCCTACTTAAGACAGCCTCCCCCATTGTCTTGGAGGATAACCTGATGAAGGTTAGGAATTGCAAGTGAAGTGGACAGTGTGCGGGAGTCTTTTTCCTGTAGAGAGGATGTTAAAATAAAAACAAGGCTGCATTTGTGACCTGGTTAAACCAACTTTGATATATTAGAGATAAATATATATATGTGTTTTTCAGTAGTTGGGAGCTGAATATATGCATTTTTTCACTTCTTGTTTACTGTGTTATTTTACCAGTGATTAACCACCATCAAATGATCCAGACTATTCAAAGTTTATTTTTCATTTTTATGTTTGCTCAGTTTGTTTTTTCTCTTACTCTGTTTTAATGACTTGTGAGGCTGAAGAGAATAAATAAAGTTTACTTACTTAATGGATACAGAATATATTTATCAGCACATGACCTTTCATCTTATCTGAAAAATCTGTCTATTTATCATTTAAAAACTTTGTTTCCCCTGGGTCTTGCCTTGCTCCAGGCAGAAAAGAAGGCATCTGCCCACATGAAGTACCTGGAGCGTCTGAGCCAGAAGGCCCCAGACTTTCCCATCCCTCTGCGGGCTCATACTGTCTGGGAGGGCATGACAGTTAAACTCTCCTGTACCGTCCAGGGCTGTCCACCCCCAAAGGTCACATGGTAAGAACTTTTGTCTGCTCCCCATTCTTCTGGCCTCCACTGGCCTACAGTGATTCTTTCTCTAGAAGTTTCTAACAAATTTAGAAACTTCCAAATCTAATAGTTACTCGCTTGGCTGGAGTGGGTTAGAGCAGAAAAATGATAATGGCTCAAAGTTCTAACTTTCAGGTAACAACGTCACAAGATGTACAATGATGTTCACTCCTGATACATCTCACTTTCAGGGCGGCAAGTAACAAATATTTTCATTGTGGATTAATCTGTTGATTATTATTATTTTCTCAATGAATCAATGAGTTGTTTGGCTTATTAAATGTCAGAAAATGGTTAAAAAAATTTCGATCAGCATTTCCCAAAGCCAAGATGACATCCTCAAATGTCTTGTTTTGTCCACAACCCAAAGTCATTAAGTTTACACAAGTACATACAAGTTTACTGCACGCAAAGATAATGGGGTCTATTCTGGGCCGAGACCCATCCTCCATCCAAGTTTCATGGAAATCCATTCAGTAGCTTTTGTGTAATAATGTAGACAAAACAACAAACCAACCAACCATCAATCAAATAGATACTGGTCAAAATGTAACTTCCTTGGCGGCAGCCCTACATTATATCATGAATTCATTACTTATTTATAATGCAGTGAAATACTATTGAATCTGTCATGCGATCATTAGAAGTGTATAGTGTGAGAGGCAAGGAGGTAGGTTAGGTTAGACACCAGTACGTGCAGGTGATTGAATATAAAGATAGACTCAAAGCCTGTGAAAAAAACAGTCATGACTCTACAGTTCTGTGCCCTGACTTGAATATCACCTTCTGTATTAATATGAAATTAACTGTGTTAATGCAGGCAATGTACTTAACTGTCGACCTTGATACTTGAGCTGCTGAGAGACGAGCTGAAGAAGAGACTGTGTGTGCTCAGTATTCATAAACCTGAGCTGAGTTCTTGATAACCTGAGGCATGCGGGTTTCACCGTCACACATGGGAACCATCGAGCCCAATGAGCTGCAAAAGGGCTCCCCTCTAAGGTGTCCAACACAAAACAGAATCAGAGATCAAAGACCCCCTCTGGCTGCTGAAGATTCAGCCAAACCAACATCTGATTAATGAAGGACGTGCATAAGTAATCAGTGTGCGGGATCATGACCCACCCAAGTGAAGCCTGTTGTTCACTTTTGCTTTGATGTTCAAAAAGCAAAAACTTTTAACACACACTTTTTCTGACTTCCCACCTCAGGTATAAGGATGGTCTGCCACTGAGAATTTCTGACCAACCATGGAATTACAGTCTTCAACAAAAATTTGGTCTTAACACACTGGAGATCAGAAGGTAGGTCACAAGCTCTAAAGGCTAATTAAGGCTGAAAATCTCACAACGCAGAAAACTATGAATATGACACATGTCTGGATACCATGACCTTGCCATTGATGACTTGAGAATAATATAAAATATGTAAGAAACTTGTGGGTGACAATAGGAAATTGTGGTGTATGAGATCAAATATGGCTGTCAAACTTAGAAATAAATGCTGGTGCTATTTTGTAAGTCTGTTCCATTACCTAAATTCAAAAGAATGAAGATGAATTGAAGATGAACTTAATGTCGTATTTAGGATTAATTCAACAGCCATCACAACAGAGTCAAGGATGTTACTGCTCAAAAAAAGTGCAATAAAAAGCGCAGATTTGTAACACTACGGATTCATTTTTATTTCCGTCCAATCTTCAAATTACAATCTTCACAAATACATGAAATTCTTTACCCTTAGGTGCTCTCCTGATGATGCTGGCGAGTATAAAGTGGTAGCCCAGAGTCCCCTGGGTGAAGCTATGACTTTTGGAACACTTGTGGTGAACTGTGAGTAGTTTCCTGTTTCATATCAGCTCCACCTTTCTGGGAACCGTTATGGATGGTACAAAGATGGGATACAATGACTGAAATACAAGAGTTCAGTCTCAGTCTCTAAACTGGGGCACTGAGATAATGAATAGGATATCAGTAAAGGAAATCTAAGATGTCAGATTAAAGGTAACTGAACCAATCCAATGAGCATTTACATTGCAGAATGTCCACCATGTGAAGGCTTTTCAAATCTCGTGCACAACACTATACCCTCCTAAAAACATATTGTAAATTAGTCAGCATTATTAACTGTATTTGACAGGACAGGTCTGTTTTAAATCCTATACACACTAATAGAAAACGTTGAATATTGATGGCACTGCCCCCTAGTGACTTTTTGTGTAAGTGCTGTAAGAGGAAATTGTTATTCCTGAACATCAAAACTTACTGATATCTGCGGATCTGAGTAACTACTACAACTACCTCTGCTACTAACTCAGAGTGAAGTCAGTGAAATCTCAGCGAAACCTGCAAAACAACTGCAAGTCCAACGAGGTTTATAGCCAAGCTTAGAGACTGTTAAACATGAAGGAATAACCAAACAGTAAGGCGATCAAGGGCACTGATCAAACCAGAAATCAAATTACTGAATACACTACTACAAGCACAGGAGCAACACAGCACAGAGAGCAAAAGACTTCACAAGTCCTAATGTCATTCACAATTCAACACCACTGACAGCAGCAGTAAGAATGAATAAATACTCACCATAAGTCACGGTGCTGAACCTGCTCTGGATATCCATCAGTCATCATCTGTGCTCTTGAAGTTGACTTGGTCGCTCTGGAGGGTCAAAGTGAGGCTCCTGCTTGTTCAGTGAAAATGATCTTGAGTTGAAACCGTAGGAACATGAATATGCAGCATACGTCTTGACAGTATTTCCAACCAGTCTTTGTCCTTACGTTACACCATCACAGGTGAGCGCTTTTAGCTTTTGTATAAACAGTCTCTGAAAAGTCTCTAAACTGGCGGCACAAGCATCCTCTTCCTCATGCAAGATTATCGGGCAGCACCTGTCCGACGGGTCTAACATCCGTTAGCCGCTAAAGTGTTAGCTGGCTGGGCATCAGTTCGACTGATTTTCCCCACCCTGCCACTCCCCTCCGGCCGAATTGTTTCCACGGGCACTTCGACGTCTTACCTCCTTACTGCTAGTGTAGCCTTTGCGTCAGGAGAAGAAATTAATCAAAACTAATATAGGTAATTTTGGTTTAGCTAGCCATTAAGTGAAACAGCGCTAGCAAAGCCTGGCCTGCTGCGCGTGTCCAATTAACCGAAGTCCCGCCCCCTAGCTGGGTTGACAGCTGTTGCTTAGCAACGCACAGTAAAAACCTAAAATGGCGGACGATTTTATGCGTCCTGCGTTTCAGTCACATACCACTGGAACAAGAAAGGGGTAAGTTTAAAAAGATAAAGTCATATATTTAAGGTGTTCCCATGAAATAAAATTATTCCTGTTTGTATGAGTCAATAACAGTTTATTCTATTGTTGGTTAGCACCAATGTTATACCCTCCTGAGCTGTAAAGTTAGCTAGCCTAGTTAGCTAGCCTCTCGTCCATCAGTACCTCCATGCACACTTCCTTCTGCACTGTGATAGGTGTAGTTCAGTAGAGATTAAATAGTGCCTACATGAAACTGCTCTCAACAAGGCCTGTGGATGATGATTTCTTGAAAGAGACATTTCTTTTGAGAATTTCAAATGTATTTTTCTGGCGCTGATATCTCCAAAATTCAACAACTCACACCAAAAACAATCTAGGTGAATACCTAGAACTACAGACAAAAGGAATAAAAATATGAATTTTTGATTTGGGGGTGAACTGTACCTTTTAATTTTAGGAATGGTGTCAGCATTACATAGTTTATCCCCCAGAAGGCACTGAAGTTTATTTTAACTGTGAAATGTCATTGCATGTATTGGTCACAGACAGTTCTTAAATCTCACTGTCAGATTTAAAGGGATCTTAATCAAAATGTTTTGGTGCTTATGATTGGCTAATTTATTGGAATCGGATTTTTGATATTTCAAATATCAATATTGGCACTGGATTCAGAATCCATGACAGGCCTAACCATAAAATATGAATTTTACTTTCTCTGCAGGCGCACAGACATTCATTTATACCAAGTTTGCTGCCGCTGTCTTGACCAAATTTGATCGCACATCAACACCTCCATCCTCCTACTGCCTCCAATCTTGCCATTGGTCCGATTATATGTATTTGATTTTTTATGAGAAAACCCAAAGGGACAGATTTCTATTTTGGATGCCAATTTCTCCTTTTCTTTCCCATGCACAGTGCAGTTTTCTATCCCTATTATGCAAGTTTCTATATAAATTTCATATTTGGACAAGTATCAACACCAGGCTAAAATGATCAGAAAAACAGATCTCAGTGCGGCACTCATGCATAATGTATTACACCGAGGACAGTGGGTGTAGTGGTGAGTAATAGTCAAATATCCACAGTGAGCATCGTTGCCTTACAGCACCATGACAGAAACATTCACAAAAATGTGTTTTGGGGTTTTTTTTTGGCGCCTTTTAAATGACCCGCTCTTTCTTGAAAGTTCTCGGTACCTTGTGGTAAAGCTCCCTAACATTGTGGATCAGTTAGATGGTCAGGGCTTTAATGAGGCACTTCAAGGCTTCTCCTTGCCATGTATATTTCACAGGCTTTCTTCAGTTGTTAAAAATAGGTTAAAGGGAATATTAGATGTGACTTGCATTAATGTAGCATTGCCAGGTTTGATTTGTATGATGTGTCTTTGTATGTTGTACTTCTATATTTAACAATATCTTCCTCTGTTTCTGTCTCCATTCTCCCCCTCCCTGCCTTTCTCCAATCTGTCCTGCTCTGCCACCCTGCATTTCAGCATATCAAGGAGCTGTGGCTGGTTCAGAGCACTCGCAGACCCCCGGTAAGTTTCGCGCCAGGGCCTAATGAAAAGTGTCCCCTTTCATTTTCTCTGTCACCCTTTGAAGTTCTTCCCTCCACCGGTGAACGAGGGAGGGCTGGGTGGCTTTGAAGACAGTGACACAACTCTCTGCTCTGCTGTGCATGCTGCACCTCATAAAGAAAGATATGGATGGATTGAAAGCGAGCAGTGGTTTAACAGCGTTTGTTTGTCATGGGGGGTTATGTGTCTGTGTGGACATCCATGTCCGTGGATGTACAGGAGTAAGTAAGAGTATTTGTTGGATAGTTGCTGTAGGGAGAGAAAGACTTGCTTCCAATTGAGCAGGAACGACAGTCATGTATATTTCATTTCAGGGACAGCAGGGGATTTATTCTGTTTTGCTCCAAGCTGTGGAGCATCTCATATTGGCTTTGGCACTCTTTGGCCTAGATTAGCCTCCACCATGTCAGCTGTCATCACCAGAGAGGAAAAACAGCATTGGCCCTTTATTCAAATGCCTAAAATACCCTGTCTAAGTTTTCCAAAAAGAGCCTCTTGTGGCAATGCGTGACAAGGCAGAAGTAGCATGACAATGTATCAGTCTGGCGAAATGTCTTAAGGAAGAGGTCAGGGTCAATGGATGGCTGAGGAATGTAGCTGTGACAGGGGAGACTACTGTCAACCATGTCCTTCCAACTGTCGACATTAATTTCTTTTGGCCCTGACTACAATATATTAAATGGGCACTGTGAAACTTCTGTGTTGCGCTGGAAGCCAGTCCACAGTCCAGCAGCATTAAACAAATTTTCTGCAGGCTTGTATAGACAACCAAGAGTCACGTCACATTACAATCTGCTCACTTATGGCCAATAAAAAATTGGCTAATACATGTAAATTGCTACAAATGGTCACAAATAGAGCCGCATTAAGTGATGCTAATATGGGTTCTTTGGAAGGTAATGCCAAATGACATAACTTGTTGTTTACTATGGAGGACTTTCATGAGAATGAGAAGCAGTTTTTATAACTACGTTTTCGTTTATCATTCCTGTCAGTTAAGATTATAAATATTGTACTCACCAACTTTATTTTTTAGATGTTCGGAAGCAGAGACTGTTAGAGGCTGCTTTACAACAGGGAAAACACACAAGTAATTAGACAATATAAGTTCACCTTTGACACATATAATCAAAACCACTTACTGGTATTTGGAAATAAAAATGAAGGTGAATCTTTAAAGTTGAATCCTAGTCTTGCAGATATACATTCTGGTTCTTCTAGGAGCAATGTAAAGAATGTTTTGAATGCACATTTTGTGTGCATTCTCTTATTTTGACATCAGGCAGTGCTCACATAATTGTAGGGATATGTTTAACAGTGTCTGCATCTTTGGACTCTTGTGTTGCCTGCCATATTGAATACCTTTGCAAAGCTGTGACTTCCGTGTCACATTTAACACGAAATTAAGATTCCTTCAAACATGTATTAACAAATACATAAAAACTGTATAGTAAGTGTGTCTGACAAGGTTTTGCTGAAAAAAGTATGATAACAACATTAAAGTCCTTAAAATGGCAGCTTTTCCTCTTTCCTCATTAAAAATTCCATTTCATATGAACATGCAAATATTTTTTTTCATTTCAAAAGTTTAACTGCTGGACACAAGTTGTCTCTCCACGTCAGTGTAAAATCCATTCTCAGTGTATGTGCCCTTGAAGCTCCAAGTTTCCTCCTGACATAAATCATGCTTGTATGCCCGCTTCTTAAAATCAGATTTTCAATGAGCACAGAGAAAATTTACACTTCCAGCAATGAATGTGAAAACAGCCTTCCGGTGTCAAACTCTGCACATACATCATCCTCCACAGTGAAGCTCAAACATTCATCTGTGGGAGCACGAAGAAAAACACATTTTTGACTAGAGAGGGATTTTAAGGATAACAGACTGATCTGTTCCATTTAGTTTATTTTACTTTGAAATTTTGTAAAGAGATAAAACTAAAGTCATCTTCTCAGGACAAATATGCAGATTATCATTCCTTATGCAGGGTTGTCTTTTTAATTCTACTACTGACTTTCACCAATACCTTGCGAATGCATCCATTCTGCAGAGGTATTATGTAGTTGCAATACAATGCAATGCATTCCCCACACACTTACAAATTAAGTGCCAATCATTTTGAATGAAGCTTTATCAGCATGTAATGGCATCGGGGGCCTGCTTGCTGCGTGAATGTGCTGAAGAATTGCATGCTGCCATTTTCATGTAACTGATGCTTGATTATCTCATGTGGGGCAGATCATATTTTCCAACATGAACCACTCAATAACAAAAGCACAACTGTGGTGAATTTATCATAATCATCATTGTACTGAAGGAGGCGTAGGTTTGAATGATAGGGGGAAAAAAGATCTAAGCGGTGTGTTTGGTGAAGCTGCACACATTCCTGTGATAGCCTGGGTGGCTTAGCGGAACAGGATCATTATAAGAAACATGTCTTTCTCTGACTCATCCAGGAGGATGGGACTTGTCAAGACCTCATGGCACACATGTCTCTCACTTCCAGATTGTGTTCCTTCAGTGGTTTGACAAGTGAGAGAATTGTAGCTGATGGAATAACTTGTCAGGAATTGTTCATTTAAAAAAAAAAAAAAGCCCTTTTGTTGTTTCCTCCAGGGGATGCCTCGACTGACTGTCCCTTGTCTTTGTGTGCTCTTTGATGAAGCAGAGGGTCTTTGTCTATTATGGCCATGCAAGTCTGCATAAGATGGTCTTTTTAGTGAATTAAGACCTTCTGGGTTGCTTCGTTCAGTTTCACTGCTTCACAAGTCATAGCACAAACGTACTCAATGGTAGATAGACACCAGAGCTTTTTTGACCAGGTTTGTCAACAGAGCTTTGCAGATGAGCTCTTGTTTCATATCATCAGGAATCAGCATATTTCTTCCTGCTTGCCACTTACTTCCTGCACATCGTCTGCATCCTGATTCCTCTCCTCTTTACCTGTCATGCTTCTCCTCTTTGTAGCAATCCAAAGGAGGTCTGCACAATTTACAGTGCAGCTTCCACCCAAACTGATCAAATCTGGAATTTTTCGCTGCAGTAAGGCTGTGTCTGGGGTAGACACTACTTTACAAAATCAATTTTATCTTTGCCCAGCAACAGTGAGGAAAAGGATTATGTGCGTATTGATGAAATGTATTTCTCTAGATTTTATTTTTCTCCTCTTGACTTTCATCTACTTCCACATCCTCTCCTGACCTCCCCTTTATCTTTCCTCTCTTACCTTTGTCCTCCTCCATCTGTACTCTAGCCTTGAATCTTGAGCCAGAAGCCCAGTTTGACACCACCTTCCCTCCAACATGGGTGAAGGAGGGTAATGACCTCACTCTGCAGTGTACCTTCACCTCAGCTCTGCTGCCATTTCAGCAGGATGTCAGCTGGTTCAGAGATGGTAAGTGCTGTTAAAGATGAGTCATGTGAGCCTGGTGTTTATATTTGTATTTGTGTTAGAGGTTAGTCAATGTTTTCTTTTCATTCTCTAGGCATTCAGCTGCATCAGTCGAGCACTGTGGACATTAAGACAGTCGATAACAAGGCCTCCATCACTTTAAGGGCTGCACACAAGGAACATGAAGGGGTTTACACTATCCGAATGAGGACCTGGGATGAGACCAAGGATCACAGTGCTTTTGTCTATGTCAGCGGTGAGAACCAGCATGAATGTGGTTTTGATGTAAATACTGTACCTGTCTTTGGCCTTTTACTAATCATGTGGAACTTTTTAAAGGTGCAATTATTAAATGATTTAGCAAACATCAGGTTGTTTATATTTGTGACAAAATGTATTCATATATCTTTTAGAACAAAATGTTTCAGATGTTGAGTGTAAAGGGAGAGGTCCACCTGTAGAGCTGCCGTCTAGATGTTTTTGGGGCAAGTTGCCGAATTTTGGAGATACCAGAGCTGTCTGCCGTCTTTCAAATATAATAGAACTAGATGCCGGTTGGCTTGTGACGCTCAAAGTGCCAAAAAATGCATTTGAAACTCAACAGCAATGTCTCTTTCTCGTAACTGTGAAAAAGTCTCTCACAATGAGCCACAGACCTTGTTCTGAGCAGTTTAATACAGGAACTATTGTCTTTCGGCCAACCGTATCCTTTATAACTTTAGCTAGCTTAGTTAGCTAAAGCAGATGCATGCTTTTTGCACGATGGATAAACAACTCCATTGTCTTCATCAGATGATGGAGGTTGCTCAGTTGTCATGGAGACTAAAGATCCACACTTAGGTCACAACTGAGCAAACTCCTCCTCTCTAAAATGTCTCTAAAACAAGTGATGCTTCATCCTGAAATCATCCATTCAGTGTTTGAAAGGAGTGACCTTGTGTCTCTTGCATACAAAAATACCAGTGTTTTTGAGGATGGAATCATCGTTTGTTGTCCCAAGCTGGATAAATGGTGTTTTGACTGAAACCTTCACTCAAAGCACTATTTGTATTTGCCAGATTTTGATTCAACTTCTATTTCCTGTCAGCAGACCACCCTGATTCATACAGAGAAATTGCACCATCAATCAAAATGTTCTGCAGTCAAGGGCTTGTTAACTTTGTTCAGTAAAACTATTCATTCTTCCCAGACTGCTATTTTCTCTCATACATTGTTTGCAGCATGCAAATAAACCAGAGAACAACTCCCACTTGACTCATCAGACATTTGAAATGTGTCTGGGCAGCTCTGCAAGGAGCCTTGGCACACGTGTGCGTTTCAATATAATACCAGTGCTTACACATGCATGAATTGCACCTTAACTGTAGCCACAGTATAACATGTGCTGAATCATTCATGAACTTAATGTGCACATACACCAAAACAATTCACGCACTTGTACGCTGACACTTTAATACCAGATGAATCTTCCTGCAAAGCATCCTTAAGATTTTGGCTCAGGTCTCTCTCTCTCTCTTAGTAAGGAGCTTGATCTTGAGCAGAGCTGGAGGTACTAATTAGTGAATCAGCAAACTTCCCCGCATGTGGGTTTTCTCCCGCATTCAGCAGTCATATTTGCATTACAAATATGCAGTACAGGAGAGCAAAAACAAACGCGAGAGGAGGAGGAGAGGGAGGAAAGGAGGTGAGGTTATACATTTAAATCAGAAAAGAGATGTGCTTGATGTCGGCTGGAGTCTTTTGTTGAAAAAACATACATTCCTAGCCTCGAGAAAAAGGTTCGGGAGCATGTCACATCCGATCATTTCAATCCGCTTTGCATAATTTCCTCATTACTTTTTCTCCCTTCTCTTTCTCATCTCATCCACTGGTTGTGATTGTATATGTATATTGAGTAACATGTGTTAATCTGTTACATCCTGCAGCCTTAGCCATCACTTTTTGCTCTCTGCCTCAAATAATATGTGGATGTCATGAGCTGGAAAACCTTAAATACTTGCACAATGACATTTTCCTGACATCTTCTTGTTTTCTTATCTCATCATCTTCCTCCCTTACCTGTTTCCCTCCCTATGTGTCAAATACCTCATCTTACGTATTTTCCAACGAAAGTACTTCTCCAGTCTCTCTTTCTTCCTCAGTATTTTTCTCCTCTAATCGACTCTCTCCTCTTCATGCTCCAGATGCGTCAGCTGCAGTGCTGGGAGGCCCCGCCTCTCCTCTGGCCGTCCAGGTATCTGATGTCAACAAGGACTACGTCTTCCTTACCTGGCAGCCACCCAGTGCTGATGGATCCACACCTGTGGATGGTTATTATGTAGAAAAGTGAGGATTTTATTTTTTTTTTGAGCTTGAAAAAGGAGTAAACAGTCTTACCACAAGGTCCATTTAGCAGTTTTCCAAGTGCTTCACTTCTTCACTTCCCTAACTATTAAGTCCGATTATTGAGCTAGTTAAGCATGAGAATATGTATCGTAAATGTCCCATTTTATACATTTATCCTTTAAGTGTTTATACAGACATTCAATAACAGAAACCAAGTTTGGATCAGCAAAGAAATTCGACATAAAAAAAGTTAATGATTAGTTCATTATCTCATAATCTGCTGATTATATACTCAATTTACTGACTAATCTTGTGGTGTACGAAATCAAAATAGTGAAAAATGCCCCAAGCTACAATTTTGTACAATAAATTGGCCAAAAACCGAAAGACATTTGCTTTGCTGTAACATAAGACAAAGAAAAGCAGCAAATATTCCAAAGTGAGAAGCTGGTCCCAGAGCTCATTTGGCATTTTTGATTGAAAAACAACTAAAAAGATTACATCGATTGACAAAATAGGAGCTGATTAATTGTCTGTGGATCTACTCATCCAGCAATCAAAATCCGTTTTGTTAAATTAATTTAGAAAGACTTGTTTTCAACCTCATTATAGTTAATTTCATCACTTAATTAATCTATGTAGTATATTTTTTTATTTTGAACATCAGATTATTAATGATCAGAAAATACAAATCTTTTAATTGCTTCGTTACTGCTTTACTAATTTGTCCACTCCTTTTTGGCAGTTGATTATCGACACAAGTGGGCTTTTCCTCTAAATAACAGTAAACTGTACATATCACTAATTTAAGTGTTCCCATGATGCTGAACCAGGGCTATTTAATTTATTTAGATTTGTGCTTCAGTAGAATCAAATATTTAGAGGTGAATGAGGTCAAACAAGAATATTAATGAAAGGTTTTTGGACTACATTTGGTTTTCCACTGCTGGGAATATTCAGCACAAAGATAAGATCTCTTACAGTAAAGTCACATTAATTTAACCTCATAAAAAAGCATTTTTTCTAGTTTTATTTAGGGCTATCTAAGCCAACAATAAGACTATACTGCTGAACCTCATCTTGCTGTGTGTGCTGCTGGTGAGGAAATTGGATAAAGACGGTGGTGGTGGCGACCAGCAGTGAGGTTCCATCCATTTGGCAGAGTTCACATGAGATGGATGGTGTACTTGGTAATTATCAGCCCTCAACACTATGTTAACATCAGAGTCAAAGACTCCCGCAGGAGAACAGGTGCCGCACTTATCACCAACACCAATCAATCAGGATTGACCTGTATCTGTGTGTGTGTGTATGTGTGCTTGTGTCTCTGTGTTTGTAGAGAGAGACAAAGCATGTTCATTTGTGCACTAGTGCGTTACACATGTTCGTGTGTGTGTATGTGTGTGTGCTTTTGTATACTGTCTTTATTCACTGTAGAAGATACAACTCCTGAATGTTATTGGCTGTCGGGTGAGGAGAGGAAAATGTAAGATACTTTCCAGTTCCCTAGCAACCTCCTTATGGTTAGAAAACTGCACTCCTTTCTGCCTTTATTTTGTTTGTAAGTGATAACAGTTTGTTATCAGTGTTGTGTTCTCTGAGCTCATCCTCTACTTTAAAAATTTTTTTTTTATTATGTTTTGAAGCACATTTTTTTTACATGATGGTCTCTGGTCACAATTATAGGTCCTGATGGGGTATTTACTGACAGGGTAATATGCTCTAAAATGGTATTATAATGTTACACCCTGAAGACTGCACATAATGTTGTTCAGATTTATGCATTTGGTTCTTTGTTTTCCCTTTATTCATATTCTTTCTTTTCTCTCCCTCTCAGATATGACATCGGTCAGGGTGAGTGGGTGCGCTGCAATGTGCATATTCAGAAAGTGTGCCACTACCCGGTGTTTGGGCTGAAGGAAGGAACTCTGTACCAGTTCAGGGTTCGTGCTGTTAACAAGGCAGGAGCAGGACGCCCCTCCAAGGCCACTGAACCCATCCTCACTGCAGACCCCCTGGAACACACAAGGACCATGGGTAACACACAGTTGACTCGTCATTAAAATGTGTAAAATGTTACCACAGCTAGAGAAACACTAATTGGTGACAAACTCAAAGAAAACCCAGCTGACCTGTTATGTACAGTTTTAACAAGCTTTGGTTGTGTTTTGTGGTTTGAATGCTAAAATAGACCAACCACAGGATTTTGTGATAGAGATGTGAGAGAGAGTGAAACCACTAATAAATCCCTATGCTGATCAGGAGCTCTCAAAAAATCTCTAAATGTATGCAGTATCATCTAACAACCATGGTTACATGTGTGCATGTCAGCATGTGAGTGCAGGGATTTTCCCTGATCAATAAGAGAGTTAAAAGCAGTTGAAAGCAGGTGTGCTGAGCTGAGCTGGTGTCCTCCTCAGCACTGTTCCTCATTATGTACTGACTGAAATTCAGACAAAACAGTCACACAGTAACTAGCCCCCCTGTAATGTTACTCCACTTTTTATCTTGTTTGTAGTAGAAGTGCATCGTGGCCTGTTGTTAATCCTCAAAATTTGATTCCCCACACATAGGTCCATGTAGCGCTGATGGTGCAGCATCACTCACAAAAACTCCCCTATAAATAAGTTTGCACTTGCTTCATTTGTAAAAAGCAACGGCGGAAGAAGTACTACAAGTAAAATATTTGATTTAACTAAAATTAGCAATACCTCCCTGTGGAAATACCACTTTACTTAAGTAAAAATACAGAAGTATAAGCCTCAAAATAAACTTAAAGTACCAAAACTTACTCATGCAGACTGGCCCATTTCAGATTAATGTACATATATTATTAGATTATAATCATTGATCCCTATCCTTCATATTTGCTTCAGACTAACAGCTCGAGGCTACGTTAGCCACTACTAGCAACAGCTGAACCTGAGATTGAACTTGTTGAACAGTTGAGTTGCATTTTGGGTAATGTAGGCACTGTTTTTGCAGAGGTAGAAGAGTGCCTTGAAATAAAAAAAAGCAATATTTCTGGTTCTGCAGCATCGATTATGATCTTTATTTTTTAACTGTCTTTCATGAGTCTAACTCGGGGAAGTACTCTTTTAACAGAAAATATGTGTGTTTGGTACAGATCCCAACAAATGTCACCCCATCATGATTTTAAGAGGTTTCTTTTTTCAGTGAAAGTGAAAATTGTGATGCAAAAATTATCATTCAAGTACCAAAAAGAAGTCATCATGCATAATAGCCCATTGAAGAATAATGTATATTATATAGTTGGATATGGAGTGGAGCACCAGGTTTTTGCCAAGGAAGAAAAATGTCTTGAAATAAAAAAGACGATATTTCTGGTTCAGCTTTTTTATTTAACAGTCCATTATCAGTCTAACTCGCCGGTGTACTCTTTAACACGACAGCTAAAAATGTATGGATGTGTCATTTATTTCCTTAATCTGGACTTAATGATCCAAGTTACTAGTAATTTGTTGGGCCACCATGAGCCACCAGGACAGCTTTAATTCTCTATGACATTGATTCTCATTGAAGTCTCTGAAACTCAACAAGACAGATGAAGAACACCTTTCTTCCAAGAGATATTTGGTGTTTTGATGATGGTGATGGAGAGTGCTGTCTAACACATCCGTAGGTGCTCAATTCGGTTGAGATCTGTAGACTGTAAAGGTCATAGCTTCCAATTCACCCCCTTTTTTCTACTCGTCAGACCATTTATTTACACGTTATTGTGGCTCTAACTGCTTTTGTCAGCAAGACCTGCACTACTCTGCCCCTAATCGGCTGCCTACGTTGGGGTAGAGTATGGCCTGGCCAAAAAATACTATAATGATTTATTTAATCACAATTAGGATCCACAATCCAAACTGCGATCTTTTGAAAAGTCATTTAGACTATAAACAGACCTGAAATAGCCTATTACTTTAACTATTTGCACCATTTAAAACACATTGTTGCATTAAAGCAACCCCTCCTGCCCTTGATGAAAAAAACATCTGCATTCATTATGTTTCTTCACCCATTAATTAATTTTTTTCCTTTAATTTGTTTATATCTGCCACTACAAAGAGCATCAGTTATGTGTTAGCAACTCATTCCTGCTTTCACCTCATCTGCCTCGGTTGCTGTTACACCTGCAAAGTTATCAGCACTACCAGGGAAAACAGATGTAGGTGTGTAGCCGTGGTACATTTTATGCAGCCTGAAGGTTCTGCAGTCAATACTGCAGCAGCTTCTCGATGGCATCCTAGACTGGGACACTTTGTTTCCTGCAAGATTTCTTGTGAGGCATTTAGTTTTTGTTGAATACTTTATATAGTTGAGGTACGAGAACAATGAGATGTAACATAGAGTAGATCACGAGTGTGTGTGTGAGTGTGTGTGTTAGATGGAGGACAGATGGGCTCTGGTCAGATGCTGTGGATCGTTAAACACAGATGAAGGACAGACAGAAGGTTGACTTGCCTCCAGCCTGTTCTCCATCCTTCCATGTCGCTCTCTCTCTCTCACCTCTTTGTGTCTCTCTGGCTCTTACCAGTGGCTGCACTTCTAACATTAACACTAATAGTGTTATCATGGGCTCTCATATAACTTCATTACCCTGATGTGACTTCCTTCTTTATTCCCTCCATGCCCCCAACCTCCCTCTCTTTCTGCTTTCTCCCCCTTCTCAGTGGTCAAAGTAGACAGAGGAAGGACAATCACCATTACTAAAGATGAACTCGAAGGTGAGAATGTCGTATTTTTAGTTCACTGAGTGTGATTTTGTCATAAAAAGACTCCATTTGAACATTTTCACGCCTGGTTTCAAACAGCATCTATGTTTTACTGGCACACAGGGCGCTGCTTCCTCGCCTGTGGTCTGCCCCGGGCTTGTGGCTTAATACATCTTCATATTATTTTGAACAACGATCCGCAGTAATTGTATGGCTGTGGCAATGAGCATTTGTTCCATTTACAGAAGTGAAAAGAATGAACAGTCCCTGGCCGTGTCCTGGTAAATGCACATAATGGCCCGAGGTGGCATGAATGCCTGTGAAGAGGGCTGATAACCTTGGCAATGTAACTCACAGACAGAGAGAGATAAAATGAGAAGAGGCATCCAGATAATAAATGTAGCAGAGGTCCTGCATTTCAACTTTGGAGGTTTAGAACAGACATGCATGAGTATTTGTTTGTGTACAGCTTTTTTCCAAGTTATCAAATGATTTACATCCAAGAAAAATCTTGTGAGATGACTCCTCCATTTAACTTGGACCGATGTTGCGATGTAAATAATTTCACACACAAATACTCACATTTGAAATGCAATGTTTGAACTGAATTACATTACAAGAAGAAGTATTCAAATATATACTTATAGAAGCAATATTTGCCTGAATTTGTAGTTGAATCTTGTAGACCACTGCTCAGGCTTGTTTAAAAGCTGATCTAGTGCCCACACATAACGCACATACAGTGTGGTATGTCAGCAAAACGACAGCGACACATTTCCTTGTTGTTGCAGCTTTGTAGTGTAGCACATTGGATTTCAAATTCAAAATGATTTGAGGTGAACATGAGAAGAATTAAAGAATCAAAGCGTTTTTTATAAACAGTGCTCTAATTATGGAAAAAAATGTGTAAATAACTTATTGAGAGAACCAAGGGGTATAGGACAAATTAAAATAAACTTAAATAATGTTATTACATTTTAGATTTGGTTGCAAATTATTTGCTGTCAATTGAAATTGACACTGTGGACACACAAAGAGGCAGGTGGGTAAAGGCAACAAAAAGAGAGCTTTGATGCTGGTAAGTAAGATTCAGTAACCCAAATCCAAAAACCAAGCAAAAAAATGCAGGCAACAAAGAGAATCCAAGAAAACTTAAGAGTTATACAAAAACAGAGAACAAACCATAAAACCAAAGGGGACAAATCAGGATCACTGGGAACACACAAGGGTCGGGGAACAGGTACAGGCAAAACAGATGAACCAACAAACATTGGGGGGGAAACACAGGCTTTAATACACAGGAATAAACAACTAATGGAACACAGGTGTACACAGAAAAACGGCAGGAAAACAGACAAAGGCAGGAAGTGGAAAGTAAAGTATGACACATTCATAAGCTACAAAATTAAACAGGAAACCGAAACATCTAAACCAAAAACCAAAACCATGACAGAAATATATGAGCCATAAACATTCAACAAAAAAATATTGTTATTCACTTCTTGCCAAGACTCACACGACATGACAGATTTCATTCTTATGTTATTGAGCTAGAGGCTCCAAATGTCCAGACTTCTCCACTCTTGCAAACTGGTGGACGCATGTGGGTGCGTTCCTGATTCATCCAGTCCACAAGTAGACTCAAGAAGGTGAAAAAACAAAAAAGAACTTGTTATGAATGTCTAAAACTTACTGAATTAAAATGTTACTAATATCCAACCACATCGTGATACGAAAATATCAAGAAGCATCAGCTATTGAGGCAATTAAAAATCATTTTATTATTGTTATTATATTAGCCTTGCAGTCCCATGCACATGAAAACTCAACATGACGACTGAAGTCCACAACTCCAGAGGGTTTGGGTTGGATTCTGCCAAAGAATACCTGAACCTCTATATGCATTAGACCTTGTTTACCTTATTATATTAGCACATAAACAGTATTGTGATGGTTGTGGTTTTACAGAGACTTGCCTTCTGGAACTGTTTGTACTATTAATTTATGCAAAGCAAGGTTAATTACCTCCTGGCCCCCAGCTTCGTACTTAATGCACAGACATGTGAGTGGTATTGATTTTGTCATCTAACTCTGGGCAAGAGTGCAAAAAGGCAAACTACCGAAAATGTCAAACTATATACCTTTATATATAGAATATAAAAAATATCATTTTAAGTAGTCAAAAGAATCATTAAGTCCACAAAATGTTCTAATACTGTTGTGTTTTTTTCAGGCTTCATTTCTTGTGCTTTTCCCTCAGCATGATCACTTGAATTAAGGTCGAGCATGTAGATATCTCCTTGATATCTTTAGTTTTGAATAATTGTCCTGCAATAAAAACCCACTTTTCACCCCACTACCACACTTTCAGCACTTTACCCTCATAGTCATGGGTTCACTTCAAGTCCACTGTGCTTGAGTACAGAGTTACAACAATGAAAAATGTTTCACAACTTACAGACTGCACTATACACCCTCGCCCACACACAGGCTTACTATATCTCTTGTCTCACTTCGCTCTCTTTGTTCTGGAGAGCCTCTCTGATCCACACTGCAGCTCTGGGACTCTTCAGGGGATACAAATGGTGAGACAAGACTTACAGAGAGACAGACAGGCAATCTAAACACTTCCATAGTCCTTGAATCACTTGGCGTATCACTGAAAGTGTGCTGACTCAGGCCATCTCACCATGTTATCTAGCATACGTATGTGTCAGGAATAGAGGTGAAATTGGGGCAGCGAGGTAAAACTCTCCCATTGTGTGTTTTACTCAAAATCACCAGATAAAGCATTAAATTTCCTGATGCAAAGATTTTAACAAAAAAGCAGCGTCTCAGCCAGCACTTTTTGGACTCCTGAATAATTCTCACTGACCCTGTTCTTACTTCTGTCTTCGTCATCCTCCTCCTCCTCTCTTTGCTCTGCAGGTCAGGTCAAAGCTCCTTTCCCTCCCACTAATGTCCACGCCTGCGAGGTGAGCGACACCTACGTGGTGCTGAGCTGGACTGAGCCTGAACCCAGAGGCAGGGAGCCGCTCACCTTCTACGTGGAGCGGGTCAGTCTTAACTCCCACACTCACACACTCTTGCAGAGACACAAATGTTCATTACAATAACTCTCGGGATCTTTGCTGAATACAGTTATCCACTTGCCCCTCACCTAAATCTAACCTCTCTCCACCTAAAAGACCGCATCCAAGTTTTCGTTAAATTGTCTACAAATCACTTTACTGCTGAACACTTTCCAACACATGCTGTAAGTTTTTAGATTGATTTCTCACCTCCAAGGCAGACTTTGGTTTTAGATCATGTCAGTGCAGCAAGAAATCAACTTGCAGAGACTTGAAACTGGCTCGAAATAGCTAATCCATCACATCCACATCCATCCATTTTTGGCTGGAAGTTATATTTTTGTTTGATGGTAAGAAAGTTTGGGAAAGCATGAAAAGTTTTAAACCCTGCTGGTGCACTGAAGGAACCTCTGACATAGGAAATGTCAGAGTTTGCTGCTAACTTTGAGCTAATCTGACATAAACAAAGATCTCTGCCAAATCTCAGACCTTGGTACATCAACAAATAGATCTTTAAACATCACCATACAAGTTTCAGACTGCCAAATTCTTCAGCATTATGTCTGTGAACTTTCATGTCAGTCATCAAAGCGATGGTATGTCTGGAGTGAGGGGAATTTAAATCACTGGTGCAGGGTGTTGATCGAAGACCTTTTTATCGTTTATCCAAAAAACTTCTTCAGTTTTTCTTCAAAACTCCAGTGCAGTGATTTTAGCTCACATCATACTAGCTGAATGATTGAGATGAGACAGTTTTAAAACGCGTCCTGCTCACGCCTGCATTACTGCAAAATTGGAAACAAAAGCAGACTATTTGATTAAATCTATAAAGCAAGTTTTAGGTCTGTGCAAGTTCGTCTTCATAATGTATTGAAATGACTAATGTCTTCCTTGAAAGTGGGAAATTAGTCAAAGAATTTATGGTAAAAATGGGCAGCGATTACAGAAAAGATACATTATTTTTAGTTTAAGCTCCTGTAACGAATATTTCTATGTTAACAATGTGTTCGATGGATATGTGTGACGTGAAAAGAGTTCGCTCATAGTGACAAACCGACTGAATCTGAAGTTCCTCTCAGCTTTTTCTATCAGCTTATTGTTTTTGATTTAGGAAACTTTGCATTAATTTAAAAAAACAGTCACAAGAAACACTAAAAGTATCAGATAATGATGGTTTGAAATCACAGTGGGGAATGTAAGACTCTTGTTTGAGGGCAGTTTGTAGTTATATCTGTCATCTTGCCAGCTTTCAAATGAATGCTATTTTTCTTCTTGAAATTGAAAAAGGTACGCTGTTTCTTTTTTTACCTTTTGCCCCTAGTTGTAAGTGATGAGCAGGTAAATGCACTCACTGTGGAGCTTTTTGGTCTTCATCAGTATTTAAGACAAGAAAACACACATCCTCACCCACATACACACACCTACAAAGAGATATTCACACGTAATCACTATACTATATGCATACACACAACTATAAATATATTCAAACACAAACCACATTTGTAATTAGTAAAACCTTTGCATCCACTGAACACAGGGATCAATGTTTTTGCAACAGTTGCAAAGACTCCAGACAGTTGTTGGGTTTGTGCAGTCCGGTGGTGGAACGTGAGCCAAATTAACATCAGGCTCCTGACCGCAGCGCTTATCAAAAAGACAGGAGAAGGAAACACACACAGACACGCACACACTTCTACCACTGTGGTGTCAGTTTAAGTGGGAATTTGTGGACTCATTAAAAGCAAACAAACCTCGATGTTGCTCTTTCATGCCATGTACTTTAGCATTAGGGGTTTGATTTGCTTGCTTGCATACTTAAAAGTTTTTTTTCAGTCTCTAACTTGTTTCAGAACTACCTGGATCCGAGATCTAAAATGACTTAAATTAATTCTAGTTTTAACTCATGTAGCAGTGTTTCATCATACATTAAAGGGAATGTCTATTAAAGAAAATCCAGTTAAATTGGTTAGTTTTTTCCCCCCAACACAAGACTCAAAGTTCAAAAGGATCCCAAAATAATAAAGGTTTCCAGCATATCAAAGTGTGAGGACTGACCTGTTCTTTACAACAGTAAATGGCCTCGACTCTGCAATATGAACCCCAACACCCAACAGCTCCAACAATCAGAAACACTGCCACAGGAAATATATTTTTATTCGACTTTTATGCGTTACCAAGGTAATAAAACTGTCAAATCTGTCAAAGGCATTTGAAATTGCCTAAAGTCTGCTGGTTCACGTCCGCTTATATAATGAGGGGAACCTTCAAATATACCTTTTGCCCTTGAGCAAACACTTTATAATCACTGATCTCTTTGACATGCCACGTTCTATTGTTGGATTTTCCTCCTCCAACAGCGAGTTAAAAGGAGATAATGACAGCAGAGGAAAAGAACAGAAAAGTAAATGCAGATTGTAAAATGGAGAAGGTTAGCATCATTAGCAGAAACTATTAATTGACAAGGATGAAGAAAAAATGTAATGGTTGTCCACAATTTACCAGCCTGTCCATCTTTCTTTCTGGCTAAATCTATGCATACCTGTCTTTTTTTTCCTCTCTTTCTTCCAAAAAGTCTCTCTGCCTACCATACAAATCTGCCAATCTTTATTCTTTTTTGCCCTTGTCTGAACATTAAGTGATTTGCTCTAAAACTAGGGAATCGTCAGTTAACTATGGACTAAGTGATCGTGTAAAATTGGAATGAATTATGGGGCTATTTAAAGAGTATTTGGCCGTCTTGGCAGTCCTTTACTCTTGTGCAGATTGAATCCTGGATCATATTTGAAGGACAATGATTAACGAACATGTCCTTGAGATAAATAGGGCTTTTGAAATTGTCTTTGTGATTTTCTAATGCTGTACTTTGATTAGTCCCTGGCAGGTAAAAGCAGCTGGGAACTGGCCAGTCTGGACATAATGGTAAACTCTCCCAGGTTCCCAGTGTTTGACCTGGTCAAGGGCAAGCAGTACTGCTTCAGAGTGCGCTCCATCAACAAGTACGGTGTCAGTGACCCCTCCGAGCCAAGCGAGCCCATCTCCTTGGGAAAGCCACAAGGTGAGAAAATGTGTTGCACTGCAGTGTACCCATTTATTACTCTGCCTGTTATAAAGGCCAATTAGATTTTGTAGTCCTGCTTCATTTATCTGCTGTACTGTACCTGCTGATGTTGGTCATATAGTTTTGTAATGTGAAAGATGACCATAACAAGTTATTTTCACCATGATTTTCTGGGGATTTGTTTACATTATGTGTGAATCTCTATCGTATTGCTGTCACACTACGCTCGGATGACAATTTGTACAGTCATAACTTAATTTTAAAAGGGACAGTTTGACCTAAAAGATGCCACTTAGCTTGCTTGCCAAAAAAAAACATTTGAACATTTGAACTCAACATCAATGTCTCTTTCCAGAAATCATAACCAGGTTGCTCAAGATGATCCACCGACCTTGTTGTGAGCAGTTTTAATGTAGAAACAAATTTCTTTCTACCAAACTAAACCCGCTGTAAATAAACCTGCACAGAAGGAAGCATGCATCACCACTGAGCTAGCTAAAGTTACAGCTCAGGCAAGGAGAGCGGCATTAATGGTTACAGTTTTTGGACCAAAATAACTTGTTTTAAAGCTCTGTGCCAATTTCCCAAAATCAAAGGAAGAGCTGATCGAATTATATCTCGTAGTTATTTTCCGTTTGGGGGTGGCTCCTGCTCAGGAGGTAGAGCAGGTTTCGATTCCCCGGCTCCTCCTGTCTGCCGCTGTTTGGAGATATGGCGATCCATTTACCATTTGATGGTTGAAGCTTAAGTTCTACCTGATGGCTTTTCATCTGATTCTCATCAGCTGTGCCAGCTCCACCTCACTCCTTCATGGCCATCATAGACACAGACACCTCGGTGCTGCTCCAATGGCAGGAGCCCAAAGACAAAGATAACATCCTGGGCTACTACCTGTACTTCAGTGAGGCAGGAAAAAATGACTGGAAAACTGTCAACAACAAGCCCATTACCAACAACAGGTAATGTGGACATGTATTAAAACATGCTGCAGTCAGTAGCTACAGTTAAAAAAAAATAACCTTGAACTTCGTCTCTCCTCCTCAGATTCACAGTCCATGGCCTCAAGACCCGAGAGGAATATGTGTTCAGGGTGAAATCTGTGAGCAGAGCAGGAAACAGCATCTATTCTCATGAGACCCAGCCCATCCTCGTCAAAGCAGCCATTAGTAAGTCCCAAAATATTGAACAAAAATATTTTTTTTAAGGATACAACTGAAGTATGCAAAGCTTTTACTGGTTGAGAAACTCATGATTCCTCCTACAGGGCTTTATTTTAAAGCATGAAGTGTTATAATGTGGTACTTAAATGTTGAATTTAGCAATGTGGGTATTGAAGTCATGAATGCAGATAGAAAAATGTACTTGACATCAGAGAAATTCTCTGTGTGGGGTCAATTTAAACCAAAACACATCTTTTCTCAGCCCGGGAGATCAAATAATTTAGATTTGGGTTGGATCTTAAATCATGTTCACAAGACCTTTCCAAAGAGACTGTTGGTAGTTTTCTTTCAAAGCCTCAGGAGCACTCTCTGAGAAGACATGTTGCATCATCCACGTTGAAAAATGCTTTCATTCAACGTTTGGAAACCTTTAAAATGTTCATGTTAACTCACGACACTGTTCAATACTGCTGGTGTCATATTGTGCTCCTTCCACATGTCAGTCTCCATGTGTTTTGTTATGTAGCCTTTGCCAGTCAATGACTAACTGTTCATAGAATGAATGCTTTCTCACACTGTTGTCGGTTTAGAGCTGTGTGGAGAAGAGCGCCTGACCCTTCTCACTTCCTGTGTTGCAGTCTCACATAATGTGCTCTCTGCCACCTGCATTCAGTACAATGATGACTCATTTTGCATGCTGCTCACTGCCGGAATATTCTCACATCTACGCTGCCACTCAGCCATTACCTGAGGATAAATGGCTCAAGTCCAATTCTTTGTGAGCAATACATTTTTATAAAAAATATTGAGTTGAATATTTTCTTTCAGTCTCATTTATGAATGCTTAATAAAAGCCCAGAGTTATGAATTTTCAACTGTAGGCAGGAGCTTCAGTCAGCCAGGGAGTTATTGTCATTTCTCGGTCTATTTAGCAAGAATGGGTGCCTGCTGAGATTCTCTCCTCCATCACCTCTACTCTGTCATTCCTTCTGCTTGTTCCAGACGTTCCTTCTGCTCCCTCCGCCATCGCTTTGCTGCTGTGCACTGGATCGGAGATGGTGTTGGGCTGGAGGGCCCCCGCCCGTAACGGGGGAGACCCTGTGCGTGGCTACTACCTGGACCAGAGGGAAAAGGGCATGGAAACGTGGAGAGAGGTCAACGTCAAGCCTGCCAAAGACAGACAGTTTAAGGTCAGCTCCAGTATGGTGCATTTATGTAGTAGTTCGCTAGCGGCATGGCTGTAAGGATAGAAATGTCAGTCAGTCAGTGATTCTACCACTTTGGTCCAGACTGAAATATCTCAACAATTGTCGGATTCATTGCCATTAAATTTTCAACAAACCTTCATGGTGCCTGAAGGATGAATCATAATGAATTTGGTGATCTGCTGACTTCTCCTCAAGCACCAACATCAGGTCAAAAGTTCAATTTAAAGCAGCTACACAGAACATTTTTGTCATTTCCGGCGGCCCCTGTGGACAAAAGCGGAATGAGCACCACTGTCATAAAGATTTGTATGACAGAAGATGATATTTTTCCTTTTTGAACACAGCTGTTTACAGGATACATAGCAATGAGGTAATGTAACTATTTAAGACTATGTTAGATTAATACCTGTAATATTATTGAAGTAAAACAAAGTAAACTTTATTTCAGAGCCAGCTGTTCCACCATTCATCCTCAGTACTCCGCTTAAAAAATGTTTTATTTTATGACTTATCCAACCTGCGTAAGTTGTAATCCAACCCGGTGACAGCCATTAAAAGTAACTATAATAATTGTACTGTTTCATAACCAGTTAAAAGTTCCTTTTAATACATTAAATTTAACCAAATACGTGGAAAACTATGATATTCACATCATCCTTAGCTGTACTTTTGTGCTAACAAGCAAATGTAAGCGTATTAGCATGCTAAACTAAGATTGTGAACTTTATTAGTATTATACCTGCTAAACATCAGTTTGTTGTCAGTATGTTAGCATTGTCACTGTTAAAATGTTAGCCGGCAGAACTTAGCACGTTTTGTAAAATCATAGCTTTGCGACTTGGGGAAACTAAAAATATGCACGAGATTGTTGAAGTTATCCTTTTAAACACGATTAGCATTGTGAATTTTAACCCAAACCATTTTTTCCTAAACATAACCAGGTATTTTTGTTGCCTAAACGTGTTGTAGTTCTCTAAACCTAACCAAACAATGAAACCTGAATAGAAACAGAAAAATAATAAGTGAAACTAGAGGGCAGTTTGCAATTCATGGCCTCCTGAGTGAGAGTCCTATACTTGACCCAATCAGCCACAACAGCTTACTCCACATGTGGTTTTTGCTGTCATTCGTAAGTTGAACCGATGGTCCAGCAGCAACATTAATTGTGATATAGCAACACGAGTCGCAAAGCAACTGCGAGATTGGTCAGTTGCAACAATGGTACTGCAAGAACATAAATTATGATGTTCTTGGAGCAACACCCACTCAGCGATATCAGATACATCGCCAAAGTACAGCCTTACACTTCAGTATGTTAGACTTTTTTCTCATTATATTCATGAAGCAGTCCAGAAAGATTTTTGACATAATGCAGACATGAACTTGCAGTATCCATAATGACAACAGTGTCTTTCCTGTTCACCGGCACAGAGTGAGAAATAAAGAAGTTATTTTTCAACTTGTGATGACAGCACGGTGAGAGGACTCAATAAAAAATTCACACAGTAAATACAACAAAGATAAATGTAGTCAGTACTACCACAAAGGGATTACTTTTAATATAATTATACAAATATAAATGACCTCTCTATTTAGCAGTAGCCTCAAAATAATGGCAATATTGGCTAAAGCTCCCTCATCCATATTGGCTGTGTCACTAGGCAACAAGCAGTGTCCATGGAGACCTGGAGGAAAGTTCAATCTTAAACCTGTCTCAGTGAGATTACAGGTGCTCCGTAATTAGACATTGTGCAAACGGGGTACGTATGAATGGTTGTTTTTAGCTCCCGGGAAAAAAACAAAGACAAAGCTAATTAGGAAAGAAACGACTGTGCCACTATATCAAGATTAGCCCCACATGTTGTGAAGTGAAGAGTCTGGAGGACTGGAGACATCTTCCCCAGAAGGAACAGTCTGATGAGAACATGCAGCTCCCCCTTTAGGGGTAAAGGAGCAATTTCAGCAACCCCACATCCCCAAAACGTGCATTCTTCACTCCCCATATGAGCTGTTACATGCTGTTATTTTAATCAGGTTGCTGGCTTCCTGGATGCAAATTAGAGTAATTGAAATATTGATTGTGCTGAGATTTTGTGCTCAAGGCCTCTTTTTATGTTCCAGAGTGGAGCTGTGCAGAAACTGTGATTGAATTCACCATAAAAGCTTCCAAAACTTTACTTGTTTGGAGCACACATCACTGCTTCATAAGAACAGAAAAAGATGTGAACCTGTTGTTTATTTTCTCTCCTTGGATTGAAATTCCACCACAAATCGTCAGTGCAGAAATCATTTACTGAAGTAGGAGTACCTACAGAAATCTTCCATTTAAAATCCACTCAAAGAAGTGGAAGTAGTCATTTGGCAGAAAAAAATCCTTTTGGAGTGATGTATTATTATATAAAAAGATAGTGACTAATAGAAACTGACTCATTGGTGTAAATGCCAGTCCATTTTGTAAAAAGATTGCCATTCCACTCTGACCCTGACAAAACCACATCCAGGTGTTTGTACAGGGCTATTCCTGTATTTGTGTGTAGGTTTTGTCAAAGATTGATCAAAAAGATCTCTAAAATGTAAGTACAGCTCTTGAGTAAAAGTACTTAGTTACCTTTCATCACTGCTAAAAGTAAATATAAAAGAGATACTGCTTGATGGTGACTATGCTTGTCATGATGAAGCACAGGTCATAATTTCAGTCTCCAAAAGGCCACACCTGCCGAAGTTTCACACTCAGAACAGAGTTTGATTGCTCAGTGGAGAATGGACATGAGTCAGATTAATCAAATGCAGCCTGTTCGCCATCTAGTGGATGAAAGCTGTAATTTCTTTCACTTACAACCTTTGCATTTCTCAGGCTGGACTGTATATCGATCTGATAAGAAGGTTGTCGTTCTCCTTAAATGTGGTTAGAGAGGGATCTATAGATAATGAAGGGGGTGGTAGGTGGTGGGAAATTGTTTTTTAGATAGCAATTGTTATTACTGTGAAATGAGTTCCCTCTGGTTGTGTCAATTAGTTGCCAGGAGGGAGCTGAGTGCAGCAGCAGAAGTTCACAACTGTTCACGGAGGCGATAAGGGCCTTAAAGTCTAAGTGGCTGTGAATGGGAAGATCAATGCACTAGATCGATAAGGCTGAATCCCCTCTCGTCCCAAAGCCAAAGCGTCTCGGTGGCTCAGCAAAAAATGTTGTGGCTGCAGCAGCAGAGCGAATACCTTGTAAAATGCCTGCTTTAGTCTGGAGGAGTGAACAACCAAGGACCTTTAGCTCCTGTATGATGTGCCAACTGAGCCGTGTTTTTCTTAAAACAGCCCAAATGCCAGTGTGCAGGAGTGAAGTTTATACTGCATCAAACAATGCTACAAAAAGCCCCAAAAATACAAAGTTGAGTAGGAGTAGTAGTAGTCAGACCTTTAACAAAAATCATAGACAAATGCTGTATTACACTGGAGTAATCTGAAGGACTTGACATTTAAATTAGATGTATTAAGAAACTTCAACACTTCAGCTTGACTGGTGGATTTTACCATAATTTCATTTAAGTTAATCAGCTTTTTTATGTCTGGTATATTTCCACAGGTTTGCAACCTGACTACTGGACATTTCTACCAATTCCGTGTGTTTGCTGCCAATGTGGCGGGCGTCGGGAAGCCATCTGAGGCCAGTGAAGCTTTCCTGTGTGAGAAGTGGACAATGCCAGAGCCAGGTAGAGAAAGAATGTCACCTTCAGATCATTTCATTCAGAAAGTGTTTCTTGTTTGCCTGATACTGCTTCAGAAACTACTGAGCATTGCAGAGCAGCACAACTCGACTTGAAGTGAAACAATTCCTGCAGACTCTCTGGTATGATTAGTTAAATAACCCCTCTAGACATGTTTCTAAATGCATAAAATGAATAATAATTCCAAAAAAATGTCTAATTTCTTGGTTACAAAGTGACCTGTACTCCTTCTGCCTCATTAAAAAGTCCATAAATTATGAACATGCAAATATCTTTACTTTAAAAAGTTTAACTCTTGGACACAATGTTTTTTTAATCCAGTGAAAACTCAATTTTCAGTCTTTGAGCTCTGAATGTTTCAGGTTTCCACGTCGCATCACATCACTCTTTCATACACGTGTCAAACTTAAGGTGAAGATAAGCACAGAGAAGCAGATGAGTGTGAAAACAGTCTTCTAGTGTCAAACTCCTAAGAAAAACATATTTTTCAGTTGAAGGGAAAGTATTTTCCTATCATTTCCCCCGCCATTTCCACACTGACCTATATTTTCCTCTAAACTAACACGACATCGAAAAAAGTTTGTTGACCCTGTTTTGAAATGGAAGAGAACACCAACCAACACCAGTGAGGGTGTATTACCATACACTAATCTTTATTTTGGTTTAAAATGATGCGGTTAGAAGTAAATACGTTCATCTAACAACAAATAAGATCAGGTCAAAATGAAGCACCAGAATAAAAACGTCAAATACCGAGATTTTGGGTTGGTAAAGTGTCCCAAGCACAGCAACAAATTGAGAAATAAGAAAATCCAGGCAGAAAGAGAAGATAACACACCCTATAATCCCATCCGAGTCTCCCTCTCTGTCGGTTTCCATCTTGTTACATCTTTTTTGTTGTTTTATCTTGCTTTGTCTGCCGTGCGTGATATGCACTGAAATCAGTCTTGTGATGTGGGGAAGGCGATGTGCAATGATGCAAAATAAAAATAATCGATAATTCTCCTCAAATGCATTAAACCGAAAACAGCGAGCCTGTTTTGAAAATGTAAGGAGTAGAAAATACAGATATTTGTGTTAAAATGTAGGGAGTAAAAGTAAAAAGTTGTCAGAAATATAAATTCTCAAGTGAAGTACAGATACCTGAAAATCCTACTTGCTTACTCTGCCTGTATGTAGCCCAAGAAGCAAAACCCAGGGCAAAAAAGTCTGCAAAGCACTTGGCGAACCTCTCACTGCTGCTCATTAAGCTCATTTCTTTGGGCGCATGGTAATAACTAAAATAAATTGAAATTTTTATCAATTCCTCTCTTCACTCATTTGGTCCAGACAGTAAGAGAATGATGTTTAGAGAGATATTAGCAAGAACATTAACCTGAAATAAAAGTGAGGAGGCGTAAATAGGGTTGGAAGATTGAGATTCCCTGTGGAAAATATGCTCTCGCAGTATTATTACAAAGACACAGACACTAAGTGTATACAAGCACGCAGACACACACAGACTCACCCACAAAGTCATTCCAGTGTGCGGTGGCTCAGTCAAACAGCCCGGCAGTTCTGGCCCCGCTCATATCAGCTTCTTGTGACATTAATATTGAGAATGGAGAGAGGCTTTCTCACAAATGCCACTTTTAAAGCTCAGCTCATTAATCATTGCAAATGGGCTTTCCTCTATGCTGTTAATAATTTAAAAGTGACCGAAAATCATTAAGCAAATGAACTTCTACGTGCTGGCATGAAGTCAGTCGGGGTGGATTAAAGAAAGTCATTTCGACTTTACTCCTGTTTCTCACTTGTTTTGTTATGACATTTTGTTGGAAAGATATCCTGTTTGGTTGGTTTTAATGTGATCACTGAGGGAATACACCAAGAGCTGTATATTTTCCTTGTTTTTTATTTTCCTTTTAGTTTATTTAACAGTTTATATAGTTTATATTTTTGTTCCTGTGCACGTATAGCTCCTCTGCACAACAACACTGACCCTGACATCCATATAGCTTGTTCCTCTGACCTTTGCTCCTCCCTCTCAGGTTGTCCCTTTGACCTGGTGCTCCGGGAGGTGAGAAACAGCTCCCTGGTGCTGCTGTGGGCGGCTCCGTTGTACGAAGGAAGGAGCCCCGTCACTGGCTATCTGCTGGAAATTAGCCAAGGTGACGAATCAGACAGCTGGACTGCTTTGAATGAAATGCCAATCAATGACACACATTACAAGGTGAGCGAAGCTGTAAAAACATTTACAAGCTTCAGTTCGAGATAACAGAAAGATAAAGACATAAAGTACACTCGTTTATTACGTTTTTTTTCATGATCCATTATTAGAATTTTTCCATTACCCAGTTTTACAGGGCAAACAATTCCTGTTATATAAAGTATGAGTGCATTTAATAGCTCTAAGTGCCGGTAAATCATTATTCTAGCAGTAACTTGAAGTGCTCCAGTATTTCATGCCTGTGTTTCTTTGGGTCCAAATGTTTAAATAATCGTTCTAAATTATGACAGTGATCCGTAAATATTTGATGTGTTTTTTTATCACATCCAGGTGTCAGGTCTCCTGGCAGGTCAGACCTACCGTCTCCGTGTGTCGGCTGTCAATGAGGCCGGAGTGGGATGTGCTTCCCTGCCCACCGAGCCAGTCACTGCTCAGACCCAACCAGGTCAGCCGTCATGTCTCCAGAGATACGAATACTGTAATAAAAAAAATCCCCTTCGAGGCTTGTTGGAGGTGCTAGAGAGGTGTTGCAGCTAAGATACAATATATAATGATAGGAAAATGATTCAGACACTGCAACCTGTGTGATGGTTATTTAGTGAGATAAATTTTCAACCGGCACACTTTTTAGCCAGCTTATACATGCAAATATAACATGATAAACCTCTAAAGGAAGAGTTTTGAGAAGATGTAGATGGGACAGATATTTTTAGCAGCCCATTCAAAACATTGTTTTTGGCTTTTGGTAAATGTAGTAACAAATAGCAGTTAGTATATGGTGACTCATGTAGATCACAAAACAATGCATTAGTAAATGAGAAAATACATTAATATATACAGTTTATGCACAATGTGTAGGGGCTAAATATAATTAGCAGCATTTGCTAACACTGTAGGATTTCCTCCCACAGTCTCAGAAATTAGCTGATGGTGTCGCAGCACATTGCAGACTATTCTGAAAATATGAGCTGTAACAACGGACTCTTTCATCCCCAGGCACCAAAAACATTGAGATTGGGGTGGACGATGACGGTTTCATATTTCTGGGTTACAAGGCTGCTGAGATGAACGACGAGAGCAAGTTCCTCTGGAGCAAAAACTACTCAGAGCCAATCGACAGCGGCAGAGCTCAGGCAGAAACTGAGAAGAATCAGTACGGTTGTTCACTTGCAAAATGGACTGTATGTCTTTACTTGTTCGAATTGCAGGAAATCTGTGGCAGTCTGCATGAAAATGTGAGAAAATTGCATCTCAGTCAAGGTCTCTGTGCTCGTCACACTTCAAGCGCCATCTCTTGTTAGTGCAGCAGTGACCCAAAAAATGCTGTTTACCCTGCAACTTTATAGTGATATGATGTAAACACAGTGATTACATTAACTTTAGATGTGGTCTGGGTTTATTGAATTTGCTTTGTAAAGCAACATTTTTTGAGTATTTCTCCAGCCTCTTCGAATTATTCCTCCTCGTAGCTTGAGGCAGGACATGCATAGTTCCACTCAGTGACAGCATGTAAGAAAAGGATTTAATTTAAAGTCCAGCTGGCTGAAAGTCATTGAGACAACACTCTTGGGCCAGAAAGCCAGGTGAAGTCTGATGGCTGACAGCACAAAACAGCGCCTCCCCTGTGCTGCAGGGTAGACAGATAAACAAGAGGCTGAAGATGCTATCTCAATGTATGTATCTGTTTTTCAATTTGTCCATCAGGTCGCTCCTCACCTTCACAGACCCCTCTGAGGAGGATCTGGGTCTCTACACGGTGGAGATGAGCGACAACCCAAACCTGTCGTCCAGCTACGACTTCACTGCCGAAGGTAAACTGAAACGGAGCACAAGGTCAGGAAACAGTCTTGTCTGAGTGTCTTGTGTCTGAGTGTCTGAGTCTTGTCAATGACAAGAGTAGAGTTCAGCTCGGCTCAGTCTCTTGTTTTTTGAAAAAGCCGACGGCAGCAGGAACAGTAGGACTTTTTTTAATTTTAAGGGTTATCAAGCTTTTCTCTCAAGCAAATAATTACACCCCACAAAACCAATTCCAGAAGGTCACAGGTATAACAAGGCATATGTTCTCAATCAGCTTTCAGCTCTAAAAAGGAGCCAATGTTCTCTTTACTCGTACTTTAACAATATGTAGGTATTACAAAATGTGAGTCCTGATCAAACTTTAATTAACCTTCAGCTACTGTTTTACTTCTTTTCAGACCTTGAACGCCTCAAAGAGCTCAGCTGGCAAGTCAGAAATCCACGTACGTACCAAAGACATTGTAGTGTGTCATGGTGAAAGGTGCTCACCAGCTGGTATCAGAGTAATTCTCCTCAGTAAACGTAAAAGTATTGTTGGTATTGGTGCACTGATGTATTGACTTGCAAATACAGTACATTCAGACATATGGTATAAAGACAAAACAAGGTACAGATCAGTAGTTTACAGTCGATTAAAATCTGTACATACCTTCTTTTTTTTAATTATTTGAAGGTCCCATGTTGGAAAAAGTGAGATTTCAGTGTCTTTTTTGATTATACCGTGGATTTAAACGAGCCACGAGGACTTCTGTAAGGTTGTGATGTTACAATCATACAGTCACCACCCCTAGCAGGACTATGGTTGCAAAAACACCGGCAGAGCTGTTGCATATACACAGTGTGTAGTCCTTGCTCAGGCCTGTTAGAGCTGACCAATTGGAGAAGACTAGGCTTTTCAGGAGGGGTGCCTTAAAGAGACAGGCACTAAAAATAATATGTTTTTTTGACATTAAAGCATGTAAACATTTTCTAGTTGACACCCAAAATAAAAGTATGACTCTGAAAATGAGCCTAATATGGGACATTTTAGCATTCTGTATTGATTAAATGATCATTTGATAAAATTTAGCATATCCTGAACTGCTCTGTGTTGGTTTCTTGGCAGTGATAGCTCTGAAGACAGGCTGGCAGGTTGAGGTTTCTGAGAAAGGTGATGTACGTCTCTGGCTTCAGACAGAGAGTCTGAGTAACAATGCTGAGCTCCGTCTCATCTTCAATGACCGAGAAATCTCCAGCACTCCGGTAAGAATGGCAGCGCAGGTTAGAGAATTTATTTCCCATTGTTGCTAAAAAAAAACTTCATGCTGGAAGTTATTTTGGATGAAAGGATCCACCAAACGGCATGTGTTATGTTTCTGAATTCTGGAAAAGCATTTCTGTTTAACAGAGGTTACTCGCTGTTACTCTCGTTCTCTGAACACCTGCCAAAGCCCCTTAACCTTGTCATCCTGCTGTTCCTTGAATTGCTGACTTCATGGCTGCCAGATCAGCGATGATAAAATTCTGTAAAATACTTTTTCTTTATCCCTGTAATCATCTTGTGAGCACATCAGTAATTTTACCAAGTTAGATTTAGAGTTAGATTTTCTGTATGACCGCTAAGAATGATGCCATGCAACTCTACAAATCTCATATAACATCCGTGTGTGGCTGCATGCTTCTGTGTTTATGACAAGCCACTATGAATCAAAAACAGCTGTTAGTGTTTTAATAAACATCCTGGAATGCAGGAAATTGAGGCTGTCAGCAAAGATGAAGAGCAGGTGTGCAAGACAGCACAGAGGTCTGTGAACTGAGCTCATTTCACAAAGTGTGGGAGACAGGAGGATCAACTGAGCTGAAGGTGGAGGAGGAGCCCACATCTGGCCCATGTGTCAGCTTCGGTTAGATCCCAAAGTAAGGCAAAGGTGGGATGAACAGTCGATTTGGAAAAGCTTTCTTCAAGCAAACAGTATTCAGGGTAGTCAAACAGCAGTCTGTCTTTACTTAATATTGAGCTTCTTGTACATGGCATGATATGTGCCACACAGGAAAAACATAAAGAAAACAATTTGTTTCTTGGTTGTAATAAATAAAAGTAAAAAATCTGCAGATGGAACAAGTGAAAAATGTCTGAAAACAAGGGTCTAAAGCTAATTGAAATGCTACTTTCTAGGCAATGCAAGTTTATTCATATAGGTGGCCTTTTATATCTACATAACCTCCTACATAAACTCCCATGTTTCTACAGTAGCCCAGAATGGACAAACCAAACACTGGCTCTGAAGAGGGCGTTATTTCACGTTTTAGCGGCCATCACGTTCTCCTACACGCTTAGAAGGTGAGGCGAGGGGTATTCAGTTGGTTGCAATATGCAACCGCATCACTAGATTCCACTACATCCTACACACTGGACCTTTACTCATATTAAGGATAAATACCCTCTTAGTGTATTTCCTATGAGCCCTCATGCTGAAATTGCACATACTTGCATTCAGTGTGTGGTTCACATATCTCCAAAATGACCTCCAGGTTCATTTACTTTCATAATACAGCTCAGTGAAAGCCATAACTATTTACAACACAAACAAAAAGCAATTTCATAAACACTCTGACCGTATTATTGACAATGTAATGTAATGCTACAACAAGAACAAACAGAACATGGCGACGCAGTGATTTCACCGCCTGATTTAAAGACCTAAAATAAAGCAACAGTATTATCATCAAGGAACATAAAGTGAATGTGAACAGTCGTCCTCAGCGCTGGTATATGTTATGACACCAGGCTAAAAATAATCAGCCCTGCCGTCAAGGTCGTTGAACCATGCACTGATGTGTCCACAGAGGGAAAAACAAACACAAGGCAGTATATTTATTGTGGTTTCACAACTCTGTCAGATACGTTTTGCGTGCCTGCTCGTGTTTGTGTGAGGCGGGCGACTGCTTTATATTCAGCAGCCACCATTCATCGCAGCTCGTATTTCATTTTCATTTATTCCATTATTTCCCAGTATCAGAGCTCCATCGGAACAGTACTGATTACCCGTTATTTCTAAATGATCACAGCTGAGGTTTGCGAATTCAAAAGCCATTTGGCTGATTAGGGCCCTTAGGCTTGCCATACATCACAAATCACATCCAGCACTGAGGCCGATCAACATGCAAGGCGTGCACTTATCTTGATGAACATAAAAGCCATGAAAATGAGCTCAAAAGCTGCTTCCTGCGTGTCTCTGTTTGTGTCTCCATGTTTGTGTGCACACGTAGAAAAAGGAGTATTTCATCTTCAGCACGTATTTGTCATTTCACACTGATTCACACTATACTCTCTCTGTATGACGAACCGTCTGCACAGAGGATTACAAATGGTATGTCTATGTCTGCCCGCCATCTGGGATCATCTGTCTGCATACGAGCTAATATGTGCTGTACGTGTGGCAATGCTTGTTTGTTCTGCTGCAGCGCCGTAAGATCAACTTCGACAAGGCCAAAGGTCTGGTGGAGATACTGTTTGATCAGCTCTCGCAGGAGGACGAGGGCTCGTACACGGCTCAGCTGCGGGACGGCCGCGCCAAGAACCAGTTCACTTTGGTCTTTGTGGATCAAAGTAAGTCACTCACTCACACGCCGCTGAGGTGTCATGTTGGTTTTTGTCACAGGACAGAATGAAAGACGAGCACAAAGGTAGAGGAACAACAGAACAGAACAGGTGTCATGACATCTCGCTAGCTCAATTTACACTAACACAGAGTTTATACGTTATCTTTGCTTCTTTAATGTGACGTTTTTCCTTTAAAACAAGAAGTCTCGTTGAGACTAAGATCTGTAGATACCATCGAAGACACTGAGGTCATGTTCTCTATATTCATTTTATGGGAATTTTAGTAACTTTAGCAACCATCCTACAAATATGAACTAACTCCAGTATATTTAAGAGTCAATATATTTAAATAAATAACTAGTTCAGCGTTTCCCCAGCACATTTGTATTCCTTGCAGAGTGGAGAAGCATTTGAACACTTAGCAATTCATATTGGTAAAGAAAGTTTGCTGAAAGAAAAAAATAATCATTGAATGGCCCTCAGTTATTTTTTCTTTTATTCAGGAAAATGCCATGAAGTCAGTTTTTAGCATTGTGTACTTTGAATATTAAATAAATGAATGAAAAAAACAGTTTGTTTGTAAAAATACAATTTGCCTCTCAGACACTCTGTCACTCTCTGCATTTTCACCCCTGGTTTTCACTGAGTGACATCACTTGGGGCAGTTTATTAGATCACATGCAGCTTCCTCTGGAGCCACAAAAAGCATTATACTACTTTTTCACATATGCAGTAGTACTCCTCAAGACCTGTAAACACTATTTAACGTGGTCGGTCTCTAATTTTCGTGAGTATAGGGACATAAAATCCAGGCGACAGTTGTTTTCTAGACTGATCTGCTCCTGCTCTCGTATTTCTGTGTATTTTTTGAGTGAAGCAGTAAAAAGATTAGCATAACTCGGCACACCAATTTCGGACAGAATCGAACCAGCGCTGTTGCAATTTCATGGTGTGCATCTTAATCACTCGAAAACCGACTCCTCCAAGGGCAAGATTCTTCTTCAATATAAATCAGAGGGAAATCAGTTATGGAGAAAAATGTAGTTTTTTGATAAGAGTGATAGAGTTGCAAGAGTTTAAAAATGTGCTGCATGAGGTCACATTAAGGATAGTGTGTCTCTGTAAATAACAGTTTTTCATGGTGCAATTACTCCTGAACGGCAAATATCTTATCTTCTTAATTGCCTCATTCGTCCTCAACAATTAGAGGATCTAATTTGTGTGACAGTGACTTCAGGAAAGAAAAGTTTTTTATATTTCATTGGAGATGAAAAATGATCCGATACTTATCTGTTCTTGTCTCGTCTTGCTTCGTGAGACTGATTAATAACCTGTGCTGTTATGGTCCTTTCTTTAATGATATTTTTGTTTGGATTTGCTGTCCGTTTTTAGCGAGTTGAGATGTTTTTCTGCTGTGATGTTGTTTGTGTCTCTGTCAGAGTTCCGTCAGACGCTCGCCCTGGCCGATGCCAAACGACACGATCATAAGAGAAAGTCTGGTGAGAAGTCTTCAAACATCACCAACATACTGTATCATAAACACAATGAGAGCCTGATCCTGCTGGGCTCAAATCAAAGTCTCATTGTAGTTTATATTCTGTGAGTGTTTAACCAACAGCTGAAACAATACCTGTGCTGTTCCAGTGTATTATATAGTGAGCGAGCGATGCCGCATTGTTCAGAGAGATACAAACACGACTCGCTTTCATCTCATTCCAAAGTCGAAGATTACATCCGATAGTTGCAAAAGCTTTTTGATGATTTTTGTGGCACAGAAAGAACATAAAAGAAACTGAAAAGAAAGAAAGAAAGAAAGAAAGAAAGAATTACTACTGAACTGTGCTACTGAACTCTACCTTTTCATCAGCCAAGCTCTCCGATGTGATAAGGAGAAGCTTTATTATGTGTAGAGGCCAACGTCCCAGTGCCCGCTTGTACAAACAGACTTTCTCACACCATGTTCACTATTCGTCCATGTCCTAAGTCCATGTGAGACTCAAAGTCCACATTTTGTCTATTACCCTCAGAAATATGATTGAAACCAAAGTGGTAAACATGTTTACTTCTTGGGTACTGCCTTCTTGAGTCTCCCCCGCTTATTTGAGCCAGCTGTCACTGTCACTGCTCTGGTTTGTCACACAGCCATAACTTGCTCTAATTGCAGTAAATTGACAAATTATGATGCATTAGCGTCTCATTGGTTGCTCTGAATGAATTATTGCCTGATGGTCACTGTTTCTCAGTGCGGATTAATAATCATGTGTTCTGTTTTCCAAGGACCCTATTTCCAGGACTACTTGTCATGGAGTGTAAATGAGGATTGTGAACTGATTATAAAGTGCAAGGTATATTTTTACATTTTACAGAATACATTTAAAAATGGCAACAATAACAGAACATATCTGGCGTCATATTAAGAGCCCAGGCATGTGTAATCTTTCATTATTATTCATGAAATTATTTTGTTTATGAGTGTAGATTTGCTAATGTGTCACTAAATTCACAGATCATTCAGAGACAAGATGCTTTTCTATTTTTATTAATACTTACTGAGGGCATTTAGGGATGCACCATATTGAAAAGCACATGCTGATATTTTTCAACTTATTGTGGCCAATTGCCGATGCTGATATATGTGCATATTTTTTCTAACGTATTGCAGAGAACATTGAGTGTCCCTATAGTGGAATTATAATATTATTATGACTGCTCTTATTCATGGACATACAAGCTCTTCCAAGCATTAAAACTACTTACTCAACGGCAGAAATGTTCATTTCAGGCTTGATTTTAAAGCCTTTATCCCCTGACAACGTATCAATATTATAGTGCATACCTAATAGAAATAGTAAAATACATTTTGGGGGAGTTTTTGAAGTCTTTATGCTATTTTTTGCAGTTCTCCAGATTTACTATGAATTATAACCACAAGATGTAACGTGTTAATTTGTGAGCTTAAGAGGTGCTGGTAGGCAGATTTAGTTTACTTTTAAACAGAGCCAGGCTAGCTGTTTCCCCCTGTTTCCAGTCTTTATGCTAAGCTAAGCTAACTGGCTTTTGGCCCTCACTTTATATAGAGTGGACAAACGTGAGCGTAGTTTCAATCCTCTCATCTAACGCTGCATATCCAGACAACTAGGAACTCAACTCGGGGCACATCCATCTACCCCGACTTGAGGGAGCACCTATTGGGAGGAGGTAGGATGTATTTGTAGACTGCAGTACATGTATTAGGCTAGTGAATGGAATATTTAGATAGCTTTCCAAGTATAAAAGTGCCGTAAAATACAATGTGCAATGGCACCTGAGTGAGTTGTGTACATGAGTTGTGTTCCTTCTCTATTTTGTTTGTACATTACATGCAAGAAGGCTGCACTACTGAGGCTTCAATTGTGTGTCCACTTGCCAAAGAACATTTATTTTGTCATGGACAGCCAAGTTTTCTGTTAACTTGGCATCGTGCACCTAGAAAACACTTAGAGGTCAGAGGTTGCAGATTTCAGGAAACGTTGACTGGAACACAGCATTGGTCACATTCCCCAAAATATCCGTAACACATTATGTTAAAACACAGATTACAGCAAAGCTGACTCTTTTAATCAACACACAGGGTTGCGTTCATTACTGTAGATCCATTTGACTAGTTAATATTGGATATTAGAGGATAGCCTTGACACTTTTGTTTCAGGTATGGTATGTCTCTCCATATGCAGGTGACAAATACAAACAAGGACACGTCTCTCAAGTGGTTTAAAGAAGGCACTGCGGTGACCCCAGTTGTGTATGACCAGTCTTCAGGTGTCAGCACACTCACCATCACACAGGTATCAACAAAAGGCTTAACGCTGTATTATTTCGAGATAATCCCCGATTCACCTTGGAATGACTTTTAAGGTTAACCTGGAAAGAAAAGTTGAATTAAAAGTATTTTCTCTATAGCTATCAATATTTCATGTGAGAAGCTATGAATGTGTTTAATTGTAATACGGTGGGTGGTTTTTTCCATCAGGTTACGAAGAAAGAGTCCGGCTCATACAGAGCGGTGGTGTCAGACGGGAGAGGAGAGGATGTCAGCACCTTACAGTTACTGGATGACGGTGAGACGTGACCTCGTCACCTGTGAACAAAACAACAATCTCCATTTGTGTGCATTTCACTCGCTGCAAATTTTCCATCCATGACAGAAGTGAGGCGATTTTTTTTTTTTTCCCTCCTCTTATCTTGTTATGCGTCCTCAGCATTCAGCTCGCCACCTCTAATCTTGCATTCAGTATTTATTGAGTGCCAAAAACAATATAAACGTTGTCTGAAAGCTTAATTGTTCTTTTTATTTGCAGAGTATGACAAGCTTCTCCAGCAGCTGAGTAAACAGTGTGGTGAGTTATTCACAGTTGGAAGCTCTTCGTTACAGAGCAACCTTTGTGAAATGTGCCAATGACTTGAGTTTGGACAACAGCTGTTGGGAACAGGATAATACAACTGAAAGCCATGTTAATTAATTGCAGTGTGTGTTTCAGAATATTACTGTGTTGAGCTCCCCAGACTGTGTTTTAAGCTGCCAAGGAAACTAAAATGTATGCAAATAATAAGAAGCTCAGCCTTCTCTCTCTCTGTGCATCTCTGCAGCAACGTCAGCCAGCCCACTGAAGATTGAGAGCACCGCTGAAGGTTTCAAGCTCTACTGCTCACTCAAATACTATATAAGCTACATGAAGACCAGCTGGTACTTCAAGTGAGTCGGCATGCAGAGCCACCACTCTGACCTAACAACCTGTGTGCATCTGCTGCCGAGGAGGAAGTTTTCCAAACTTAACTTATATTCTGTATGAGACCAAATGTAAGTAGGTCATGAATAAAAATGTTGAAAATCATGATGTGCAGGAGCACGTGCACAGAAACACAAATGAAAAGTTGCCTTAAATGTATGATGGCTTCAGAATCATGTAACAGTGTGGACACTTTGCTTACTGCAAGCCACAGAAACACTGTAAACGCCAAAGAAAGGACGATGCACACAGTTCTGTAGAGCTCTGTGGCAGCTGTCTCTCTGGCTGGAGAGGTGCTGTAGTTAATCAACATGGACAAATCATACACCATTAAAAGAAGCCAACACACTGGCCTGACATACAAAACTCAATGGTGTTAAGAGGTATATTAAATTACTGTGACATTTCTTTTCACGGTGGCAAATTCTGGGGCTCATTCACTAAAGTTCAGCCTCTAAAATGCTTAATAAAGTTCAGCCACTAACAACTTTAAAAGTCAAGCATGTAAATGTGAGAGTGGAGACGGATTTTGATCTCTGCATGCAAATGTTCTCATCTGGCAGCTATTTAAAATTCTAGATGAGGCCTAATGTTTTCAAATATATTTAATATATTGGTCTAAATTTAGGATATACAGTATGTGTATAAAATGATTAACAAGACAAAATACAATCGATAAAAACATGGGATCTTGGGTATAAATATCTCACTATGTGTAAACATCACGTAGTTTCAATAAAGATTGGGAACAAGTCGAAACAGAAAATATAACATACTGTCATACAGTGTGAAATCCAACCTTACAACCTTAGGCAAGGCAAGTTTATTTATGTGGCACCACTCAGATGTAGAAATACTATCAAAATAAGACATTAAGAAAATGTTAAAATTGCATTTAGAGACAGTGAAGACAAGAAACGAAAGCAAATTAATTGTTACAGATAGAAAATGCATTTAAAAGATAATAAAAACAAAAGTAAGCAAATAAAAAAAAATCAACTTATTTGAAAGCCACAGTAATCGAATGTTTTAAAGCATGATTCAAACTATTTAAGGAGGGAAATATGAATAACCTGTATGTTAAGGTGGAGCATTACCTAAAAGAGATAGATGAATTTGCCATTATTCAAAAGAACTGCAGTGTGTGTAATAAAACATAATTATTACATGGTTTAGGGTGTAACTGTTTTTTTTAGCCAGGCTACTAGCACCACCTGCTGGGTGATTTAAGTATAGCCATTAAATAAAAAAGTTAACAAACAACTGAAGAAGATCTGACCAGTGTGTTAATAATAACTTTATTTATGAGTTTACAAAGTGATTTGACAGACAAAGCAAAAACAGGACACTCAGGAAGACAGTGTGACAGAAGACCAAACAGAAACAAGTCCAGACTGAGGAGAAGTAGAAAGCAGAAGAAAACGCAGACTGTAACTGCACTTTATTTGCAACTTCTTTTCGAGCAACCTAACCTTCCACTAATCAGAAGGTCAGTGGTTTGTTCCCTGGATCCCCCAGCTGCACATTGAGGCGTTCTTGGTACTGAGTGGGCTGCCATCAGTGTATGAATGTGACCAGTGTTGTAAGCGCTTTGAGTAAACGGTGTTGGTATTTATTCTTTGCATTGAACTGATCCTAACTACTAGGAGCACTCAAAAAGCAGGAGTAAATCCATGACATGCATGTTTTTTTTTAGTAAGGAGGATCTTAAAGCATATGTAACAGTCTCAAAAGGTTTATCTATGATCTCTTCCATGCAGAGAGAAGAGGATTGACCAGGAAGCCAGAACAAAGACTGGCAGCAGCATGCAGAAAGTCTGGATTGAAATCTGTAACCCGACAGAGAACGATAAAGGCAAATACACCTTGGAGATGTTCGACGGCAAAGAGACACACAAGCGGTATCTCGACCTGTCAGGACAAGGTGGGTAGAGATGAGAAGTGACAGGTTGTGTGATATGAAGATATTTATGTCAGTCTTGATCATGGTCATTATCATTTTCAACAGTCTTCGCTGATGCCTTGCTGGAGTACCAGAGGTTGAAGTAAGTGCTGCACTGCATGTAGTGGATGATGATGCGTGTAGCATGGCCTGCTGTGACACTAACAGAAAACAGAGCAGTCAGAGGTAACAGACTTTTATTGAAAACTACTCGGAGAACATCTCAGCGTAGATTGTTGTTACCTGACACTGTGCGGTGTTGTATCGATTTGACCCTCTGTTTTCATCCCTCAGGCAAGCGGCCATTGCTGAGAAAAGTAAGTCACAGGTTATTTGTTATTTTCTGTCCACAACAAGTTTTAAAAGATCCTACAGTGGATGTCAACAGGGGAGTTACAGTGATTTGTTTTGTTTCAGATCGAGCCAAAGTAACAAAGGGTCTTCCAGATGTTGTGGCCATCAGGGAGGGCAAGGTACGACACTGTCTGAAAAACATATTAGAGACACAATCATACAGCGTTGTGATATTACCGTCATCCTTTTGTGTGAAGGAGGTGTGCAAGAATCAGATCAATGATCCTTTCTATGACCCATCATTTCATCCTCTCTTCAGTCTTTGTGTCTGACTTGCTTCATCGACGGTGATCCAGCCCCAGAGATCTTCTGGCTGCGGAACGACAGGGAGATCGTCGACCAGAACCAATTCACCATCACTAAGGAACCCAAGTGCAGCACCATCACTGTCCACAACGTCAACATGGAGGATTCTGGAAAATACAGCATCTTTGTGCGCAACAAGTTTGGCTCTGAAACCGTCGATGTGACCATCAGCGTTTACAGGCACGGGGAGAAGCCTCCAGCAAACGCTGTGGAGATGGGTTAAAAAAGCCAGCAAAATGAGTCAGAAATTAATTTTCTGAAGGGGTTTTAGGCTTGAGATAGATAGATAGTTGACATCCACTCTCTACTATAAAGAGAGGAGTGGAGGTGGATGGATCTATAGATGGTGTGATGGAATGATGGTGGATTATTCATGTATTAGGAAACGTATTGAGCGTGATGAAACTTTATTTAGCATTGGAAAAATGTCCACTGAGACTTAATCAAAAATGTAATCCCCTTTCATCTGCAAACTGTCTTATAATTGAAATACCATAAAAAATTTCATACTCAGGCTTCTCCTGTGATGTAGATGCAGAAATGCATATTCCTGTTTGTCAAACTCCTTTAGCTGACTTCATGGATGTTTGTTTCTTCTTTAATTGAAAACTTCTGACAAAGACATAACACATTTTTCTAAATACATAAGCAATGAAACACACCATTGCCTATTAAGGATTTGCAGTACAGACTTGTTCAGGAGCTAACATTTAGCTAGAAGCAAATCAAGTTAGCAAGCTTAGATTTTGCTTTATAACTTATGTTACAGAGGCAGTCTGCTGACTGTGACTCTCCCAAAATATAATGTAACAGGAGCAGAAGTAGAGGAGAGTCAAAGGCAGAAAACTAGCTCTGTAAAATAAGTTTGTCAAGTCATATCTAACTTGCTAATGAATTAGCTGCCAGCTAGCTAACATCAGCTGCCTTAAGCAGCTGGATGTAAGTTTACTCCAGCTAACATTAGCTGCCATGAGTGAGCAAACATTAGCAGAAAGCAAATCAATTAGCAAGCTTGGATATTGCTTTATAACAACATTACAGAGGTAGTCTGCTGAGGTTGATTCTCCTCTACATGTAGCCCTGTTACATTACAGTTCATTCATCATTTACCCATATTTGATATTTGTCACTTGGTGTCATGGCTGTACTCCAGTAAAAGTTCACACTTTCTCCCTTTAAATGTTCACTCAGCACTCTTGTTGAATCAGATGTGTCGTATATATGTGTGTGTAGTAAATAAAGCGATTTCAAGTGATTTTCACAGGTGTATTTATTTATCGGCACTTACAAATATTATATTTCATCTTAATATTCTACTACTACTATACTATATTCCAATTAATGATCAACTATTAAAGACAATGTGGACTGCAGCTTTCTTTGTGAATGTTTTTGCAAGCAGAGATTTTGTCTTGCACTTAAAAAGCAAACAGTCCGTCGTGTCGTTAACCTCACTACTGGGTCAGGCAGATTCCCTTTAGGAGGTTCAATGGCACGCTGCAGAAAGGTTGCAGAAGTGCTTTAAGTTCATGTAGGATCAAATGTTCCAAGGAGTCCTGAAGTTAAACATGGCCAACACTCAGTGTATGCTTGTGTATGAATTAAATCATTTTCTGATTATGATTCTGAGCGTTTCCCTCCTCAAACACCCAAATGAACCTCACAGTAAACAACGGTCATGATTTACTCTTGTTCCTGTTCTTTCTTTTTGTCGATGTACATTTTAAAAATCTACATTTTTCTGAAGTTCCTGAGAACAAAGTGACAAAAAAAAAATCATCTAAATTAATCTTTGTTAGAAGTTGAGGTTCGGCCAGTCAGGAGTAAGTGAACTCGAGGTTGTTCAAACAGCAGCGATTACCTCAGAGGGGTTTGTTACTCATTAGACATAGACTTTCCTGTATAAGAAGGAGCACCACTACAGTCACATCCTCCACATTGTGTTGAGTTTCACACAGCTGTCACAGCCTCCAGCCCGACTTGGTAAAGGAGAATCCAGATCTTCTAGAAAACATGGACTTCAACGGAACATGGCAGGTCTACGCCCAGGAGAACTACGAGGAGTTCCTCAGGGCCATGGGTACGAAAAACAAACCAGAATACACAGAAATCTATTACCTTTTAAAACATGAGCACGCAGTGGCTATTTTGATTTGCAGGAATTAACACAAACACGTGTGATTTGCTTGGCAGATCTTCCCGCAGATGTGATCAAGATGGCCAAGGACATCAAGCCAATTACTGAGATCAAGCAGAGCGGAAGCGACTTTGTCATCACCTCCAAGACCCCCGGAAAGACTGTGACCAACTCCTTTACCATCGGCAAGGAGGCTGACATCACCACCATGGACGGCAAGAAGCTCAAGGTTTGATTTACCTCTTTTTTTTTGCAAGCTTCAACATGTTTTTAATGTCACATCAGTGTTTAGTAAAGCAGAATTCTGTTATTTTGTGTACAGTGTCTCACAAACTCTATTATCTGTGCCGGTGATGATGATAATGTGCATGTCAGTGTTTTCTTTAAAAGTTTCTTTGCATGTTTTTGAATGTTTGTGATGTGTATTGTCTTCTTCTCTCATTCCCAGTGCATTGTCAATATGGAGGGAGGCAGAATGGTCTGCAAAACCGGCAAGTTCTGCCACATCCAGGAGCTCAAGGGAGGAGAGATGATTGAGGTCCGGTGAATCTTACCAGAACTGAATGTTTTACCTCAATGTATCATAATCTTTAAATATGGTCATTTATACTCCCTTGTCCTCTTTCAGACTTTGACCATGGGCTCAACAACTCTCGTCAGGAAGAGCAAGAAGATGTAAACTGGGCAGTGAAGAAAACCGATGTCTATTTAAATAAAAGTGATGCTTCATACACGTGACTTGCTTTTTCTTTATTGTGCAAACGCCTGTGCACGGCTCTCTTTGCAAAGGCCTACTCCCAGAATGTAACCAAGTACATTTACATTTACTCACTTCCACTCCAAGACATTATGGAGGCAACTTTCCCACTTTCTACTCACTACATTTTTTTTGATGGCTTCAGTTACTAGATATGTTGCAGATTGCACCCTGCATCAGAACCAAAGTCGTGCATTCAAATTATTTTTCTTTTAAGATTTATCTGCAATCTGATCAGAAGAAACTGATTCTGATAATCAGAAGAATGCTGATTATCGTCTAACCATATTAAACTGTTTATACATACATGTAAATATATATATGTATACATTATTTTTACTTTTGATACTTAGGCCTATGTAATATCAATTATTTTAAACTCTTACTCAAGTTCTAACCTGATATCTTTACTTTTACTGAAGTATAACTTTAGGGTACTTTTTACATCACTGCCTACTCCCAACATCTGTTTCACACTACTCAAAATTACTTACGGATATTTTAGTGTTTCACTTGATTGATTGTTGAATTTCTATTTTGTGAATATTTTTGGTCTTGCGACACATTTCATTTGACTTTTATTGCATATCCATGCACAAGCCATGCATATATGCAGCCATATCCCAATATCTCTAACTAAGTTTGAGTTGTGTGTGTATATATATACATCATACATACATATACATCTTATATATAAAGATTTACTGTATATGTATATATATCTTAAATGTTTATATACGTCTTATAGTATAAGTATAAGCGTAGGATTTATAGGATTAAGACTTTTACTCAAGTACTATTTGTATGGGTGACTTTCACGTTTACCATAGTTATATATTAACCTAATATCTTTACTTTTACACTTTTAAGTATAATTTTAGGGTACTTTTTACATCACTGCCCACTCCCAACATCCGTATTAAGTGTGACAGGCAAGCAGTGAACAGGTATTATGCAAGAAAATAATAAAAAAAATTTAATTAATTAATGAAAAATCCAAGAAAATAATGAAAAATGTAAGAAAATAATGAAAAATTTGAGTAATTAATGAAAAATGTAAGTAATCGTATACACTGTAGGGTTGGGGGTGGGGTGTGCGCGCGTCCGCGTCTTTACGTCAGTGAGCATGCGCAGTGCGAGGTGAGCAGTGACCACGTAGCTCGTGTTAGCTACAGTCGGAAGCCTCGGGGTCCAACAGAAAATAGCTGTAATAAACAAATTCACGGCCCTTTTAACTTGAGCCGCGGGTCGTTAAAAATGGCGAGATACCTGAGGCCGCCTAATTCATCTCTGTTCGTCAGAAACATCGCCGACGAGTCCAGGTACGTTGTCGTTTCGACCCTCCGCGCGTGTAGGCTAGCTAACGTAATGCTAGTTAGTTAGCAAACATGTCCGTCATCAACAGAATGTATAACTGACGTCAACGGTGCGAGTTACCGCAGGCAAAGAGGGGCAGAAAAATGTGCGGTAGTTAACGTTTTGACCGCATTTTGCCCCAGGTAACACATTATCTGGTGAAAGGTTGTTAAAAACCGAGCAAGGAGCTGTAGGCTCATCGACGTTACTCGTCTCCAGAAGAAGCTGCTGTCGATACCAGCGACATAAATGGCTGTGGAAGCCCCATGTCCGCCACTTAAAGCGGCAGCGTGTAGAAACTCAAACTGAGACTTTTAATCTTCACAGTATTAATGAGGTAATAATACAAAAACTGAAGAGTCAAGCTGTTCTCAGAGGAACACTGCTTGAAGCTAGAAACGTGGCAGGGTCCGCCACATTTAAACAAAGTCAAACAGTATGAAAATGTGTTGTCCTTTTAAGGTCAGTTTGTTTATTCAGTCATGTAAACAAAGAGAGTTTGTTTAGGCATAAAAATCATCCCTAAAATAGTACATAGTGCACCTTTTTAAAAGTCAAAAATAATGCTGAAAACGTAGCTTTTAAGGGGATTAAATTGTGAGATAAAAGTCATAATTGTGAGATAAAAAGTCAAAATTGTGAGGTAAAGGTCAAAATGACTAGATTAAAAAGTAGAAATTGTGAGATAAAAAGCCATAAAAAGTCTTTATTCAGTTTATTCAGTCTTGAAAACAAAGAGAGTTTGTATAGGCATAAAAATCTTCCCCAAAACTACATAGTGCACCTTTTTAAAAGACAAAAATCATGCTGAAGACGTAGCTTTTAAGGGGATTACATTGTGAGATAAAAGTCAAAATGATGAGATAAAGGTCAAAATGATGAGATAAAGGTCAAAATGACTAGATAAAAAAGTAGAAATTGTGAGATAAAAAGCCATAAAAAGTCTTTATTCAGTCTTGAAAACAAAGTTTGTATAGGCATAAAAATCTTCCCCAAAACTATATAGTGCACCTTTTAAAAGACAAAAATAATGCTGAAGATTTAGCTTTTAAGGGGATTAAATTACTGGATAAAAAGCCACAATTGTGATTTTAAAAAGTCAAAATTGTGGTATAAAGGTCATAATTACTAGATAAAAAGTAAAAAGTTGTGAGATAAAAAGCCACAATTGCTGCAGTTTGTTTATTCAGTCTTGAAAACAAAGAGTTTGTTTAGGCCTAAAAATATTTCCCAAAACTACATAGTGCGCCTTTAAAAGACAAAAATAATGCTGAAAACTTAGCTTTTAGGGGCATTGAATTACTAGATAAAAAGCCACAATTGTTTTTATCTCATAATTATACCATGGGAATATTTTTTTTTCATCTTAAGTTTTTATTCTTTAGCTGGCAGAAACGGGCTTCCACACTGGGCAGTTTAGTAAAGTAAGAAACAATTCTCAAGCTAAGGTTACTGTCCATTTAAATGTTCGAAACACAACATATAGAGAGCATAATGCTTCATCAAACTTGCAACGCTCTTAATTAGAAGTAATAGTCCCCAATAATTTATGCACTGGAAAGTTTCACCAATGTCCTGCTGTTATTTGGGGCTGAACCTGAAGTCATCATAGTGCATCCATGTTAAAAATTGCTAACAGATGAGAGATGGTAGACAAAACACTGTTCTGTTACATGTATAGAGTTTTTTTGTAATCAGTGGTGCTTTTCCGAGACATTTTGAAATGTTGCTGTAATAAAATGAGCCAAATGGTGGTAATTTTCAGGTAACTAACCCCTGTGTCTTTGCCACCTTTGTTAATAGATAATGCATGCCTTTTATGGCTGCTGTGGATGTGTGAAATTGGCTGGCTGGGTTTTTTTTTGTGTTTTTACATTGCCACCTTTAAGTGAGCACACTTCCTTCTGAAGTGGGATAGTAATTGTTTGTTGTCCACAAACAAGTATTGTCATATGCTGTGTTGGCGCCAGCTCTTGTGTATTACATTGCACACTGAGCTCCAGCTACATTCACATGGCAGCCAGCAGAATAAATGTGTTTATTTCATGACACTTTAGGCCAGAGGATTTACGACGTGAGTTTGGTCGTTATGGGCCTATTGTAGATGTCTACATTCCACTTGACTTCTATACACGACGGACAAGAGGATTTGCTTACATTCAATATCCTTTATTCTTTAAGTTTTTGATTTGGAAATTGTGTTTTCACAGATTGATTTTGAAGCATTTAATCTGACTTTTAAATTGCAGCGCCCTCAACGATACCTAACCGGATGTTTTTGTTTTTATATCACACAATTGAATGTTTTTTGTAATTGAAATATCATTTTCTAAAATCTATTTGTCATCTAGTATATTGTATATAGATTTGAACATATTCCTAACCAATATTTCTTCTGTTGTTGCCTTAGAATTGTAAAGATACAGTTCTGGAGACTCCACACCAAAGAAAGTTGAGAGGCGGTTGTAGAATAGATTCAAGCCAAAGACACCCAGGCAACAAGCAGTAGTGGAATTGGGAAAATAAAGAGAGAGCAAAAGCATGAAGATACAAAGAGGAGAAAAGAAAGTGCCAAGGCTTCCGTTTGTCTACCAAAAGGGAGGAAAAGCAAAGTGTTTATTGGGCAAAGACAAGCAGGAAACCTCAAGTTCTTCTGCCAAGACAAAAGATCAAGCTGAAGGTCAAAGGTCAAGCATGTTAAAGGTAACAAGCCAAACATTTTGTATCCTACCAAATCTGATCACCATCAGTATTTGTTTTGTCCTCACAATTTGAAATCATAAATGGATCTTTTGGTTCAGTATTATGTTGTTCAATTACAGACTGAAATCAAAAAAATTTCATTGATTTTCACAGAAATCATTACCTCAAAATAACTGCTTTTTCACTGCACTGATTTAAGTCCAGTAGCTGTGTACCATTGGCTTGAGCGGTTAATCTGTGTTGCAGCTTTTTTTTGTGTGATTGTTGTGAATATGTGCAGCATTCTTTGTCCCACCATTTCAAATTCAAAATAAAAGCCCTTAACAACTCAGCATGTTTGAAGATGTGCGAGATGCAGAGGACGCTCTTCACAACCTGGACCGTAAATGGGTTTGTGGGCGTCAGATCGAGATCCAGTTCGCCCAGGGAGACAGAAAGAGTATGAACAACTTGCATTCCTAACAAACCAGCATACATTTAACTTATATCAAGCCTCATTCAGTATTGTTTGGAAGTATTGAGTTTGGAAATGACTAATGTCCTGATATAATTTGTCTATTTTAGCCCCAAACCAGATGAAGACCAAGGAGCGGCACTCCCCACGCAGTTTCTCCCGCTATGACGATGATCGGGATAGCCGCCGAAGACGGTCCCGAAGCCGCAGCTATGATCGACAGAGGTCCCGAAGCCCCTCCTATGAGCGCCGTCCTCGGAGGTCCGAGAGCCCAAGAGAGTAAGTTGTCGTCACCTTTGTTTTGTTCCACCTACAGTAACTTGAATGCACAGCTTTTTGTCATGTTTGCAGACTTTCTTTGTCAATCTCTGACTCTCTCCCAGAAGTTAGGGAGACAGGCAAATGAATGAAAGGCACCATGAGCTTGGATAAAGTTATGGATTTCCCTAGTTTTCAACGTTGTCAGAAAACATTTGGGATAATATAATATAATGAAATATAGAATAAAGGTCTAGTTGTGTTCAGACATTTTACTGCAGAAAAGTAACTTATTTTATCAGAGAATCAACTCTCAATAAATTAGTCACACAGAGTTGGAATGGAGGGCTGGGCTGGGTATCAAACCTCAATACTTCTCAAATAACGGCAAAAAAATGTTGGTAGCATGTGCTTGGCCAGATTTAGAAAATATCTGAGTACAGAAATCAGATCTAATTCAGGAAGTGCTTCTACCCTTAGACTTTAAGTAATTGTTGTTAAAGTAAAGTTGATGTTGATGCATTGAGCACTTCGGCACATTTGTGTTAAATGAAAAGCGCAATATACACTATATTCTCCAAATTAAGGTACCAGAGAAGTATTGTTAGAGTATCAACACTCAATCTTTTTAATACTCAGCCCTAGAAGTGTTTTCAATATGTCTGAACAGGCTCAACTGTTAATTAAAAAAACATATAGGTTACAAAACTTGTTACATTTTTAAGATGAAAGTCCAAAGCATAGTCAATTTGCTGAGAATTATTTGCACATTAAAACAGTAAGTATGATTAGAAGGTGACATGGGATCACCCATTACAAGATGAAGCCTGTTTGCAGGGTTTATATACTATATTGTGTCTTGTCCGGTAAATCTTTTATGTTTTAGTTCAGGTGTGATCGTTCTCTTTATTTATTCCCCAAAACACTATTAAAAAGAAAAAAGCCAGATAGACATCAAAGAAGACTGACACCTTAAAGGAGCCTCTCTAAAACTGGTTCAAACCAGTCACGTTTATATAAAGCAGGAAGCGACAAACTGCTTGATTATGTGATCTCATTGTTCTCTTGTCCTGGCTATAAGGTGATACACCTAGTCCTGATAAACTAGTTTCTGTTTTTGTTCTCTCTACAGATCTCGGTCCTACAGTCGACGTAGACGGAGCAGAAGCAATGAAAATGACAAGTGAGTGAATTGTCATTCCAGTACCTAAAATAAGCAAGGAATGCACACATTTTATTATTAAGTTATGACCATCCCTCCAGGTACAGAGGTCCTCCTCGTGAACACCAGAGGACTCACCGTGAACCAGGCTCACGCAACCGCTCTGCGTCCCGCACCCCTTCACCCCCCAGATCCAAGTCCAAAGGTAAAAAGAGCCAGTCCAGGTCCCACAGCCCAGCTGAAGACTTCCAGCCAACCTCCAGCTCCCAGAAACCATCTGTGGGACGTTCTCCATCACGATCCTACTCTAGATCCCGGTCGCGCTCCCGTTCCAGATCCTGGGCTGGACGCAAGTCTGGGGGGCACTGACTGTCTTATTCCTATTAATCTGAGGATGTTTCTGTTAAGCTTTTGACTACGATAACTTAAGTGTTACGCTGTGTTTGAATTTGTTTTTCATTCAATTACTTGCCAAAGGGAAGAGGGCAGCAGAGATATTTTTTAGCGTTATCAAAATGTTTTTTTCCTAAGTGATTGATGAAAAGCACAGTTGATCCCTGGATGTCTTGGCCAGGTCATGTTTTTTTTTTTTTGACTTGTGTGATGATGGTAATTGAAAGTTGGAGAGAAAAAGCTTCGGTTTGGAAACTATTTTTGTATTTTTTAGTTGGCAATATTTACATACGGTTAACATGCCTGTCTCGATTTGGTACCTTTGTGTATTCTGTAAACCTAAATAAAAATTTAACTACAGGCCCTGACTTACCGATATTTACCAAGCTGGCCTCTGATGCCTTGTTCAGTGGCATTTGTTATTATACAGCAAGCAAACTGTATTCTTTGTAGCTGTTAATTGCTGTGGCAATGTATAAGGAAAGCAGATGTTTGCTGCCTAATACCTTGTCCAGTATTTCATGTGACAGTATGTTCAAGATTAGCTGCATTCATTTTGTTCAGTGAGTGAAACAAAGTCAGTTAAATATTTTAAGTGTTCCTTAATACTGTTACCCTTGTTTTAATGGTGTTACTTAGTATGTGCTTTATCAATAAAGAAATAAAATCTGTACTATGCTCCAAAGACCTATGCTTTACTGTGACTTGTATCATGGCATAATTCAACCATACTTCATTATGATAGCACTGAGGACAGAAGGTCTATTACTGGGCTATACAGATCGTAAAATACACTGAACATATTGTAGAACCAGTTAGAAGACATTCAAGCAGAGACAAAAGTAGGGGGGAGGGGAAGGGATTTATTTTTTCTTTTTGTTGTAAAATTTTGTCATCAATTCACAGAGTGCATTTTCTTTTCTCTTTTAGAAACACCAATTTATACCAATCTTAAAAAAACAGGGCATTTTCATAATCTTTAGTGACATTTCATCAGTGGGACAAATTAACAGCCAATTCATTACAGGTTACACATTTTAGAATAAGGAGACTGCCATGCATGACTTAATCAGGGCAAGAAAATAAATTGTTAACATGAACAACCAATAGAAGATAGTACTCAAACAGCATGGGATCATGTTCAGTTGTCAGCTGGCGGAAGAACAGCTGACAAATGAAGATGGTTCTGATGTAAACATTTGGTCAGTTTGTGGCATTGCCACCTAATGAAACTAGTCAGTTTCAGCATGAATTTAAACTTAGGCACAAACAGGTCAACTCAAGATTAAAAGCATCACGCTTACAAACTGTAAGCACATTCAGAACTCAAATCCATACATAAGCAAGTCTCCTCAAGAATCCAATTGATATTTTGTTGTAGTTTTACGTATTATTTGCATTTAGCATCTTTCACCCTACACTGCATAATACAAAACAATAAAAAACATGTGCAAGATCTCTGTAAAGATAACAGTGCAGGGGTACTGACAAATGCTATAGGCAGATTTTTTTAACAAAAATATTCTTCAGTATTGAAGTCAAGACACGTCCTTAGCATGTCTTATACATTCAGTGTTATTACTAAAAATACTTTTGTCACACAGGCCTCAAACTTGGCCTGCAAATGTACATATGCTACAAGTACTTTATACATTTCATTATTTACATGGCTCTTGAACACACTAACAAGCTCTCATACTTTGTTTTGTCATCTTTAGGCTGGCCATAAACAGCTCCAATTCTGCAAGGGGAAAGCAAAGACAGCCTCAATAGAGGATTGAATCACAAAAATAGAGAATCCATAGGGAGATAGTCGATAACGCCTCCATCATCTCAATAGCATCCTGGCCTGTAACTTAGTAAAAAAAAAAAAAAACATGTCTGATTGCAGTGCAAGAGGGTCAACAAGAGGCAGAGGCAAGAGGCAGAAGGTGTCTGTTGATTATGGGATGGTCAACCACAGTGACCTATTTTGTAAACATAAACACCAGCCTCCTGCCTCATCTTGAGTCCCTCGGGCCACTTCACTTCAGAAACCTTCCTCAGCTCGGCCATACCTTGCTTACAATGCATGCAGCCAACAGGACCATGTCATGTGACTTAAAAAAGTGAAACTCAACAGTCCCACATAAGCCTGGCCCTCTTCCGCATGTTGAAGCTGCTGCACTGTTCTGAATAGGCTGAGACAGAGGAGCAATAACAGTACTGATTGAACAGATGAACGGTTTGAAGTGACCTAAGGGACTCTAACCCATTCACCACTCGGGCTGGCAAGGTTAAAGGGGCAGTGGCAACAACGCCAACCACACGATGTCCCAAAAAATGAAAAAGAAATACAGCGAAAACATTGCTTTGGTTACATACAGCACTTCATACATCTTTCAACCACAACATAAAAGGACTTGTACAAAATAATGCTATGATAGAGTGTTGTGGGCCTCGGACACGTACAACTCCTATAGTGCATGTGCGCACAGCGCAATAAAAAAGGTACAGGAGTTGACAGTCCAAGGCCGGTGTGCCATGGTCTCTTATTACCCTTCAGTCTGAGGTTATACTATTGACCTGTACTTACTCACAACAGCTTATTACCTCCAGTAAGATAGGCTTTTTCCCTGCAGAATTGCAGTTGAGTGTATTTTACATCGCAAACAAGGGACGCAAAACATAAGAAAAGAAAGTGGGCCCTAGTCAAAAAAATGCTACAAAATGTGAGTTTGCTTTAGCACCGGAAGCTTTAGAGGTAACTCTAAAGAATCATAAAACCTATGTAAATGAAAAAGCATGTCTGTCCACAGAAATGGACTGTAAAAGTGTTGGGAATTTACCTGACCTATACTATATCCCTTGTTTGAGGAAAAAAAAGCACACTCATCTGCTTTGATAGCCAACGTTAAAAAGAACAAAACAAAATAGAGGTACAAAGGATAATCCAGTTTATCATTAGTCACAGAAACTGACTCCACTAAAAGCATCACCTACCAGCAAGGCTCGGACGCTGTAATATCTTCAAATAGTGATTTAAAAAAATTTGTTGAACAATCATTCACAGCAAAGATTGCTGCAAATGCTTCCCAACACTTAAAAAGGTCAATCTAAAAACAGCTAAAAGTGTTACAGCACTGAGGTGTTCCTGGTGGGTGCATGCCCTTTAAGAGTCCCAGTTCATTGGCTTTTTTTAAAACGATCATGTGAGGGTACCGCTCTCTCAGGCCTGCACCTTGAGGAGGCTCTTGAGCTGGAAGGCCATCATCTCCCTGTTGTCACAGGAGCCCATTGGGAAGGACACCCAGTGACTGGGGGGTTTGGGCAACACGCTAGGTGAGGGTGGCTCGCTGAACTTAGGCCCTGCATAGCTCGGACTCCCCTGGGTGGCCAGCAGCGTGTTAAGGTGAGACACTGCACCCTCCCAGTTCTGATCATAGTTGGTGGCAAAACGGACAGACGCACTCTTCTCTGCAGACACGGCCTGCCGCGCCTCTGGAGACCTGTGGTAGGCTGCGCCTTTGTCGCTCCGGCGGTGGCCATGGTGGTGAAGGCCCCCTACCCCTCCTGCTGATACCGCTGCTCCGTTCTGGTCACGGCTTCTCTGCTTGGCCCGACCAAGTTGATGGTTCTTCTTGGCCAAAGGGCGCTCAGGGTGGGAAACTGGAATGTTGTATCTCTCTCCACCTCCCATTATGCTGCTGCAATGCGTGTCACCTACATGAAGTAAAATATATCTTATTACAAAAGTGCACTGAAATCCATGCGATCTGCCTGTGTTTTTATTCTATTGATTGGCAAGAGGAAAGCTAGTCTGCACAGACACACACACACACTCTTGCACCGCCCCCGCTGAAAACAAGCACAGAGGGTTACGTGCAGAAACACCAGACAGCCAGGCCCCCGCCGCCCCTCCCCCACACGTACACACAACCTGGAGCAAAAAACAAGCTCCGGCTCACCTCTTTGTTGTCAGAAAGCAGAGATCTCTCTTCAATCTTTCGCCTCCGATCGGGCCCCAGGTCCTCGAAGTAGTTCTCAGTCTACTCCTCACTGCACGTCTGTGTCCAGCAAGATCTGAGGTTTTCATGTGCCAATGAGCGTTGTTTTGCCGTAGAGCCGAGCTGAACATCAACTCACCTCGGCACACGATGCTCCAAGAAGTCGTTGAAGACCTTTGAGGGCGAAATAACATCAGTTAGAAATGCTCGTATTTAACTGTGATATAACAACAACATTGAGGATGTTTGTAAACAACGCTTGTTTCCTTCCAGGAGGGAGATGTGGGTATCAAATTGCGTCATTGCAAAAAAAAAAAAAAAAAATCGATTAAAAGACCAAACAGCACACACATCCTTTCTTGATAGCGGTGTCGTTATACAAAAAAAATGTGCAAATGCTGGCGATCATCACAACGTTACATAAGAAAACTGCGACATGTTATCCCCACTTTGTTTGTGAGCCTCTAGCTCGGCTTCAGTGCAGCGGGGCTTTGTCCTGCCAAGAGGCTTTGTGTTTACTCGGTTTTCGGTGCCAAAAAAAAACAGCTAAAATGTATAGCGTACATTTTAATTAAACAAACACGAGTGTAAAAATTAAGTAAATTACGCGTCAACTGTTTTTTTTGGGGGGGGGGGTCACACTTCCTTGGCACCGAACCAAAACAAAGAAACAGCGAGCTCAATATGGCGACGAGACACAGAAAGCGATTCCTCTTACCGACTTCCTCAGGCTTGGTAGATGAAGCCCTTCGTCAGAGAAAAAAAAAAAACACACAATGTTGAGATTAGGCCTTTGAAATCCGTCGGCGGACTGCGTGGGAAGCACAGCGAGCTATATTTCCCCCCACAAATCCGTCTCCTCTCGAAGCTTACGTGGTGTTAAAAGTGGCCGTGAGGACGCCACTTCTCTCTCCCGACTCCGTCTGAATTGCAACAAAATGGAATCCACGGCAGAGATATGTAGCTCGTTCTTACCCCGAGCTGACCAATCGGGCGCCGAGTACGAACTCGAACGGCCAATCACCGGCGAGGACGGCCCGACGCATTCACGGGGCTGTTGCCAGACCGGTGACGTCAATCGCTGACCCTCCTCTCCTCTCCTCTCCTTCCCTTTGTTGGAGCTCGGGGTATTTCCTGAGAGAAGTGAGAAAACAACAGAAAGCGACCACTTTCCAACACTAAAAAACCCCACGTTTTCACGCTAGATTACACCATATAACAACCGCACCGGTTGTGTACAACTTCATATCATCTTTGACGGTTTGGGGGGGTGAAGCTGATGTTGTTTTTGTGTTATGTAATGACAGTCCCTTCGAGGAAATCAGGTAAACACGTAGCAAGTTTGGATTTAACGACATATTTAACATACTTTTCTACTCATAGGAGGCGGTTTTGTGGTTTTACAGTTCCTGTTTCTGCAGCTTAAACCAGTTGTTCTGTGTGAAACAGCTGCAACAGGCAGTAACGATAACACAACAGCTCGCCTGTGGGCTGCCCATCCCCCCCATCTTATCTTTCCTTTTGCTAAAACAAAACATGAACCGTTTCTTCAAAAGAAACAAGTTTGTTTTTTAACCCTTATATCATTTTCCAACTGGTTAAAGACTGGTGAAAGGAAAACGGGGAAGATAAATGTATATTTTTGCTATCTTTTAATTGATAGTTGATGAAAATACAGGGCAGAGTATAAAGTTAGTACCCTTGGTGCTTTAATCCAGTGAGCTTAATACAAAGGCACAGTTAATACACCAGGCTATATCAGAGTTAAAGGTGCACTATGTAGTTTTTCTTAGAAGTGAAAGATGATTTTTTTTGTTATGCCTAAACAAACTAAATAAACAAACTCTCTTCTTTTTCACGACTTCAAAACTAAATAAACTGACCTTAAAGGACAACACAATGTCATACTGTTTTACTTTGTTTATATGTGGCGGACCCTGCCACCTTTCTAGCTTCAAACTGTGTTCAGGGACCTTATTTTCCTCCGAGAGCAGCTTGTTTATTCAGTTGTGGAAAAAAAAAATATTTCTGAGATTGTGTTATTACCTTTTTAAAGAGGCACTAAGTAGTTTTGGTGAACAAATTCTGACTCAGAATTTAATATTTATAATATTAATGAGGTAATAATCCAAACTCAATATTTATTTTTCCATAGCTGAATAAACAAGCTGTTCTCAGAGGAAAATAAGGTCCCAAGATCACTGTTTGAAGCTAGAAAGGTGACAGGGGCCGCCACATATAAACAAAGTAAACAGTATGAAATTGTGTTGTCCTTTAAGGTCAGTTTGTTTATTCAGTTTATTCTCTTCTGATTTAAATTTATTTCCCAAAACTACATAGTGCCCCTTTAACATTCCACTATTCAAATAAGCGTTATAAATCTGTAGTAACATCTGGACAAGGCATTTGGGGTATTTAAGTGTGAGCCGTCCTTCCCCTTCTGTTTTGTTGATTTAACCGAGAGCCAAATGGTTTGCAATGGTGTCATGGAGAGAAGATGTGTGTGGGGTCACAATAAAAGATGAGTATAATTTATAGCAGGTAATTCAGCAAGTAAGAGTATAACAGGGCATGCGGGGTATGCACTAAATTTAAAATTGAAGACTATTTTAAGCATTTTCTGACACTGTAAGTGAACTCTTGAGTCGTAAAATTGTTGTTTAAAGCTTATAACTTAGCCCTTACATGAGTTATTTTGCTGTGCCGTCATTTTATTGAAATACGTTTCTATTTGTGATTGGGATATTGCCACATCTGCCATAAATGCAGTTCCTACTTCTACTTGTCTTTATAAGGTCATGGATGATTCTTGGCTCCTTCAGTTGGTTTTATGGTAGTCTGCAGGTCCAAGTCTAAAGAATACAAAACAACTTGAAAGATTAACTGATGTCTAAGTCCACGGTCAACGTTACTTTCTCTGCTAGGTCGTTTAAAGTGTCTGGATTTTAAAAGAGTTGCACAACAGCGGTGTGCGTCAGCCAGCGCTCACAGCTGAAGGCCGTGGAGGGACACTCCCCAAAGCAAAGCAACCTTTGAAGGGGGCTGTGCCGATCAAGAGTCAGCTATGTAAGGAAAGTAGGTCACGAGAGGCTTCTATTGGTCGCACTGAACATAGGAGGTGGACAAATACCCATATTTGACTGGTCGCGGAGGTTTGCAGTAAAAAAAAGTTCATTGAGATAGAGAAAGTCTGGCCATCCTGGAAAGTGGGGTGGAAAATATAACAGCGGTGCACAAAGGCTGCCGAGGCTCTTTTTTTCTCAGTAAGACAGACTGATACTCTCTCTGTCTCACAGGCAATTTACAGAAGTTATTCGGTATGAACAGTGGAAAGTAAGTGATCAATGGAGTTTCACATGAATGTGAATGGCACGAAATGTGTTGTGAAACACCGCCCACACACAAGTGAAGTGGGAAAGTACAGAAGCAGAGACAGTTTCACACCAGTCAGCAATTAGTTGAGCCCATATGCAAGACCTTTTATTACACCAGTAAACACATTCAAATGAAATGTCTCCCTGTTGTTGCCGAGTCTTTTTTTTTTCCATGTGTATTTCGGTGGAGGCACAGTGACATAACACCAAGGAACCTTGAATGCACTTCACCCCGTAATAACATTTCTGTATACAATCTTGTCAAAGACACACACACGTAATCCACGTCTCTGTCAATATAGAGGTGAAAAAACAAACCTTAAATTGTGGCAGATTCAGAAGTCGAATATAGACCCAGTGCCTATCCAACCTACCCCTTTAACACAATATTTAATAACAATCCTCCTTCAAATAGGCCATAAGGCAATGGAGACTCAAGTCTTTACAGGCCCACAGCACACTGACAAAGCTGTGCGATGGATCACTTCACATTTTGATTTTCAGGTGCTGAGATGTTTAGCCTTCAGGTGTCTTTACCAGCTGCAACAGCGTGGCTGGTATTGTTTTCACTTTGTGAGTCTGTGTGTGTGTGTGTGTGTGTGAGTCTGTGTGTGTCTGGGCAAAATGTGGTCCTGGAGACACATATTCTACCCCAGAAGGAGTTATCAGTACATTGCCAGGTGTTTATATGTGTGTCTGTCTGTCTGTGGACAGATTTTGTCACCGCAACAGCGTCACAACCACACAAGATGCAGTCAGGAAACTTAAAAGGTGTGTAGTTGTAGTTGTAGATCAAAATGAACGCTGAGTTTGAAGATGGGTGTGGTCCAAGCAAGAATTGAGGAAGTCAAGAAGCTTAAGAATTAAGGATGGGTCATGACGTTACTGAATCTCGCTTTGGTGCCAGACTGTGGTGACAGCTGTAGAATCACATTTCAACCGAACATATCTACGTCCTATGACTTCTGAGGAAGAAATGCTCCCAAAAAAATGAAAGAACACACTTCAGAGAGTAGGTTAACAACTGATTTTTTTATCAACACGTCGTTCCTTTCTTCAAATTTGTGTAGGAAAGGCTCCCGTTCACAGTGAATGTGTTTCTCCACGTATCTCACATTGACTTAAATAGGTGTTGTCACCACAGTCTGGCCCCAAAGCGAGATTCAGACTGACGTAATGACCCTTCCTTCTTTTTTAGGTTCCTCGTAGGAAGTGGGGAAGGGGCCCTCACCCGCCCACTTTACGCCCAGGGCCCACATTTATTTTAAGCTGCACGTCACACAGTTTTGCGTCATTCCCGTCCACTTTGTGAGTTTGGAAAAACAAGTGAACTTTAGCATGTTTAATGTTGTACATTCCTTGTGTGAAATGAGGGAATATTTTGGCAAAACACTTATAAATGTCAACCTGGGTTAAAAGTTGACCATGTGGTGATGGTTGGGCATATTGAATAAATCTGGTACTGTTCACCTGTTTCGTGATACACACCAATTTGGCTTCACAGCTGGTGTGTTCCCATGACAAGATGCTATTGGACATCAGTACAAGCCGGACCATAGCTAGTAGTGCCTACACTGAGGTCGAGCCCTTGCTAAGTTTAGGCGGAGTTCCTCTTCTGCAGTTAATCTTACACCTAGTGGGTACTCAATAACTTGATTGCAGTATTTAGCGATTTTAGATGTTTGACTACATGGAAAGAAGTTTATGTTGAGTAGAAAGAAGGTAACACTTTATATAATGGGTTGAACTTTTCACAATAATTTCCTAGGACATTCTGTGGAAAAGAAACTATATAATCGTGTCCTTATTTTATTTTAGCAAGACTTAACTTATACAAACAGATGGATTTTTTAAAAATTTTATTTAAATGTCCTTGAAATAAGTGCTCCATTTTATTTCAATGTTGCAGGAAACATTGAACATCTTACGTAAACATTAAGATTTAAAAATACAAATAATTGAATCATTTGGAAGTGTCCCGAGGACAAGTTAGAACAAGTCGGCACAAGTCCCTCATGCTCCTTTATAATGTAAATGGTGAATGCTAAAACAGCAGTCATGTGCTCTACAGTTTGCTACTTGACTGTTGTAAAAGGCAAGAGTGAAAGGAAAAAGAAAATAAACATGTTTGTTATTTGTATCTGATTATTTCTGAAGGTCTTTACATTTTGAGTCTTAATTTACATACATCTGTAGTTTTCCGCTTTAATCTCCCCATTTATAGTCCGTAATGCAATGTATAATTCATTTCATTTTTAATTTCACTATTTCATTACATTATTCCAAGAACCAGAGTAAATAATTAAGCACTATTAAAGCATTTAGTCTGGAGTAATTAGATTTTGGTTTGATCTGCTCATTTTTCTTGTGTTTTTCACATCAGTGATCTGATACTGCCGTCTGAAGGTCTGGCAATCTGGAAATGAGCGGAAATATTTTGTAATAGATTCAACCCCGAATCCATCTGAAGCAGCAGAGTGAGCCCTGTGATGTGTGTGTCCCCGGGTGATTTCTAAAAAGGCATCGTGTAACAGGATGAGGTAGTCCAGCTGATAATCGAACATTTCCGGCTTGATTCTGTCCTGGGGTCTGTCTGTTCTGTTCAGCTGCACCTGGTCAGACAGTGACAGAGAGTAAATCTTATTGGAGCTGGGCTGTCTGCTGCTAATCACATTTCCGTCCCTCTGGTCTGCTGGATCTATCAGGTCAGAGGAGGGGAGGACACAGCCAGTGCACCAGACATCACCGTCTTATAACAAGACCTTTTTCATTCATTTAATGCTATAAACTTTTCACAAAACATCTCTTTCTGACCCCCTTTCTTTGATATATTTGTTAGTCCCAGTTACTGTTTTATTTAGCATACTTTTCTCTAAAATGAGAGGCTAAAATAGGATGCTAATTCATTTCAGAATGCCTAAGGTATGTTATTTTATGACCTAAATTGAGTTGTTATTGAAATATTAATGGACGTCATTTTTACCAGAGGGGCATAATCTAAATTAAACAGTCTTAATTGATGAGGGGACTGCTTGTTGAGCTCAATTTACAAAGAATAATAAAGATGAAAAGACTGAACAACCTTTAAACCCATCGCCATCATTATGATGATCACTGCCAGAGTCACTCATAATAGTTCATGCTAGCTTAGCATTGCCCCCTGTTGTGCTGCAAGTAGAATTACACGCCAGACCCACCCACTAACTGTAGCGTCAGGTCAGTAATGTAATATAAAATAACGAAAATCCTGAGGAAATTGCACTGAAGGCTGTTTTACACATAAGTTTAAAGATATCTTTTTAAAAATGTGGAATGAATGAGCATGTATTGGTAAAACAAAGAGCCTGATTTCAGGATAAACTAGATTCAGGATGTCTAGAAAAGGACTGAGGCAGTAAAAGTTTTTGCAAAGGAACAGAACTGTTTTATCACATTGTCTTTTCTAATGTGCACGCTTATAATCCTCAAATTAACAAAGCAGACATAATTGAAACCTCTTTTTTTTTTTTAGCATCTTGCCCGTCCTGTCAATCCACCAAAGGCGAGCAATTAAGCTATTTTTGTAATCCTTCAAGCAATATGTTATAAAAATAGCCAAAACCATGTGATCTTAAGAGGAAGGGGTCATTGTGTGCACGTGTGCTGCTAGGTACTGTCTGTAAAATGAAGATGAGTGGAAAGTAATTAGCAAGAAGAGGTGGTAGGAAAAACATGCTGCTGCACGACTAATTCAAAGACAAGATGTCTTTAGCTGCCTTGACATGTGAAACAAGGTTGTTAATATGAGCGTGAAAGCTCGTTCTGGACCTTGAGAATGGGAGTTTATGCAAAATAATCTTAACTCAAGGTCCACTTAGCAGGTTATTACTGCATCAGGGTTTGAGCAATGGATTCACAGTAGAGCATAATTTAACAACGGAAGGTCACTTTATTTACATTTTTCAAATAAAACGCTGCACGGTGCGTTTTCTTCCTTTATCTCTTGGCATGTTTTTCACACTTTGCACCCAACACCCTAGCACCCTGCTTAAGTGCTCTCCTCCCCTGAGTCCCTCCTGACCCTGTCTGATGGAAAAGCATCAGTCAAGAAGGACACCAACACTCAGAAGTGTGTGATCTGTGTGTAAATGTTTCACTTAGTCCCTATCACCTCTATCAAACATTTCAAAATGTACTGCTTTTACTTTATTCTCAGTTTCATCAAAGAATCCAGCTTAAAACCTCCAAAAGAGCATCATGTAGGCTCTTTCATGTCCCTCTCTATCTGTCTGTCTCCCTCCCCCTCTCCCTCCCTCATGTCATCACAGCCAACCTCCTTATCTTCTCCCCTCACTCGCGCTCTTTGCCACCAGTCAGGTCTGTCTGTGCGGTCATGCTGTGGTCGTTTTGCTGCTCAGAGGCAAATAATTCAGATCTACAGTAACAGGAAACCACTTACAGGAAAGAACACAAGGTAAGTTATTAAAATGCAATTTTAAAGTCCAGTAAAATACATTTAAAATGTCCTTTTTTAAATGTAAACTGGCATTATAGTGATGTTTAAATGTTTTTATAAGAACATATGTTGCTTATTCTTGTTCATCAGCAGCTTCATGAGGTGTGCTTTCACTTTTGACCTATTTTATAAACCTTCAATCTTCTACTGCTGCTACAAAATATGAGATTTCAAGCATGCATTTGTACTACTTGTGACAGAACAGCTTGTGAAATTTTGCAAGAGTGTGGTTTGATGCAACGGTGTCTCAAGGGGTTATTGGCACATCACATTTCAGCGCCACTGTCACCAATGATGTGACAAAAATGGAGGCATGTTTTTTTATATGTATGCGCCTGCTGATGCTTCCTTGAAGAGGCAATCATTTCTCCGAGACTGGCTGGCTCTTAAGAGTCAAAACACAGCACTCTGTCAATCAAGATTTCTCACCACGAGGGAGCAAAAAAAGAGCGCCTGAGGTGGTGTAATATCCACAGTGCATGCACTCATATGGCCCAATTGAGAAATATTGTCACTCAAGCTTTCTGGAAAGTAGTTTACCTCTGCCATTTCTGCTCGAATGTGCTTTTTCATGAGGAAGTGTCATATTTGCGAAGAATAGTGCAGAATAAAGGCGGGGGAACTGAATGAAGGACATAGTGACCTGACTGGGTGGAAATGTTCCCTTCAGAAATCACTCACACTGCACCATAAAAGCCTACTTTCCTTTCATTTTAGTAGGGTTTCTTTTTTAAAATGTAATGTACTAAAGGTTTCTTTACCTTTTCCTCAAAGATGACTGATTTATTTGACGTGTTTGGGTCATCTTTTTCCCTTTTACAAACTGTGCGAGCAATTACAGGTCACCACCACTCCCATTTATCACATCATTATTTACTTTAATCAAATCCTCTCTTCTCATCAGCCTCACACACTCAGTTTAATCTATTGATTGCGTACAGATGATGCACTCTACACAGGATTGTTCATGTCTGTGGTGACCTTCACCCACCGATTTAACAGATTTGTTAAAATACAGTCCTCTCGAATGCCAAAAGGGGGCAGCCTTCGTTCTGTTACATATGGTAATAGCTCAACAACAGGCTGTTAAGTTGATCTCTGCATTAACTGGATGCATTTACAGTAAAATCACTGCCAAAGTGAAAGTGGAAATACGAATTAAATATTAATACTCTGGACTCTGGACAAAGGATGTCTTGCAGAGAGTGGCAACTGATGTTTATTAACCTTTGTAATGGCTTAATGAATGGATTATAAAGTATTTTATCATTTGTTAACAGTGAAATAACCATTAAATAAAGTTTAACTGACTATACATTTACCATTTATTATTGATTGTTATTATAAAGCGTTACCCACATGGCTGAATCACAGTAAGGACACATATTAAGCTCAAAAACGCAACATGAAGTCACCTCTCCTTTAGCTGTTTATGACTTATTTTCAACCACGATCTATGGCTCCTTGCAGGTATCTCTTCAGTATCAGCATCATCACATACGGTTAATGGTCATGGTCTGTTTGCCCCGACCTCTAAATGTGTTTCTGTTCTGACTCACAGATGTTAATGCGCCTTAAAAGCACTAAGTCCAATATTGACAAAGAGAGAATAAGTCCTCACAATTTCTACATTTTCTCCACAGGAAGTTGCCTGTCTTACCCACTTCATGTAAAAGAGAAAAAAAAGACTCAAGGTGAAGGTTTGTCATCAATCAAATCTTTACATGATGAAAATGTGTCATTTTATATATATATATTTCTTGTAGATGTTTAGATCCTGCTGGATTTGTTCTGTCTTGTGTTCTATCTTAGGTCACTTGCAATCACATTTTATTGTAATTTTTTACAAAATGCAAATGTTTTCTTTAAATTATTGTTTGTTTGTTTTGACAGGAACTGTTTATAAAATGTTTTTTCAAGAATACAATCTCAGACAAATATGTGCCTAGAAGTAAAGGTCGTTTCTGTTGTGTTGTGTTGGGTTCTTTGTTTTTAACATTTATAACTGGTGTTTTGTATGTGTATTATTTATTTATGTATTTATTTTTGGGTGGGGAAAGGAAGGACGGGAGACTCTAAAGACTGGCGGGCCAAATAGGAGCCTTTTTTTGTCAGGTAGTTGATGAATGTCATATGTGGATAAACAAGAGTATTGTGCTTGTGTAGTTAGATTAAAATGATCGATGTCAAATATTATAAATGTATGTAATGGCTGATTGTTTGCTGTCATACTCTACCTAACCTCCAGTATTGGAAAAATAAGAAAGAAGTAAAGGTAGTACTGAAAAAAGTTAAAGAAACCGTACATTTTTTAAATTCTTTCCTCTTACTAAGTCTTGTAATATTTGTGTTTATCCAGGAAAAGTAACAGATATAAATGACTTATTTATTTCCTAATTATGATCTTGCCCTGGCCCATACAGCTGAAATGGAGGAATGGGAGGTTCCCACTTCTTTAGGACCCACAGAAGCCAAAGAGAATGTCTCATCACCAATAGGTACAGTGTGCGGCCTTCAATATATACAGTGCCTTGCTTTTTTTGAATCTGAAATGTTTCAAGATAACGGGATTTCCAGCAAATCTAATACTTGCACGGACACCAAAGCTTCATAAGTGGTTGCGAGACCTTCTTGATTTTAAGTAAACAAAAATATACACAGCGTGCCTAGAACTCAGCATTTCACTCACTTCTGTGAAGAAAACAGAATCAATTTGTTATTTTTAAAGTTTAGATTATTATATTAACCTTGAAAAAGTCACACAGGATAAGGACCTGATCACCAGCTATATTCATAGAGCGTTGGCTTCATTATCTGCCAATCAGCCTCGTCCTCTGTTAGAAAATGACGCAGTTAAAACAACCAAAAGGGGGATTTCGAACACTGGCCATGCATCAGGGAGAAGATAACACTTAATTTGTCAGGAAAAGAAGCCTGTGTGAAGGTGTGTATGTTTATGGTGTTTATAGATCTGTTTGTGTTGCTACATCAACTGTGTTCTCTCAAATCCCTAAGACAAATTTCTCCTAAGGGAGACCATAAAAGATAATCTCCTCTGATCTAATATATAACGGCTGTGGTAGTTTTAAACTCCATGATACTGATACTTGTGTTTTTCTCCCAGTTAACAGGTCTTGTGAGAATCTGGAGTGCTACATGGTCCTCACGAAGGCAGAGAAGACAGCCATCGGCTCCATCTGTTTCCTGGCGGGTCCGATCACTCTGCTGGAAAATGCTCTTGTGTTGGGAGTCATCGCTGCCACAGCCACCCTGCGGCAGCGGCCTTCATATCTGTTCATTGGCAGCCTTGCTCTGGCTGACGTCTTCGCCAGCTGCTTCTTCACCACCAGTTTCCTGGACTTTCACCTCTTTCGCCGCAGCGATGGCCCCACTGCATACCTCTTCAAATTAGGTGGTGTCACCATGGCCTTCAGTAGCTCAGTGGGGAGTTTACTGCTGACCTCTCTGGACCGCTACCTCTGCATCCATCAGGCCTCCAGCTATAAGGTAGTGCTGACCCGCCGGAGAGCCATGATCAGCCTGCTCATCCTCTGGAGCGCCACAGTCATTATCTCCTTCTTGCCTCTGATGGGATGGAGGTGTCCCACAGGGCTTACTCCACCCTGCTCACACCTGTTTCCCTACATCAACCAGGGCTACCTGGCCTGCTGGACCAGCTTCATCCTGGTGCTCCTGGCTCTCATTTTAGGGGCTTACGCTCTCATCCTGTGGAAGGCCCACCGCCATGAGTCCTCCATGACCAGCATCCAGGCAGCAGCAGGGACAGGCCACGCCCGCATGAGGATGGATATCCGGCTGGCACGTACCTTTGGCCTGATCCTGCTCATACTCGTGGGCTGCTGGCTTCCTGCGCTCTCCTTCATGTTAGCTGACGTCGCTGTGCTCCTGACCCACACCCAACAGAGGGCCTTCGCCTTTTGCAGCACCCTCTGCCTGGTCAACTCTTCAGTTAACCCATTGCTGTATGCACTGCGCTGTCGAGAGCTGAGGGTCGCTCTGCTGCAGTTGCTACACAGGCTGTGTGTGATCGGGAGGTGTAAAAAGTCCACAGGGGACTTGACCCCAGGGATACCCTCCACTGAGGACAACAACTGTACTGCCATCACCGAGGATGACATGCCCAGGACCAGAACCACCCGACTTAACTCGATCTCAGAAGTGGTGACCAATCAGCAGCTGAACATCAGAAAATGAGTCGAAAATCAAGTATCACTTGTTTCATTAACTGAGACAAGTCCAGTTGCCTACGATACAGCACTTAGAAATCAAGTAGTATCTGTAGAGATAGAGAAGTGTCTGTGTTTATGGCAGCGTGCTTGGAGTGTAACAAGAGACTTCAAGGAGAACTTCACTGTAGATCAAGAACCAAGGGCCTCATTTATAAAAAAAAAAGTTAGATTTATACGTGAGCTTAGTCTGAAGATCATTTCTGACGGTGTGCTTATGTTCGATTCATAAAAGTTGATGAGAATTAAATCCAATTTGTTACTTACGCACCTGTGAATCTCAAATCAACTTAAAAGTGCAATATATAAGAATTGACCTCCTGTCGAATTAATTCCCCCAACAAATACGGCCAGCATGCTGCTAACTGCTGCGAACTGTATTCTAGTTCAGTGGACTGAATAGTAGGTTGACAAAGAAAGCCAAACACAGCTTGGGAGTGTGTCGCCACGTTGTTCATAAAGCTCATGCAAAGTTCACCACAGACTTGGACACATTATGCAAGTAAACTGCAGTACGCCTAAGAAGCAGGAAAATCACTTAAGTCGAGTCTAGACTCAGAGATAAGGTCATTTCCACGTCAAAGTAAGGTTTTTATAAATAACTGCTTGTACCTGGTTTTCTACTTAAGTCATACTTAAGATCAAAACTGATCATGACTCTGTTTTATAAATGAGGCCCCAAATCTTATGAGCAAGATTCACTCTCATCAAAGTATTAGTGCTAGCAAATAACTTTACCTTGCCTTTATGATAGAGGCTGTTGTGGCAACATAACTAAAATAACAGGTAATCAGCAGAGACATGGACTCGAGTCACTGTTTTTATGATGTGCAACTTGACCTGACAGAAAATAAACAAATTGAGACTCGACCTGATGACCTGACCTGAGACGACTGACTCCATTTTTATGTTTGAGTATTAGATTTATTTGGGAGTTGGGAATGAGACTTAAAAAAAATACTTTACCTTTAAAAGTGATGGTGAGGTAATATTTCTAGATTGACAAGAAATTAAGAAATAAATAAGCTTTTATTAAGTTATTTGATTTTTTTGTTTGATTACATTTATTTAGTTAAATATCACTTTTTATCATTCAAATGTAATTAATCATCATAGTTTTTGAACAGGTTAGAAAAATTGTGGGAAAACATTATTAGATTTGTACTATTACCTCGTCCTTTCTCTTTAAAAAGACCAGATACTGCCGGTTAAGACTGCAATCTTGAGTAACGAGAGATCTAACTTGATTTGACTTGGACTTGCTTAGGACTTGGACCTAATGACTTGAGTCACACGTCTGGTTATCAGAAAGAAAAGTCTATAAAATGTAGTGTGTTTGTAAAACAGCTGTTGTCATTGTCACAATAAGTATGACTGACATGGTATGATTATAATTTTTGTATTTTTTTGATGAGCAGACGAGCTTCAGACTAGAAACAGATTCCAGTAGAATTAAAGCCTCTCATCTGCAGACATAGGTTTAGGCCAGGCAAACGGCTTTGAGGTGATGTAATGTGGCCCTCTGACCCGTAACCTCTCTGCCTCACATGTCAGTGCTTTAACACTTTGACTTCTATCACACACACTGTGTCCTCTGAACTGAAGTGCTGACTTAACTTTTGGCGTTCAGAAAAATGGATTTGTTGTGCGTATGCCTGTTTATGTGCAAGGATTTGTGCAGGAACAGAGGACCCTGTGGGTCGCCTAACCTATCTGCACATGAATGCCAGGACTCCACAAAGGCCTCATGCACGGGAGGATTTCACACAATGTTCACCGCATGAATCCAAGCAGTGTGCCGAGGTAAATGGGACACATGCCAGGAAGAGAACGAGCACAGACACTAGAACACTCTTTGCAATAGTCACAACTGGCAGCTGTGGTAAAGCACATGGATTGACATTCACTTAAAGTCACAGGCACACATAGAGCAACGAAACAGAGAATCACAGAAGTCTTACAACGCTTGTTGAACTTAGGTCATCGGTTACTAGACAGAACACATGTTTCAACCACTGTATCTTATAATTAAAAATAATACTTGACCATACTCAATTTTGACTCTTTATGTTTCTTTTCAAGCAAATTCCAAAAGTTAATCTTTCTCATCTGTCATCCTTACTGTGAAGTGACAGAAGAAGTCAGCAGTCTGGTGTTTGCGATGATTTGCAAGAGCCGTTTTAATTATGTGTATGCTCTATTTATATGGATGTGGGCAGACTAACAAACACTTCTCAGTATAACGCAATATGATTCAAAACAGAGTACAAAATGATCATTAAGTTGGCAATGGATTCATTTTATTCTTCAAAATCCTACATATAACAAGAAACAACAGTGGTGGATGTTAGTTAATGTAAGTCCATTTACCCAAGTACTCTACTTAAGTACAATTTTGAGGTAATTGTACTTTAAATGCGTATTTTGGAGGCAAATGTCGTACTTTACACTCCACTACTTGTATCTTAGACCTTAAGTTACTAGTTACTTTAGAGATGGTAATTTGTTTAATTAGTTGTCATTTATTTTATCAGTAATCAGATAGAAAGAAACACTGATTCCAATAATCAGAAAAATCATGAATATCCGATCTGGTAATCGGCCAGTCGACCCATAGTATACATGTATACACCAGTATTGCCAGAGAATTACTTTTGATACCTGAGTACATTTGATATCAGATACTTTAAAGACTTTTACTCAACTCTTAATATGCGTGACTCTCACTTTTACCACAGTAATATTTAAACATAATCTTTACTTTTACTCAAGTTTGACTTTTGGATACTTTTTACAACACTGCACTACTTTTTACAGAGGATGAGGAAAATATAATTTGTGTTATATTTTACAGAACTGCATATGATGGCTTTTTGTCTTTTAACACTCCAAGAAATGATAAAATGCCACCTTGACTGATTTTGTTGAATACTTTCCAGCACTAAAAACTAAGTACTAACTACTCTATATTCTATTTAATGAGACAATATTGCTTATATTTACCTACAGTAATCTATTATATATTAACAAACCAAAACATGATAAACATGATGATGTACATCGAGTTGTGGAGAGAGCGGCACATACGCAGCGCATCGATGGGTGTTTCATTACAGGACAATGCCAGTTTAAAATGGGCGACTCAAAACAATAGACAACAGTGAGTGTGTGACTGGTGATGTGACACAAAAGGAAAGGTATGGAGCGTGTAAGCCAGATAATATCATAAAGTCAACTATCTCAATTGAATGTTATCATGCAATGCATTGAAAACACTAGCTCTTTTCAGTGACAGTGTTTGGTGTAAGGTGACCAGATTTCTGAAATGAAAACCGGGGACATTTCCAGTTTTACGGTCAATATATCATTAAAATATCCAATGTCTGTGTGTGTTTCAATGTTTCCAAAGTGTAGAGCAGTTTAATCTACAGCAAAACATCATATTATATCAGATCATCATATGCGTGGCTGTCAGAAAATGAGCCCTGTTTTCAGATTTGTGATGATGCATTTTTCAGCTAATCCAAAAAGGGTTTATATGGAGATAATTAATTTAGGGAACATTTCATTTTCCAGTTTATCACAAACACTCAACATGAACACAGCTGATTCTCCCTTTACAGCATGAAAAATTGTAATCTGAAAAGCGACTGGTAACTAAAGCTGATAAATAAATTGTATTATATAGAAAGTTACATAAAATGAAAATACTCAAGTAAAGCACCTCAAATGTGTACTTATGTAAATTAATTGAGTAAATGCATGTATGTATAGTGTGATCAAGCTCTCTTTAACAAAACTTTTCTGCTCAGGGACTCCAGGTGAACATGAGCATGCAGCCATGCTGGGTCAATGTAAAAAGGTATCTATCTGGGTAAATGACATATCCACATACGTTATATTTAGATTGCAGAGAATGTAAAGCGTGCTATTTGTTGATATGCGGTCGGAAAATAATAAAAATCTGCTTTCTACTGAAGGAGATTAAAGTCTAACATCTCCTCGGAGCTCATTTTTAATCTACTTGATTTACCTGGGCACCACCACCAGACGTCTCGTGAACCTTCAATTTGAGTTCAACGGAAAGCAATCAGCGAACGACAGCGGGGTTGGCCGGCAGGAAGACGCAGCGTGAAAAACGACAAAATAGCGTACAAAATCGATGCCGATTCCAGTTTGTGCTACGTGCTGCGTCATAAGTGTAAGTATTCATAACAACTGCGAATCGAGGACGGCGAAAGATATGAAATAAAATGTTTGAGGTATTCGAGAACCCCCCCTGTTTCCGACAATGGTACGATCCGCCATTGTGACGTTTTAAAAATTCAGCAGGCAGGGTCGGCAGTTGGCTCGGTGCTCAGAGAAGAAAATCCGTTGTTGTGGAGAGGAAGAAAGGCTCGAGAAATCCGAGGACCGCAAGACGGACAAACCACGAGTGTTATCCCCCCCATTATTGTGCGGGTCGTTTTTTCCTCCAGCTTACTTTGTCGCGTTTTGTTTAGCTAAAATGGCTTGTGGAGCTACGTTAAAGCGGTCGATGGAGTTCGAGGCCCTCCTCAGTCCCCAGTCTCCCAAGCGGAGAAGGTGCAATCCACTACCGGGGACTCCTAGCACTCCGTCCCCGCAAAGATGCAACCTCCGTCCCCCAGTCGACAGCCCAACGCACTCGATGTCTCCTCAGTCGATCGGAGGCGAACACAGGCTCACCCCAGGTATGAATTTAAGACCGAATTGGTATTTTTTTCCTGCGTTTCAGGGTGGGTGTCATGGGGGAGGGGGTTTGGGTGGAGTGGAATGGATAGCTAGCTAGTTGAGAGAATCAGAATGGGGGTTGGAGGCTAAATGTTAGCCTAGCTAAGCTAACGTCAGGAAGGGGAACGTCGCCGCTAAGTTGCCGACACAGATCGTTTTTACCTATCGTAATAAATCAGTAGACGCACAGAAGCAAGAGTGGATGTGTAACTATATGTATTTGTTGGTGGCATCTTGCCAGCTCATTGTATTGTAGCACAGTAAGCTTAGTTAGCATCCCTAAACTACACATTTGCTAATGAAAATGTTGCATTCAAAGTTCTCTCCATAGCTAAATCAAATAGTATTTCTTGCATTTGGGACATGAAATATCTTGAATACCTAGCATGTACAATCTGCAGCTGTAGTATGGAATATAACATTACATCTGCTCACTGAAATATTAATTTTCAAACTGATGGGATTAAACAAAAGAGCCTCTCATACTTGAACACCTGGGTGACAATCTATCCTGTTGGCTCTCTTGAGAAGACAAATGGCATCACAGCAGCAGGCACATCATTGCAGGATGTTAATTAGGAGCTGCCTGGGTAATGTTCCTTGGCTTTAGTGCCACAATTGTCTAACACTGAGGTGGGGGTTACCATCACGCACCACAACCATTTCTTTTTCCTCCTCAGGCCTGGAGGGCATTGTTCATTTCCTTTATGTCTGTACTCCACACTCCCATTGACTTGGCAAGCTCTGCTGTGAGTGTTGGACGGGTGTGGGGTGCACAAGTAGACACAAGATAATTACCTAGATGTCTTCACTGTGATCCACTGAGGCTTATTGTATGTGCCAGTCACTCCGATTGGGGAGAATGATAGCAGTGGGGCCTAATCCTTACGCTTTTTGAATTTTAATTAAAAAAAACTGCTGGATGTCCTTGAATTTATTTGATCACTTCATTGCTGTGATATGTGAGAGGATTACAAGATACTAGACAGCTGTACTACCTGTGCTAAGCTATGCTGTTATCTCCTAGATTACCACAATGTGCACCCCACTGCATATGGCACAGCATTTTATTAAGCACATGGTTGCTTATGGTGCCAGTTAGTCCTCCTCTTGCTATAAAGTGCATCGCCGCCTTCCATCCTACCACTAATTGACAATTCCAGTGACAGTGACAATTGGCAAAATGGCACCAGCCCACCAGCCAAATGTTGGCAGAATATAACACTGGCTGGTAGATTTTTAAACAAAATAATGAGCTACTATTAAGTGGCTGGTGAATCTGAATATGTATCAGTCAGTGGCTGGTAGTTGTTCACATTTAATAAAGATAATTTCCCGTCCTGGTTATGAAATTCACAATGCATAGATGCATTCCTAAACCAGTTTTTATTGGCAAGTGACTGCTTGGAGAAGAAGTGTTATGATTTAGGAGTTCTCTTTCCATCATACTTAGAAGTGGGGTAATGGCATGTGTCACATTTTCAACTTCTTTCCGTAACATAACCAACCATGGCTGAGGCAAATGCTATGTTGCTGCTGCATCACTGTCAGGCAACAACCTCCCATAGTTCTGTGCTTCTCGACTCTCAGGTTTCAGTTGGCATTCTTGATGGAAGATTTACCTGAAATATGAAAGTGCAATGTGAGCCATAAGGGAGGATTATTTTCATTAAAACAAAAAAATCTAACAAGAGCCCGCATTGTCCCAAGTTTCCTACTGCCAGTGGTTCTCAATCCTTTTTGAGCCACGACCCCTTAGAAACACAAGCAAACAATGTATAAAGAGCGCTCTTTAGTGTGTGTCTCCAAACACAACTTTTGTGCATACACACTCTTACAAAGAAGTCAAAATCTAGTTTAAGGCTAATTATATCACTGGACCTGCCATTGTAATGTAAAAACTAGTCTCCCCAATCTAAAATATGTAATTTTTATTCAGACGCCCAGGCTGAGAATCAATGATATAAGCGACACAGCACATTTTGTGAGAGCTTTGCAGAGAGCAAGCATACATACACACTCGCACAATTTTAGGTGTTGATGGTGTCGCGTCACAGCTGGCTTCCTGTGAAATGTATTTATTTCTGCTTCTGGTGAACTCTGTAACTCATTTTGGTTAGCCAAATCATTTCCTTTGATTTGGAAGTGTTTTCTTTCTAAGGAGGTACAGGGCAGTCCTTCGCAGTTGCAGATCCTTCTAGGTGAAGACATATTTTCTTGCTCCAGATATTGCTCACGCCATTTATGCAATCTGACTTCCTTATCCTTACAAAGCGGTATTCATATTGCAGCTATGTTTATGTTGGTACACAAAATAAATCATTAGTATCTGTATTTTCCAGGTTGTCTGGGCCGACATTGCTTATCTAGCCTGGACTTTATGTTAAGAATCCAACCAGCCCCTTGTGCGTTCCATTTCTTTCGGGGCCTCTCTGTCGAGCTGACTTACAGCACAGCAGCTGCAGGGGTGAAGTAATGTAGATTTGTCTGCTGCAGACATGAGGTCCAGATACAAGGTATTCTACTCACCTTCACCCAGAAAGAGGCCCCTCCTGGGACTGGCGCTGCAATCCTGCCTTTCTGCTGTGGTTTGCCAAGTGAAAGCAGTTTTGTATTTAGCAAAAGGTCAGCTGTCATCCCTCCCACCCGTCTCTACCCACACATGCTTTCCAGCTAGTCAGGTTTGCTTGTGGTGAGCAAGGCTGTGTGTGCAGGCAAGACACAGGGATCTGACACTGCCATGGTATCTTTAGGTAATTATTTCATAATGTAGATAGGATCACTCAGCCTGTTCTCATCTACCTCATTCTTTGAGCTGCCAGTCCGGGCTTGTGCTTAGGTCAAATTTTCAGTCGGTACAGATGAGGCTGGTGTTTTCCTTTTTTGATATGGTGTAAGGTTGAAGGCTGGCAGATCCTTGTTCAGGCCCTAAAACTGGGGTCAGGCTACAGTTCCAACTATCCTGGGCTAAACTCTGCCTGCTGGCTGGTCAGGAACTGTACATTTTCACGTTACGGAAAAGATTTGTTGTGTTTTCCGTCTTGGTTGGCACTGACGCTACATTGCTTTTAACATATCCAAACCACTTTTGTATGACTGACGCCGTATTACCTTTCTTCTCAACAATTGACTCGGCTTTGAGGATAAGGCATGTTCCACCACTACTGCTTTTGTGCCCCTTGGTTCCACTCATTTCATTTTCATTTCAAACAATGGTTTGCGTTAAAAAACGGGTGTGCACTTTATTTGAAAGCCCAAAGACTGCAGGCCGACTGGCTGTCGCATTTATTTCTGCTGTGTGATAGGCTGCTAGATCTATCCATGTCGAGTACAAAATGATCCCGTATCGAGATGGTTTTATGGCCCAACCTTAGTTGCTACCTCTAATTTCTGCTGTTTTCTAACAGTGGTCACTCTTAAATTCTTCTCTGCAGAAGAGCAACTTGACCTGTAATACATCACAAGCTACCTCTTGGTAGTTGGGACATTCGAGACCCACCTCCCCCCACATCCTTTAGTGGTTGAGGGTGAAATGAAATGAGTCAGCTTTGTTTTTCTCCCCACCACCATGTCCAATCTATCCGGCCGATCTCCCTTTCGTATTCACTGTTTAGCCTGTGCCTAAGCCTTTTAGCCAAGGCTTTCTCCCCTGTGCTCCCCTGGCTCCCGGAAGTCTCTGTGATTGATTGCTTGGCCTGGTTGTGGCAGGGTCATTGTTGCCAAGCAACGCCCACAGTTGAGCTACTAGTAGTTGGCAGAGCTGGAAGTGACATGCAGAAGGAGAGGGTTTTCACTCGCCAGTCAGATGTCCAACTACCTTGAGTTAGAAATTGCCTACATTTAGTTTTAATGAATGCAGGTTTCACCTCTTTGATTCTGAGGATGTACGTCCAACCAACTGGACCCTTCAAATGATACTGCTGTCACATGTTTCAGTACAGTACAGTATGTTCCGTACAAAATGCTAAGTAATAGGATTAGACAGTCATACAAAATAAAGTTAGTTTTGGTTTAGTTGTCTCCGGAGATAGTATCTTGCTCTTTCTTGCTGATACTGTCTTTGTCACATTTCTAATAGAGGTATTACCCCAGGAAATTGGTAAGCGGAGGTGGTAAGATCTGCAAACCTCACCCTTCGAAACATAACAAACATCAAGAGACACAAATGAAAGTGGAGTTGTCTTATTGATATTATCTTACTTGAGATTAATACGTGTTGTTGGAGTAGCATCACTGCTTGTAGACTTCTGCTTGCGTGGCAAATTTATTTCTTTAAATGTCCCCTGATTGTGACTGCCTGCTAACATCATCTTTCTCTCAGATAATGCAACGTGCTGCTCCGATTGATTAGTTGGGGACTGTATTTTTTTCTCGCATCAAATCACACACTAAAAATGCCAAGATTATCATAGCCAGTTATTTGATTATTATAAAATTCTGCATAATACAAATGTATGAAAATATAGATAGATGCAGCATAGGAATCAAACCTGCTTCTAGTCAATTTTTATTAATCTACCGACTATTTTGCGAAGAATCTGAGCTGAAGGTCACAGCTTCATTGTTTGCTTTTCCAGACCTAAATTCAAAAAAGATGTTTTGTGTACAATGGTATAAAACAACGAAAAACGGCTCACTCAGACGTGAAAGACTGGAACCTGTGAATATTTGCCATTCGTCCTTGAGAAATTACTTTTAGTTATTGTTGATGAATTGTTCTGGAAATCTACTAATTGTTTCAGGCCTAGTTGCAGCCTCTTTGTGGGTTGGGACTGATGTTGTTCTTTCTGCAATGACACGGCTTTATTAAGAGTGAAAAGCCCAGTGGTAGCTAAAGAAACAGAGAGGCCACATACTGCAGGAGGAGGGGTCTAAATGCATGACCGACATGGTTTTCTTAAAATGGCTCTGTGGAGAAGATCCTGCTTTCCTCACCGTCCAAACAAGCTTACTGATGAGCAGGGTGAAGTGGCAACATGGCCTCCAGCTCCCTCCCCACCCAAGATAAATGAGGCTCGGCTGTCCAGATAGAGGTGCAGCATGTGCAGAGACTTCGCCTCCTGTATGTATTGTATAAAGATAAAGTCCCTCGTTTACATTTGGTTATCAGCTGTGGTTGAGGCCATGGTGTTTATGTCTTGTTTTTCCCAGGACTTTTTTGAACTTTAACCTTATAATAAGATATGTGTGGGCTGACTGTGACCCACGTCTAAGCTGTTTTGACGCTGGACAGCAGGGTCACATAAGGTTCATCCTGAGCAGGAAAAATTGGCAATAAGTGGCTTGCTACTGTGCAAGAAAGACATTTTTTTGACCCCTCATAGATTTATGCATGTTTATATACTACCTTTATTATCTTTATTTTATTGATGTCCATACCTGCGATTTTTACATTAATCTATGAAGTATGATTTTAGGGCTACAACTAATTATATTCTTTTTATTGATTGAACGCACAGTCCATTCTTCTGCTAGGGCTCTCTCAATCAAAACAAAAGACATAAGTAGTGTGGGATCATGGGAGTTGCTGTCTTCATTCCTAACCAACCACCATTTGATCATGAAAATCTGTATGATTCAGGCATCTTTACTCACGATTTGTTCAGTAACGTTCGTTAATTTCCAAAAGTTAAAGCGGCATTCGAGGAAATGAAACACACCTTGAGTAAAATTGTCTTTCTCTTAGTTAAAGCATTGTTGGAAACCTTTGCAATTAATGTCAGTACTCAACAAAATATGACAACGGTGTAGTCATTTTTAGCCGTTATAATGCAGAAATGTTACACATTTCTACAGCCCATCATTAACTTGACTAACAGGTTAATTGTTAAGTTAATAAAACATTAGGTGGTGAAAAATTCCATTTGCAATTTTCAAGAGTTCATGGTAACATCAGTTTGTTTTGTCCATCCATCAATCCAAACCCCCCCCCAAATGTTAAGTGTTTTAATGACGTTAGACTAAGAAAAGCAGCAAATAATCATAATTAAAACCTGGGCCCATCTAATGGTTGCCATTTTTAGTCTGAAAAAGTCATTATTTTGGTTTTTGTAGACTTCTAAGATGATGAAAGCAGCAATCTTTGTAATACAAGAAAGAACCAAATTCACATGACACTTGTCATGGTATACATAATATATATGCTCAATGTTGGTTTACAACTACAAAATGTCAACGGTTAGTGGCAGACACTACCCCAAACACAAATCTTGGATGTTGGAGCTTCCTTTTAATGTACCGACACGGACAGGCATCAAAAAGGCATTGTTGAGCCACCGGTACAATCAAAGTGAAACAGAAATTTAGTGTGTTATTACAGGCAATATGACAGGTGATTGTCACAGCGTGCAAAGAGAAGTTATCCAAGAGCCTTGTTCACTGCGCCCACTGAGATACTGGTGAACCGTGCTGGCATGTTGTTGTTGTTCTTTTATCATGTAGGCTTGGGTGCCATTTTCTCGTTTGCTTTCTGTCCTTATTTACAACTTGGCAAGATTAAATGATTGTGATACCAAGATGCAGGCAGTTCGGAAAGAAAAAAACATCCTCAATCATGTCACTGGATGAACAACAATTTACCAAAACTATTGTTCTTAACATTAAAATAAAGCTTTTCTATTCATCCTAAATGGAACAACAGATCATCTTAAGTACATGTACTTTTTGACCTTTTCATCACAATGGGAATGGGTGATGAAGTAATGTGATTTATCAGGGTGGTACCCATACAGTATGTAGTTGGCCAGTAGCTGTACTTAACAGTTAGGCCACAAGCACTGGTAATCAAGTTTAGCATTTAGTGAGTCCTGTTATACATCATCTGTATCTCAAGGATCATGTTGCTTTACTGTACATCCACAAAAAACCCAAACATCTGTTCAGCCACTAAACAGCTTTGTAAAGAACACTGATTTATGCAGCAGCCTTACCAGTTGTAGCTTGGCATGATGCAGGCGTCATGCAAAACGTTGGAAGAGAAGTGAAAGCGATACAGTCACAGGATCGTAAAGTGTGTTTTAAGTCGTGTGTGTGTGTGTGTGTGTGTGTGTGTGTGTGTGTGTGTGTGTGTGTGTGTGTGTGTGTGTGTGTGTGTGTGTGTGTGTGTGTGTGTGTGTTTGTTTAACAGCTGTAGTAGGTATGTTACAAATGTCAGTGTTTCACACTTGTACTTCTGTCGTGTTTTGTAACCCATATTAGGTGTGTGAGAGCACAGAACCGTTCATGCGGGAATACAGTTGTTGTGGGCGTGTGAAAGAACACATGAAAGGCTTGACTAATAAAAATATAGTAATTTCATTCTTGTAATTATTCACTGTACAACTCACTGAATACAAAACAATATTCTGGGACAACTACTACTGGATTGCCTGAATATATTTGGACAATCAAAATAAAGTGTTGAACAGAGACACATTATTTTTTTTAAAAAAAAAAATCTTGTTAGTTTTGCAGGTGTGTGAGCAAAGGTTTTGATTGCTGCTGCTTGGATTTCATTACAACTTGCATTGTTCAAATTAAGTGAGAAAGTTGGGAATGCATTTGCTTTGGCAGCCCACTGGGAGCGCTGCCAAACAATTGAAATATTGTAGTAAGCCACCATGGTAAAATGGTATGTGACAATTGGGTGTTTTCTTTCCTGGTTTTAACACTTTCCTTGTTTCTGTTTGCTCCCTACAGAGCAGATCTTCCAGAACCTCCGTCAGGAGTACAGCCGGATCCAGAGGCGGCGGCAGCTGGAAGGGGCCTTCAACCAGACTGAGGCCTGTAGCTCCAGTGATGCCCCCAGCCCCAGTTCTTCCCTCAACGCTCCCAGCTCCCCACCAGGTAGGAGAATTTACTGTTGGCCGTACACACACAAACTGTTGTCTTGTGGTCAGGCACAGCTCTCATGTGGGTACAGGACGTTTTTCCCCATTTGAACTAGATACTAAATATGTTCAGTTAGGGCAGCTGTTAATTTATCTAGGTCTGACCGTCCAGTTATAGAACTGCCTATTTTTAACTATCGAGTGCAACATTTAGTCATCATTTAGACCATTTTGGGTCTTTCTGAGTGCTTTATGAGTGTGTTGGACCTCTGCAGGTATTTTTACTGCACAGGTGATCAACTTGTTTCGTTGTGGTTAGCAAGTCCTATAACATGAAAGGGACATCCAACTAAGACATCAAAACCTTCCCAAAAAAACAGCATTGCATCTCTGTAAGCTTTGTTTAAGTCAGTGCAGTTGCCTAAACACTAGTTACAAATGATAAGGTCATTCATCCTGCACAGTCTGTCAACAGACCCACATGAAAAACCCAGGTCTCAAGAGACGGGCTTCTGCTGCTCATCAAAACAAACACAAGGGCCAAGAGATTGTGATTCCAGATGTGACTTTAGGGAAAATTTGTTGTTTTTTTGTGCCAAATCCAACCCACTCCGGTCATGGAGATGTCTTTTTCATGTGAGAATGTTTCTACTATTTTCATCTTCTCAAAATAATGTCACATGTAATGGATTTGTTTCAGATGGAACTCCAGTTAAGCAGTACTTTCATGCAAGCATCATATCTGAAATGATAATAAATCAAACTTCTATGACTTGCACCAGTGCCATAGAATAATTTACTCTACTGTGATTATGTGAAGAGTTAAAAAAAAATCAAAAAAGGAATGATGGAAGTTGTCAAATGGATAAAAGTCAAAATCACTGAAGATTAAACCCAAAAAATTAAAACTGCAGTTCAATTATGTACTGAAAGGTCCATTATCCACTTACTGCTGGCACCTGAAATGTGTTCGTTTCAGTCCACTTTGTTCCTTCATATTGACAGACATGGTACATTTGCTTTTTGCTTCTGCTCCTCTTTGGGAACATATTTGTGCTGCAGCAATAGTGGTGCAGTGTTGAGCACAATTTGGCAGTTAGAGAGCGATATGTAATCCAAGCCCCAGTCCTTCAGGCTCCTGTGTTTTTCCCCTCTCGCTCTGCAGGATGGTCTCATAGATCACACTGACTGCACTGTTACTAACCCGGCCTCTTTCTGTCTCTGAGACGGCCATTAAACCTTCATGCTCTGCCATCCTCGCCTGTGATTTACAAACATTTTAGTCTGAACGGCTCGTAGCAGACCTCAAAGACCACTGGGTAAAGAATCGTTTAGCTAAAGTCGGCTCCAGTTGCACCGAGACTGAGACATTGGGGACACTCGGAGAAAGAGCTCACATTAGTGCTGCATGACCCTGTTGGCTGGCAGAGGTGAGAGACGACAGGAAGCAAAGCTGTAAATTCGCACCTGGCTGAACACCTATTTCTGGAGAGAGGACATTTCTGTCTGTGTGACTTATGGCTGTGCTGCAGATGTGAGTGATTCAGCTGTTTCTTAGCTGATCTGATGTCGTTGTGTTTCTCAGGTGCCTCAAGGAAGGACCAGCCGTCGTTTACACTGAAGCAGGTGAGCTACCTGTGCGAGCGGCTGCTTAAAGACCACGAGGAGAAGATCCGGGAGGAGTACGAACAGATCCTTAACACAAAACTCGCAGGTAATGTACATTCCTCTTTGGATATGAATAAAGCTTGAGTTTTTATATCGGCATTCACATTTCATCTGGACCGCACATTTTACATTCTGGCAGTGACGTACAGTAAATGTGCAATAAGAAACATCCTGCCTCCTCCCTTTATGAATATCTTTTCATATTATAACTGATAACATCTGCAGCGCTGGCACCCGTGGCTCCCTCAGAGTTTATATATGCCTCTAAATGCCAAGACTGTAAACAGGCAGGGAACAAAAACCATGAAGACGGAATGATTTTATTCAGCAGCAGAAGTAAAACTATATTCAGACCACATCCACATTTAGTTGGTTAAAGTCAAAGAAACATCTTCTTGGCCCTCACTGCCCACTAAACTGGCATTTTTGTGACCCAAAACTGAGATTTTCCAGAGACTATAAATTCTAAAATGCTAGCTTAGCGTTATGATGCATACAGGGAGTCTGCCCAGTGACAGCTGTGGGGGGGGGGGGCACATGGGAGTAGACTAATGTTTAGAGGACAACTTTTAATCTTAACTTTTTCTGTGATCACTTGTAAATGTCAATGCAGGTGATCACACCATATAGCTGTCGTTATTAAGCTCCGTTTATGTTGACTTTGTCAGACATCTTGATTGTAAAGTAACAGTTCGATCAGCGCAGCAGCTTGGGTAGATGCTAACGTAATATTCATTTATTTGGAACGTTCTGTTTTCTTACAGCAAATGCAGAAAACTGTTAAAAATGAAAACGGCTAAATAGTGAGTTTGACTGTATTTTTATCACAGTATAGATGAAAACAGAGCTGGAGGAGACTGAACAGAGGTTACAGAAGCTGAGACTTTGATTTGCATAGTTTTGTTGTTTTACAGCTAAAAAGTGGCAGAGAAAAGGAAATGCAGCCATTTTCCAGTTCTGCGCTGTGTTGCACCAGCAAACGTGGCCTCTTTTCAACATATTTTTAACTTAGCAGAATGTGAAGTCTGTCCGAACATTTTAAGGGTTGCACCAGCTCAAATAGTAGTATACGTACCCTTTTGGTTGTTGTTTGGTAATTAACATTAGCTATTTTGGCTGTAAGCCTCTCAGCTATTGTGTAACAAAGTATTCAAAGACGAGTGCGGGGATGAGAGACAACACAGTAATAAACACCACATTAAGAGTAGCAGTGTCCACTGATTGGCTTCAGGAAGTTGAAACATCATTTTCTGGGACAGTATTTTAGTTGGTTTGGACGTTATGCCAGATTAGTTAAGATGAACCTTACATCTCTGTGGCTTCAAACATCAACACGGCTTCAGTATCAAACCAACTAGTTTCAACATATTTTTAGCGTGCAAGAAAGAACTGTGGACAAATATATTTATGAAAAGACCTTTTCATTTTCACATGAATACTGTGTCTTAAAGATGAGATGACTCGGTGTAAATGTCGTCTCAGCTTTCTGCCCTTTCTGTTGTAAAATCTCCATCCTCACTTTCTTCTTCCTCTCTTTCCAGAACAATATGAATCTTTTGTGAAATTCACACAAGACCAGATCATGCGAAGATACGGCGCCCGGCCTGCTAGTTGTAAGTATCTTAAACCACCATTGTCTTCAGAGATAATCTGTCAAAGTGTACATTTCTTGTTTAATCATCCCTACTATGATTTTAAAAAAGGTTGATCTGATTGTTACCGTGTCTGACCGCAGCAATCATCTACAGTATCAATCATTTTCTGTTTCAGATGTCTCCTGAACTCACACGATGAGACCCCCGGCTTCCTCTCACAAGATGGCTGCTCTTCTACTGCCCCCCTCCACTTGATTTTCATTTTATTTACCAATTTTTTCCCCCCTCCTCCATCTCAAACTATTTGGGTGCCATGGTTTATCCTCTTTTTAATCCAAAAGTTGATTTCTTACTTCGAAACTATTGCTGCTGGCCAAAAGTCAGAAGAATCTGAAAGATAAACAATGTATGAAGCCCAACCCTTTTTTCTTTTTTTTTTTTTTTGCCCTTTTCCTTGTTGATATACTCTTTCTGGAAATCCTGACTAAAGCAGATCTGTGTCAAATCTCTTGCCGGCGCTGTAGAAAAAGCTTATTGGCTCATGTGATCATCCTGTATAACCTTTCCAGCAGCTGTATTTAAAGGCTCCTGCTTCTCACGTTGTCCCACTTCTTCCCCTCCCTCCCTCCCTCCCTCCCTCCCTCCTCACAGCTCTTTACCTGAGAATGTGGATTTTTCTCCCTTTTGAAAAAAATAAAAGTTCTGTGATTAAAATCTGCTGTCTGGGTTGTTTTTTTAATGTGTGTTTTTAGCAGTAACGGAAGTTGGCGAGTCGACGCGGTCCTGGAGCTTTTCGATTGTATCACATGATCTTCTTAGCCGATCAAGTTTAGCCAGTTGTCATAGAGTTGTAGATTTTTTTTTACATCTCCACTAACTGAAGCCAGTGGCTCCCAAACAGTGTGCCGTGAACCATAGATTATTATTGCAATACATTACTATACAACAAGTAATGAATTAGTTTTGAAAGCTTTTAGGAAAATATTGAAAAAATAAACGTTAAGGGGAGATTTTGCACTGCTATGAAGACAGGTGTGCTTTGAGATTTTGGCTTACCCCGTGGTTTAGCTTGTGCATCGGAGGTTAGTACAACCACTACTGTAAGCACCTACTTTGCAGGACTTTGCATTTTAGCTTAGAGAGATGACATCAAATGGGATGAAGGTGAGTGAGGATGACATGCAGCAAAGGGCCACAGGTCGGATTCAAACACTGGGCTGCTGCGGTGAGGACACAGCCTCTGTACATGGGACACACTCTACCAACTGAGCTACTGGAGCAGCCCCTTTTCTGAGATTTTACACAATCGAGACAAATGATTTACAGGTAATGGGAAGAATCGTTGCAGACGTAATCTCACCAGAAGGTCCTTAAGATACTGTTATTAGTGATACATGTTTTTGCACTGATGTGAATACAGTTGTGCCTTTTCTGATATATTACACAGCTAATTGAGAAAATCTATTCAACACACAGTGAGAAGAATTGTTAGTAGCAGCCCTAATCTTAGCAAAAGGTCCATAAGATAGTGGTGAAATAAGTTAATGTTTAAGTTTGCACAGGTATGAATAGCTACAGGTGTGCCTTGACCACAAAAAGTTTGAAAACTGCTACTGTAAGCTGATATATGAACATTTGTTTTTGACCTTGAAAACTGGTTGAAAACACAATATCACCCTGAGCTGAAACAGATGATCAACAGAACATAACCAATTTAACAAGCTATTTAATGTTTGAGTCCCTTTTCTGGCAAAAAAGCCAAATATTGCCTTTTAATCAGTATTATCTGCTTTTATGTGTCATCGTTCTGCCTGTTGATTTATTATAATATCATTATAATTATATTGTTTATGGCTAATTATAAGATTTGCAAATACATGTCCAGGTATTTTACTTTGTAGCAGCCTGAATATTAACACTTAAAGCCACTTTATTCTTCCTATGTGTGGACTCTAGCGCCTCCTTGTGGTGCGTGTCAGGTAATGCACCATTTCTATTAAAAGGCACCTGAACCTGTGTGCACTTAACTGAATTAAACAATCTAGTTGAATATATGACTCTCTGGATCAAACGTGCTCGTATTTTATTGCGTGTACATGTCGGGTGCGTGTGTGAGTGTGTGGAGAGATGGTGTATGTGTGTGTGAAGTTGTTCCCTGAGTCTCCTGTCTGTGACGTCACAGCCCCCAGGTGTGGCAGGGGAACAGGTAGGCTGTTGTCGTCGGTATCACTGCTGTCGCGTGAGACTCTGCTGTAGCTGAGTGTACGAGGGGCACGTCAGAGGTTTGTTTGGGGCGAGGAAGGAAGTTTGTTGCAGGAAAAAGCAATGAAAGGTCTATAATTATCTCCAAGAGCGCTTTTTTTTTCTTCTTCTTCTTCTCTCCGACCTCCCAGGGACGGTCGGGACTCCGCTGTTCTGTCTGGAAACATGGAGGAGCGGTGCTGAAGTCGTTACTGAACAGTGTTTTTAACCGTGGCGCCGCGCGTGAACCTTTGCACTTGTCATCCCGCACATTGAGCTGTCGGTGCGGGTTTAATCGAGTCGATATTTGATGAGTCTTGGGAGCGCTGGGAGCTCATCTGCACTCTTCCTGTTGAAGGTTTAGGTGAGTAAGGCCGAAGTTTAGTTGCATTTCGTTGAGCGCCAAAACAAATATTAAGGCAGCCTCGCACTGGAGAGGAGCCTGAGGTGGACTGGATTTGAATAGTCTGGGATCAGAAGGACATTAAATCAATAGTGTTATCTTCAGCAACGCCCAGTAAACAGGAAACGCTAATTAACACGGTGAAAAGGCGGCTGCTCTGTTCTGTAACTGTACTCTGTCAGATTATGTCTAATATGGAGAATAACTTACTTTAAAACAATTTCAGTCTCCTCCCAGATATTAAAAGTGTAAGAGTCCATGTTTTACTGTCATTTAAAACCCTAATTCAGCAAGGAAGTGTATTTAATTGCCCTTGAAATACATTTTAAACGGGAAAATGTAATATTATAATAATTATAATAGACTTTATTTATATGGCATCACCAGAATATACAAGCCAAACACAAGGAAGGCCAGTGTAAGGTGAGTTGGGACAAGAAGAAAGGAGGAGGAGGATATTAAAAAACACAGAAAGATAATATGAGACATTACAAGTAAAATGCCATAAAAGCCGTAAAACAAAATCCCAGAAAAAAAGGAGAGCGAGAGGGAAAGCAATGCAAAAACAGAGATAATAAAAGAATAAAATCAGTAACAGATGATAAGAAGGCCACATCACATCAGAGGAGTTATGAACAGATAAAAAACAGTAAGAGCAATGAAAAGAATAATAGATTTTTTAAAATGATTATTGTTATATTCCATTAAATGCTTTGGGTCCATGTGAACAGCTAAGTTTGAATCTCTAATCAGACTGATTTCAGTCATACTTGAAGAAATATTGAACATGTGACAGCATAAAGTGTGTTGCAGTTGTTAATGTACAAAATAACCAAACAGGAATCTCAATATCAATTAAATATATGAAAAATCAAAGCAGTTTTATCACATTGATGCAAAAATCTGATAAAAAACCCACGAACAGTGAGCAAATGCACCCAGAGATATTAAAGTGTTTGCTTCCACGGCACAAACGGTATAAAAATCTCCACTGGAAGACAAATATATCATCTCAAGGTGTGCACGCCATCACTAAGTCTGTCTCTGCTGCGTAGGCCCGGAGCAGTGATGGGGGACATCGACCTCGAGCAGCAGGAGCCGTTTCCCGTGGACCGAGATGGGAGACGGCTCAGGGACGCGGAGGACGAGCCCGACCGCGGCAGAAAGATGGGATGTTGTGAGAAGTTCCAGCATTCTGTCTCCAGATGGATGCTTCCAGAAGACAACCGCAGCAAGTACCTGGAGCGGGCCAACTGCTGCCCGCCTCCCATCTTCATCATCCTCATCAGTATTGCAGAGGTAGCACTGCCCTGAATGTACACGACACACACGCTTGTATGAGCGCTGATCGGTATGGATTGTGTGGATCTAATTATACATGCAGCCGTGGTGTTAATTACCGTATGGATCTGCTGTGATTGTATTAAGTAGAGCAGATATGGGAGTGAAGTTATAGAGGACAGAGTCGGATATCTCTGAATCAGGAGCTCTAGGAAAGAATTAGTCTGTTTGTAGCCACGGTATCTGAGAATGAATGGTTTTCACGATGACAAAGCTCTAAACTGTGAAGCTCTTGTTCATCCACAAGTTTCTTTTCTTTCCTGGCATCTGCGCCGCCTCCTCTGAATGTCCCAATTCATCAAGTGCAGTCCTCACTAACAGGGAAGTAGGCACGGTGTCAATGAAAACACTGAGTGGTGGGTTTGGGTTTGAGCTCGTACAGTCGAGTCTTCGGAGATGCTTTTCCTGAATGTGTAAACAGAAAAATCCTCCGTGGTTTTTTGACTTTATAGATTCAGGTGAATAAAAACATCTGGTGTGAGTGTGTGGCGGGTCAGTGGGCGATTTGATGAATCAGCAGAAGCAAAGTTAGAAGCTGTGGCCTCTTTTTCCCTAAAACTATGACTGCACTGACTATGTCCTTCGTCACTACTTTAAAGGGACAGTTCACCCCCAAATCCAGGAATACATGTTTTACCTTTAACCTGTAGAGCTTTTTATCCATTGAGATTGTTTGGGTGTGAGTGGCCGATTTTTGGAGATATCGGCCGTCACCTGGTTACTCAAGATAATCCTCAGAGCTCGCAGTGAGCAGTTTCTCTTGAGAAATATTTTCCTTTCATGTCACCGTGGAGAAGGAAGCCGACATCCTCTCATCCAGCTCAGCCGAGGTGGACGCCGTTCATGTTTACACCCCGCGCTGTCATGAGGACGAGCATTTCCTGATACAGTGTAGTTCAGTGGAAAGGAAATAGTTCCTACGTGAAACTGCGAAAACAAAAAGATCTGCAGATTATTTTGAGTAACACATTATTAAAGTATAATATACACCTATGTAAAGTAATAAGGTGAGACAGCAACAACTTACTTTACCCCTGTTTAGCATTTATTATTACAAATTAAGAAAACAAAAACAAGTGGTTTATTACACACTCTAATGTAGGTGTAAACAGATAGAAGTGTTTGTCAACAATAACTCCTCCTGTGGGCACCCAGAACTAATAATATCAAATACTGTTGACAAACACTGTATATTAATAAACTATTACACTTGATCTTATAGCTGCTTACAGCCATTTATTCAATGTTTACAGTGCTTATGAATATCAAAGATACATTATGCAACATCTCTGCATTAAAATGTCTAAAAACGACCTTTGTTATATATTTCGTTGAGTTGTGTTATTCCAAATGTGCGTTTCATTTGGTAGCCGGGGAAACATCAGATGATACATCAGAGAGTGAGGAAGACAGTCGGCAAACCCGACCGAGCGTAACGTGAATTAAACTTTAAAACTTTAACCTCGTTCGTGAACATTTCTGCCCGAGTCACGTCAGACATATTTTCATCTGCTTAGGTGGCCGTTTAACAATGTAGACAACAACTCCCACGATCCCATGCTACTTCAGTTTCATCAAACCACGTCTTTTGTCATTATTTTTATTGAGAGAGCCCTCGATGAAAACATTTCAGATATTTTGAAATCTGCAAAATCGCTGTTAAAGTCAGTTTTTACCCACTGGCCCCATGTTGCAGTCAGATTCAGTTGAAGGCTGCTGCTTTACTCTTTTATCAGAGTGTTTTGCACACTGCCTAATTATACTTCAAGATGAACAGCTCACTCTTTGTAGCTCACAGATGTCCACTGTCACTTCATTTGAATGTCCGTGAATACTTAACTCTTTATTGATCCAGAGGAGATTGTTCCAGGGCTGCAGTGCTCCCTCGCTTTATATTCCTACAGATACGTGCATTCAGACGTCTGAGCTCCACACTGGGGGATTTTATGGGCTCCGTTCAACATACTTCAGCATCTGTATTTCTGATTCGTTCTTCAAGCCTTTATTTTCTCAGCTGTTTGGGGTTTAGCTTCTGCCCTCATCCCTGCTGCTGCTGGTAACCTAAGGCAGGAAGTCAGGCACCAAAATAAAATGATTTGACCCACTTTAAGACTTACCTTTTGTGTACGTTTTCTGTCTTTCATTAGCTGGCAGTGTTTATCTACTACGCGGTGTGGATGCCTCAGAAGCAGTGGGTCACCCTGGATCAAGGCATCTGGAACAGCCCCCTCACATACAAGCCTGACAACAGGCAGGAGGCATGGCGCTTCATCTCCTACATGTTCGTCCACGCCGGGTAAGCATCCGCAGACCTTTATAGAGACCCGAATTACATGATGAAAGCTTGAGTCAGTGTGGGTAGTCGACGAATTCCCACAAACACTTTACAGCACAGAATCATGGCCGTGCAGTAATGATCAGTCTGGGTGAAGCTCTTGATCTTTAAATGCTGTCAGAGGCGTTGATTCAATTCTGCGGTCATGTTTGAGACTGCAGGATTTGTCTGTGTTTGATTTTGAAACTTCCGCCTTTGCCGCATTACTTCATCTCAGTGTTTTTTAACTGATGCACCACAGTCACAGCTACAAAAGCTGAATACTATTAGCTTGAAAAGGAAATCCGCCTCCATCTCTGCTTTTAAAAGAGATCCTGCGCATGAAAAGCCCATACAGCCGTTGCCTGTATTGTTGGCACATCTGTCCAAACACTGTAAAGTCATGTGATGTGGCAAGCAAAAAAAAAAGACATGAGCACATAAACCACAGGAACACAGGAAAACCAGAAATCATGAGCACACAGAAGCACGTAGGAAAACTAGATTAGTAAAGAGGAACAGTGGTCACAGTCACCCCTGACGGTAACTGGACGACGCTTAACAGGATGTTTGCTTAAAGGATAAAGCTGGTGGTGTTGTATCTTTCTCTGTCCACAAATCCCATACAAACTACCATTGAATTGAACTGTGTAGAGAGATATACAGTTAGCTTCTTCATCTGTGCTCTGAAACTGAAAATTGCAGTCCAGGAACTATTAATAACGTCTCAATGAGCCGCATCCGTTGCACAAAGTGTCGTGTTCTTTCATAACAAGGAACCGCGGCACTGGATCTGACCTGTTTTCAAAATAAAACATTATCTTGCAATCTATGATTATTTTTGTTACAGGCCTGAGCTTGATAAGACAATTAAAATATAAATACTTCAAGAATCAGTAGAAAATAACTTTTCTTGCGCAACAACGATCATTCAGAGAGTGTATCGGCCTCTGGTGCTTTCCAGTCCATTGTGCCACTTCCTCTTTAATTCGAGCCACTGTGATCACTGGACAAGGGAGTAATCAACTGTAGTTGGGTCTGTTGGGTCAATCCCAGACACACACCGTGCTGCTGACAGAAATACTCACTACTCACTATGTGTTATGATTCGCAGCTGAGAGTAGTCCCCAACAAAAACACATTTACTCCTGTTTGAGGAGTTTTAAAGGAGCAGTTGACCCGAGAGTGAAAAGTTTCGTCGACAATTTCTGAAACTTCACCGCAAAACAGCGTTACAGCATTCTCCTAAACAACTGAAGTAGACGGGGAGTTGTATTAGAAAGCCCTGAAATATCAAACTGATTTGAAAAGACATTATTAACAGAAATGTACTGAAATCTTCACTGTGGTTGCTGAGCTAAAAGTCTGCAGCTGGTCTGAAGTGGCTGCACAAGCTCGATCACACACTGAAGGTGTAAGTACCGTCTCTTTAAATCAATTTGGGATCTCAGGGCTTCCAGAAACATGGATTGCACTGGATGAGCTGAACAGAGGTAGTTTTTACGTCCTTCAGCTGTTTAGGAGAATGCGGAAATTCTGTTTTGCTGTGAAGCTCCAGCAATGTTTTATGGCAAACTTCACCTGACTTTTCATCAGCATGTTGCTAAGTAGGTAAAAATATATATTTGGGACCTGTTTTTTTAAAAAAAGTACATTGTCAGTGGGAACAGTGGGTTTGGGGAAGTGTTGATGCATTGATGGTTGCGATCTTTTCATGAAAAAACACCAGTCTTACCCTTTAAAACCCCTACATTGTTTTTAAATCACCCATCAAATGAAATCAATACCTGACATTTACCGTAGGGCTGCAGGTGTTTCTGTTTTTTTGTCCATCCCCTGTCATTTCACCACCATGGTTGAGAGTACATTCTACTTATTCCCCACGTCTGCCTCCCTAGTGTGGAGCACATCGTGGGAAACCTGCTGATGCAGCTGCTGCTGGGCATCCCTCTGGAACTGGTGCACAAAGGATTCGAAGTGGGGATGGTGTACATGGCAGGTGTCCTGGCAGGTGAGCGTCACCTGTTCCTTTTCCCCAGATGCCGTAAATGTGGCACGGCTGGCTCTGTCATTACAAAAGCACTCAGACTTCTAACATTAAGCATCTCAAAGTTGTTTTTTTCCTGTCAGTGTTTGTGTCTCGGCTCTCAGAAATGACACTGATTGTAGAAATGTCTGTCGTTCCTCAGGTTCTCTGTGCAGCTCCATCTTTGATCCTCTCAGCGCTTTGGTGGGAGCTTCAGGGGGCGTTTATGCCCTAATAGGAGGTTATTTTATGAATGCAGTGGTGGTAAGTTTATGTTCACATAAACAGGAAGAGCTGATGTTAACATTTCAGTCTCCAAGTACTTTGTTGTTTGTGTGTGTGAGAGGAAACTACTGAGCACATATTCAATCTTTTAGATAGCGGCTTCTCTTCCTCTCGTCCTAACCGTTTAATTCAGTCAAGCCTGATCCAAAATCAAACTCGATAGCACCGTATACTGTTTTACTTTGTTTATATTTGGCGGACCCTGCCACCTTTCTAGCTTCAAACAATGTCCTGGGGACCTTATTGTCCTCTGAGTACAGCTTGTTTATTCGGTTTTGGAAAAAATAAATATTTCTGAGTTTGTATTATTACCTCATTAATATTGCAAATATAAAAATTCTGAGTTTGAATTTCTTCTCCAAAACTACATTGTGCCCCTTTAAGTTAAATATTAGTGTATTGTTCTTTAAAGCTTGTGTCTGTTTTGCTTCATAGAACTTCCGAGAGATGATCCCTCTCCTCGGAGTGTTTCGTATCCTCGCCATTGTGATATTTGGTAGTGTACCCAGTAGTAGTAGTGTAACCCAGTGTATTATTTTCTAACTGCTGTAATCAAACTTTAAACATGTTGAATTTAATCCTGTTCTCTTTCTCTAGTTGCCACAGATTTTGGATTTGCCTTCTACAGAAGATTTGTCAACCACGATGATGGTTATAATGTAAGCTTCTTTTTTTTCTCTTTCGACTGTTCAGCAGGATAAATATACAAACAAAAGGGTCCTGCTTAACCTTTTCAGATATAACAAAGAGCCTAAAGAGGGATCCAGCTATTCCAGCTAACCTCCCCCGAGATGATGGCTTTAATTCGCTTGTGGCTATAGACAAGATCAGCAGCTCTTGCCAGGACATGATTATTCATGTAGATGCATAACTCTGTGTGGGCACACTCTAATGGACGCAAAGCAAACACACTCTCCAAGTAACTCACTTCTATTTTAATCTATGGTGACCTTTGTAGTTTGACTCGGTAGTTTCGGTTTCTTCCTGCTTGATGAAGCTTGTTTGTCTCTCCAACTGATTACCATCGACTCTAAAAAAACAGATTCCTTATTCCCTCCCCCACAACACTATCTCCCTTCTTTTCCCTTCCCCTTAATTTGTTTCACTGTTAAACTGGTCCTGCAAGTTTTTTAGGTGTTCAGTGAGGTCGGATGACACTGCTCAAGGGTCCGTGCTCCATTTAACTCTGGTAATTAGGCCTTTAGGCTAACTCTGAAACCTGACATCTCACATTTCTCTCCTCTTAGGTGTCCTTTGTGGCTCATTTTGGAGGAGTCGTGGCCGGGATGACCGTCGGCTATGTGTTCTTCAGCGCTTACAACAAGAAGCTCCTGAAAGACCCTCGTTTCTGGCTGTGTATAGTGGGCTATGTAGTCTTTGTGCTCTTTGCTGTGCTCTTCAACATCTTCCTGAGCCCGGCACCATAGGACCATGAAGCTGCATTCACCAGCCTTTTTTTTTTTTTTTTAAAGTTAACACTAAAAGCCTTAATGAGACGCTCAGGAAGATGTGTGTGTGAGCAAAGATGCTCTTCAGGGACTTTTTGAACATAGTGCACAGGGTGTTAAAATCAGATTTGACCCTTTTTAAAGCTAAATGTGAAAGTTACAGTGAAAGGGTGCCTCCTGCTGGTGATGTGACGCATTGCAGAAGGAATATTTTACATTTTAGACAATGTGCCTTTGAAAAATAAATTTTTTTTTTAGAGCTGAATAACATGTTTTGCTATGAGGAACTGCCATTAGTCATAATTACATAGTTGATCTTTTTCTGTGTTTGAGTGTTTTTTTTGGTAAGATTTTGGATCTTTTTATGATCATCTAGAAAATTAATGAACACACCAGTCCTATTTCATGTCATTTTTCTTTAATCAGAAATAATGCCCTGACAGTTTGATTGAAAAATTGTATATTCTCATAGTTGTTGCTGATTTGAAGCTGAGTTGAATCATCATGGACTTTAGGCTGCGACTAATGATTACTTTGATTGTCAATTAATCTGTTGATTATTTTCTCTAGTAATTGATTATTTGTTTGGTCAGAAATTGGTAAAAAGTTATGGTCACTGTTCCCCAAAGACCAAGATGACGTCCTCAAATGTCTTGTTTTGTCCACAACCAAAAGAAAAATCAGTTTACTGTGATAGAGGAGTAAAGAAGAGAGAAGATATTCACATACATTTTCTGAAAAAATCTAAACTGATTAATTTTTAGGGGTGTCACAGTATCGCAATTATCCTTTATAACCATGATATTAAAAATGAAATATTTATATCATGTTAACAATGCACGATAATATCATCTTGCCTGAATGTTAGGGCTTGTGCATCTTTTGTTTGAGTTCACCTGGTCGCCTTTTCACTAGTAATTGAGTAGTTGATAGTAATTGTTGATTTTTACAGTAATGGTTACAGACTCTCTACCTACACTTGGTATTTTTTGCCACACACAGTTAAAGATAGATAAATGCTAGCATTATTTTTCAAATTTCTATAGATATCATGATAACATTATTGTGAATTCATTTGGCCACGATAATTGTGTAGTACTCAGTTGATACTTTGATAGCTCTATTAATCGATTATCAAAATAGTTGCCGATTGTTTCAATCGTTGACAACTAAGTGATTAATCGACTAACTGTTGCAGCTCTAATGGACTTTCAGTATTCATGACGTGTGCCTTAAACATGGAGAAGTCCCTCACTGCAGGATTTGATGAAGACGTGTGGATGGCTGTGTGACAGCACTAACAAGAAGAAAGAGTCTCAGGAAAAAGAGGGATGACTGTCCATGTTGGTGTTGCCCCTTCCTTTTATAAGCAAAAGAGCTGGTTTACCATCAGGACTTGGCTCAATGCCTCGTCATTGTTTCAGCCACATCCTGTTGACAGGAAGTGGCTAATTTCATGTTAAGTCGTAAAACAAATTGATTTTTTTTTTTTTTAATCACTCATTGTTTCGTAATCTCGGAAATACAAATCTTTAAACATGAACATCCAGCTTTTGGAAAGTGTCTGCTGTTAAAGTAAATAAGTTGTTGGTATGATACAAAACTCCTCCTTAACTGGAGGGATACTGGTGAATGTTATAGTCTCATAAGTATATAAATTAAAACTCTAATGCTGTTTAACATCTGATGTACAGATCTTACTTTAAATGTAAAGTAAATGTACTTAATTTATCTAAGATGACCGAAGACTGTTTGGTTTTGCATCTCCACAGCTCAGTGTTTAAGTGTTTTTAATACAATCTGATGTTTTTGTAATGTATTTGTTTATTGTCATACCAAATCTGAACTTGAGTATTGATCTTGTCTGATGAATATGTACAGAGTAAACAGTAAAGACTTCCTTTCCAATGGTCTTCAATTAGCAGACAACAGAGTGTTTGTGCAGCAGTCTGCTGGTTAATGCTGCGGGGACATTATAGCAGCGACTGCTCTTTCCAGTTTACAGTATGGAAAGTTCCATAGTTTCCAAACGCAGCTCATCAATATAACTTAGTGCATCAATATTCAATTATCATGAACTTGTTTGCCTCGACCCTGAACACTAGGAAATAGTATGTTGCATTATGTGGTACAACAGTCGTAAGTGTTGACTCAGTTGACTCGTCAAGGTGCAGTGTGTATGATTTAAAGTGAATGAATGAATGAGCCTTTGATATCTACAGAGGGAGCAGGTCCTCTTCTAGAGTCCCCCGTGTTCCTACAGTAGCCCAGAATGGACAAACTAAACACTGACTCTAGAGAGGGCTTTCTCTGATTGTTTGTATTTTTAGCAGCCACCCTAGGAAAGGGTGAGGCAAGGGTAATTCATTGGTTTCAATCTGACTCTTCACTGGCAGATGCCATTAAATCCTGCACACTGGCCCCTTTAAATAGTTAACCTGGAATTTATTTTAAAATACTAAAAATAACACTGGGATCCCAGAGGTCCTCAAGACAGCCGATAAAGTAGCATCAACTAGTCGTATCTTGAAATAGTTAAGTTAAAGTGGCAATTGTATAAAATACTTTGCTATATCTTAATCATTTTAAAAAAAAATTAAAAACCTATAAGCACCATTGTATGCATTTTGTATTATATTCATTAGTTTAATTTACAAATAATTGTTTTAGTTACTTAGTTTTATGAATGTATATACATTTAAGTATTTCTATGGTTTCATTTCTTTTCTTACATGGCTACATCTTTTTTTCTTTATACATTTACTGAATTTTACATGGCTTTACATTTATCTGATAGTTTAAGATGAGGGTTTGTTCTTATAAGCAATTTCTGAAAACTTAAAATATGAATCATAATAAAAGACTTGAAGATTGAAGACAGGAAATCCCACAAAAAATTAGTTTTTCATTTTGAAAGAGTAAATTGCCGGAGGACTTCCTGGGCCTGTAGTACATGTGAAAATTGATTGCAGTGATTGGTAGGATAAGAGGGGGAAATTGCACTGGGATTTTCCCAATACCTCACCCCAGTGTGACCCTCTGTACCCCTAATGTGCCAGACTGGTTTGAATCAATCGTGCTGTTCTGGGCAGAATGGGATATTTTAGGTCAGAGGGGAAAGGTTCACTTCAGGACCACATTGAAATATTGCACTGAGCTGGTGGTGGTTTGCTTTTCCTCCTGATAACATTTCATATCATATCATGGGTGTGGAGCTGTTAATATCATGAGTGGCATATTTATCACACAGAGGCATTTAAAGGAATTTACAACTGGAACAGTTGACATGCACACACACTGATCCATTGTGATAGATTAGTTTTAAATGGGATAAAATAACGTGTGAAGTGCGTGAAAACTTAATTACATCCAGAGCGGAGCAGCAGGGTATGAAATTGAACATGATGACTCATTGACTACTTCACTATAGTAGAAAACTATTGATCATGCATGGCCTGTGTGGACAACTGACAGGTATTGATAATATGGGGATTCAAGCCACAGTGGCTGTTTCCTTCTCTGTACATATGGAGCAAATAGACTAAAACAACTGAGTGCAAACAAATCCGAAGCGTTCAATCTGGACTTGCAAAACATCCGTTTGGAAACAGCTTGGTTATTTACATCCACACCTAATGTACACACCCAGATAAAAAATAAAAAAATAAACTCAGTGAGTGAGCTACCATCTCTGCTTTGTTTGGAGAGGTAAAACAAAAAGGTCCGACTGAGGTTAGATGCAGACAAATAAAAAATAAAGCAGTCCTGGCCTGCAAAGATTGAGGTCAATATCCGTGTTACAACTGGTTACAACCCCATCACAGTGAGGCCGTGATCTAAATGCATCACTGAAGCTGTCGGTATTGACTTTCTCTGGTCAGAGTAGTTGTTGGCAACCTTCCCTCAGCGGCTCTGTTGTTCCCACTTTGTTTCTGGCATCACTGAAGTAGAGGCGGGTCACCGAAGTTTAGGTGATGGTCAGGGGACTCATGTGGAGGGCGCTAACGATTTTTAAAAACTTTTTGGTGACCGTGTCAGGGCTGCATGACCCGAGGAGATTTAAGTCACCACCGGCAGTCTGTCCACGCTGCTGCGAGGTAAATGGAAACGGCAAGTGCGCTGATCTGACACCGCTGAGGAGGAATGGTTTCTTTTAGACAAAAACTGGATAGCTGAACAAGGGAACATATCACTGGATTTACACAGAAGTCCTCTCCGTCTGCTCTTAATACAATTTTTTGCAAATATGTGAAACTGAATTTTTTACTTGATAGGTTTTTTACTAGTTAATTTTTTTTTTTTTTTCAAATTGAGAGGTACTGACATTTTTTAATACATCAGTACTGGGGCATTTAAATGACAATTTTTATCACTTTTTGGGGGTTTACCGCTATTTTTTCTCCTTTTTACTGTGTTCATTTAACATGAAAAGCTGCTTATTTTGCTGTATTTTCTTAAAGGTTCAAAAAGCTGCACATTTATAGATACTGCACATTTTCTTTCCTAATCTTTCTCTTTCTAGTCACAATGGCAGAGTGAAGATGGGGGACTGGAACTTCCTTGGGGGGATTTTGGAGGAGGTGCATATCCATTCCACGATGGTAGGCAAGATCTGGCTCACCATCCTGTTCATCTTCCGTATGCTGGTCCTCGGAGTGGCAGCCGAGGACGTGTGGAACGACGAGCAGGCTGACTTCATATGCAACACTGAGCAGCCCGGATGCAGGAACGTGTGCTATGACCTCGCTTTCCCGATCTCCCTCATCCGCTACTGGGTGCTGCAGGTCATTTTTGTGTCTTCTCCCTCTCTGGTTTACATGGGCCACGCTCTCTACAGGCTGCGGGCGCTGGAGAAGGCGCGGCAGAAGAAGAAGGCTCTGCTGCGGAAGGAGCTGGAGTTGGTCGGTGTGGAGTTGGCAGAAGCCAGGAAGCGGATTGAGCGGGAAATGAAACAGCTCGATCAGGGGAAGCTCAACAAAGCTCCTCTAAGGGGCTCTCTGCTGCGTACCTATGTGGCTCACGTTGTCACTCGCTCTGTTGTTGAAGTGGCCTTCATGACAGGCCAGTACGTCCTTTACGGCTTTCACCTCTACCCGCTGTTCAAGTGTGAGCGGGATCCTTGTCCAAATGCTGTAGACTGTTATGTTTCCAGACCAACAGAGAAAACTGTCTTCATGGTGTTCATGCAATGCATTGCTGGAATTTCCCTCTTCCTGAACATCTTGGAGATCATGCATCTGGGTTACAAGAGGATTAAAAAGGGCATCTTGGACTTCTACCCTCACTTGAGAGACGAGAGAGATGAACTTGATGACTACTATTCCAACAAGTGTAAAAAAGAATCTGTAGTGCAAATATGCACCGGAGCATCCCGGAAGGCCACAATTGCTTCTGCACCCAGTGACTACAACCTCCTGATGGAGAGGGTGCAGGGCACAGTTATGTACCCAAGCCTCATCAAACCTTCAACTTTTCTACCTCTTCAGGGCGAGCTGGCCACTCAGCAGGATTTGGATGATTCCAGATGTTCAGCTCAAAGCCCCCCAGACTATAACTGCACCTTGACTACCAATGAGCCCTGCTCGCCGTGCTGCGACTCCCTAATCAATCCAAAGCAACAGGCTGAGGACTTTCTGCATCTTCCCCCACACAGTAAGGAGGACAGCAGCGAAAGAGGGAGCCCAGACTCTCCAAAATGCCCACAGAAGGCAGCTCACCCTTCCGCTTACCCCACGTTGCCAGTTAGTGCATCAAGAAGACCGTGGAGGTCTCATGGCTCTTTCAAATGCGCCACAGTGTTGGAGGGCAAAAGCTCCGACACAGATTCATATGGGGGCGCAAAAGCCAGTAGTGGACCTCCCTGCTCTCAAACACAGTCAAAATCAGACGCAAAACATCACAGCCGGCCCTCCACCCCGGAGTCACTGGATGACTCCAGCTCAGGATCCGCGCACAACCCCAGACCGCCTTCGTCCAACTGTAAGACATCAATGGCGAGTACTGCAAGCAGCAAACGAGCACCGGACCTGCAAGTTTAAACTTCAAACCGTTTCCTTGTTAGCAATCACAGTCGCACAGCAATCCATGTTACAGGTGTCAGTTCTACATTTAACTTACGGATTTAACAGCACTCTACGCTGCCTTCAGACTGGTGAGAGTCAGCTAATATTTGTGTTATAAACCTTATAAACAATTCAGTCTATATAATATAGCATGCTATAAAAACTAATTTCAGTTTGGTTAATGCAGTTAACATTTATAATAATTTTGGTGACATATTGCAATATAAACAGAGGACTTTGTACTGTATGTTTTATATTTTTTCCAACTTTCTTTTGGAATGAACCTTTATTTTCTATTGTGACTAACTTAATGTACCGCAACCAAATTAGCATGAAAAACACTTATTTATTCCATAGTTTGAGCTAACAGTGTGTACTTTCACATGTGGTGTGGTGTTTTTCCATTGTTGTGTGACATAAATGTAGTGAAAAGATGTCATGTGATGTCATGTCACTATAAAGAGCAACAGCAACACTTTTACACATTTAGTGGCAAACATGTGAACTGTCTGTCCTGTAGCAATGTGAGCATTTGTAGGGATCGACCAATACCGATTATGAGATATCAAGGAGTTATCAAGTGGCAGTAAAAATGAAAATAATGTAATAATAATAATAATAATAATGTAACTAAGTTCAATTTACTCAAGTACTGTACATAAGTACAATTTGGAGGCAAATATTGTAGTTTTTACTTTGTTACATTTATTTTTACAACTTTAGTTACTCGGTATTTTGCAGATTCAGATTATTAATAATATAAATAGAATATTATGAAAAAATTATGATGTATTACTATAGATTAAGCTACCCAGCAGTATATGAAGTAATTCAAATGAGCTCCACCTTGAGTGCGACTCTGGCTACAGACTGAGAGACGGCTGCATCGGAGGCAAAGTAGCACATTTTCAAATAAATTTATTTCACTGGCAATCGGACAAGAAAAACCCTGATTCTGATAATCTTAAAAATGCTGATTATTGGTCGATCCCTAAATATTTGTACCATAACAACATATAAATATTTTTGGAAAGATTATTTCGTCCAAAGTTTGTGGTTTCATCACATCGCTATATGTTTTAGGGATCTAGCAGCGGGGAGTTTGTCATCTCTTAAATGGATAAAGAGTTAATGAGATGACCTGTACAGATGTAAGAAAATGTGGTAATACTATGATAAAATGTCTGACTGTCACAACATTACCAGCACGTCCTGGGTATAAAACACTAATGATCATATCAAAAGCTAGCAGCTAACACAGCAACACTGTAACTGTCCTGCTTGATAGTTTGGATTCTGTTTGTCTCTAATGAAACAACCGAAAGTTATTAACAAATCTGATTGGACCTGGTAGAAAACCAGACGCCCATTTGTCCCCAAGGTTTCTGTCATGTTTTGCAATATTGACTCTGTATCAAAATCCTCTGATAGTTCAGTAAAATGCCTGACTGATAAATTGATGTTTAGAAATGAGTGATACAACAGTATCTTAATTACAAAACTGTGCTTTATTTTACCCGTAACTTACATTTTGGAGCTTTGTACAACTGTTTACTCACACCAGACCTTTGGAAATAAAGGATAAGTGTGTCTCTGTCACACACGGGAGTCTGTGTCTTCCTATTTATGCCAAAAAAGTTAAATCATCCACAGCATTATCAGACCTTGGTTGTTTTCTCACATAGAGCCCTAACAAAGAAGTCCCACATCTAATGAACTTAAGCACTTTCTATCATAAACTTTTACTAAAGATTGAATGAACAAGAAAGAAAAATTATATACATACATGTACAGAATAAGTTAGATTCTAAAAAACAAAGCAGGAACTACAATTTACAAAAAACAGCACAGTTACATAAAAAGTTCTTGGCTTTCACTTGACAGTGTCGTCTAGTCTTTAAATCTAAAGTTACAGCAGGAATATAAACAAAAAGTACATTTCTCACACAAAAGCTCTGCTCGGGTCTAGTCAGCTGTGGCTCCCTCTTCTGGCTCATAATGCTGCAGCTAGAGACACGGAGGAAAAAGGACATATGTTTTGTTTTTTATCCATTCATGTCTGTGGCAGTTTTCAGACAAATACAACTACAGCAAAGGAGTACAACAAAATGCTACTTAAACAACTACCAGATCACAAAGATTTCTTCAACAGAGCTACACTGAAAGGTATGAAGGATCTCCAAGTATGTAATTGTTATTATCCTCTCCTGTAAAATGATTATCAGCCTGGCTGATTATTCAACTGGGTATTCTAGTCTGAGTATAAAAGTAGCAGTAAATATAAATGTAACTAAGTACATTTTTTAATCAAATACTGTCTTAAATACCTCAAAATTGATCTTGAGTATTTCCATGTTCTGCTACTTTACACTACATGTTGAAGGCAAATACTGTACAGTACCTTTTACTCCACTACATTTATTAGGTTACTTTAGTTACTGATCACTTTGCATATTGCATTTACTCACACTCATGTGCTTTAGAAAGGCTGAAATTAAACACGTAAGCACCAGCACAGCTTACCCTTGTTTTGAGGTCTTTGTTTTCCTCTGCCAGACGTGAACACCTCTGCCTCAAGTCCATCACCTCCTGCTGCAGATCCTCCGTGTCTGTTGAAGTCTGGCCACCACCACCAAGATGCTCCTTGATAAATCTGGAGGGAGTCTGTTAAAGAATCTACAGCAAGCAGTTGCCTCCTCTATCAAGTAAATTCTGAACATTTCTCTTCATTATTATTTGTGTTGAGAGTGGTGGGCAGTGAAGTTCATTACGAGGCTGAGCTCACTACCAACTAAACCAAGAGACCATTTCTGCAACCGCTCAATGGTTCAGCAGAGTCGGGTTGTGTGTATAGAAGGATACTCCAGAGCATTGCTGGGCCTTTCTTGTTGTTCGTACAAAGCCACTAGAACTGAAATCCAGAAGGGAAAATAGAAAAGAATTAAACAAAATTGCACAAGAACTGAGGCAACAACTAACAGGGCCGGGAGTCAAACATCAATACTTTCTGGGTCCCGACCAAATCGACACAGAAACTCAAAGTTGGCAGCAAATGTCTTGTTTACTTGGATTAGATATTTCCAGTGTTAAATAGTAATGTATTATTTAATCTTTTTAGGTGTATTATTGAACTGTAGAGCTGCAACGATTAGTCGATTAAATGACTAGCTGATCGAGAGAAAAACAATAGCGGAATATTTTGATCATCAATTTATTGTTTCAAGCTAAAAATATCAAACATTTGCTGGTTTCAGCTTCTTAAATGTCAGGATTTTCTACTTTTTTATGGTCATATATGATAGTAAATGACAATTCTTTGAGTTTTAGACCGACGGTTAGAAGAATCTGTTAATGGTTTTGTGAGAAAGAGGAAAATTTCAAACATTGCATGATAATTTGTTGATGTTTACTAACCACAATGAGCCAATATATAATATGAATTGGTATTTTCTGTTCAATCCTGTCAGATGATGATCCGTGTTGATCATTTGTACAAATATATAGCTAGTTTAAATTGTAACACTGACTTCAACACTCCTGGTTTGCTTCATTTGCTTTCCATTACAATGTGAAGTTTGTGAATATACAGGAAAAAAGTGCCATACCGCTGGTAAGACTGTCAACAACACCAGCTTTCTCCAAGTACCTCCGAAACTGCTCCCTTTTAGTGTCTGAAGACTGTAGGAGGAAATATCACACACTTTAAAGAAGTCAGACATTTTATCATTACCAACTGGTGACTCAACAGTCAGGTGAAGTCCACTTGAATAGATGTTGATATCAAAACAACAACACAACAAACATTTGATTTGACACGAGGGTCATTTTCGGAGTCAACGGTTACTAAACATACAAATAGTCGGAAAACATTGGTCAAAAAGCAGTTTGTAGTTGGTTCGCTGACATTATCTCACGAGTTCCCAACTTCACTGTCTGCACAAACTTTTACAATCCCCAATGGTTGAAAAACAAACACGAGCTGTCACAGGTGGGCCCTCTACCCTCTGATGAACACAGGTACCTCCCTAGGTTGCTAGTGTTAGCTTAGCTAGCTTACAGCTAGCGTCCCAGACAAGAAACAGTTGCTACACAGCGTTAGAGAGAGATAAAGCAGACAGCAAACATACTTACTCTATAATGCGTCATGTTGATGTAGGTTTTAAAGTTGACACTCTCCTCTTTTAGATCGGTGTTTTATTGTCCTGTCTTGATAGCGAGCAAACAATTTTGAAACGCAACTAAACTGCCGGGCCGGGAAAACTTAAGTTTCGTTATCACGCTCTTCAAGCAAGTGGACTGCTGGGTCTGATGCTGCCTTCAGGTGTTCCTCGTAAAAAAATAATTAACACCATAAGCACGGCCCAGAGAGGAAGTCCTCGTTAGCGGCTGGTTGTGGTTGTGTACTTGTTTTATTTTATTGAAAACACTGGTGACAAAATACAGTACAAAATCACGGACAGAAGACGTAAAGCACTAAATTAAATGAGTCTCTTCACAAATTACATGATATATATACATTTTTTAAATGACACTTTAGCTCATTATGGACATCCCCGGTTATGTTTTGTATTTTCTCTTCACACACGCCGCCTAGCAAAGCATATATCATGAAAATAACGCTCTGGGGGGGCTTTTTTGGCGATTTTCGCTATTAATTCCGACATTTTGGAAAGATCTTGAAAGCCTTCCCCCTACTGTGGTGGATTTTTGCCGCCATCTGCTGGTAAAATGGCGGAGCAAGCGAATTGCCCACTGTCTATTTGGCCCCTTTTTCACAACCTTTTTTTTTACGTGTTCACTTTTATTTTACAGCAGATAAAAATAATCAAATTGTGAATAATTGTTACAAGCTGAAAACGGCTTTAAAGTGGCGTGCCAGGACTGTGTATTCGCTTCACATTCGGGTGATAGGTCACAAAACAAGTCTGGGTACTAGTCAGGTGACAGCGACAAACCTCAGTAGGAGTGGCAGGCGGCTCGACCAATCATTTGTCGTATTTTTATTCAGGCAGCGAATCAGAATCGAGCGGCGGGACCAAGGGGGCGAGTTTTTTTCACGAGAGAGGAAATCCTAAGGAAATGTGTGGGATCACGCTCGGTGTTTCCAAGTAGCCTGGGCATTATTGACAAACTATTTTCATTGTGTGACGTTAGTTTGTGTCGCATACCGATCGTCCGATACAAACACGGGTGCGGTGATCGACAAGTAAAGGGGGGGAAGAGGGGAAGCGACCGTCGTTAGGTCAAAATGTCGATTCAGTACGAGGTGGAACAGCTGGCTGACAGCTACGGGGTTGCAGACTCGTTCCCCAAAGATTTCGGCTATGGTGAGGAGGAGGAGGCCGACATCGAGGGCAGCCCGACGCCGTCCGACAGCAAGCCGAGGATCCTGCTGATGGGCTTGAGAAGAAGTGGCAAATCATCGATACAGAAGGTAAGGCAGAGATGTTCAACTATTAGCCTTTCGGGGCGAGCGGCGGCGCCTTTCCCTGCCACACGCAAGTAAATGGGACGTTAGCCAAAATAGCTAGCGAGGTAGTTTAGCATGTCGTAAGTGATTATGGCTATCGAGCAGCAGATAACGTGTAGCTACACGAGAGCAGAGGAACTGGGATAAACAAGCTTTCCCCGCAGCTAATAAGTAGTTAGCCTCCAGTGTTGGCTAGCTGTAGCTGTGAATAATTAACCAGGTGATAGACAGAGATGCTAGGTGCATCTTTTACCGATATGTGGACGTGAAGCATGTGACTGTTTGGTTAGCAACTTGTCCAACGTGCCAAATATATCTGTAGTCCCACCCAGCCGTGAGGCATAGGGCAGGTCTGATGCGAAGCTCTCACATGACATGACGCCGACCACACCTTCCATTCTGCAAGTCATAACATTGTTTTGAATCAGTGCACCAGTCAGAGCATCTGCGGTTTGGCCAGCAAGCTCTTTCTCTTTATACACACACTAAATCATGGCCGGATTAACGAGTTAAGGGGCCCTGAGGGAAGACATTTGTTGGGGCCCTGCTAACCCCCCCCTGTGCTTTCTGTACTGTTTGCATCCTGTCACCTCCAAGTTCACATTAAGTCCAGATCAGCCAGTATTCAAGGGTTTTCCCCAGAAAATTGTCTTTAGCTGAAGTGGTAAACCACTCCGATGTGACGCAGCTCGTCGTCTTGTGATCAATTTGATCAAGATGAAGGCCAAACCACAGCCACACTCCTTACATACATGGCTTTTGTTGTGTGAGATAGCACCTCTGTTATTTCCCTATACCTTAATGATGAATGTAAAGATATTACTGGAGATGGTCTTGCAGGAAAATGCAAGATTGATTTAACATACTACAAGCAACTTTTAAAGTGGTTACTCTTCCCTCTAAATGACTTACTAAGCAAACAAGACCATCAGCAAGAAGATTTGCTATTTTCTATATAGTTAATCTGAATGCCTGCCACTGGATTGGGTTTAAAAAATGTAAACTTTTTATGGCAAAATGCTGAGGATGACTTAGGTGTCACATGGCCTGATGAAGAAGCTGCTCTGTAGTCTGGTGGTACGGCAGCAGATACTTCTATATTCCCAGATGGAAGCAGAAAAACTGACTTATAACATTTTATGTTGGCCTTCCTACCGAGATATATCCTGCTGTTGGCTTGTTATTATGAAGACCTAACATTACTAGGAAATGTTGATGAAGGTTCTCAGTCATCCAGGTCATAGTAAATCTAGGTGCTGTATCGTAGGCAGTTGGACTTGCTGCAGTTTCTTGAAGACGTTTCACCTCTCATCCAAGAGGCTTCTTCAGTTCTAACTAACTTCTACTAGGAAATGTTGCTAACTTTAGCTCCAGCTGAGCAAAATGACCACTACAGATTAACTGAATCTGTAGACTTACATGTAACAGAGGTGTATGAACGGTGAACAAAGTGTACTTTGTTTCACCATCTTCATATAACAAAATAGACCCAGTGTCCATCTACAAGACATGGTCACAAAATTAGATTAGAGTTCGAGTTAATATTGTACATCAGTGGTGCAAATTCCCTATCAAATTTGTAATTCATCAAATTACCAAAACCATTCGACATGCAATGAATCCAGGGCTTTTCTGGGCCACTTTGTGCAGTTGGTAACCTCCCCGCCATGATCTGAATGCTTTTTCTTTTGCGTGATCCTACACCAAGGTTAGCTATCTCGATCCAATTTTTCAAGACTTTTAGACCGGCACTGTAGTTGAATAATAGATGAGATGCAGTTGTGCCTTCTATGATATTTTATTATTTATGTTAAAAATCAAGGGGGAGTAGAATCAGGCTGGATATAGCGTGACTCGCCAGGAGGCTCTCCTACAGATGCTGCCTGAAGAAACAAAAGTAAAGAATCGCAGTTTTCAGTCCTGAAACGCACTTGTACTGTTTTGCAATAATCCACACACTGTCAAGTCTCAGATTAATGCTCCTCTGTAAGCCTCCAGTATGAGCTGAAAAACATGTGATTTGGCTTTTTGCTGGTTCACTGGCCTGTGACCTCAGTGGCCCCACACACTAATTCAAAATGGCAGCGGAGGAGAGAACACTCTCCCAGGTCCTCCACCATCCCCTACTGCAACTTACTTTCCACCTGTTGCTGTACTCGGTAGACCAAGACCCTTATGAACCCTTAACTACACTTCACTTTACAGCTGCAATCTTACAGCCTGCTGCTTGAAAGCATGCAGTGGAAAATGCTGAATGTAGAGTGACATGTGTTGCATCAGTCTGCAACGTTTTGCCCTTTTCCCTCTTGCTTTGCATGTGACATCTGAATGATGTCTTTGTGCTTGATAATGGCAAAAGCCAAAATCCAGTACGGCTGGAATAATCTCTCTCATGAAAACAATATATATAATAGATATTTAATACAGGAAATGTTGTAAGATATAACATATTATTTATTATATATATATATGGTTACATGCGATTTGTATTAGCTGTATTAATAAATGCTTTAGAGCTGCAAGGATTAATGGATAAGCTGTCAACTATTCAAATAATCGTCAACTATTTTGATAATTGATGAACTGTCTGGATAAGTGTGAATTTTTTCTGGTCTAGTGACTCCTCTATGACAGTAAACTGTATATCTTTGAGTTGTGGACAAAACAAGACATTTGAGGATGATTTCTTGGACTTTGGGAAACACTAATCAACATTGTCACCATTTTTTGACGTTTTAAAGACCAAACAATTAATTGATGAATTAAGGAAAATGATCCACAGATTAAATCGACAATGACAATAATTTTAAATTGCAGCCCTAAAATATTAAGCACTTCTCATAGTTTTATGGGCAAATGGGCGATTAAAGAATGTGTGACAAAATGTTTAAAGTCTCAGCCTTTTGACACAAATGTTAGACAGTCATTAAACATACATTAAAACGAAGCAAAACGCAAAACACAACACAAAAGGTGGCAAAAGGGAATCTCAAAGTGCTGCGCAGTATCAGTCCAGGTCTGCCTCTCTACCTCACTAGAAATTGGCAGGCAATAAGGTCTAATACATTTATTTATTTTTATTCTGCATGGTCAAAACGATTAAATCCATTCCTCTTGGTTGTGAGGAGGCTTTTCAGTTAATTAAAATTAGTCTCTTGGCTGCGAGCAACATGATCATCAGATGCCAAATTCATTTTGAAATAAATCTCAGTGACAAATTATGAAAACAAAATATTAATTTAATATGTGAATTCCACAAGCAATGCATCTAATAAAAATAGCTACAGTTGGTGCATGTGTGTCCGTAATGGATCCCAAAAGAATGCATATTCACTGTAGTATTATGATGTTGATTATTTTACCACCAATGTGTAATTGTAATGTTGTATTCATATGTCCTCTAACTTGTGTTATTTTCTGTCTCTACCAGGCCACAATATGGTTATATTTGTGTGTAATTTCAAAGTTGCAAGCAGTATTGGAGAACTGTAATTTCCTTAAATCAGAAAAGTGTCTCTTCCACTGTTGGCATGTTGATTGGCTGAAGCGTCATCTTGAAATTATGTAGCAGCCTTGAAATTGTTACCCGAGTGTGATATAATAGCAGCTTTCAGCACAATTTGTATTCTGTTTTCGTATCTATCCAATACATACTATGATTTTAGGTCTCCAGATTATCCCCACCAAGTCATCAAGACGAGTCATCTGCATTTACTCAAACTTTACATCAACTCTGATTTCAGGTGGTGTTCCACAAAATGTCTCCCAATGAGACCTTGTTCCTGGAGAGCACCAACAAGATCTACAAGGACGACATCTCCAGCAGTTCCTTTGTCAACTTCCAGATTTGGGACTTCCCGGGTCAGGTCGACTTCTTCGACCCCACCTTCGACTATGAGATGATCTTCAGAGGAACTGGGGCTTTGATATTCGTCATCGATGCTCAGGTGAAGAAATGAAAAGAAAGCGGAAACACTTACCTGCTGTTGGAAAAAAATCCGTGTCATGTTTCAAATATGCTGACTAAAAATGTTGAATTTTGCTTTTCCTCTTCTCTTCTGTGTGCTGACTGGACACTTTATAAACACATTCACACCCATTTTTGTGTATATTTTCCATTTCATCAAGCTGAAACTCCACACATAATGAAAATACACTATTTTAGTGTCTCACTGCTGATGTCAGGAACAGTAGAAGCCCTCGAGAATGAACTCGGTGATGAACAACCAGAGCAGTCGGGATAAAAGACCAATTACATGCAATGGCTTTTATGCCGGTGCCATCCACATGACCCTAAGTGCTTTCAAGAAGTAATCTCAGCTCCGATGTTAGCCACAACTGATCAGATTGCAGGGTTTATTTCTACTCAAGGAGGTGCATCAGATTCACTTAGTTTCAGCACTTGGTCACGGTGATATCTGAGGAGGCTTGTTTTCGTCGTGCTGTTTAGGAAGACAATGCAGCAGTACATTTCCGTATCCTTGTTGTTACCATAACACTTTAAATAGGCAGCCAGTCTTGATTTTCCTGTTCATTTTACTGACGGGAATTAGCTCTGGCATGTTATTGTAATAGTTTATCTTTTATGTGCTATCTCTAGCTGCACAAAAATATTTTTTTGTTTTTAAGCAGAACTGTGATGTGATTTTGAGGTATCTAAATGTTTAATGAAACTTAATTGTTTTGATGACAGTATAGCAAAAATAAAGGTGATTAGTTAAATTCTGACTGTGCATGAATGCAGTCATAAAAAAATATTGTTATGTGAAAATATGGATTGTAGATTACTTTAAGTTTTATTTTTGTAATGCAGTTAAAGACAGTTTTAAGACTAACTTTTGAAAAGATGTACATATTGCATTTTTGAATTAATATGTTTCTTTCTCTTAGGATGATTACGTGGAGGCCCTGGGCAGGCTTCATCTCACCGTGTCACGAGCATACCGAGTCAATCCAGAGATCAACTTTGAGGTGTTTATCCACAAAGTGGACGGCCTCTCAGACGACCACAAGATCGAGACCCAGAGAGACATCCATCAGAGAGCCAACGACGATCTGGCAGACGCTAGCTTAGAAAAGCTGCATCTCAGGTACATTTTGTCCAACATTTTATTATTTCACTTCCACATCTTTACATCTCTTCTAAGCTACCTGTGCAATCACAGAGGAAGTTGGTACAGAGAGTCTCTTTAATTCATGGTGTCTTAGTTTCACCATAATTTCTCTTACTGCATAGCTATAAAAGGCTGCTCTTTCTTTGAGTGACATCAGACATCCTCAATATGAAAATCTTATAACATTTTATAACAAAGTGGGAAAAATATGTAAGATGTGGGATAAAAAATCCAGGCATTGTAGGGAGGTGAAAATAAACAAATAATGGCTCAATCCATTTTGAGGAACACTTACAGTACATCTAAAACGGTCAAATCGCCAGAATTGGACATACATGCTTTGGTTTGTACAACGACAACTGTTACTGTCTCAAAATCAAATCAAAAGCCCTAACTTAACTCCCATCTGTTCTAATGCGTTTCTTGCATCGTTAGGAGAAAAACAGAACAACAAGACATCAGACACAAAGCTGAACAGCACACATTTTATTAAATGTTTACAGCGAGGCTGATGATTTACCCGAATTCGATCAAAAACACATTTGCAGCTTAAAAATGAGCTCTAACAGGTTGGTACAGCCGCTAACTAGAAACCTCAAATCCCCTCAAACAGCATATCAAGACTCAGAGTTTGCTTACTTAGCTACTATACTTGAATGTGACTGAAGTCAAACATAACTTCTACAGAGTTATTGGCGTCTGTTTTACTAGGTGGAGAACAGGCTCAAGCATCTTACATGGAAATGTGCAGGTATTTTTAGATCTGGTTTGATTTCCTTTAACATGTGAACGCCTTGGCAGAGAAAACCCAACCTGTACTTCAGTCTGAGCACACAGACAGGCTCTCTGTCTCTCTGCCTCTCCATCATGGTGTAATTTGAATTACGAGAGACTGAGTTTAACAGACGTCATGTCCCAACATTGGAAGAGAGGGAAGACATATCATTAAATGATTTTACTGAGTGATGATCCATAAAAATGGCATGACTTCACCTCTAAAACATTTTCTTTAAATCTTTCTATAGACTTTAGACCTCTCGGGCCACAAACATCCACTGTGTGTTCTGTCCATAAATTCATATAAGTCTGGTTTAGTGAGCACACCAAGATATGTAAAACGGATCCTCACGCTTACATTCATGCTTTGTTAAGGCAGTGCTGAAATTGTAAGTGATGTTTTATTTGCATCATCTAATGAAAAAAGAAGTTGTGATTCATACAAGGAAGTAGTTTGGTTATTTGTTTCTGTAGTTGCTTCGTTAGTCTTCAGTCTTCTTCTTGCCAGTTCTGTCTGTTAAAACAACTTTGTTCAACCACAAAACATGTAGTGTTAACATGTCAGCATATAGAGACCAGGCCAGTCTCTCCTCCCACTGCATCAAACTTGTGTAAGTTTGAAAGTGAAAATAAGGCTTTTCTCGCAAACAGTTCAAGGTGTCCCACTTTCTTTCAGTCGAGTCTGCACATGTAGTCATATGAAGATGATATCTCAGGCAGATGACTTGTAATTCAATCACTGAGCAGAACTTTTGTATCAAAATGTTTCTATCAGTATGTGAAACTTGCAGCACCCGACAACATGATGGCAATCGACAAAAGTAAAAAAAAAATAAAATAAATGTCATTAGGTACGTGCTTTAAAAGCCTAAACTCAGGAGCACCAAGGCGTCTGTGTGTGACACCACAGTTGAACCTTATTGCTTGGTTAGTTTTGTGTTGATGTACAGCAGCCTGCGTCCTACATACTCTCAGTGTTACTGTGAGATTCCTCTTTGACCTCCTAATGAAGAAATGGTGACCTGTGCTTCAGATACCAGAGCTGCTATGAGCCGAGCTCCAAAGGTCTGACATACTACAGATGTAGAAAGAAGGCTAAAGTACACATGTGTCGTTCTCTTCTTAGTCCTTTTATGTCACTGTAGTTAACAGTAGTTGAGTGTTTGGTTTGTTGTTTTCTGGGGAAAACATTGGCAATTGAATGTCATGTAACCAGAGGACAAAGTCCTGAGTAAAGCTGAAGTGATTATTTGATTAATGACTCAATAGACAGAACACGTTCTTTAATAAATTAATGATACTTAAAATAAGTATTATTTTAAGTAAAGTATTATGGTGATTACTGTTCGTTAAATGTGAGGATTTATTACCCTGTGATATTGAATAGTTTTGGCATATTTTTGATCGATGGTCAGTCAAAATGAGACGACTTACATTTTGCCTCAGGAATCTGCTGGTGTCAATTATCAAGTGATTAACCAAATCCTCAATAAATGAATATAAAATAGAGCTGAATATATAAGCAAATATTTGATGGAAAGAAAATTGGTCAGTAACTATTTTGATAATCCATATAACCATTCAAGATTTTTGTTTATACAAAATGCCAAAAGAAATCCCTGGCTCCTCTCAAGTGTGAGAATTTTCTTCTATTTTCCTAATAAGTAATTGTAACTAAGATATTTTGGGGGCTTGAGTTGTTGTAAAAATCAGCAAGAAGATGTTAATTGTGATGGTTGTTTTTCACTGTTTTATAATTATCGACTTATCGCACACACCTTATTGTACTTATGACTTATCTATACACGTACGTACATGATCCCTATTGTTTGCTGACCTCAATATCTAAGAGCCCCTTTTATTTCTTAGGTAGTTTTATTTATATATTTATATTTAATATTTTAATATTTGCTTCAACCTCCAGTTTTATTTTAATTTTTTTTCCAGCTCTTTTATTGGGGGCTTCAAAGTTAAACCTATTGATAAAATAGTGTAAAATTGAAAATAATACTTCTGGTCGATGGATGTCAGGTCAACTGTGTCTGAATATTCTTAAAAATTAAAAGTTCATTGCTATTTGAAAGGCTGTACCTGCGTTATTATGTTATCATATCAGGGACATAAAATGGTCTTGAAATGACAAAAATATCATTTATAGCAATTTTTTCAAAGTTCATATATCATTCAACAAACTACATGACGAGAAATCGACTAAAAAGAATTGTTAATAGATCACTGTAATGAAAACCGTAGTTTTCTGCAGCTTTAATCACAAAATAAAAATCATTAATTGCAGCCTGTTCCCTGACATACTGTGTAGAAACTATAAATGTGTTGTGTACAAATCAAACAAGCTGTGATCCCCGGTCAGCTCTGCAGCAGCTTTACTGTACGTGTCGACTCACGCTGCACTGTGTTTTATGTGGGGTGAGATTGTTGTTTTATGCCGGTTAGACAGCCAGTCCGGGCCCGGATATATAGCGCCGATGAGAAGGCTTTTTCCTCCTGCTCTGCCTTGTGGCTCTCTGGGGCTTTCTTCACTGTAATGCATTGTAAAGTTGAGCTCCTGCCAAATGTATGCGGACAGTTCCATTTGGCTGAAGTCACCGGCTTCCTCAGGGTCTGACCTTTTTATTTATGTATCTCAGTGACCAAAGTCCATAAGTCATGTGTGTCCAGTGTTGCCACAATCATGTGAAGGCATTTTTGCTAACATTTTGTTTTTATTTCTGTGTTTTTACGTCTGAATCAGGTTTAAATGCTTTAATCAACTTTTCTACCATACAGTGTCCGTTTGTCATGTGATCTCATGACTATCAGTATTTTTACCTGCTTTCATGTGCGCTTTGAGGAAGTGAGACTGTTTGCTACTCATAACTGCCTATTCACTTCCTCTTTTTTTTTTTTTTTGACCTCATTCAGCTTTTACTTGACGAGTATTTACGACCACTCCATCTTTGAGGCCTTCAGCAAAGTGGTGCAGAAGCTCATCCCTCAGCTTCCCACTCTGGAGAACCTCCTAAACATCTTCATTTCTGTAAGTAAAGAGCATCCAGCACTTTGTGAATGAACCTTTTTGTAAGTTTGTCATCAGTGTGCCAGCGTGATTTAAGTGTGACAGCGAGCATGATATGAGTCACTGGCAGCTCTGATGCCTCGGTATGGTTAGCGTTTCCTCCCTGCAGTCCTTGAATGAAATGCCAGTTTGTGGATCTTGCACAGTTTCTAACTTAGACATTCTCAGAACATTTTGAAATATATTGCTCTTGATAACCACTGGGAGATATTTCTCAGGTGCTGTGAAGTCTTCTTAGTAAAGAAGTTTATTAAGTAAGGAAAATTACGTCAAAGCGCATTTAATTCTTCTCAGGGCAATCAGACTCTTCCTCAGGAATGACTTGTAAGATTCACTTCAGTTCATGGTGTGACACTTCATATCTGTTCCCACACATCCTGTCATGACTGGATGGTTAAAGTTGCATTTAAAACATCAGTAAAGCCCTGTGGTTTTAGGCTTTGTGAAGTGAACCTTGAAGATCCCTGCAGGGTGTAGTTTAAGAGGAATGGTACATCTTTCAGCCATCTGGCATGACAAAGTGGTCTACTCAAAACATTATTTAACATTAGTGCTTGGCTTTCATAGGACTGTTTATAGGGATAACTTTTGGCACATTTCAGTGTGTATTAATAAATTATGTAGAATGAAAAGCACGCTTACTCTTCATCAGGTCAAACAGTTTATTGATAAATTCTGGAAAATCAATTGCGAAATTGTAAATGGATAAAATATGCTGGCAGTAATGTCAGAATGTTTGTCTAACCGAGCAAATTATATATCTATAAATGAAGGTAGGTTGATGCAAAATCTTATAAAAATCCGATATTACCATACAGAAGTCCTTCATACTGATTTGTGACAATAGCTTACAATGGTTTAAATACTGTACACCCAGAGATACTGAAGGGAAACTACTAGATATAAGAGCATCGAACATGTAGCGCTGAAACAATTGATTAGGCGCAAGTCAGAATATTTGGCAGCAACAGTAGACCCTCTCACAGCAGACATTTTGACTTGGAAGCGGGAAAAGCACAGGTGTGACCAACAACATTAACAATGGCTGAAGTGTCACAGTAAGCCATGTCAGTGAGTGAGCGATACCAGAGCCCTGGAACTAGCTCACCTAAGTGGAATGGATCCATCAATAATGTCATAAATGTCACCTGTAGTTTTGACAAGACCATTATGACAATCAAACATGATTTCATTATTGTCTGACGGTTTATACACTGATTAATGATGAATCAAGAAAAATTCCTTTCCTTTGTCTCTTCCTGTCTGGCTCATATTTGTGACTGACAGAATTCAGGGATAGAGAAGGCCTTTCTGTTCGATGTGGTCAGCAAGATCTACATCGCCACAGACAGCTCTCCTGTAGACATGCAGTCCTATGAACTGTGCTGTGACATGATCGATGTGGTCATTGACGTCTCCTGCATCTACGGGTGAGTGCGTTGTATTTGTTTACTTGTTTATTAGTAATCTAAGTCAGAGTGGGGTTATAGCTGCGTTTTCAGCTCTTCCTTTCATTTAGATGCAGTTTGCATTTTCACAGGCTTTAACTTGATAATAAAAGAATTGAAAACATAGGGACGAGTATCTATAAAGCAGATTTTGAATTAACTTTCTGTATAAATTTACATATTAAATACAGAAAAAACAAATTCATTTGAATCCTCTGTAATTTCTTAATGCTTCAAGATAAGGAGCTCACCCATGTGTTGCTTGAGGATGCTTTCATTGAAGCACAACTTAATTATGCATTTATTTGCTTAATTAGTCCACATCCACATGCTCCAATGTTTTGTCTTTTTTTCACATTTTCCCCCTGAACATTATGGTGCTGTGTTGTGCCACAACAGTCTGAGGGAGGACGGCAGCGGCAGTGCCTACGACAAGGAGTCCATGGCCATCATCAAGCTCAACAACACCACTGTGCTGTACCTGAAAGAGGTCACCAAGTTCCTGGCCCTTGTCTGCATCCTGCGAGAAGAAAGCTTCGAGCGTAAAGGTAAACTGTCAGGGGAATCTTAATTTGGCTAATGGTGATGTGGCCTCAAGTCAGTTTTCTTCCACGAGGTTATGAATTCAAAACAAACACATTAAAGAGAAAACCCAGAGACTTTGCATTCCACTTTCATGACATTTGAGACAGATTCGAATGGATGGTGAAAACTGATGCAGCAGAGGCCAAGATAGCCTGACTTTTAGCTCTTAGCATGGTTCAAGCTCCAAAAACACTGCATCCTACACTTTCTATAATGCCATTCAACAGTATATATATACATATATTTTTTTGAATTATTATTATTTCGGCCTTTGTATGGCTTTATTGATAGGACAGCTTCAGAGACATGACAGGAAACAGGGTGACAGAGAGCGGAGGTGACACGCAGCAAAGAGCCCAGGCCAGACTTGAACCCCGGGCGCTGCAACAAGGGCAAAGCCTCTGCACATGGGACGCCTGCTCTACCAACAAAGCTAATGGGTGCCCCAACAACAGTATATTTTGTCGGACCCTCCTTGCCTGGTGAATTCCCAAGTCTTTCAGACTCCATGCCCCCAGTTCTTAACACAGGCTTTCTATTAAAAGTTTCATAGATAACTGTGATGACATTGTTTAGGTTATTGTCTCAAACTTTGTTCCTCAAAAGCCTCAAAAATGTATTTTTCATAACCTAGGACGACAGTAGTACTTCCCATGATGTGAGGAATTGAACTGATTCAGTTTTTGTTTGACTTGACTGTCTTAGAGATGCACATACTTGGCATTTTAGGTTTGTTGTTTGGCGAGGTTGTTTTAATTACATTATTACATATTTACTAATTAATTCATAAGATGTTCTTGTTAAGAGTTGCAGCTACTGATTTTTTTCATTATATAAAATGTAAACAAAAAAAATGTGAAAAATGCTCATCACAATTTCCCAGAACCCAAAGTGACATTTTCAAATTGCTTCTTTGTCCAACCAACAGTCCAAAACCCAAAGACTCTCCATTCACTTTCACAAGTGTCAAAGAAAAGCAGCACATCCTAATATTTTAGAAGCTGAAACCAGTGTTGTAGTGTTTGACATTTTTGCTTGAGATGAGTTATTCATTATACAATTGTAAGTAAAGCTTTTTTTTTTAAGTTTGTTTTTTAAAATTTGCCTTTGAATGTCATAACAAATCTATTTATCTGTTGTATGTATCTTTCCTCCTTAGGATTGATAGACTACAACTTCCACTGTTTCCGGAAGGCCATCCATGAAGTATTTGAGGTGGGGGTTTCCACCGCGCGTCCATTGGGCTCCCAGGCGGTGGGCTCGCCCTGCACCAAGGTCGTTGCACTGAACGGTACGCCGCGCAACACTGTCTAGACTCTGATGCAAAATAAAACACAAAAAGACGCAAAAAGAGGGTTGAGGAACGGAAAGATCGAGATGGGCCAGGGAGCCTGTAGAGGAGAGACTACTGAACTGGGGCTCACCGACTCGCAAATCACAATCCCTTGCTCCCGGCACCTAAATAACTGAGAGACGGCTTGAGCCACGAGTGTGTGAGACAGCACTGGAGCACAGCGGGGTCAGGCTTCTCGAGCTAAGACGGAAGGGAAATTCTCGCATTTGTTTCATGCGAATGCAAAATGCAAAGCACTGTACAGGCTGTGAGGAAGTCGAGAAAGTAAAACTGCACCTGGATAGGAAGAGGTTCAGGATCTTTCTTTGGATTTCCTTAAGCGGTCCGAGGCTGTGATAATTAGCTGCTGGTCCCTCTAAATGAACAATGTGAGGAGGAAAAACAAACCCTTGTTGTGACCTCTTGATATGGACAAACTGTGATGTCAGTTTTCAGGAATCTGTCTAGTGATGAACCCACCCCGACCACTTCTGTGCTGATTTAAAAATAAAAAGATGGTGGATGTGAACTGCTCGTCCTAACCCACACACGTTCAGAGATGGCCTTATGTAGATGAAGCTTGTCTGCAGTGCAAGCTTTCTCTCACCACCACTCACCTCACCCTACCTGAATGCTGCCCGAAACTCGCTTTTTGGTTTCACTTGTGAAGGGAAAACAAGGTTTTGTTAGCAGACTGAAAAGGGATTGTGCTGTCCATTTAACTTGGTCTTGTGCGTGTATGCGAGTATATATATGTATGTTATGTATGTATGTATGTCTGTATGTATGTATGAGTGAGTGTGCGTGTCAATGAAAGGTTTTGATTAGATCCCAGACTGGGCCGTTTGTACTGGTGAAGGATCTTTAAAGGAAGAGTTTATGTCCTTCTTCCCGATAACAGCAGCTTAGCATAATTAAAGTCTTTTCCAACCAGTGAAATTAACTTTTCTGTGTGTGCTCCTCTGAAAATCAAAGTTTTGATCGACTTCCTGATGGGTTGTAAAAATAGTTTGGTTAAGAATTTGGAAATGGTCTCACTGCCAAAATGATTTTAAAAAAAAAATGATTCAGAAACTGCAAAATGATGAAAACATGTCACAATTTAAACCTTATTTGTTGCCATCTTAGAAAAAACATTTTAGGTCTGGTTGAGGTGCAGGATTCATTGAGGGGTTCTCACTCCATAGAGGCTGACGTCTGAAGACATTTTTGGATGATAAGAACGGATTGAAATGTGCATGTTATTCCAGCTACAGTTTCAGTCCTACCCAAAATGACTAAACACAAAACACAAGTTGCCATGTTTTGTGTGGATCTGCTCAGCAGGATGATGGACCCATTCCAAGCATGCATACGTCAGTGTGTTGTCAGCTTGTATTGTTCTCAACCATAACACTGCTCATTGTATTCAAAGGTGAGAAAGTGAAAATGAATCTAACTGAGAAAATTAAACGGATAAAGAAGGCGAAGAAGACCAAATTTAATTACTTTTGCCATTAGAATGACAGATAATATGTTCATGCTTGCATTTTCTGTTTGTTTATATCAGGGGTGAGATGTGGGAACTGCATCTAAAGACGAGGAGCCTGACTCACAAAGCAGGTTTGACATGTTATCTTTATAACTTTGCTGAGTTTGAACTTTTACTCAGCAGATTTATTCAGGTAACTCTGTGAATTTTGCTTCTTGAATCAGGCCCAAGATCTTCTCAACTCAGTCATTATCACCTGAAAAAACACTTGCACATCAGAACTGTGATGGATGATTGATTTGGTGTATTGTGATGCTATACTATGTGAAATAAAAGAAATTTACATTTTGTTTTTGTCAATGTAGTAATTGGCCCAGCAGTATGTTAAAGGATAACAACACATATGAAAATTCACTCATCATCTACTCACCCTCGTGCTGATGCGAAGTCGGATGAAGTTTCAAAGTCCACAAAACATTTGTGGAGCTTCACAGCAAAACAGCGTTGAGGCATTTTCATAAACAACTGAAATAGATGGGGACTTCTTTTAAAATGAAAAAAAACAAAAAGGCTCCATACGGGCGTCTGGAAGCCCCGAGATCCCAAATTGATTTGAAAAGACGTTATTTATACCCTTTTAAAGCCAAAATCTTCAATGTAGCTGTTAAGCTAAAAGCGTTAGCACACACCCTGTTTGAAGTGAGTACACAAGCTTGACTGTGTGTCAAGGGAGTAAATATCCTCTTCAAATCAATTTGGTATCTTGTGGCTTCTGGAGGCTTGACGAGCTGCAAGGAAGCCATATTATGATTTTTTCAGTTTTTCACCTTTTTAATACTTTGGTTGTTTAGGTGAATGCTGCAACACTGTTTTGTGAACCACGAAACTTCACCTGACTTTTCATCAGCATTAAGGTGAGTAGATTATGACTGAATTTGTCATTTTTTAGTGAACCTTTCCTTTAAAGAAAGGTAAGTTGAGAAGCCAAACCATCTTTACACTATCTAGGTGTATTTTTAAAACATCTCAAATGAAACTCCTCCTGAATTGCTCTTTAAAAACACATCAAATCTGGTGCAAACCTACAAGCAAACACAAGATGGCGCTGTAGGACTACTCGAGTCTTCCCCGACAGTATTGATATTCATTTTTGCCCCCTCTCCAAGCCCAATAACTGTTTTCATACTTAAATTTACAGTAAGCATGCATCATCTGCTGAACCTGTATTGTGAGTTATACAGCCTGTTAAAGTGCGACTATAAATGTCAGCAGCTTCTGCAACCGCAGTGAGCAGTGGAGAGAGAAGCCTTGTATCATTTATTGGGCCTTCAGCATAACAATAGAGTAAACTGATTATTCAGTACCGATGTGACAGCTTGTGTGTGATTTTTAAAGCAGTCAAGTTCTATATGTTATCAGTCTAAATGACCTTTTTAACCTTTGCTAAAATGTCCAAAGTAGTATTTCTTGCTGATTCTCTCATATGAAACTAGAGTCGCTGTTAATTGTCAGTTTTCTTGAGTTGGCTGTTGTTCATATGGCATTATAATGAGTTAGAAGGGGGAGGGGTAAAAAGAAGAAAAAACATCCCCTCCTTGGTTTAGTGCATATAAAAACAACTCGCTGAATAGCTTCGCCATGCAAGTTATTCACCAGTTAAGTTAAATAAGCCTCACAGCTACTGTCACGACCCATTATGTGGGGAGTAGGCGAGACAGCTAAACACCACTTCCACACAATTTAGATGCAATAAAACACTGACAGCTTTTTTATCCACTTCATTAAGCCAGTAATTTCTTATAAAAATCTCCCGCATTAATCCTGGCCATGGTTTCCCTGCGGTTCCTTAAGCTCTCCTCCAACCTTAGCCGCCTTGCTTTGATGCTTACTCAAATAGGCGCTAATTTGAGATAAATTATGCATCCGCATGTAGCCTACCCATGCCAAGGAATATAAAGTGTGACACTCTGAAAGATGGTGAATTAAAGCAAAGTGTGATACCTCGACGGCCTAATGGCAGATAGGTTAGGCCCGTCAGCCTGATGGTTTGTTGATCTGTGAGTCACTTCATATTCAGATAAAGGGAGAGGTCGTGTTTATGATGTTGTGAAGGTCATTGGAGTACAGAGCTGTTTTGGCTTTGGAGCCTCTGATGCACCGGGCCTTAAATGAAGTCACTCAAAAACAACTATTCTGGAATTTTCATTGTGAGAAAAGAAGAGAAGAAAGAAGAAGAAGCTCAAATAAAAGGCAATGGGACAAAAATACGGTTGGGAGCCAATAAAGTAGCAATAAAAAGTTAGAAAAATTATACTTGAGGGAATGAAATCAGATGATGGTTAAATATTGTGTGGATCTGTAACACTTTTATAACCATCATTAATAAATAATACATTTATAGTTGAATATTAACAAACAATGAAATGCTCCATAAACCATTTATTAAGCAATTGTTTATTGTACGGTTGCAACTGTTGTTTATGGTTCTTTGTAAATGGTTAATAAATACTGTGTAGTTCATCTATAAACATTACTTGGCTAGCCATCATAAAGTTGCAACTGATGTTTAGAAAATAATTGGTTCATAGAGAATTTTATTGTTCATTAACAGTGAAATAGCTTCTACCTAAGGTTTAATTAACTATACATTTGCCGTTTATTAGTGATGGTTATTTTACAGTGTTGCAGTGTCATGTTGTAGTGAATCATTTCAGGCATTTTTCAAGCAAAAATGTCAAATATTTGCTTGTTCCAGCTTCTTAAAAGGAAGGATTCGCTGCTTTTCTTTGTCATCTATGATCGTAAATGAAAAGTCTTTGGGTTTTGGATGAGAGAAGCATTTTAAAGGAGTCACTTTGGGCTCTGGGAAAGTGTGATGAGCATTTTTCTCACTATTTTTGACCTTTTATTGACTAAACGATGAATCGGTTAATCATGAAAATAGCTGGCAGATTATTCGATAATGAAGCTCATTGTCCATTGCAACCCTACTGTATAATCTAGACTAACTAATGCTAGAATAAGTGTACTGATTGGTGGATACCTTTATCTTAATAGTCTTTTACCATTGTCCAACTGTGTTTACTCTCAATAGTCATTGCAGCTACAATAAGACCATATCAGCAACCTTAAACGTATTATTATTAGTTAAACAAGTCAAAATGACCAATATGAGTTTGAAATTCTTATGAAGAAATTGTTAAAGTCTTAACTCAATATGAACTATATCGACTTTTAGAGCACCTGGATCATCTAATATCCACCCAGTAATACAGTGACGTGACATTATCTGTAGATGGGGCTGTTGTCTGCTGTTTCGGCTGTTGCCCCTCACTCGTCTCTCAATCTTTCTGCTTCACAGTGCAGGCAACATGGAGATCAACATCACATACAGAGTCCTTCCAGATAGAGAGAGCTAGAGGAAGACTGTAGAGAAGTTGAAGGAGCAGTAGAGAGAGAGAGAGCTGCATGATGTACAACTGTAATTTGGCACCGTAGCAGCTGCTGAAATTGCCTTGCTTTATCAAAAGGCAACGCTGCTTCGCCCCCTGTCCCTAATAAGGAAGCCCAACCAATAATGAAATAAAGCGAGCAGAACATACTTTTGCCTGTGATGTCACGCTCACTTCCGCACGCCCGTCCGCCCTTCATCTTAGATGTCTTAGTATCATTACAACAATGATATTGCCATTAGGTTCTTAATAAAACTCAGTGAGCGGCGCATTATCTCCCATCTTTACATTTTATTAGGCATGCTTATGAGGGATGAGGGGAAAATGATGTGACTAAGTGAGACGTCTCAGATAGGTGACAGATGTAATACAGACTTAATTTGTTAAAATGTAAGGTAGTGCAGCTCCAGTGAGTGTAATTATGCAGCACGGACGAGGGGAGCTGGTGCTGAGAGGGAGAGTTTAGAGACTGAAGTTTCCAGCTGATCGTGAAGGGACATAAAGCAATGATAACATACTTTAAGAGTAGTCTCTTACAGCGATGTTTTAGTTACTTTTTAATCCCAAATACCCAGTTTTACGCCCAAGAGGAAAGATATTGGTTGATATTGTAGTAGCTGTTGAAATTGGAGGAACTTGGACAGCCTTAAAAGTACAAATATAATGAGGTATTCTGTGACAAACCTCACTGTGTTTTTGATGTTTTTTGATGTGGTTCTACTTCCAGCTTGAGTGAGGAGAACTTCTGTGACATATTTCTTTTTCCTGTAAAAAAAAAAAAGGCTTTTAATCGGACTGAAAACATTTTTTGTTTAAGATTAATTGAAGTCGGTAAGAGCATGTGGGATTAGTTGATTGACAGGAAAGTAATTGCCAATTACCAGTTAATAGTTTGTCATTTTTCAAACATAAATTATCAAAATTTTTACTTGTTTCAGCTTCTCAGTTGGGAAAATTTGCTGCTTTTTTTGGATATTATGTAATAATGAACTGCATATCTTTGCATTTCTGATTGTTGGCATGACAAAACAAAACCTTTTTCTTGGGGCAATTTTATTTTCTAAAATTCAGTGGGCCAAATGATGAATTGATAACATTAGAAAGTAACTGTCTAATAAAACAAAAATGAAAGTTGTGGATCTGAAATCTATACAGTTGATTAATCTGCAACACCTGTGTTGGAAAGCTCTGCTCCAACACAGAGTGAATTTCAAGAGATATTGAGCTATCGGAAGAATATAATATAGCCTGGAAATTCCCCTTTTCAAAGAATCATTGTACATTTTCCCACATTGCTGATAAACTAACAAAAAAGACAAGTTTGAGACTTCTGTTACGATGGAGTCTGCCATGAAACCGAAACACACCTGCCATCACATGTTCCCTTTCAAAGTTTACACCTCTCCAGTTTAGCAAACTACTCGAAGAACCCTTAATCTGCAGCGGTGGGAGGAGCCGGAGAAGGACAGGAGAGGGAAGGATAACGAAAAGTGGGAGTTAGAGGAAGGGACAGGCGTCTCCTGTATTTTCTCGGTCAGGCAGCAGAGCGTGGAGCGGAGGGGCCAGCGGGCCAGCAGCCAGCTAATGGGGACCAGCAGTGAGCAGGGGCCAGGGACAGCGCTGACAAAAGGAGCAGCGACAGATGCCATTATCTCAGCCTCATGCAGATACAATGGAGCTGGACGACACAGGCCCTGACACTGACAGACGTGTGTGTGTGGGTGTGTGTGCGTGTGTGTGTGTGTGTGTGTGGAGGGCCTGTGTGGGCTACGAGAAGGCTCATGTGTGTGTACACTGTGAGGTTAATGGAACACGATAGAGGAGAAGTGGATTATCGTGGAGACTACAATTTCTTGGTAACACTTGTCTGAGCTCCTCTGCACCCCTGCATGCATGCGTGCATATGTGCGTATGCAATCCGAGGGTGTATTTGGCTACAGCCTACATGACCCTGTCTTGTTACTGTAAGACAGCTAGATCAGTCACCCATCACTTGCTTAGAATTCAGGGGCATCGGGAAAAGCACATCACATTTGGTCCCAAATTTCACTGGGTGCTACTCTTGACCTTAAAATATGCAGCATTCACTTCACCCAAGGATGTTCTGGTCATTTGGAGAACCAAAAACGCGTCAGGGTGGGGTTTTTGGAGGGGGTATACGAGGGGGATATGGCGATGCGTTGAGCAGGATTGGCAAAGGCAGAAAAGGGCTGTTAAGCAGCAGTTTTTGGGAGGGATAAGAAATGTGAGCTTTAGCCAGTGTAGTGCGGTGACATGGGACAGCGTTATTGACTGTGGCGGCGCATGCTGACAGTGGATTGTCAGCCCCTGCAGTCATTTGCCAGACTGAACGAATGCAGGGATCAGAGTTTTTGGAGCTTGGAGAACGAGAGAGAAAAAGATGAAGAAAGTGAAAAAGAGGGGAATGGCAAAGAGAAAAAAAGGGAAGAGAGCGAAAACTGGCAGCCATACAAATGCTTGAATATACACATAACACACACACAGACACACACTGAGCTGTGGACGCCCCGCTGAGTGTCTGACACTGATGCTGCCAGACTAATCAGGGTACTTTCTCTCTCTCTCTCTCCCTCTCTCTCTCTCTCTCTCTCTCTCTCTCTCTCTCTCTCTCTCTCTCTCTCTCTCACTTGCTCATTAGTGTTAGAGAAGAAATCAGACAGTTGTGACGTTGTAATGACGTTGTGTCTTGCTGTTGTCCCCGTGTTTGGCATGAGTTTTGAGTTCAGAGTTACGTCCTTGTTTTTATGCCGCTCGAAAACGTGTCAATGTCCTACTTCTGCTGTTCCTCCACATGTCACAAGTAGCAATATTGGTATCTCTTAGTCTGATCAAGACTAATGAATTCACTTTTCAGAGAGCACTCACGTAATTAAAGATTCAATAAGGATTCTAAAGATTGACAAGAATGTAGGCTAATAAAAATCTTCACTGTCGTAGAGGTTGCCGAGTTGAGTAAAAAGAATTTGGAAAAAAATCTGATGTATTGATAAGTATAACAGCCAAGCCAGATTGCAGCCAGACCAGTAGTTTGCTGTCAACATTGCTGCAGAAAAAGATGTACAGAGACAAATACAGATGAGCGTCAACTTGAAGAACCAGCACGAAGTTTCTCAGAAAGCGCCATGTGCACAACTTTGTGCATTCTTGGTTAATGGAGAGTTGAAATGATGAGTGTGAATGAACAGTAATGCCCTGTGTAGGCTGTTGGATTAGCTGGACATTGGATCATGGATATGTTGGATTTTTCTAATCTCTGCACAGTTACCAGACCGACAGTAAAACTCAATAGGAAGTTGGTTATGAGAGCCCCATCTTAAACCAAATTCTTTGGCTATATTCCGACTAAAGAAAAATAATTTGAACATTTTTTCCACAGTAAATTATTCAGGATTTTATCGTAACATCAACCAAATCGCCAGATCAGAACAGATGTTGGCAGTTAATGTTTCTGCAAACCACGGATGAGTTGAAAATCTACATTTTTTTATCACGCAACTTCACATTTCTTTGTTTTCAATTTTCAGTGTATGTTGTGACGATGCTGTGCTTTTGCTCTGTTAAGGTTTATGCACAAAAGCCACTTGGTTAGGGTGAGGAAAACATCATGTTTTGGGTGGTTTTGGTTGCCACAAAAACAGCTGGAGTTGTCTCGAGGCCTTGTTCATTACACCTGGTTCCTGCAAAAAATATTCAGTGGTGTCATATTTAATAATGTCGAAACACAGTCTTGAACGGTGGTCACTGGCTTGACAGATTTTGCGCATACAGTACAACTCCACCACCAACCCCTCCACCTTCTGATATGAATGCCTGGGAATGAATATGAAATATGAACGTGGTGTGGCACGTTCTTTTAGAAATGTCAGTATGATACGTAGCCAACGACACGTACAAATGTGAACATTAAGTGCCAACATTTTTTTTTCATGGCCACTGACCTGCATTTTTTTCAACTCATTTCCTCCAAATGTATTTATGACCACATAAATACCTAACATTTGACATGGGCCATTTCACTGTGTATGACACACAAGCTGCACAAACAAAGCTTTGCATTTTGGTTACAATATCTTTTATCATCTTAACAAAACCATGAACCACTAGCGCTCTTTGCAATAGATTCTACGGGCCTTTAGTTGGGTTCAGATCTGGCCACGGCATATACAACTGTAATACACATCATTTTCATTCTCATAAACCAATAGAAGCATTTGCATTTGTTGTTTCTTCACTCTGGATCTGGATCTGGTTTCTTGTACTTTTTTGTACATTAAAAAGACATCACATTTTTCAGGGGAGACTTAAATTCCGTGATTAGAAGAGAGGTCAACAACTGAGCCAATAAAACTGAAAAGGACCCTTGACGGAGCTTCAAAATGAAATTTAAGAAAAACCTGCTCTTGAATCCTTAACCAGTCCCCGATATTTCAGCAATAAGTCCTTCACGACACTTTAGGACACAGACTTTATTAGCCTTTCCATTCATGTTTGGCTTTTTTATGTTTTCTCTTTACAACCCAGGCATGTCCTTTAGCCATGCAAGTTTTATTTTTCTTGATTTGTTGTTCCTAAAGGGAGCTGCAGCCGCACAAAGAATACTGAAGCAGCTGCTATTAAAACAATAAACAGGCTCTTTGGTGTTGAACAGCGCCAGGCAGTAGACTCTTAGTAATAGCTGTCAAAAAGGCCTCTGAGAATTTTTGGGCAGAAGTGGACTTAAAGATGATGGAGTGGACTTGTGAATAGAGACTGAGGGGGATTTTAATGCAACAGAACATTAGAAACAATAATCCTCGGGTCACATATAATCCTCAGTCCCCATAAACATAAAACTAAAGGTTTGTGTTGCAAATGCAATCCCTTATGAAACATACATGCACTCAATAATACTGAGATTGTGTGTGAGACCACTGGATAGCAGTGGTAAAATAAGTAGTTAAATCCTTTAAGTAAAAGTACCAATACAACAGTGTGAAATACTCCATTCCAAGTAAAACGCCTGCATTCAAAATCTTCACAGCAAAATGTCAGAAGTAGTCATTCAACAGAAAAACACATTAAACATTAAAACCACTGACAGGTGAATGACATTGAGCAAAAGTTCTGCTGGGAAACCTTGGGTTGCTTACCCTGTATTGGTACGTCCATCGGATGCTCGACTGGACTGAGATATGAGGAGGTGCACTTGGCCTGTAGTAATGTTTGGGTAGGTGGATCGTGTTTAGTGGTTTCCAAACTAGGGGTCTGGTCCTCTCAAAGGAACACAAGACAAATCTGAGGAGTCTTGAGACGATTAATGAGGCAGAGAGATTAAAAAAAAGATCTTGTGGGTGAATGTTTGATGATAAACATGCAACAAATCCTCTATTTTAAATGACAAATACGTTTCTAACTACCCTCTTGAATAACACAGTAGAACCATTCTCTGATCTGTCGCTACCAGCAGGACGTCATCATTTATCATTGCTTTCCAAAACCATCACAGATCACAGTATAAAGCGTGTGTGTTCTCAGTTTAAAAAAGTACAAGTGTAAGAAGCTAGGCTTTTTTAGCAAACTCACCATACTTTTACGAGAGTGGTTAAGTTTCCAGTCTGGCACCGCTGATAGGTACGGTTTGTTTACATGACCAAACAGAATGCATATTTAACAGATGTAGTGTGGACAGCGAGCGTCCAACATTGTGTCACATCGGACGCCTGCGTGCAGTTGGGAGCTGCCGGTGTAAGAGACAGATCATGGTTTGGGCTAAAATAAGCACTTGGTTAAAGATAGGTATGAATGTGGTCATATTTAAAACAAGACAACATTGACATGCAGATGGAATCAGTATACTTTATGTAAGTACAAAGTACCCTGGACGTAGAAAGAAATACTTGAGTAAAAGTACCTCAGAATTGTACCAAAGTAAATCTGCTCATTTATCTTCCATCAATGCTACTCAGCCGAAAGAAATGGATACTTAAATTGAGTATACGAATGAAAAGAAAGGGAATCAGTAGGTCAAATGAAAGTAGGCAGGTGTGGACTATCGAGGTTCCAGCCATCAAGTGTGGAAGTGGCTGAGAGAGGAAGTGAAAAGTGAGAACCTCATGTTTCATCCTTGGATTATATTTGCACTCTCATGCCTTGATACTTGCTTGTTTCCCTGAAAAACTTTTGAAACTTGGGTGCAATTTCTTTCTTTCTTTCCTTCCTTCCTTCTTCATTTCCTCCTTCCTTTCCTGCATCTTTCCTCTCAATCTGGTAGTAATGCTAATGACCCTGCTGTCTGCCCCGGCAGTTTCTCATAACACAACTTATCAGCACCGAACAGGAGTATATTTTTAAACTCTGCTGCAACCACCCCCTCCCTCTCTTGCACACACACACACACACACACACACACACTTGCATGCATACACTCTGTTACTATTCAGTCGACTTGCTGGGAACCTGTGCTGAGGTCCAGATTGAAAATGTGATGTGTGCTAATGCATTCAGAACAGAGGTGAGACCGGTCCTTTCCTTTTCTCGAAGCCAACAGTGGGAAGAACACCAGCCTCAATACGGGAAGCTAGAAAGGGGAGCACATTACGGTGGCTGAGTAATGAGAACCATGGAGCTCCAAGTCATTCCCACATTCGCACACACACATACTCACACACCGGCTGGTCTGTGGGAGTGTGTGAAGCAGCGTAAGGCTCCAACAGAGTACTACCAGGGCTATGCTCTCCTGATGGTGATGCTGTGTGAAGTGCAGAGCTGTTCGACACAGACTCCAGCTGCTGCTGCCCTGTATTCAAATGGCACCACAAGACACCAGCACGCCGTCTCTTGGTTCTTATTAGACTCAGCCTCTCACTCTTTTTGTCTCCGTCTTTTTTTTCTCCAAAAGTCTCTCAACTCTCTACACCCGCGGCATCCCACTTTTACTTTGCTCCCCCGCGTCCTCTCTTTACTTCTCTCCGCCACTTGTCTTGTGTGCCGTGCTCCTGTTAGGCATCAATTTGTGGCACATCACAAGGGGAATTGGCTAATGCATGTGGAGAAAAGTTTACGAGTATTCTTAATTTAGTTGCTGACAGCCTTCAATTATAGTGCTTTATCTACTGTTTTTTTTTTCTGTCAATCTTTTATTTCGCAGTGACTTCTACTTGAAAGAATGGGATCAGTCAGGCTTGTGTGCATATCCGCCAATCTCATCCAATACAGTATGTTAGTGTGTGTATTTCTCTGTGTGTGGGTGTATACATGCCAGCGAGTAGGTGTTCTGTGACAGCAAGCATTTTCAGAAAGTGTGACAGAGAGGTGAGAAGAGAGAGACTGCATCCCGCAGCCGTATATCTGCCCGGTGGCCAAGAATGTGTAAGATGGATGGAAGAAGATGAAAAGTGGATGGAAAGATGCTGATGCAGAATGGTTTCTCTGATTATAGAGACAGCGCAGTTAACGTAGACTGTGAGGGGAGTTGAGCGTAAGAGGATTTTAGATTTTAACATATGCATTGCCTTCACTGCAGGATGCACTGGCACATTATAGCCTGATATATAAAAAAAAGTATGTATCTTGCGTGTACACTCAGTATCCACTTTATTAGATGCGACATAAACTACAAATAATGAGTCAGCTATATATAAAGCATGTGGCTGAGGTGCAGTCGCTGTTCATCTAAAGGTCAGAAAGAACAAGAGTCATCATTTCGATGTTATGCAAATATAATGGTAAGGTATATTGTATTGGTCACACACATTAAGTGAAAAAAAATGAGGGTGTGCACATTCAGAGTTCTTCACAAGAGCTGGATACATACTGAAAAACTATAGGCTATGTACGTGTTTGTATTCTACACATACATATATGTAAACTAAAGAAAATGGCTACTGAGAAGTTTGTATTTTGAACGGTTTTCCCAGGAAACTTGGCCTGTAATATGAAGTTAGGTTTCATTTTGGACAGCTGTCGGCTAGGCTAATTTTACGCAGCATTTTGGTAAGCTATTAGCTTATAGCCTTACTGCTTACATTTTGGATAAAGAAGTCAAATCAGAGCTAACGTTAGCTACAACTTACTAGCCAACGTTAGCTCAAGAACGGCTAATGGTTACCAAGGGTAACCTCATTATCAAGTGTAGGTGCTGATGCTAACGTTAGCCATTACTCAGGTGGAAGACAACACATGAAGAGGAGATGGACAGAATTAATCTATAAAGAGACGGGTGCATCTTTGGTAAGTACCCCACCACTTTTCTTATATTTCCACATTATTGTGAGGTTTATCAGTCTGTCCCCCCCCCCCAGTATATATATATCACTGTATAGGACTGTGATAGCTAACACCACCTTAGAATGGGCTGTCAATGAAGTCTCTTTTTGTTATGGGGCTACTTTAAGGAAGACAGTAGGAGAAGCCCAGGTGTAAATAATAAAATTAATGATGGCCAAATTTCATTTTGGTGCTTTAGCTTGAGCTCTTATGGATCTTTTAATCGATTTGATTTAATGTTAGAGATATATATATCTATATTGAGCTGCATATACCTGTGTCTGCATGGGTGGTTTGGTTTCTTCCTACATGCAAAGACACGTATGTAAGGTCAAGTGGCTCTAGGCTTCCAGTACTTGTGAAGATAATCGTGACTTGTTGGTTGTGTATGTAAGCCCTGTGACTCTTGATCGATCCTTCCCAGTGTGAGCTGGAATGGTGTCCTGCTCGTTCTTCTCTGCAGAGGATGAGTGGGTATAGATAATTGGTAAATTCATGGATACATTTGATGTTAGTTGTTTCTTGTGTCTAAATTTTAACCTGGTAAATTGTGTGTTAAGTGTGTTAAGTTGGAGTAAATTAACTGTAGGTTAACAGAAATGTGATATTCCCATTCCTTGGCATTGTCTCTGATAATGTATTTGTGTGAGCTCACTGCATGAATGTTGGTGTGCTTGGTGATGCTCCAAATGAGCTTTCCAAATGATTTTATAATGACAGAAATGCTGAATGAAAGTGCTGCTGTCACTTGCTGTGCCTGATATTGTGCCAACATAGATGGTTTTAATGAAGTCACTTCACAATAAGAGGAAAACTTGAAATGTCTTATTATTTTGGAGGTGAAAAATAAGACTGAAAACCCTACAGTCAGTACTCTTTCCACCTCTGGCCCAGCACTATACTCAATTTAAAAGACAGGCAGCTCATCCACTGAGGGATCCAGGGCCACCAGTGCATGCTAATGGGGCGGCTCCCTGGACCTGCAGTTTCTCATCACACAACCTATCTGCACAACACAGTGACGATGTGTATTTTAGACACTGCTGCAGCCTGCCTCTCTCTCTCTCACTGCATCTCTTGCTCTCCTTCCTGTCTCAGTCTTACTATCTTTTCTTAGACTCACATGTACGTGGATGTTCAAGCACAAACGAGTGCACCCAAACTCACACTCTCTCTCTCTCTCTCTCTCTCTCTCACACACACACACACACACACACACACACACACACACACACACACACACACACACACACACACACACACACACACAGCAGGAGCAGGGCCTGCAGCTCCTGGGTGTTTTGCGGGTTGGATTCACACCGATGCTTTCTCTGACTGCACTATTGTTATTTAAATGTGGGAGGGCGATCAGCAGCAAGCATTAATGGCATCCTCAGCACTGTGGATGAAGCACAAGACACACACACCCACACACACAAAAGCATACACACATAGACATCCACACATGCACGTGCAGACACACACTTTCACGCAAGCCTTGTGGATGCACCTTGAGGGCCATATGAATAACAAATACCTCTCCCATCTGCAATACCACAGAGTATTTCCAACCATTTCGGCACATTAGTCAGCAGTCCTTTGACTTAGGCTCTCCACGCACCACTTGGTGTATTAGCGATGTCCTCCTCAGCTACGATACACTGCGTTTAAGTGTGCAGTTTGAAGAGAAGTTTGTTATCTGAGATTAAACTTTATGTCGCGGATGATCTGACCTTGTCCTCTCGAGTTTGATGTTGTGGGAGGTGCTTGAGTTGTTTGCTGCGGCGATGTTTTGTTCTGTCAAGGCCAATCAGGGCCTAGCTGGAATACCTGTAGTGATGGTATCGTTTTAAACTGGCGAAGACCTCCCCCACCCTCCCGACACTGCCAGACCAAATGGGATTAGACAGGCACCCCTGGCCATTAACACTTGATCCTTACCTGCTGTCTCCTTCCTTAGAAAACCAAGGCTACAATAGTTGGACATGATATGATTAACTGAACCAACCAAAAACAGAAAAAAGACACAATTTCTCATTTGAGTTCCCCAAAAAATGATCTGTAATACAATATATATTGAAATAATGATATTAAGCTACAGAGGACGTTATTCATTTCACCCACCTCTATACTACACTCTGTGAAAACTGAAAATGGAGAAAAAAAGTGCAAACTCACTTTTGAAAATAAAAATTTAAGACAAAAACAGCATGATGGTTTGGCTGAAACTGTCAGATGTAAGATTTATGAAAAATGGTTCCTCCGTAAAATATATACCTCTTTTACACTGGACAAAAAACCCACTATAACCCACTTACATCTGTTTTTTTTCTTTAATGTGATTGTGTACAATCAGCATTCATTCCTGCGTCAAATGACTCTGCCGTCGTCACGGATGTTTATCTGCTCTAGCTCTGACCGGCTGTGAGAGAAACACAACACCATGATGCATTAATACTTTTCCATCTGTCTCTGTTCAAGCAGCGCTCAAGCATCGTTCAGTCAGCGCTGAGTTTGAAAAGAGAGACTGAAGTAAAACATACTAAAAAGTAACCAACGTTAAATTGTCAGTAGCTTCCATGTCAAAGCCGAGCCTTGCCAGCTGCCTGATCTGTACTGCGCATGTGCAACTCTCGACAGAGATGAGAAAGAAGTGAGATGTCTCACTCCTTACTACTTCTATCGTCACCTCTGGAAAAAAAGTGTCTGATGCCGAATGTTATTAATTGTGACTTTCTAATGTTCCCTGTTTGTATGGCACATGGGAAAGGGGTAATCACTAATTTTTAGTAGGTTGACGTGAGTTTAAAAAACCTGCATATACATGCTAATTTTGGTGTAAAAGTGTTATTATAAGGAAATTGCTGTAACACTCTGAATTGATTAAAGCGGTATATATTTGGAAAAGCCTGCTGATGTTTTAAAATATGAAGTTACAACTTATCACATCCATATTTTTATCGCAGCTCACCTTAAGTTAGTCCTAACTTAATGATGATGACACCACTTATATATGTTGAAATGAGCCCAAATTTAAACATTTCAAAAGGTCCTCATAGCTTCAAACCAAAGTAAACAGTATTAAACATTTTTTAGTCGATGAGAAGACAAAAGTCCATCTCATTAGAAATTGCCAATTCATGTGAAAGAGATTCTGCGTTCATCTCTTGAGGTCTGGCTATTTTTGGGGGGTTAGGTTGCATTGGTGCATTGGCTTGAAATCAGCTTGTGTGTTAAAATCTGAGCATTTTGTTGCGGCAAGCAAGATTATGCGTTTTTTGTGTTTTGTGTGTGTGCGCGCAGGAGTGCATTTGTGTGAGTCTGTGTGTGTGTTGTCAGAAGTGATCCCATTTTCATTACTCACTGGCTCAAAGAAGGAGGTGAGGCCCTGGCTTGCAACAGTGATAAATGCATTACCCCAATAAACCCTGTCTCCACTGAGGTGCTGAATGCTGACACACACACACACACACACACACACACACACACACACACACACACACACACACACACACACACACACACACACACACACATACACACAAACACACAAACACACACACACACACACTGAAGAAGGGATTGAAAGGAGGTTGGCGACAGAGAGAAGAGGGATGGATAGATAAAGAGAGTAAAGAGACAATCAGATGGCAAGAGAAAGACAGTGACAGCTAAGAGGAGATGAGAAAGAGGAGATGGAGAAAAGAGAAAGTAAAAAAAAAAACAACAGAGATGGGAAGACAGGGAAAAGTGACAGGTGCCTAGGAAATGAGAGCGACAGGAAAGAGAGGAGACGGAGGAAAAAGAGGCAGACAGGCACTGGGAGGGAGGTGGGAGGAGGTGGTGGGTGCAGAGAGCCAGAAGGTTAGGGGTAGAGGGGTGCTAATGGCTGTATGCAGAGCAGGACTGTGGGGCATGCAGGGGGTTGTGGGGGCAGAGGGATTGGTGTGTGTGGGTGGATGGATGGATGGATGGAGAAAGGTATAGATGGAGTGATGGGAGGGAGGAGGGAGGTGGGAGGTGAAAGATCAGTGGTGTCCAGCTGGCCTATTCCTCGGCCCCTCATTAGAGCAGCACAGGCCTGTCGCAAATAGTAATCCTGGAGGAGACAGGGGAGAAGATGTACATAGTGTGTGTGTGTTTTAAACTCCTGACTGTGTGTATATGACATCATGCATATGTGTTTACATTTTAGGATGATTGTAAGGGAGAGTGGATGCACTTATGTGTGTTTATGCAAGTGAGTGTAAAGTGAAATGAGTGTGCATGGCATGTGGTATGTAAAGCATGTGTCCTTTTGCATGTGTGTAAATGAGCGTGATAAGAAAGTATGTGTGTACGTGACTGAAAATGCTTGTGTGGGCATATTACGAGTCAAATGTATGTAAATATATAGTATACATGGTGAAAGATGTGTGTGTTTAGTGTGAATGCACCTGAGTGTGTGCATAGCTCTGTGTGAGTTAGTGCGGGCATTTGTGTGTGTGGGAATATTTAGATGTAGGCCAGCGTGTACGAAGTATGTATGATGAATATATGTGAATGAGTGTGTTTGTGTGTGTGTGTGTGTGTGTGTGTGTGCGCTCGAACTCCTAATCATCCACTCCCTCTGCTTCCAGTGCTCCCTCAGTCTCTCTCTCTCTCTCTTCTTTGCCTCCCAGCCCACCACCTCTGGTAATGAGGTGAGGGTGGGAGCGGATCAGAACCCTTAGTGGAGTGGACCGGCCCCGTCCTCAGTCGCAACTACATGCGGGTCAGGCCTCCCTCATTAGCCGCCATCACAGTGACATCACAGGCGAAAGCCCCGGTGTGCAAATTGAAAACACCAAGTTCACCGAATCAAATCAGAACCTCAGCAGAAACCCGCCGAGTCTGAGCTTAAAAAAAAAAGAAAAGAAAGGAAAAAAAAAGCCAGGCAGGTCTTTTAATGTCTTTTTGGGATTCTTGAGGAATTAGAGGAGTCGGACGTGGTGTGTTTGGGGGGGGGGGGGTCAGATGGGGGAAACGAGAGGCGGAGAGGCGTGGAGGGCAGAATACAATTAAAAGGGAGCAGAGAGTCAAGGGGACTGACCTGGTGATGGGAGAGGAGAGGAGGGGAGGGGGGCAGTTCTTAGTGCACGTGCACCACATAATGAAAGGTTGAACTTTTTGTGGCCGGGGTGGCATACCAAATCAACTCACCCTGGGAGTGTTGAGAGAGAAAGAGTGGGGGGTGGGGGGTGGGGTGGTGGGGGGGTGGGGGGGGGGGGGTGGACTGCAGGGTGAGAAAGGGAGGAAGGAGAAATGGAAACAACAGGCGACCCGAACCAGAGAGGCAAAGGCGAAGGAGAGGCAGAGACTTTAACGAGGGACAAGGGAGGTAGAGAGGGACTGAACATGGGAGGGACAGAGGGATGCAGACCGACTTGCTGAATGAGTGGAGAGGAGCAGGATGGGGAAGGGGAGGAGGGAGAGACGGAGAGTGAGAGGCCCCCGCTACGTGGCTGCCACGGGGGCCTGAGTGACAGAAATTAATAATTAGTGACAATGATTGACAGCGCTCCCTCCATCTGCGGCTCTCCGCCGCCTCACAACGCCTGCCTCCGCCAGCGACCGCGGGCACAATGAGCTCCAGAGGGATTGTGGGAGACGCACTTGATTGACAACTGCCTCCTGGAGAGACAAGGAGGGGGGGTTGGAGGGGTGGGCAGAGGCAGAGGAGAGAAAGGAGAGCGTGAAAGAGAGGAGGGGAGGTGTACAAGAGGGAGGGATGGAGGGGAGAGGTGGGTGACAGGGGCAAAGGGGGACAGAATAAAAGAGGGGGTCTAGGAAGATGGTCAGAGGTTTTTCCCCCCTCAGAGATGAGGAGGGAATTGCTGCTATCAACTCCTCTCTGTCCTCTCCTCCATTACCGTACCCACTTTCTCCATCACTCCTTGGGCTGCTCATCTTGCCATCCAACCTCCACCAGCGCCTCACACTACTCCACACCAGTGTACAGCATCATTATGCAAAAGTGACAAATTTACCACAGAAGGAAGGAGAGGGATAAATAAAGAGGAGAAAATGAGAAAGAGGGTTTAGGCCTCGGTGTGGGGGAATAGCCTGTAAATAGTCATCAGCAGGGAATTTGTCACTCTCTCCACCCCTGTCCTGTCTCTGTTTTACTCTCCTTATCCTTGCTCCACCCTTTTATCGCTCCTGCTAGCCATCCTGACTGTCTCTTTACTGTCAGCGGTGAAACCACAAAAAGTCTTGGGTTTGCTATACGTCTTGTCTTTCTCTGGACCTAAAAGTGCATCTGTGGAGGAGTGAAGCCTTGTATGACGATGCACACAAGCTGTATGACATGAAATCACAAAAATGTCATTTTTCTGTCGTACTTATTTTCTCTCTGTCACAATTTCTTTCGTTCTTGTTTTATCTCTGTCAGTTTCTGCTCTTCCCTCACATCTCTCTTTTCTCCCTGCCCCCCCATAGTGTTTTTCATTTTTCGTTCATTTTATTCTCTTTTGATCCCATTTTTCCTCTTCTTCCCTCTGGTGTATCCCTCCCTTCATCCTTTTCCCTTCCATGCCAGGCTTGTTTGAGCCTGCCATGACATGGCCTGGGCTAATGTGCTCCAGTACGGCTTAATCGCGGCACAGGTCTCCAAGGCTTACTGCTACACACTGTAACAAAGTACACTATTTACCTCAGGGCCACACAGAGAATAGGCTTGCACAGAGCACAGCGAAATCCAGTGGGGAATCAGTTTCACATCACAACACATTATTGATTTTCCCCCCCAAAACAGACATGTTATTCATTGTTGCCTGAGCCTGGTTTCCTATCTCTCTGTCCCTTACAGAGGTGGGGAGGGAGCTCAGGATTAAGGTCATGCCCTCGAGGTAAACACTGTAATGTTTCTTATTATTCCACCAAAACTATCCATTTTATTGGTTAATGGTTATTTCTACTGTTGCTATGTGCATGACTTGTTAGTTTGCACTTTTTTTGTATAGCATGAAGTACCCTAACTAATTCTCTGATTATTTTTGAGTTAATCAGTGAATTATTTAGTCTTTAAAATGCCTGAAAATTAAAAAAAAAAAGGCACATCACAAGTTCTCAGAGATTTGGTGATGTATTCACATTGCTTATTTTGTCCGACCAGCAGTCCAAAACTCAAAGATGTGCAGTTTACAGTGATTAAAGTCAAAGAAAAGCAGCAAATCCTTGCGTTTGACGAGTGGGATCCAGCCAGTGTTTGACATGCTCAGTTGATTGAAATTTGCTTGGTAAATTAATTGACCAATTAATTCATTATCAGTGTTTCATCATTGTTTATAAAAACACGCAACTGTCTATAGATAATTTGGTTTGTTTTTTTAACATTGTGAACGTTTGTTGAACGCACGTAAATGTCCTTGAAGGTCCCCTCATCACTTTCTTCCTCTCTGTTCATGGTCCAACTGAGGCGTGTAACTTTGCTGCAACCCTTTACGCTTTACACACACACACACACACACACACACACACACACACACACACACACACACACACACACACACACACTAAACAGACGGCACAGAACACGTGGAGTTGACAGCTGGTAACTGCAGGGCCCAGCAGGTGCAGTGTGTGTGTATGTGTGTGTGTGGTTGGCCCCAGAGGGCCCCTGACTCATGGCCAGAGAGGCGGCAGAGGTGTGTGTATGTGTCTGAATGTGTATGTGTGTGTGTATGTATGTATATATGTGGGAGTAAGGGGGGCCTGGCTGACTGACTAGCCTGGAGTTGACTTCACTTCAGCTCCAGTGATTGATTGGAATAGGCCTGGACATGGGGCGATGTATTGCCTTTGGTCACTACCTTTGACTACCTTCATTACATCAATACCCCTCTCTCTCAGCTTTTCTGTTTTGTTTTTGTTATTTGTGTGTTCTTGTGGCCTTTTACTGAACTTTGAAGAGTTTACTTTATTATGATAATCAGCACCAGACATGTTTTTCCTGGTCCAGGAACTTCATGCAGAGACTTGCTGTCTGATCTACTTTATGAAATTGATCAATGCTTGCGAGTAAAACGACAGAATTGGCTTGACTTGGCTGACTACTGCAGATGGGAAGTTTGGAGGATTAAGTGCCCACTGAAAAACTCTTTATCTCTGTACCTCAATCTGTCTCTCTTTATTTCGCTCTCTCACTAGAACCAGCTTGTTCTTGGTCAGTATGCCATTTGATGGGGTTTGCTGGCCATCCCGCCTGCCTCTGGCTATGGTGCCATCTTGAAAGGCGCCGCGGCACACACACCTGGCCCGCCGGCTGCCTCTTTGGTCTGCCTCACCTTTTGTCAGCACCATGTTAATGAAGGCCCTGTCAGTGTCCACCGCTCGCACACCGGGGCGCCTTTTAATGAGTTCGCTATTTGATCGCTATAGACACCCGGCATGAACGATGCTCGTTCTTTTTTTTCATCCCTCATGGACGATGCTCCTTCGTTCTTGTATATGTATGCATGTTCACAGAAGCGTGTGTGCGTGAGGCTAAAGGGGAGGGAGACAAAAAGGAGGGGGACGGTCAGCTGATTAGGACTAGTTTATAATAAAAGGGGGAGGGTGGATGTCTTTTAAAAAAAAGGAAAGAAAAGAAAATTATTATTTTTATTCCCCCCTCCCTCTGTACCCAAGTGAGTCGTGGCTCTCCCTTTTCAGGGGTAGATGAAAGCAGCTGGGCGCAGGGCTTCCAACAAAAAGTGCCAAGCGATCACAAACAAACCTTCAGATGAATCACATCAAAGGCGCTGCCCCAATTGTTAGCCCTCTCGTATCTGCGGAAAATTGGCTCATTAAGGGCAAAAAATGACATTGTTTACATTAGCCGGGGCCCTGATTAGTGCCAGCCATGTTTGTTGTGTTGCTCTGCTGTCCGCTTACCAACAGACCACTTCAGCCGCCCCGCACAATCGCTCCTTTGAAGGCTTTCTTTCTCTGGAAAAAAAAAAGGAGATAGAAAGAGTGAGGACAACAACAACAAAAAGAAAGGGAAAAACAGAGGGGAAAATACATCCGTACAGACACACACAAACACGTACAATTGCTGTGGCAAACCCACACAAATGGACATGATAGCTGGTCTTTTCTCTCTCTGCCTCTCTTCTCTCCTCTGCTCATCGGCTTTTCTCTCTTTAGGACTAATTAGGTTGCTTGTGGAAATGGAGGCGATAGGAGAGGACAGTTGGGCCAATGATGAGTCTGTTTGTGCTGTAATTGCACTGATAAAGAGGGCGGTGTTGTTGGCGGCAAGGAAAAGAAAAGAAAGAGCTTGACAATGAAAGGCCCTGGGGCTCTTCTTTGCGCCGTCGGCCTCGTCTCCATGAAAAGAACACCTTTTGTGGAGCGAGGGTTTTGTAAACTGAGATGATTTCTAATCTGTGTAAAGTGCCATGTGTTTTAGACAGGCATGTGTGTGGGTGTGTGTGTTTGATCTCCTAGATCTGAGGTGTAAGGGTCCTTCTACCTTCTCATCTCCCACTTGAACTCCTTTATTCACTTTCCATTTTTTTATCCGTTAATAGAATCTGTAGAATCATTCAGTACTACAAACCTAGATGAGATGTAATAAAATGAGATAAGGTGTATCTCTAATCATTTCTGCTGTACTTATGTAGCAAAAAGCCATGTGATACATAATATAGACTGTGCATTGATTGCAAGAATGTATATAGAGTATGTCTATATAGTTCTTTATTTTTTTACCAGCTTTGTTGTCCTTGTTTTTAGCTGTATATCTAAATCTGTCCTCCTGTAAATTGTTCTTGAAACTACATGGAAGTACACTGAAAGCAGCTTAAAACTTCAAATTTCCTTTTGTCCGTACTTATACTTGGCTTGATTCATAAATCAACATGCATACCAGTACCCCGCCAAAATAATCTTATCAAAGTCATAATTTTTCTTAGAGGAGAACATTTCCACCTTTTTGATTCTCTCTGAGACTTTTTGGTGAACTTCCCCCAACTAAACATTTGTCATATTAAAATTCAGGAGGGGACATTTCATCTATCCCAGCTTGGTTTGGCAGCGGTGAGAGAACGAGACTGTGCGTGACAAAAGGAAGCATATAAAAAAAACTTGGGGAGTAAAACTTCAAGTTATAGGTGAGCAGGTCAAGCTGCATCGCTAACGACAGCCGCCGACCCTGAGCTTGCCCCGCGTTACCCTTCACCTTCAGTCGCTCCCCAGGCCACCTCACCTTTGCCCTGGGAGAGAAATGGTGTCTGAGATAGGAGGGGGGGATTGAGAGAAGGACGGAGAACACCTCCCCCTCAACATAATGATAACCACTGAGATCTGGCCACCGTCCCCCACCGGCCCCTGGACACTCAGCACCGCGGCCCCCAGGTCAGCTCAGCACATTATACCTCTTCCCTCCTCGTGAACCCTCTGACTCCACATTTACATACCCACCACTTTTTTGTCCTACATTCTCTTTTTTTTCTGGTTTGCTACACTTCCTCCATTTTTTCTCACTACACCTCATTTTCTTCTGTGCCTCTCCCTGAACTCCTCCCTTTCTCCTCTTTGTCTTTTGCATTTCATCTGTACAGCCCAGGTAGCGTGTATGCACGCCTATGAGTATGTGTGTCTGTGTGTGTGTATGAGTAATAATTACCATTTAGAATACTAGCAGATCTCTGAGGGAGGAAACCCAAGTTTGCCAACAGCGAGGCATTGTGGGAGCTGTTTGGTTTGTGTTTAGGTGCCCTTGGTGTGCTGCGCTGAGGAATCAGAAATTTCCTTGACTTTTGACCGCCTTTGTCCCCAGGGGGGAAGCAGGGAGGGAGAGAAGGGCACAGACTGACTTCCATTTGCCGTTTAAGGACCCATATGGAAAATATAAATTGGTAGCAGCAGGAAAGACAGAAACCATTGGCATTCCGGGCATCGCCCATTTGAATTCATGAGGTTGTGTTGTGTCTCTGCCCACTTCTCGATTGGAATATTTAAGAATGTGTCACACAAGAAAAGATAGATAGAGATGTCGGCAGAGCTTGTTTCTGTCATTGTTTTCTGACACAAATCTTTTAAAAGTCTCTTTTTGGGGTTTTGCTCTACTTTTTGGTTTGACAGCTAGAACGAGTTGTTTTAGGATCAACAAAATTCATCAACCTGGCGGAAAGCTCCGAAATCTTTCTGATATTTACATTCACGTTGGTGACTTCTAGCAGATGCTCTCATCCAGAGAAAATGTGCAATATTTATGATCAAGGCAACACAATCATATTAAGCGAGAATAGACAGTCGGCAGCAACCGAATCACCTCAGTGAACAGCTGAACATTAGTGCAGGTGGTACAAACAGAAATATTTAACCTTTAAACGGTGTTTAATATACTTATACTCATAAAATAAAAAGGAGCTGATCATGTGAGCCCTTACCTCAGGTTGTATCAATCAGTGTGATATATATATCACATTTGCCAGACATGGTAAAGAATGACCATCATAATTTCATAATCTAATGTGCAAAAAACTTTCTGGGACTTTCAAAAACTACTTGGCAGGTGATTGGACGAACTATCTGTCTTTCACCATAATGGGCTTACTTCATCCAATTAGAAGAACAGTAGGAGAGAAATCCTTCAGTGCCTTTCATTGCTGTTCTATCAATGAAATATTTTCCAGTTCTGATATAACTGATGCTATAACAGCGTCTACACTAGCCTCTTGAGGAGCCGTATTGTTGTTATCAAATGAACATTTGCTTCTATTGCTGGTCGTCGCACCCAAACCACACCCATAGCTACCAGTACTTCCTCATAGGATGCTGATTGGTTTAACACCTGTATGCTAATGACCACATAGCTTAAAGCCTGGCAAGATGGATTTATGAGATCACATAATCCCGTGATCTCGTGAATCCAGCTGCTGAGTTGAAACATTTAAACTAATTAATTAATTTAATCTAAAATTCAAAAGTATTCAGTTTACAGTGACTAACTTTTTTATTTATTTACTTTTTCAATTAACAAACAAACAAAAAAATCGGACAGTACAGCACGTGTTTTGTATTGTACACAAACAGCCAGTCAGGCAATTTTGTAGATCCAGCAACTAGCAAGCAAATAACATCGGTAAAAGAATAAAAAATATATATAATGCGCATATAACATCAACTGAAGAAAAAGAAAACAAAAAAGAAAACAAGCTATAAAATCATCAACATCGAAACAAAAATAGATAAATTAAATGTCTAATTAATTTAGGAGAAGAACCTAAATGTCATCAACATACTACTTTACTGTAGCAAGTTGATAAATTACTTCCATAAGTAATCTGTTAACAAAATAAATCTTCTGTTGACTGGTTGTTTATTCTCTTAACACAGAAGTGTTTTACTCAACAGTTTAGCTTGTTCAGTGCTATTCCACGTTGAAATAACCCCTAAGTATTCAATAAAAATGAAACACTACCTTGTGACACTTGCATAATGTCTTTAGTCATGAATTAGTATCACGTTGACGACATAATAGACCTCCTGCCTTACATCACATCTCCTCCTGCTTCCAGGAACCACACTCGACTAGCAGAGGCAGAAGGGAGTAAAGCTTGCTAAATGGATGGGCAGGGTATACTGTGTACTGTGTGTGTGTGTGTATGTGTGCTGCAGTGAGTATATGGCTTCACAGGAGCAGGCCTAGTGGGGGACTACATTAGGAAGAGGTTGTGTCCTGCTCATGGGACAAGGGACCAACTGTGACCTTGTGGATAATAACTGCCACCAGGGGTCACAGCCAGCCGCCAAGGGAGAGAGACAGAGAGTGAGAAAGAGAGGACAAAGCTTCATCACTTCCCCATTCTCTCCATCTCACTCCGAGTGCCCTGCGCTCATGTCACCGCTATCAGTTTAAATGGAGCATTATGCAAAATGGAGATGATTTTGGCTTCAGGGGGTGTGATAGGGAGAATTGCGGGTTAATGTAGGGGAGAAAAGAAAAGAAAGATGGGGATTTTGTTGGGTGGGAAGAGAGGGTTAGAGCCATAGCACTAGGTTGTGGGGTTTGGTGGGGGTGGGGGTGGGGGGTTGTTGGAGGGAAAAGGGGGTATAAGAGGGTTAATAAAAGTGACAAGTGAGTGTTTCATTCTATCTAAGCCAGCCTCATAGACAGGTAACACACTTAGAGGATTCGCTGAGTGAGGCAGTGAGGCTATTGGGGGAGATCGTCACTTCGGTGTCTGTCTCAATATAAGCCGGAGGCGACACAGGACCCCAGGGTCCGGCCTTCCCATATAAAAGCCCACCTGAGAGCTAGCACAATAAAGGCCACTCAGCCAGATGCAATATACCACAAAAAGAATTTCCTGAAAAACTTGATTTAAGCCGGAAAGAAATTGAAAGTTATTTGCAAACAGGGATTTCCTAAAATCATATACCCCAGGTTGACTTAGGAGAGGCATTCATATAAGATTGACTGTTATCTACAAGCTAAATGGATTTGGTTTTACCTGACTCAAAAGAAAAAGTTATTGGAAAACTCACTTTACCGGGTCTCCTGTCTCTTCCTGTGGGCTGTTGGGGTGAAGTGCAGCGCTGGATATATCCTTATAGATTTTCCATTTTCATTGCTTACATTGTTTTGAAAGGGAATCCAGTTTTAAAGATGCTGTCAAATCTCAGATTTTCCTACAAGTTTATTGCACTTGCCACGAGTCAAAGATGTGATTATTTTAAAAACTTTCTGGTTCAGTCTAATGAGAATTTAACTTTAGTCCTGTGTTCAGCAAAATTGAATTCCCAACCCGAAAGGTTTTCCATTATTATTGAGAATGTGTCTCTCTGTATTGTGTCAGATTAAAGGGTGAATGCAATGTTTTGGCCATCAGAGAGATCAACGATTATTTTTTCGAATCAATTAATCTATTGGTTATTTGTTTGTTTATTCATTAATCATATGGTCTGTAACCTGGTAACCTGATTACCGCCTATGTCTTATTTTGTATGACCTACCGACTGTCTAAAACTTGTAGATATTTAATTCAGAATGGCATGAAACAGAGAAAAGCACATCAGAGAAACTGTAAGCGAATAGTTGGCATTTCTGCTCAATAAATAGATGATGAAATGCTTGTCACACACATCGAATGTCATTGATGCATCTGATCTGTTGTATAAATCTAAGACATGGTCGACCTGAGGCAGAGCAGGTTGGAAGTGCAGCGTTTTTGTCGTAAATCATTTGAACTTCTGGCCAATGCACTGACTCAGTTTGTGTGTACGAGGTGTGAGAGATCCCCCTGGGGTGTGTTAAATAGTTTCTGTGCATCGCTATTACAGAGGTTAACAATTATTTTCTCCCTTGAAATGAGGGGCGCTGACCCTAATATGATGCCACTTAACACCCATAATAAGATGATAATTGGCCAATGATGATGGCCTTGCCCCCCAAACTGTCAGTTAATTGTAATAGATTACCTGCGTATTAGTTACATTTATCATTTACGAAATAAAGCAAATGGAAATGTGTGTGTGTCGATTTACACTTTGCATGTGTATGTGAGTGATTATCAGTGGGGGAGGGGCGGCTGAGACTTGAGATAATAATACTTCAAATCATTTCCTGCTTCTCCATCTTGATATTTTCTCTCTACGCTCGACGCCCCACTTCCTCACGTGCGCGCTTCACTGATGACTGTCGTAATTGCGTGTTCACGGGCTCGATTTCCCCCGAGGGGTTCCCCAAATTAAAAGAAGTCATCCCACTCTTCCCCCATCTCCCTTTCCTCCAGCACCCTGTTTTCTACACACACACACACACACACACACACACACACACACACACACACACACACACACACACACACACACACACACTTTTATCCCCCCCCCTTGTTTCTCTCTCTCTTACAATCTCGCTCCGGGGATGCCATGCTTATTTGAATGGAACTTTCTTGTCTTTTTTCTTCTTCCTTTTCAAGCTGCGTGTCACTAATGAATAAATAAAACACACACAAGCAGTGGATTGACTTTCATGCATGGGTGCACTGGCTTTGATGAGACCCCCCCTCCCCTCCAATCTTATAGACAAGCTGCTGAGGACAGTCACTCTCTGCTCTGCTAGGCTACTGTTAAACATTTGTTCTGTATGCAGATGATGCACATTTTGAATTTTACGTGGCCTCTTCTGGGGTCAAGTAACTCTAAGGGCAAAGATATCCAGATTTAAATACAGTCTTCTAAAGGACAATTAACAATCACACTCCTATATATCATTTGATTAATTTGTTTCTCTCTATCGCTGATTAACTGTGATTCAACCTGTCACAGACTGAAAACCTTTTCCGTTCCAAATGTAGAGTCGGGTGTGAAAAATGATCTAAAAAAAATCTGAGGATCAAGTCATCCTTGAAACACGGTTAGGATGTGAAGTGGTCCCTGGGAGTTGCAATGAAATGATAATGATTCAAAATTACTCCTTTTATATGCACAATACTTGAGGTGTAACGGTACACAGAAGCTAGATTTTGGTACTTGCGTCAGTTTTGGGGTCAATGTTCAGTGTGAGTTGGGTACAACAGGAAAAAAGCAACAAAAAAATCCTGAATGCAAGAGTCTATTTTCATTTGTTTTCAACAGACAATCGTGCAAGTTACAGTTCGATCCATCTAGTGTCCACCTAGTTCCACCTGAGACAGTTGGTGCAGCCTGTAGTGCATTAAGCAGTAAAGACTGAATGTTCACTCTTGCATAGGTCATATTTTTATGCAGGGCTGATAAAAACACAAATGTATATGTGATGTAAATGCCAGGGGCTTCAGGAAAGTCTAGAGGCTGCTCAAAAACAGTGGGGACAAGTTGTTGGAGTCCTCTTTTTTTGTTTTTTTTCGCCTTGGTCCAGTGATTGACACATCTGGGTGATTCTGTCCAATATGCGATAGCCTGTTCAACTTGTTACCGCTCACATACAACTGTTGTACAATGTCAACACACGGTCCTTGTCTGATTCGCTGAAATTTTCACACATAGGTGATTTGGAAAATAGCAGACAGGTCCTCCAGCTCCAGTGTCTTGTTTGATTCTCTCCAGAGTGCATCAGTTACAATTTTCTTATTTGTCTTGTTTTATTGTGTCTTCTTCTTCTTCTGCTTTTGTTGTTTAGTGGCGGTTTGAAAACAGCATTTTTGGTGTATTACCACCACCAACTGGATTGGAATGGGGATCAGAGAGGTTATACTCTCGCCCAATGGCATATACGCTTGCCACAGTGTGACTGAGTCAGACGTATTCTTCATGTAACTGCATGCACCGAACCATGGCGTCTGTACTGTGACGATTCAAGACGACTTCTTATACAGTTGTACACCTACACAATACAGAAATTATTTTTTAAGGTGTGGCTGTGTGTAGATCAAGAAAAAAGCTTTCAGGTTATTTGTGCACAGATGAAAGTAGATCTACTAATATCATGCTTCTGGTGAGCACTGTATTTACCGACCTTTACAGCCACAGTTTAAAAATGAAGCCCTGACTGATAAGAGTAGCCTTTGCTGGTACTTGTGCAGCTAAAGCCAGCAGTGTGTGCCCTCTCTTGACTGCCAAGGGCCTGGCATGCCGAGCAGGGCAGAGGGATCCTGGCACTAATTAGCTTGTAATGGCATCATAAATTATAGACAAATCGAGGCTGTGCATCGGACAGACGTTTTAATGAAAAGTTGTAATGGGTCACCCCTGGAGGCCTGAGGGCTGAGGTCCTCTCACCTGCCAGGGTTATCCATCACATCACAGCTAGCAATAGGATTGGATCCACAGACTGGTTCAGAAACAGTGTGGATGGTCTGGGGGCTGGATTTTTACCCTGGAGTTTTCATTTTCTTCACCACCAGTACCTGTTTGATTGTTTCGTCATGTTTGAGATTCTCTACCTTGCAGAGCTGATATCAGATATTCCAATGAAGCAATCTTTTCCCTATTCAGCTACATTGCATTACCTTGCATCACATCTAAATAGATGCATATCCATAGAGATTCACACACATGCCCACTCACCACACATGCATCAAATTCACACTTGTGATGCAGCACAGATGATGAGGCCTTGATTTTTCCTTGACGGAGGTGCCTCTCTTTCACCTAGAAATCTTTAAGAAAATGGACATCAATCCTCTGAACGGATGGTCAAATAAAAATCGTTCTGGGACTTATTGATGTTTCTTTTGTCCCTCCGTGAAAGACCCGATAGGGTTCTGGCCGCGGCTGCCAGATGAGCGTCTGAGAATCATTAGCGAAGCTGATTTGATTTACGTCCTGTGTAGATGGGGCCACCCAAATGATCTGCCTCGCCATGGCCGTCATCAATCACCGCCAACCAGAGGGCACAGCAAGCACGCATGGGAAAGAGAGCGGGGTGGCACACCAAAGCACCCACAGGGCTGTTTATGTGTGGGCACTTGTGCACATACTTTGTACAAATGTGTATTCTGTAAATGTTTGTGTATATGAATGTGTGCACATGAGTGACTGTGTTTGCGTGATGGGATGAATTATGTGTATGTATGCAGGGCGTATAGTGTGTGTGCATGTGTGCATCTTTGCGTGTGTGTTGGTTTGTGTATCACCATGTATAAGTCTTAATGTGAATCTGGATGTGTAGTTTAATTAAATTACATTTTAATTATAAATATATGTAACTTAAACCTTGCTTCAGTGACTTCACAAATTACAGCATTGCTTTGTTGGCTCATATTCAGTATTTTTATGGCATTTGATGATGTTTTGTTAAAGTTTTTTTTAAGTTTTTAAATCTGTGGTTACCAACTGGTCTAGCCTCAGTATTTCTCCATAATTAACAAGTCAAGGTTGATGCAGGGTAACTAACACCCACTCAGTTTCATTTTACAAAATGAAAATCAAACATAAATGAACTCGGCCTTAAAACTCAACAAAATTAAAAGTATTGAATAGAAATAAAACTAATTCAATTAAAATAATCTTAATTTGTCTGATAAGAATAACAGGCCAGTGACACATGTTCTCTAGCTGGAAAGTTTTCTTTTTTCAAGGTCAGGCTGACTTATGATCCATACTCGACCAAGAAAAGATTTTTTTTCAAACAAAAGTAAAATCATGTTCAACATATTCTCTGTCATACTTGTTGTTATGTTAAGACTTTGCTACTACTAGCTGTCTGATGAGTCACTCTGCAGTGAAAAAGGTCAAAGGTCTTGTGTACTACATTTGAAAATAATGATTTTTGGCTGATAACATGACTAATATAACTAGAAAGAGAAAGCTTGCAAGTGGGACAGGGATATTTATATAGTATATATTGTAGAAACAATACACATTTAACTTTTAACATAGTGACTGGGACTTACTGAAGATGGTTTCGAGTGCTTATACAGCATGTCTAGCAGATACCAACTAGATATATTTTGAATTCTGTCCAGTGAGTAAAATTATATTCCATCCTGACCATTTCTGACCCCAGGCCAGTGAGCTGGGGACATCCCTGTGCTGTTCATGAGGTCTTGAAATCGCAGTTAAATTTAGTGCAGCTGCTCAGGATTAATCAATACATTCTGGGGACTGAAAAAAACTTCCCCTGTAAGTACTTCTCCTTCTCTTTTTTTCACTTTTAGCACCCCTTTGTGTCTGTGTGTTTGTATGTGTATGAATATCTGTGTCTGTCTGACAAACTGAGTGAAGTGGGGGGCTAGTGAGAAGTGGGTGCGTTTCCATTTGAGGGCTCATGATTGACGGCCAACTTCGGCTTCCCCGGGAGTATGTTGTTGCTGGCAAGAATCCATGGCGCCTTGTTCACTTACAGAGAGTTGGCACAGGTTCCACTCCACAGCAGCGCACAATTCACATGCCATCGCACTGTTGCATCAGCAATAATCTCTTAAAGCCAACAGAGACAGGGAAACGGATCAGCGTTTCGTTAATCGAAATGCCTTTATCCAAACCTCCTCCCATCGTAACCACCTCCACGCTAAAACAGCATGGCACTTGTATTATTGGAACATGCATGCTCAAATATCTCCCTGTGATATGCTAATGAAACACTAATCCTTTATAGTGTAGGTCTATTTGCACTTTTATAGCATTCAGAATCCAGCGATTCCATTGGATTCAGGTTAAAGGAATATCAAATTAGATATGCAGTATCAAATCCTGAATTTATGACTCAAATATAGGCCTATTTGTTTTGTTTTTGCTAATACGCCAGAGAAATAGTGATGATCCTTTAACATGGAATGCCATAAAATACTAACCCACATAGAGCACACACATACTGTGGATTATATTAGCAACATGAATATCACACATTGGTGAGAGGAGCGTTGTGTGTGTATGTGAGCGTGCGTGTGTGTGCAGGGGGTGAAGGCCAAATTAGCCAGGTTGTATAAGCAATTATTGGGGCACACTATGTACCTAAGCACCCTAATAGGTATGTAGAGGAGGCATTATTCAATTAGAGTGGCAGTTTGCTGTAGCGAGGAGCAGAGCAGTGGTGACAGCGCTGGTGTCTTCTCCTTATGAAACAACCTATTTAAGCTAAATCAACTCCCACTTAAGAGCTGCGGTAATAAGCGCGCGGCGACGCTCGCCGGCCCGCGGGGGCCCATCCGTCATGCTGTAATACGGAATCAGAATGAGTGATAACACCTAGTCCTGCTACAGCGCCTTAGCTGCTGCCGCAGGAATGGCTTTCAAGCACACATACGCACACAAGATAACATACACACCTGCACACACACACACGAACACATCGCTAGCAGCAGCAATACTGCTGGATGGCTCTGCTCATTTCGCTCTCCCACCCACCTCCTGCTCCACCAACTTGCATATGCGGAAAGAAATTGTGTTTCTATGGATTTGCAAGTATGAGTCTCTCTCTGTTTTTTTTGTTGTTTTTTTAAAACTTTTAGTCATTGTCCAAGTGTGAGCACACTGTACTGTGTGTGTTGGTGTGGTGAGTATGTCTACCATTGTATAAATTACTGATTATATACTTAAGATAATTATGTTCATAAATATTATATGGCTGCACCTACTAATTATTTCCATTATTTGATTTGATTACTAATTTAATTGTCAGAAAATGATGAGGCCATCACAAGTTTTCAAACGCCAAGCTAATTATCTTTAAATTGGTTTTAGACAGTTCAAACCCCCCAGTTTCTAATTTACAGTGATATAAAGAGGATGAAAGTGATAAACCATCACATTGGAGAAGGTGGAAAGACAAGAAGAGAGAGGGTTGACCTTTATCACTGTATAAAAGACTTCCAGGACTAATTGCAATCAGCACCACAAACAAAAAGGTTGCTGATTAATTTTCTATCAATCGTCGGATTAATGTACTAATCGTTTCAACTCTAAAATATTGCCATCATCATCATCGTCCTCCTCATCATCATCATCATCATTCGGTGTCCATGTGCTGTTAAACAGTAAAATACAATCTCACTGTTTACGTCATGCACAACCAAATTGGTATCAGCGTCAATCAAGGAATAACTCAATTCATTGGCATTGACTACACTCGAGTTAAATTCCTTTTTCCAGTCATGATATCTCTGTTTTAGGCCAAAGAGCCACTAGACAACATTAGTTGGGTTACAACTTACATGACCTGACTGTAATCTCTGTCTGAAGAGAAGTTAGTAACACACTGTAAATCTTTGTGAGGAAAATCTGTCACATAAATGTTGCAAGGAAGGAATACTCAGAGATAAAGCAGCCACGGAGCAGCAAGGCGACAGATGCTTGCTGCAGTTTGAATGAACCTCAAAGCTCCAACATGTCATGAAGGCAAAAACCTTTGCACTTCCTGTCTCATGGAAAGCAACACTGATCTCAGTTGTTCATAGTACACATGGAGCAGTTACTCCAGCTGCATGATAGTTTGGCATCAGTTCAGGCATTTTAAACACCTACATGGTTGGAGGTCCTGGGGATGAGAAATGATTTGCCAAATGTGCTGATTAACGAATATATCACATTTTTAAACCCATCTAACCAATCATCATAATATCAGTAACATCCCTAGCTCTGGGATCTGATGGGTGCTTTGCCCTCGACCATAGGCACGTCAGTTGCACCAAAGTTTTTACTGTACATTTACACCATCTGCTCACTACTGCCCTGTGTACAGATGAAACTTATTACAAATAATCCAGGCAACAAATACAAACAACCAGGAAAAAGATGTAGAGTATTTTCCATGTTTGAATTATGGATAGATGAATGAACAGATGAAAACAACAACAAAACATCTACAGAGTGATGAAAACAGAGGAGGGAAAAACACTCAATAAGCGGCATGCTTGAAATGTTTGAGAAGCCTGGTTTCATGGGCATCCTTTCTTTTTTTATATCTTGTTTGTTTTTCTCCTCCATTCAGTCCCCAACTCTCTCTCTCCCTCTTTCTCCTACCCTCTCTCTCTCTCTCTCTCCGTGGCTCATCAGTGTGGTTGTTCATCGGTAATGACTCCCACTGTGGCAGGGCCCCTTTAAGGTTGAGGTCCCCCCCAACCCCTCCATCCTTCCCCCTCCTTCAGTCCCATCCGCCATGCATTATTCATGGATTCACAATCAAATGAGGGAACTACGGTTGGTAGCAGGAGACATGGTGCATGGCTCTTCCTCTCCAAAAGTCCCCCGAGGTGCCCCAGTCTGGTACCCACCATCACCCACTCCCCCTAACCCCCACTCCGGCCCAACCAACCCGCCACCTCCCACACACCCCTCCGACACGGTGACAGATTTTTTATTTTTTTTTGATTGGGGTGGGGGTCCAGACACATTGACTCCATCCCACCCTTCCCTGGGGTCATTGGCAGTCACGCTGGTCAGCAGTGACCTCCGTTGCCCTTTGGGGTACTCATCACTTCCTCTTCCTCTCCACAGGGATGCACCCAAAGTGTCTGGCACCTTTTTAGAGGGTAGCTAAGGATGGGTGGGTTTTGCTGGGGATATATAATAACTAACACAATAGTTTGACATCACTGACAAGCTTGTAAAGATGTTGTTTTGTCCAACCTGTCGTTGCCAAATCTGAGCGGCCCCCCTTGTTCCCCCTTTGAACTCTGTGCTCTGTAGCAACCAGTAACCATTCATTTGCCAGGACATCATCATCTGGATGACTCTTCTAACTGCAGTTCAGCATAATACATTATTCATTTCTCTGAAGTTCACATTACCTTTCACACACCTGCCACTGCTTTTTTAACACCTGAATGATGGAACATGGTGGAAAAGAAGGAAGGGAAATCTTAAATGTCCTGTAGTAGTCCTCTCAGATCAACAGACAAGCAGATAATTTGAAAAGTAAATGTAGCCAATAGTTCGACCAAGAAGACCATAGTACACAAATAAGTTTTGAACAATGGCAGACATCTGAAAGTACTGAAAATGAGGTTGGCAATGTTAGGTAAGAGAATTCGCCATCCGCATGGCGCAATGTATTTAATGGATTCAGCTTAACAGGCACTTTATCACACCCTCCTCCTCTGTCGCCATGTTTGTATGTGGGCAGTTACGGTTACATCTTTTGAGATGGACTTATGTGAAGTCAATGGAAAGACTCAAAAGCAAGTTGATGTTTCAACTTCACCAACAAAATAAAAATTCAGTGGTGCTGTATATGCTGGAGAATAATGATGTGCACTCTTTGATGGTGGCAGGATCCTGTCACCCAGATGAGCTTCGATACAGGACAGAAACCACAGCAGCTCGTCCTGTCACAGTGGTATTGATGATACAAGGCTAACATGGGGACACCTGTGCCCGAAAATGTGGCTGTTCTTGAGCTGTGAAAATGAACTTCAAAAACACCTTTGTAATTAAAAGTAGTGCATTTTCCTGGACACAGAAGTTCTGAATAACTTGAATAAGAGAAAGAGAGGGAGAGAGAGAGGGCGAGTACAAGTGCGCAACCAAGAGGGAAAAAAGAAACAAGCAAGTGAAACTAAACAGAAATTAAACTTTACCTTATTTGTTACTTTATTTCATTACAGTTTCCACGCAGATGGGGAACAGACTTGTTGCACAGATGACGCCAGCCCAGCTGTCATAGCTTCAGGTATTAATGGGCTCCCTCACTACACCACACACACAGATCTTTGCTAATTTGGAGGAAGAGCTCAATTAATAAGTGCTTTTTGAAGCAAAGCCAACATAAAGTTTACTTTCAATGGTTAGTGCTTTTGAAGTCGGCCAGAATCTTTTAACGACTCGTTGGTTGAAAATTCCCATCCTTAGTTACCATTCATTCTTTCAACCGGTGCCTGTGGCACAGAGAGAAGTGTCAAGATTATATCACTGGAGAGAAAGACAGAAAAGGAGAACATTTTATTCAATGTGGTGTCTTTAGTAGAATAGTTGAATGAAGAGGAAGATTACAGATTAACATATTAAATGCCAAGATAGGCCCACCTGGTGTGTGACAGATCTCTCACACAGCGCAGCCAGTGGAAATGGAAATGTATCATAACTAGGTCTCTTGTGAGTAATTTTATTCTGATCACTCCTGGTTTACTCGTTTGCGGCTTCTTTTATTACAGGCTTTACATATGAAGGATTAAGTCCTGTAATCATGTTGGTAATTGAAATTGCAAGCTAGAATATTGTGCGTTGCTTAAAGCTACAGTCTCACACAGTCACCTGTCTGAGTTCTTTCCCTTTCTGAATAACCCAAAACACTGCAGTCGGTCCCTCCTTTCTTAGCCAGCCCATAAATATGCCATTATGGTACTCTTATTATCCTCATTATTGGGGTGGCTGGAGTGGCGCCTGCGTCTATCATGGCCCTCTAATGTGGGTCTAATGGTTCTGACCTGTACGGGACACAGGTGGTCCCCAGAACAGCCTTGATTGGGTCCATTTATTAAGCTGCTCTGGCGCCAGAGATGGTCCGGTTAGTCATTTGCGTGCGGGGCAGGTTCCATTCCCAAGGCTGTTGATGGACTGAAGCACCCCCACCCCACACCCTCGCCTCGCCCCATAGCCCCAGCTTTGTTCTTTCCTAATGGCTCAATTAAATGGGTTAATTCAGAATGGGGACCCTCTTCAAATCTGTGATTATCACCTAGCCCCCTACCCTGCCACATCACCACCACCAGCACACACACGCGCACACACACACACACACACACACACACACACACACACACACACACACACACACACACACACACACACACACACAGAGCTATTGCTCGATTGCTCACCCCCCTCTGACTGCAAGCCCACACATTTATTATTCATCGCAATCAAATAAGTGAGGTGGTTGAAGAAAGTTGCTTTTCTCTCTCTCACTTTCTTTCTTACCTCTCTCTCATTCTCTCTACCTCCATCCCCTCCCTGCGCCTCCTCTCCTCCTCTCCACTCGTCACCTCTCCTCTCCCAGGGAAGAATTTCTTTTATTGCGACAAACACTCTGTGGAGCCCTCGGCTTTCGGCAGCCCCAGCCAGTCATTGATGCAGGCAGTCAGGGAAGCAGGCAGCCAAGCAGCTAGGCAGCCCTCCCCGTCAGGAAAATGAGCAATTCTCTCATTGTAATAATGCGCCTCTGTCATCTTCCCATTATCGGCATGATAAAAGATGAAATATTCAGGGAGGCTGGCCTCCTAACCTGATCTGGGCGCGATATTGGGCCTGTGGAAAATGAGTTTTATCAGCTTTAATATACTCCTTGGCAGACTGACCCTTGAAATTAAACATTATTACAGAGCGGATATTTAAAAAACCGGGGCCACAAATTACATCAAAATGAAAATATTAAGGAACATTACGAATATATCAAGTGGCGCTTCTCTCCCTCTCCTCTCACGCTCGCACACCAGCTCCCCTCATCCTGACACCCCCTTTCTCATCCAGCCTCACCCACCCCACCATTTCACCCCCCTCAACCATCTTCGATGAGCGTGGTCGGGGATGCGGCAGGCGACGTTGTAAGTGTCACTGTTGTTGTGTGTGTGTGTGTCTGCAGTGGGCTGGCAGAGAAATAATAACAATGCTGCCTGTCCCACCAGCTTCATACGTCTGCATAAACTAATTAGACCTCGACGCTCTCATCACCTGCTTTATTGAGAATGGAGGGGAGAACACTGGCAGGAAGTGTGGGACTTGAGTAGCAGAGTGTGTTCCTACACTTGTGTGTTTGTATGTTTGGGAGGGAGCGTGCAATGGTATTAGTGTTTGATGTGTATTTGAGAGGGAGACTGAAAGTGTGAGAGTTTCTTTTGCAGTTGTGGTGGGACTTGAAATACTGTGTATGATGTACATCTGTGTCTGTGTGTTTACGTATGCAGTAGTGAGAGTGGTTCAGTTACAAATTTGTCGGATAAATAATTCTTCCTGTTCAAAGTAAGTCCAGGTATTTCAGCTGCATGTTTTTGTCAGGTAAAGGTATCTCTGGACTCCAAACCTGACAACTCATGTACAGTAATGCTCATGGAAAATAATGGAAAAACCAGAAGGAAGTGAGTTTCTCTAATCACTTTAAAAGTAAAAATCCCCCAAATCTGTCTGTCCCCCAAAATGGAGAGAAAGTGATGTTGGCTCTGTGAAGTGTGTGGTGATTTGTCACTTTGTGATGGGGGGATATGAGAAATGCAATAAAAGGCGGAGGAGAGATGTGATTTGAATAGATTTCAGAGGAAGTCGGTCCTTGGGGGAGTTGGATGAGTAAGCAGTGTCCCCGAGGACCGAATTAAAACTTTACTTTTGGTCACGGCGCCCCCTCCCCATAGTGCTCCTTCGCTTATCGCCTGCATGTGCGAATGTGTGTATGCATGGGTTATATTATGTGTGTGTGTGTGTTGGCGTATGAGCATGTATGTGTCTGACTTTTCTGTTTGTGTCTGTGCATGTGTGTGTGCGCAAATGTGTTTTCATATGTGTGTGTTTCCACTTGTGTATGTGTGTCCCACGCAAATGGAGCGCCCTCCCCTGCCCCTCGCCCCGAGGTTATGGGGGGATACACACTGCTCCCTCTGCCAGGCTCAGATGAGTATTCACAGCAGCACGCCCCTCTCCCTTAACCCAGCACAGGGGAGCTTTGCATATTGAGGCCGTGTATGTATCTTTGTGAGTGTGTGTGTGTGTGTGTGTGCACCAGCCTGCCTCCCCTGCCCAGAAACAGAACAGGGGGTCCAGTTGATTCCATGCACATGCATTGTTATTATTCCATTGGTGATTCAGCTGGCTTGGTTGATGCCAAACTCATACAGCTGCGTGCATGCATGCACAGTGGCTCAACATGAATTGATGCATGATATCTGCTCGCTTTTGTTGTGTGTACATTGTGTAAATGCTCAAAGCTTCCATTCTCGTTGGATGGGTTAATACTACATGTCGGGAGAAGACACAGAGACAGACATTAAACACATATAAAGCGTCACATTAGGACTAGAGTGTCCAGTCCAACTTGCAATGCCTAAATGCGTGGTGCAGCTCTCTGATCAGGCCAAGCAAAGGAATAAAAGAGGGGCAAGAAGGAAAACAGGGGAAACAAGGGGAAATGGCAAATGCAGAATAGAGGGAATTCACACCACAGGGGTTGGTTGCAGAGAGAGGAGAAAACAGCAGAAGGAAAATGGCTTTCTCCATCCCTTCCTCCCTTCCACCCTCCCTCTTTCTCTTTCTCTCTCTCCCTCTCTCTATTTCTCTCTCTCACTTGATTCATTATGCTGATATACACAGTATTTGCTTCCTGAGTGAGCCCCCCTGCACTCCCGCCCTCCTGGAATGCACACACTGGTGAATGTACACACTCGCAGACACACACATGCACACATACACACAGAAACACAGAGCAAGATGGTGGAGGTGCCATAAATATAGCAAACGACACAGCCTAGCAGCCGAGCAAGGTCAGCCGCGGCCCAGGATGACAGTGCCGTGGGCGCTGCACCGAGCTCTTGTTAGAAATGCACACAGATAGCTCATTAGGACGGGCCCCTGAGGCCCCCCAAGCACACACATGCACACATAAACATATACAAACATTGATCCATTTACTATTTAATTGCAAAGTTACAGTGTTTCGCTCCGCTGTAGAACACGAATCCCTCTTTGACAAGATTCAATCTGCTCCCCTCATCAGCTACTGCGTTATTCCATGTGCGTTGATGTCTGCTGTTTTTCAGTGTGTTTATAATGTGTACCTGCAAGAGTGTATATGAAAGTGTGATTTTTTATTTGAATATCTTCAAGGTAAGTGTTAGACTCATGCATTTACACATTACACATACAGTATACTACATGTTGCATTTTCCTGTATGTGATATCTATGGCTTCCCCCAACCAAAGATGTTCTTAATCAACCAGTACTTGTTACTTCAAGCCATGAATCCATTTGTCATCACATGCTTCTAATATTAATTTTATTATTTAAATAAATATTTTTTGAGGGAATCCGAATATGGTTTGGCTTCCAGGTCCAAGAAAGACTGGTAGTTACATTATTAACACTGTGCTACATCATAGAGAAATACAAAACTGTAAAAATGTGCCTTAAAAATATATATTTTACAAGCACACACATGGAGTGTGTGCTTGTCGCCTTTTACCGACAATGCTAACGACAAAAGCGGCGCTGATCCTGAATGTGTCTGAAAAAACAGCAAGGGGACTGAAAATGTGTTAATTCAACACAGTATTACAACACAGTCTTGTAGTTCAAAACACGGTAATAAATAACAGTTTTTTGACAGTTGTGGTTGTGGTTTTCTTGCCAGGTTTGGCTCCTGGAACCCTGGGGCTGATCCTGCCGTAATCCCTGCTCTGGCCTCTGGAGGTGGGCACTCACTGATGCCCGACCTCCCTCTCACTCCTCTCTTGCTTCACGCCTCTCCAGCCCCCGACTGAACCCACCTTGTCTTTGTCATCCCCGGAGCCAGAGTCCTGGTCAGAGCCACTTTAAATTACATTGATAATATATTCCCTGTTCTTAAACTGGCCTTTGTCTGTCTCGGAGGCTGTGTTCCGTCCGGCTCCAGCCGTGTTCACAGAAAGGCTCCTGAACGCGGTTCTGGTGCTCATCTCGATGCTGCTCCCCGCCAGCAGTACCCCCTGGGTCCCCCAGTGCCCCGGGCCTGAAAACCTCCTCCTTCTGGCGGTCCAGTGTCCCTGTGCTTGCGGTGTAAACACACTTCCCTGGTGATTAGAGCTCCCAGTCCAGGCAGAATCTAGAAATAGGACCCCTACCTGCACAGCTAAATGAGCTAACTAGCTAACAGCAGCTATAGTTCGCAGTAGTTATTTTCTCATCGACCAATGGTTTGGTGGACTGTAAGGGGAAAGCCCTAGTGATATCCCATTCCCCTGCACTAGAGCTACCATACTGAATATTAAATAAGTGAGAACTGCAACTTGGCTCGTTGTTGAAGGATAAACACTTCTCTGAATGCAAAAACTGTCATGTTTACAGAAGTAAAGTGTTGGAAAATATCACAAAGACACACAGACAATAAAGATATCTCTGTGATTTCTTACCTCTGCGAAATAAGACATCTTGTTAGAGAAGGGGAGATGTTCTCAGTCCGACTGGAACAACTGTAGAAAAACGTACATGTCCAGTGTGACTTTGCATGAACTTCATAATTGCAGGGTAAAAGTTTGAGCGTGTGTCGGTGCGCTGAACTGCAAGCATGTACATTGCTGTGCGTGTATGCGTCTGAGTGTATGGGTGTGTTAGGTGAGGGACGGCAGGTGTGCATGTATAGTGGGAGTGTGTGTGTTTGTGTGTGTACTTGAATGTAGTAGAGGTACTTGGCTCATGCTCTGGACACGCCTGAGAGACTCTGTGAGTGTTGCCCTCCTCCCTCCTCCACGCCAGCCTCAGACACATGCTGGGACACACACAACTAGTTTTTCACTCTCCTTTATCCTTTTTTTCTTTTGGCTTCTTTCGCAGATAATACATGACTTTTTTTTATCGGACAGAGATTTTTCTGAGCTGCGTATTGCATGTACTGCTATCTATCTATTACATGCTGAGTAATTGCTGTCTATTGCAATGTCCCCCCCCCCCCCCCCTTCTCTCTGTGTCACCTGAAACAACCTCAGTCACATGCCAGCAGCAGGCACAGTGGCACACCATTGACTGTCCCTTCTCGGAGTGTCCTCTCCCTCTCTATCCTGCCATATGAGATAGATAAATGCATTGGATACTGATTGTCCCCTATGCCAACCTCCACCTCCATACACCCCTTCCCTGGCCCCCTCCCCTGCCCCCTCTCTACCTCCTGCCCGGCCGGGGGTGGTGTCAGTCTGGCAGGCCTTGGGGCCCGTCAGGCGACCAGTGGGCTGTGACGGGCAGCAGCTCCGCGTCCCTCTCCCTGCAGTCTGGCGCCCGCTGGGGTCTCGTCCGGGAGCTCAGGCTGCCAAAGTGACCTCACTCCGACTGAGAGGGAAAAAAAACTCATGCAGGCCGCAGTTCACGCCATTTTCACTCTGCAAACTGGACAATGCTGCAAACAAATGAACCAACACTGGCTAGTTTGCATTAGAAATGTCATAGTTTATACTCACTCGTAGTGCTTCACTAAAAAAAACAAAAATGCTGACTCATGTTGCTAGATAATTTAATCATAATTCTTTTTTTAATTTTTTTTATACATATATTGCTGCTCATTCAGGCTTCACTGATATGCCTCTTCAACATTGTTAAAGCTTTTTATCATTATCACAGTTTATCCAAAATATGATCCAGTAATGTTTTGGGATCATAAATAGCACAAAAAGGACATCTTGATATATGCTTTCCATTACTAAAAAGGATACAGTATACAACCATTTTCATATTTCATATTTTGAAACAACAACAAATAATTAACTGAAGTTCTGCATCCCAAATAGAAATGTCATTTTGTCACTCTCATAGAGAATCATTATTCTGTGCTGATTGCCATCTTGTAAGGAAATTTGTGATGACCATCTTATCGTCAGATTGGTCCTTAAAATTATTGTTTTTCCTTCCATGAAGTAAATGGTTCTGTCAATGTATTTAATTTATTCCCACGTGTTTGTTTTAGAAACAAGTGTTAATGTCTTGAGATGAATCATTATAATGATGTCAAAATTGTTGTAAAAAAGTTGTATAGAAACGAGTGAAATGATCTCATCTACCTACACATTTTTTTGTATTTGGATCCATCAGTACTATAATGATAATGTCAGGAAAATTACCTTTTATTTTTATCCATTAGAAATGATCTTTGTGCACGTGCTGATAATCGAGTTATATTTGAAATGCCACTCACTCATTTTCAATCATCATCTGATGGAGACACTTCTAAATTTATCTTAATTTTGAGGACTTTCGAGGCAACATTTAGCTGCTCTTGCAGCAGATGAGGGGAGTAATTATAAGTGTGCCAGAAAAGATCCAGGTGCATTACACAAACAATCTCCCTGCCACCATCTCTGGTGGCAAAAACACAACATCGCAGTCTCTCTTGTGACCGAGCGTTGAGCTGTGCCTGCTGAGGCGAACCTCCCCCCTGCATCCCTGAGAGGGTGATGCAGCGAGGTGACACCGTTAGGGAGGAGAGCTCTGGATGTGTGTATGTGTGTGTTTGTTTATCGACATTGAATATAATGTGTGTGTTTGCTGCAGCAAGTGTGTATTTTTTGCTCTTCCTTTTTGTGTGAGTTCTGGTGACTTCACATCCAGTTCAAGTACTCTTTCCGGTGTGTGTTTACAATACAGTATGTGTGCAGTCTGGTGTCCCACTGTATGTGTGCATCCAAAAGTGTGTGTGTGTGTGTGTGTGTGTGTGTGTGTGTGTGTGTGTTTACAGTGTAATGTTTTGTGCTTTACTTCCAACCCCTACCTCCCCCTCCCCTCCCTGTGCCCCGCCCTACCTCAGCCCCATGGAGATGCATCGGGGTCAGGGAATATGGGGAGAGGAACACAGGGAGGCCGCACTCCACAACTTGAAAGGAATTCTAATGAACCAGCACAGTCGCACTGACTATTCCCACGACAACAGGCCCCAAACAAATAGCTGCATTTGAAGTCCCCTCGTTTTATGACTTTGAAAATACTGCATGTGTGTGTACGTGCGTGTGTGAGGTTGTTTTTGTTTTTTGGGTACAGTATGTGTCTGTTGTGTGTGTACGTGTCTGCACAAGTGTCTACCTCTACATTTTTTCTAAGAAATTGGCCTGGGAACTGATTTACTTTAATGTCTACACAAGAGGATGTAATTATTGTCTGCTATGACCAGAGATAGACTTTTTTTTATTTGTAATTACCAGACTCATATTGGTGTGTTTCCTCCCTCAGTAAACACTGTGTGGTGCTGTGAGGAGATGCAACGTCTACTACACATGTGTAAGAGGATAATTAGAGGATCATTTCTATTTTATATTTAACATCAAGAATCTTATTTAATCCAAGAGGCAGGTAATCATTGAAACATTTAGCTTTTCGAGTGCTTATAGTAATCATGTTTTTTTTTTCTCTTGATACACACTTGATCCAATCAATTACAGATATATTCACATACACATTTACTGAGTTGCAGATGACATATTCTCATTTGTGTGCTTTTCCAGAGACATAATGTTCTTGCTGGATTTACAAATAAGAAGAAGGGTCCAAAAACACTAATAACTTTGATTTTATGGAGTGAAAACAGGTTTCAATCCTGTGTTTTGAATTTTGGTGGTGTGGTGAACATTTTGCTAACACTGGATCTCAGATTAGGACTTTAAATCATATTGCATTCAGGTATAAACCCATCCCTTGTGACGGAGAATTTAAATAATTCTCAATCATTTAGTAGCGGTAGGGGATTTTCCTTCATGTTTTTTATTAGCTGAGCATTACCTTAGAAAAATAACTTTTATGTCATTCTTACTTCAGTCTTAGGAAGCACTGTTTTGTCACATGACAAGTACTTCAATACAGAAACAACCCTTTCACACATTGGTCACCTGTTATCGTGCGGTATACACACCGCTGCAATACACTACCTTAATTCACACCAGGACCTCTTTAAAAGAAAAGATAATGAAAATGAAGAAACTGATGAGTGGTGTGGTTGCCTGTTAGGTGTCTGCATACATACTAATATCAGGTCCCCTCAGTGGCCCTCCCACTCCCACCCTTTTCCAACCCCCTCTGTGCACGTGTGTGTTTTTCTTTGACAACCTCAGGATGCATGTACAACGGCTCCTATGAACCGAGATGTCTTTTATTTCTCAGTCCAGTGCCTTTGCATCAACTGAGCGTGGCGTGGAGCGCGTGGCTGCCCGGTTTGGTTGGCTGCCTGCTTCGGCTGGCGGGGCCGGCTTGTCTGTCTGCGCCGTGTGTTGTTCCGCCTGCTCTGCGCAGACGGCGCGGGTGAGAATGTCACTCCACAAAAGCAGCATGAGTTGAGCTGTGTAAACAGTAAATAATAAACAAGTGCTCTAATACATTATTGAGAGAATCACTTTAGGCAACTGGGACAGCATGAAACGCATAACCCCCTCCGAAACGCCCCTCCCTCCCTCCTCTCTTCTTTTCAAACTTGCGCTCTTTATGTTTTGATTTGGTGATACTGCAGATAGGCTACAGCACTGTAGTGCTGTATGTCATGTCATTGAATATTAAAGTTTTATTTGTGTTGCTTTAAAATAACTAAGATATGCTTTGATCCTTTTTGACACGTGCACTCTGTATTTTGAGATGAGGATTCTGGAAATATTCGCAACCCTGATAAACTACAGCGTATGGCTTTCAAAGCTGCAATTTAAGGTTATTTTCATTAATGATTAGCCTGCATATTATTTTTTTTTAATTATTCACGTAATTGTTAATTAGATTTCAGAAAATTGTGTAATAATGCCCACCACAAATTCCTAGAGCCCAAGGTGAAGTCGACAAACGAATACTTGATATTCAATGTAAAATGTTATAAAACTGAGTAAAGAAGCAAGTTTTCCAATTTGAGAAGTTAGACGCAGCGCACTCTTGGCATTTTTGCTTGATAAATGACTTTAACGATGAGTTAACCCTAACCCTAACCCAAATTATTTTCATGGTTGATTTAATTTGTCGATTACTTTCTCGATTAATCGATTAGTTGTTTGGTCTACAACATTTTATAAGATGGTACAGAAATGTTGATCAGTGTTTTCCAAAGCCCAAGATGACGTCCTCAAATGTCTTGTTTTGTCCATAACCCAAAGATATTCAGTTTGTCACAGAGAAAGAAAAAAACCAAAAAATATTCACTTGAAGCTAGAAAAGCTAGAAACTAGAAGCTGAAATCAGAGAACTTTTGCTTTAATTTTTTAAAATTTCTCAAACTGATGAAATGATTATCAGAATTGTTGGCGTTTAATAGTTGATAACAAATTAATTATTCGATTAATTGTCGCAGCTCTACAATATTCAATTTGCAGTGTTATAAAACTGAGATAAGAAGCAAGTCCTCCTATGTCAGAAGTTGAAATCTGCACATTCTTGACAGTTTTCCTTGATAAATGACTTTAACCATTTATGGATTCTATAAAATTGTTTGTCTAATCTTCATTTTTAATCAATTGAATAATCATTTCATCATCATTTCGCTGTCACACAAAAAATGAAAAAACATGTATAACTCGGTGATTTTCAACTTTCTAATTCCTCCATCCTCACTAACAGCTCTAAAATGCATAAATGGTACCCCATCTTAACCGAGAACTAACAGCAAACCCGTTTAAAAATGCATGTGTAATTTTCTCCCCCTGAACCAGTAGCATGTTTGCTTATATTGTGCGAACATAAAACAGCATCCGAATCTACCTGCTTTAGAGCGTGTAGTAAATGGAATATCCTCCTCCAGTGGCTTATTGAGCAGAATAATTACATTGCACATATTGAATTCCACTAATGCTCCAAAGGTAGGTCTTATTTAATACCACAACTCCCCGAGGGTGCAGAGCATGATTTGGAGCACACATCTCTTCACTGTACCTAATGCTCCAGATAGATTTGTACATAAAAAAAATATGTCCACAGCCGTTTCAATAGTAAACTTGGCAGAATTGGTCTGAAAGGTATCTGGGAATTAAGACATTATTTCTGTGAATAACTCTGGGATGGTTTAAACCACAGTGATTATTTTGCCTTCAGCTTGCCATATATTTATACGGTGACACTTCTGCTGTTCATTTCCTACACATAAACCATTCATGCTTTTGAGGAAAATGATTAAGATGTGTATAAATCTGTAAGAATTGAGCTGATGATGTGCATTTATGTAAACAGACGCCACAGTTAATGATTATGTGTAACGTAAGTCTTAGGGTTATGGCTTCTACAAAACCTTGAATGAAATTAGAAGAGATTAGGGGTGGGGATGTCTAATTTTCATGAAGGAACAATCACCATGTTTAGCTCTAGGGCTTGTAAATCCTATCTGTGTGTTGGCAGGGTAATACTCACAACAGCCTGAAGATGGCAGCCAAAACCTAGTTAGCTGCCATGTGAGTTTACAGTCCCGTTTTCCTAATATTACTTCATAGGTCAAATGTATCTTCTGTGTAGAATCATGTTTTACCTGCATGTGTTCTTTTCACTTAAAATACAGTAGTCAAAGCGGCAATAAGACAAATTTAAGCTTTGTTACCTGTAAGTGAGATGCATTTTCAGTGTTCTGCAATAAAAGCGAGGTTAAGCATGATGGATGACAATCACAAAACACAGTAAAGTAGTTGTTACAATGAAACCAGGAGAGAGAAAAATTTGTATGATTGGGCAGAAAATAAATTGAGGATGTCTGCTGTTATATCAACACTTTTATCGGGACAGAAACTGTTAAATTTGTGCGAGGGGAGCGACTGAAAACACGGAAATTACTCCAAGGTCTGTGTGCATTAAACAAAATGGCAAAAGAGTTATGCTAATTTCTAATTAAATAAAGTGTGAATTTGTTTTCAATTAAAGAGAAAAAAAACGAATGGCAGTGATGCAGGTAATTTGCTCCCAGATGGATTTTACCCACTGTCGCAGTCTCACTTTTTCTAAGTTGAGTGTTGGCAAAGAATACATCAGTAAACCTTTTTTTTTTTTTTTTTTTGGCCACAGCGTGTATGATGAACCTTCCAGGCGACAGTTCTCTACATCAGCATCCTGCTTTCAGTGGCTGCTCATCCCTCCATTCTCAGCTGAGACAATGGAGGGGAGGAGAGGAAAACAATGGGAGGTTTGGGTGGACGAGTGAGGAGAGGGGAGGGACAGGGGGTTCGGGGAGAGAAAGGGTCTGTATAGGACACGCACACAGACAGAGGACATAGTGCGCGCATACACACACACACACATACAGACAGGCCAACTCACAGACAGAAGGGTGGTGGCGAGAAGGGAAAGGTCATATAGGTCAGCGATCAGGCTCTCTTTATCTGTGTGTGTGTGTGTGTGTGGGTGTGTGTGTGTGTGTGTGTGTGCGTCTTTTGGTGTGAGCTTGCAGATTGTATGGATCCTTACACACACACACACACACACACACACACAAACTCCACACCGTGGGCAGTCTGGGTCATGCCTGTCCCTTCACAGTCCACTGCGCCATTATTGACGGCTTGAACTGATACCCCAACAATGAGGGTGTGCACGGCCATGTGTTGCGTGTGCATGTGTTCATGTATGTGTCTCCACATGTATGTTCACATGCTTTTGTGTGAGTGCTTGTGTGAAGGTGAGAGGTTGAGGGGGTTGGTTGGTACTCTTAAAGATGTCACTGAGATCTAGACTCCCCTCTTTATTATTATTATTTTTTTTCTCTTTTCACATACAACTCTGTTGACACACCAACTGCTGGTATTTTGCACACATGCACACGCAGGCACAATAGGAGCCGGGTGGGGAGCCGAGGAATGGGGCCCCTACGGGAGGGGCCTCCTCCTGGCCCAAATCAATATATGAGAAGCCATGCAAGTATAACAGAATCATTACTCTCACAGGGCTTGGGAGGGTACAATAGACAGTATGGTTTGTGTGTGCGTGTGAGAGAGAGTATGTGTCTGCGTGTGTGCTTTGACACCTGTTGTCTCCATCCTGCTGGTGTCATTTTGTAAGAGCAGACTTTCTTTGACTTTCTTTGATATAATTAGCGTTAAGAGGAGACAATTGTCAGTGTGCATATTCATCGCTGGTTCTGTAGCATCCTCAGCAGCGTTTCCTCACACAGAGCTGAATGCAGCACTTCTAAGTACCCAGTGTCAAACCTGTGCGGTACTGTGGGTTCAGTGCGAAGAACGACAAGCAATCGCTGCCTGAACCTGTGTCTAACAAGACTTTGTATTTTTCTCACTAATCATGATTACTGCCACAATCTTCCCCTCCAGCCCACCTCTTTCTACCCCCTCACACATCAATGACAACCTCCTTTCATCTGCCGCCGTGCAGCCCCACATCCACGATGTATTTACAAGGCCTGAAATGAACAGAGCAATTATTATCAGTCATGTTAATTCTGCAGATAATGATCAAAAGCCGAGTCCTGCTCTTCTTTCTTTCTCCTCTCTCCCTCTCTGCCTGCTCTGGGGAGCTAACAGCGGTGACAAACCTCCCCTTTTATTATTTCATGGCCTGTTTAAAGATTTAGTGAGGCCCACAAACCACTACTTTTAATGACCAATTAACAGGAGCAAAGCTCTCTTCGGAGCACCGCGGCCTCGTTCAGGATTTGCTAGAGTAAACAGTGGTGCGGCACTGGTTGCGGTGGTGGTGGTAGAGGGGGCGTATGTCTCGTTACCGGCTCACCGTTCAAACTCGCACACATACAAACAGCCACGCATGTACACAAACCACACACACGCACACACACAAACCCTCTGCTCCACTGCTTATTAAAACCTGGAGGAGCAGCAGTGCTTACCAAAACCTTGAGAGAGAGAGTCAGTCAGCAAGAGTCAGAGTGAAGAGTCCCGCTCCCACTGGGTATGTGTTTTTTTTCTTGTTTTTTTTTTTCTTTTTTCTTTTTTTTTAAGGGATGAAATCTAAAATGATAAAGCTTGCTGCAAAGTCAGCCTGGCTAAATCTGATACGAAAGCCAGCGAAATGGTGTTGAAGAGAGAGTAAATGAGTAGAGCCTGCATCATTAGCATTGCTCAATAATGTAGCTGGGGGGTAGGACAGCACCACTCAAGGCCACAGGCTTTCTGAGCGGCTAATTTGGACCCGTCTTGTTTATGGGTATAGCAAGCCGGCCCCTCAAGATGACTGTCAAGCTGAGGCTTCGCTCCCCAAACTAAACAAACACAAATGAATACACACTCCTTGATGAAATCCACAACATGCATGAGTGATCAAGCATATACCAAAACACATCCATAGATGGTTCAGCACCGTAACTTCTCAGCAGTTATGGTTTCAAGTATGAATAAAGCAGTAGAGATGCACCGATCCACGTGTTTTCAGTTCTGATCTGATTTTGATACCTGAATTTGGATATCTGCTGATACTGATACTGATACTGATACCAGGCCTCTTTTTTTCTTGAATGTTATTATTTTTATTATCAATTTTGTTGTTGTTGTTGGTAATATGTCTAATGTCACATGCTGTATTAAACTAATCAGCACATCTTATTAAAAGAGCAAATAATATATATATATATATATATAAAAAGCATTAGATTTAAACGTATTCCAACTCAATTTATGTGAAATTTAAGTAAACTTCACATACAAACAGGTGTAGGACAGCAAATTGCTATGGCTACTCCATCAGCAGCCATAGCACCATACTCTAATGTTTCAAAAAAGTGCACGCCAATCCATTATCAGCTACTAGAAAGTAGATTTCTATACATGTTATCATAAATATTGGGTCAGATCGGTTCCAACTCTATACAGCTGATATGAATATATGTTGATGTTTTAGACTTATGTGATAGTTAACTGAATGCCTGGGAGTATTGGGGTAGTGATTAAACAAAAAAGGCCATGGGCCATTAAGAAATTGTGATGTGCTTTTTTACTGTTTTCTAACATTTTATGACCAAACATTTCATTGTTAAATAGAGAAAATAACAAGCACATTAATACATACTGAAACTAATTGTTAGTTGTGAAGCACTAGCATTATAATATTGAGCCCAAGTCACAAGCCCAAGGTTTTTTTAAATAAACATCAATTCACAGACACAGTATTAATCAGAAGCACCTTCATATTGCGTTTGGCTGCTCTTCTGTTTGCTTTGTTCAAACTAAGTGATGGACCTAATAATGCTTTGCATCATAGTCCCTATATTGCCTTACCTTTTCCCAATTACAAACCAATGTTGTATTGTGTGTTTATGCAAACCTGTATTTACATTCACTTCACAGTCTCTCTATCCGCACATTGTAGTGTACAGAACACACATGGAGACAGGGTATTGTCTAGCAGAAGAGGTGTAGGGGAGGATCAGACAACCTGGTTAATAAGACAGTGTGTTGATTGTATTTGTTTTCCATTTGTCTTTCATCGTTTGCATTGAAGACGCTCAGCGGTAATTAAGCCACTAAGTGAAACTGAAACAGGCGAGTCATGGGGCGAGCGCCACAGCAGCATTATGAGATGAGAACAACAGACACAGAATGACAAGAGCTTGCTAGAACAATGCAGGGAAATGGAAATCCCCCCCATCAGGAATATCCTATTGTAACAGAAAGACAAAACTAGAATAGACAAAAAGAAAAGGAAGAAAATAATACCACAATGTCGGATTGATGCCAAAGTATTTAGCATAACATAATGAAAGCACGACATTTGTTGGTGCATATGTATATGAATATTATATAAAAGCCAGACAGGTTTAAACCTGCGTGGGTGCTTTGTAAGTGAAAGAGATAAGGATGAGACGAAGGCACAGAAAAATCATTATCTATCTAGTAATGTTCATAGTGTTGCAGAGCGGACTGGATGACTTTGAGGTAGTGTTCATGTCATTAAAAGACACAAGACACACTGTTGTTGGCGTGTGTGTCCAAAGCAGCAACCTCTGCCAAAGTCTCGTCCATCAACTTCTTGAGTCTGGATTAAAACTAATCTCAGCTAGATCAGCTCCACACGAAAGCAGCTTTGAAACACAGAAGGCTAGTTTTGTGTGACAATGAATCCATAAGTCTTAACAATGAGTGACGATGAGTCTGAATTTTCAAATATTTACAAAAAAAGAGAAAGAGATCCTAACATTTGAGAAGGTTAATCATCACAAATTTGGCGTTTTTGCGTAATAAATGACTTATAAATGACTGCAGCAGTAATTAACCTCGCAGATGCAATCCCATAAAATGCATTATACATAAAATAATGAGCATCTCCAACCCAGTAGCTCTCTCTCCCTCCCTCAACTCACCTCTCTCTGGAGGTCCAAGAGAAGGACGAAGACCTACTTTCGGCCTCTCTTGAATTCCCTCTTTGGTCTACCTTCCTTTCCCTTTTCTCCCTCTTACCCAATGAACCCCAGCAACAAATCAATGGCCAGGGATAAACACAAATCCCCCGTAGAGGTGACTTATAGAAAACAATTTGAACCTGCGCACCTCGCTTAGGCGGCCCTGCCCAGCCTTTTTACTGTATGGTTCTAACCTCAAACCTCCTCTGTCTGGCAGTCAATTGAAATTAGATTCCCAGGTAGATGGAGGGGGGAGTTGGAGGGATTGGGGTGGAGTGTCAGGAGCACCGTTATACGCTGGAGGAATACATGGTTGTGTAAACACAGCCGACGAATGTTAACATTAACAAATTCTGCAGCCTTTGAAAGGAAACAGAGCTGTGAAAAGGAGATCACTGCACTTTTGATGACACTGACAGGCAATATTTTATTATCAAAGAAAGAAGATACTGATACTGCCATTGAAAATATGGATTCACTGCAAGATGTTTTGATAAATGACTGGATAATTAATGAACATGAATGTAGAGGAGGTGTGTACTTGTGTGTTGAGGGAGTAAAATGTCATTATTGATCTCATTCTCTTTAATTCATCCTCTATTTGAAATGAGCAATATGTAAAAAGCCATCACACAGTGTTATTTTACCTCAAACACACAGCGACCTTATGGAACCTAATGACCTACAAAATCAAATATGACACGCAGGATCTAATGAGAGCAAGTCTGAAGAAGACACAGAGATGAGGCCTCAACTTCCTCAGGGGGAGACCTGGGCCCAGGGCTCGCACTAGGGAACTCGGGGAGGCGGCAGGGGAGTTAGAGGAGCTCGGGTGAAGAGGCTGTGAGGGAGGAGGAGGAGGCTGGTAAGACCAGGGCCTTGTGCTGAGTGGGCCCTCAGAGGGCTCCATCCCCTATTTGCAGATCTAGTGAGGTGGGGGTGCTTTTTGCATTACCTCCTTCTTTATTCCGCTCAGGCCCCCCCTCCACGCTCTCTCTCCCAGTCTCCATCTCAGTCTCTCTCCCTCTCTGGTCATGCTAATTGCTCCCAAGGTCAGAGCGTCGGCTGTGCTCCCCTGAACGCCCCCCACCCCAGCCCTGGCTTTGAATGGCATGTTTTGATCAGACCTAATTTGATTGGTCGACGCTGTCTGGGGTGGATAGGGACAGCGCTTTACAGCCCACTGCTTTTGATGTGTGTGGATGTGTGCATGTGTGTGCGTGTCAGGGTGATGCATGTCAGGTTATGAAGTGTCTGTGGATGAGTGCATGAGAGTGTTACACGTCAGCTGGGAAGTGTTTTTTGAGGGGTGTCAGAGTGTGTAAAGGGGAGTGTGTGTAAAGGGTGGTTTATGTCACGGGCAAGGGTGATTTTGTGTACTTGAGTGTCAAGTAGACTTTAATGTGTTTTGATACAGCATATGGCAAGTGTGTTGGGAAATATGGTTCGACATGGATAGAAATGCTGCTGGTCAAATAGAAATCCTCATATTGCCAATATTTGCAAAACTCAATATGAGCAGTGTGTGGTATGAAAATAGCACCAGAATATTAGTTTAATTGTAGGAAACGTATTTGATATCTTGATATAGCTTGCATGTAATTCATCTATTGTTCATGTTTCTTCTGTGTGAGTCATTTTTCTTAAAAGGATTATTTTCAGTTTGAATAAATGACTTGGACTGGTTGTTATCTGGTGGTCCTCCCCTCCTCTGTTCATCATGTTCATTTTCTATCTCCATTTTTCTATAGTATTCTTTAGATGTTACAATAAATTGTCTAACTAATTTATGTTTCTTTAATCAATATTTGATGGCGTTATTGTCTTAGATGTTTATGATCTGACTCATTTCTGGTGCAGCGTGTAGCTCCAGTGTAAAGATGTCATTTCATATTTTGAGTTTTGTACCTGAAGACGGTCTGAAACCAAAAGGCTTCCTTTTAAATGAACTCGGTGCTGACAGTGCATGGAAATTCAAACTTTCTTTTGCAATATTTAATCTGTAAATTGTCAAAAAATGGTGAGCAGTTTCAGATTTTTACATTTGAGAGGCTGAAACAAGCTAATGTTTGGCCTTTTGCTTAATAGATAGGTTTAGCTGATTAATACAAGTACGAGTACAAGGGTTTGAAAATGTTCCATCTATTGACAAATGGGCTGATTATTTCAGCAATTAAATACTGAATACTAAAAAGATGTTGACTAAAAAATGTTTTTCTCCTATTATGAACAAACACATTTGAAAAAGTCACTATTTCCACTGTCAGAGCATTGCTTGCCCTTTCCAGGAGATACATATTTGAACTTTCCAAACATACTTCAAGTAAAACAAATGGAAGGATTTCGGCTTTAACTTATTTCACCCCTGTACAAGTCTTACCGTCAGCATCTGTATAAGTAGAATTAAAGTATCTCCCTCTCTGGAGTTCAGAAACAGCAACATCCCCTCTGTGGGTCTCCCTATCTCAGCTACAGTCAGATCCCCAGTGAGTGCTAGTGTGCTTGGTACAGTAGGAAGTCCTAGGCAGGCAAACAGGCCATGTGTGTCTGCTGTCTGACAGCAGCGCTGATCCGGCCCCTATGAGTGAGATTGATAGGGCCTGTGATCAGGGACGCCGCGCTCCCTCCATCGCCGGCGAGATGGATCACATCACACTGCCGTCTCCTCCGCTTCCAGGATAAATGAACTGAGGGGGAATCTATCACTCCCCAAGAAGGAGAGGGAGAGAGAGATAGAGGGAGGGACAGAATACCTTACAGAGATACTGATGAGGATACAGAAGTACGAAGGGAAGGAAAAAGGTAAAAAAGTAAGAGAGGTAAGTGGAAAAAAAGAGTGACAAAGAAGAAGTGAGTCAGACACAGGAAGAAAGCGGCTAGTGAGAGAAAAAGAGAAAAGGAGGTATGATGGAGACAGCTGTGGAGGCCTGCTGCTAGGTCAGCCCCCTCCCTTGCCCCAGTCCCCCTCACAGGTTAGGTGTTAGGGTGTGGGCTTTTTTGTGTTCGGCTGTCAGCCAGCTATTTGTCACAGTGAGCGATCTGATGCTCCGCTGAATCAATCACACAGAAGCGCTGTGGGTTGTGTGTACTGTATACATGTGTCTGTGTGTGTCTCAACATGAAACTGTGTTTGTGCGTATACATACATGAATATATGTGCATGGAGGTGCACAGCCAAGAAAAGAAGCAAGTTCCCCTCAACAGGAGGCCATGCTGAACACACACTTTATCTTCTTCACACCGGGTAAAGGACTGTGTTTTGGATGGGACAGGTTTCATCTCTCCAAACTCTTTTTAAAACACACTTTCCAGTGGTCACAATCATTTCTTGGCCCCTAGACTCCCGCTCCGCCTGCTAATTTGGCCGGGCATAAATTAGACTTTGTCATGGCTGATTGGGAATAGGCACCTTATTGCATTAGGCCATGGCTTATTAAGCAAATGCTCTTAAGACAAGCCTTGCTTAACTGGGTGACAGCTTCTCAATTAGGTCGTCTGTGAAATATGCCCAAGATAATTGCCCCCAAACACGAGCTCATGAATTGGATTAGAACTTCTTCCCTTTGACTTGTATGTTCACAGGTGTCACGGACCTCTGTGTGCGTGTGCACCTATGATTGCTGAGGTAATGATTTAGACCCTCTCTTTGATGTTATTGTGCGTGCATCTGCATAAGGCACTGCTTTTCTGAGTGTCTGTGTATGTCTGTGTGTGTGTACATCCAACTGACACATTGTGCTTTCGCTGGATATCGTGCTCATGAGATCCCCCCTCTTCTCCATTCCTAGAGAAATGACAGCTTCAAAAACCTTTCCCCAATCATTATAATTGACTGATTGGCGAGTCCTTAACTTCCTCTGCCTCCTTCAATAATCCCAACATGGCTCTCAAGTGGCTCTAGGCTGTCTTTATGAGTGCCTGCTTGCGTACTTTATGATTGCCTGATGTGAAAATGGCAACGGTGGTACGAGGGGGTAATTTGTCGGAACCCAACAAAGAAATGTTGTAACAATTAATCACGGGGTGAACACCGAACAACGTGGTAATTGTGTTCATTAAGTGGCGAGCACGAGGGCAATTATCTGGCATCAGCTTGGGTTGTCACAGGCATGTCAGGCCAAGATTTTGTAATAACTCAACAGTTTTAAAGGGTTATCCCCTCTCATCTAATATCTTCTGATGGTGAAGGATTAGTATGGTAGTAGCAGTGTGGCCACAATAGGGTCAATATGGTTGATAGTGCTGCCTTGTGTCCTTGAGTCTCAACAAAAATCCAGTAAGCTGCCTACTGTATGGGAACACTCATAAACACACTGAATGTCATTTGCTTCTCCAACATCTCCATAAGAGACACGCAGAACATGTTATTATGGAAATCTAACAAAAGATGGCCTTCCAAGGTAACCCGGTCATACCTCACAGTATTTATTTATATTTTGGCCATTTTATTAAATTTATGATCTTTGGATAAACAATTAGACAGACTCATTGTGAGGAAGTAATATATGCTATTTTGTGGGTGCTTTTATACACAACACTTCAGCACATCTAAGTGAAGGAGGACTGGGTTGGACAAATTCTTAACTTCCCCTGTGTTTAAGATATTATACATAATATTTCTGCATTTATATGACTCAAAAGGACCTAACCTTTATTTTATATTTTGATGAGTTGTGTACTTGGCCTCAGTGTTTCCAACCGTGTTCAAAGTCAGAGAAACCCTCAAGGTAACACAGTCAGAGACTGAGGAAGGAAGTCAGAGAGAGAGAGACTAAAAGTAATGTGACTAAAACTTTAAATCACTGCCTTGTCTGAACATTTCTGCTTGAGTCACTTCAGATAGACTTTTATTGGCAATGGTGGTTGCTTAACAATGAAGACAACAACTCCCATGTTTGCACAATACTTACGTCATTTATTTAGTTTTGACTGAGAGACCACTAGTGGCAGAAATTACATAATGTACATTTCAAGGCGGGGCTAATTATTCATGTATTAATGGAAGGACAGTCTCCTCATCGCTCAACACGGATGTTTTGTCTGCGGCTATATTTCGTCTCTTCAGTGGAGGTTAAGATCATGTATCATGCTAAGCTTGTTTCCATTGCAGTTTGTCGCTTTCTGTTTTTAGTAATACATCAGCGTAAAAAACTTTTGTTGAGATATTTAGCCTTTTTTTAAAAAGAAATTCTGACATTTTCTTTTTATATGCAAATTGAAAAATCGTTTAAAAACAAGTCGGTGGAAATGCATTTATCGGAAGGTATGAGAAATGATGGTCACACAAATGGGATTAACAGAGCATTCTATCGGACGGTCTCTTCTCTCAGGCATTCCTGGTGTTGGATGAAAGTAGTTGTGTGAAGAATTAAAAAAAAGATCTTGAGAGAGAAGTCCCCCCCCCTTCCCTCACCACCACATTACAGATGTCTGGAAGATAAGGGTGGAAAGTCTTCAGATGCTGTTCGATGATCTGACAAGTGCTTCATTTGAACTATACTGACACCTTTGGTATCATACTATACACATTATTTATTCAAAAGCAACTGTATGGCCCTGAGGTAAGTCTTCTTGTAGAGAGAGAACCATATGACTCATTTTTATTCTCTTTCCTACACACAGAAGATGAGTTACCACCACACCTGTCTACACCTGCATGAAACTCCTACCAACGCTTGTCTGATGCATATCTACTTCCTGTCTGACTTACAGTGAAAGAGACTTGCAAGCCCCAGTGAATTCTTAAACAAAAGGCTGAAACTTAAATCCTTACTCACAAATCCCAGCCTTGTAGATACAAAACCTGGAAATACCATCGGGCTAATTAAGCTGATTGGCTCTGTCTGTCCTGAAAGAGGGCCGGCCTGCCAATCAAATGCGGATGTTTCTGCTGTAACAAACTCTGGCAACGGCTTTTCTTTCCCACTTGAAGCCGGTGGAAGAATCAACCTGACAGTGGAGCGTGTGATTGGACAGAACAGTGCAGGCTGTAGTTGTCAATCAATCAGCGAAGAGTTGAGTATTTCTTACCCTTTTTTCACAAGGCTGCACACCTCTGAAGCTGCCAGGCGTGAAAATAATAGATACTTAGGATAAAGACTCCCAGTATAATTATACAAACCTGCAGAAGACACCCTATCCTCCACTTTGTGAACACACAGTGCACTCAGTTCTCTCCTGACATACTCTCTCCTCTATCTCCGGTTGAAAAAACATCTCCAGGTATCTATGCTCTCGAGGAGGGCAAGGCAAGAGAAAGACAAATAGCGTGGGCTTTTTATCACCAAAGCCCTCCTGGAAACAGACAATAGCCACACAGGTCTTATTTTAGTCACTGCCTTTTGTGGCTGCCAGCCTTCTCAAGCTCCCTCTCTCCTTTCTCCCTTTTATTTTCTTGTGTTTTTCCTTGGGCACAGTTCTCTCTCCCTCTCTTCCTCTTTCTTCCCTTCTCTTTCAATTGCAAGCCTATTTGGAGCATGTTTGTTTTCACGCTTTCTCCTCTCGTTCTCAATCTCTACCTCCCTCTCATTTTCTCTTGCATCCCCTCCTCCCTCTTTTCCCTCACAGTATGTGTGTGTGTGTGTGTGTGTGTGTGTGTGTGTGCTGTACATCCATCGATGGATGTGAGGCGTGTATAACCTCAGGTAAGCTCAATGAAGCAGCCTGACTAGCCAGAGTGTCTGTGGGAGGCTCTGGCTCATCTCTGCCTGCATCCCTGTAGCCTTAATCTGTGACAGACCATTTCATAATCACAGCCAAGGGGGCTTCTCTCTCTCTGTCTCTCGCTCCTCCTCCTCCTCCTCCTCTTCTTCTTCTTCTTCCTCTTCTTCCTGGGCTCCTCATCTCCTTCTCCCTCTTCCTTCTTCTCTTTTTTTCTCTCCCAAAGTGCAATAATTCACAGGCATGCACCCTCCCACAGGCGGATTAGCAGGCGGCGTGCTCGTCCTACATAATCGCAGCACAATGGAGCCCATACGTGCTGCCGCCACAGCCACGCCATAGGGCACAATGCATCTGCGCCGTCCCCCCTCACCAAATGACACTGGACAAAATGGACCCCATCTAGCATCCGACACCTGCATTACAGGCAGGCCAGCGAGGGCCCTGTTCTGTGAAAAGTGAAAAGAATAGGATGCATCAATGCTAACCTGCACCAGAAAAAAAGAGCGACATTCGCCAGATGCATTTGGAAGCCCTCTTTGTGTGTGTCTGCGAGTGACGTCTTATTTGTCTGTTGAAAGCCGGCCAAAAGTCTCTCTTCTGAAGGGAGTCTCATAATTAGTATTTTAATTTCTTTTAGTCTTCGTAGAGATTTTTCTAGTCTTCATTTAGACTATGTAGATCAGGTTGTGCATGTGTGTGTGAATGAGACAAAGACAATCCTCCTCCAGCTTCCTCCAAAAAGTTCTTCAAATGATAAAAAAGACAAATTGTGGCATCCGTTCTTTGATCTTGATGTCACTTATGAAAATTCTGTGAACACACTCACAGTGCTTGCTTCTAAAATATTCTATGAGCCCAGTCGATTACAGTGTGCGACATTAACATATTGTAAAAAAGGAACAAGCATCTTATGATTCATTTTCATTGTCAGAATAATAGCTGAGCCGATTAGCAGCATTGTTGCCATTGGAGAGGCAAAACATCATTACGCTCCTCAATCTGTTTGAGTAATTAAACCATTTGGGAGAATCATCTCATGTGTTTGCTGATTCAGTCAGAAAAAAAAAAAAAAAAAAAAAAAACTGCTGTCGAGCGCTGCAGCTATATGTAATGTTACATTTATGTATTAGCTTTAAAGGGCTTAAGTGTGGAGCTGTGCACAACTGCTCTGGTAACGGAATGTCAAATAGGATCCATCGCTCCATTCCAATGCATTTCATATAATACTATAATGAAAGGCGAGGATTTATACCGTATTAGTATCAAGCTCCATCAGATTTAAAGCCATAAATCCATTCTATATCCTCCAAGTTTTTTCTCTAACATTTTCTGGGCGCTTAATTTAATTTTCTCTGAAAGTGCCAGGCGACCGCTGTTCTTTGGTGTCAGGTGAATGAAATAATTTGCACATACTTTGCGCCTAAACTGTGGAAATCCAGGAGGCAATTGCATGCTTTGCTCTATCACACAAACACACCAAATCTCCTTTTTCCTGTTACGCTGTGGTTGAAAACGCACTATTAGGCTCACTTTCAAAGCATGCAGTTGAAATACCTGTGACTATCCTATTTGATTTATCCAGCTTTACCTAAACCAGATCTTCTATGTTACTCCTGTAAAACCCACGCTCCATCTTTCCATTCACTTCTTTTCTATACTCTGTAATAGCAATAGATGACATACATTAACGTCTCCAACAGCAGGATCCAATCAGACAGCTACAGGTTTCCAGGAGACTCGACCTGTATGTAAAACACAGACACATTCAGTCTGGTATAGCTTCCTCTCCTCCTCTTATCCCTTTTCTATTTTGCCACCTCAGCACAAGCCCACACTGCGGTAATCCTCCACAAGTCAGGACAAAATGAGTGACACAGGCGGGGTCGCAGCTGGAACGCACACGGCCGTGCATAAGATATCTCCTAGATTCTGCCCCTACCTGGGCTTATGGACAGACCCAGAATGTATTAGCGATTTGGCAAGCCTTATGGCCTGGCATGCTGGAGTCTGACACGGTGTGGGCCTTTTCAGACATGCAGGTTTAAACACACAGGACTTCATTAAAAGCATCACTACAAGATGATACTCGCTATATGTAATCCACATGCATGTTCACCCCCTTCCGCTTTGCAACTCCAGAGGCTTGTTAATCCTTGCTTGTGTTGAAATAGATGCTGAAATGCACAGGGAAGTGAGCACACACATGCTGTATGAACACGCACACATTGTATGCAGACATGTGTGTTTACACAAACACATTTAAGCACAAATACATTGATTTGCATGGGTTTTGATATGAAAAATATTGTTAAGGACACATGTCTGAGGTGTGTTCTGCTTCTCTTACCTATAAAAAATGTCCCATGAGCATCTCAAACGCAATGCTGGACGTATAAGTTTGAATAAATAAAGGTAAAGGGTAGGGGGTCAGCATGGCCACGTGAATGAGGGGCTACACTCGCATATGACCTCACTAGAGTGGAAAAGAAAAAAGTGAGATGTGTTCACTGTATTAAGGACATGAAGGGAAAGACAGAAAATAGAAATGTACAGTATAAAAGAAGTATATACAGGTCATAGCAAGAGTTAATCCTGTAGGTTGTTTGGGGCTAAACATTGGTAATGTTATGCTGTTGTTGTCTCACTTTTGGTTTTGCTCTATCTCCCTCTCTTTCCCTCTCTCTGTCGCTCTCTCTCCCTCCCTCTCTCCATGTCAGTCCGCTGATTTATGGCTCTGTTTAAGCGAAGGCCACACGTCTCTCCCGACGCTGCTATTTGTTTCAACCCCGCTTCATTTTTCCACTCTTCCCCCTCTGATGGCAACCAGGAACCAACAAAAATTAACCCTTGGCTCTTATGCACACAGCAAAGTGTGTTTTGTGGCTCTTCCCAGGTTGTACCTGCTTCAGGGAACTTGACAGGGCTTCACAGTGACTCCACTGTTGTTCTGACAAAGGGCTGAGCAGGCCCAGCCCTCTGCTGTTGTTGTTAGGCGCGTGTTGGAGATGTAGAAAAATGACATGCCACAAGGATGCCATTAATAATGCTCACAGGCAAGGTTGGAAAAATGGCCGACGTCACAAGGCCCTTTTATCAGCCTAATTTCATAAGAGGATTTCATGTCTGAGCAGGGAAAAGTGGCTATTTTTCCTCTTCTTTTATATTGTAAACAGCCATTACTTGGAGAGGTATACAGGCCTGCGCTGGCAGTAAGTGGATATGAATTTCAAACCAAACCATCCTTTTATATCAGCCCTTCTCACAAACGCTTTGACATAATCGTGACATCAGACAGGCCCACTTTTTTCACTGCACTTGGGTTCCAACTGAGCCATAATTCATTGGATTTTCTTGATGAGACTTTTTTTCTCTTCCTATTGGTGACACATAGAAATTAGTTCTTATAGATTTCCCCTGCAAACTAAAGCAATTGTTTGACTAAATCAAAGAGGCAGCTGGAGCCACAATTACATATTGTGAGTGTGATTGTGTTGCCATTGATTCTAAATGTCTAAAGCACTGAGAGGGATGTGTCTGACTTGGCTTTGTGTATTGTAGCTGGGTTTTCTGCAGCATTGTACTATATTTGCACTTCTTCTTCCCTTTTCTCTGTCTGTGCCTTTGTAGCAGGCTGGCATGGATGAGGCTGTTGTTTACCCTGGTAAGCTGCCCATTGTCTCTGGTGGGAATTCCCTTTGGGAGAGAGCGCCACGGGAACAAGGCTCGGCACGGTGCGAGAAGCTAACCGCAGAGCTGCTAGTGCAGCATTGGCGGGGCTTCCGTGCATCCACTGGGATCTGATGCCAGGGGTAAGATGGTCATCCCCTGGGACTGGAAAAGATGGCGAGATAGAGGCAACAAAAGGGAATAATGGAAGGACCTGCAACAAAAGGGGAAAAGGAGGACAGACAATGGATGAAAGTAGAAGGCAAACACAGAAGAATGAAAATTGTCGGGTAAAATGTCCCTCAGAATTAGAATTAGTTACATGAGTTACATGAGCTACATGAGTTACATGAGCCTAGGATACGAAGAATAGATAAAAAAGAGATGGGACTTAAGAAGTGAAGTAATGTCAGGATCAGAATGAGGTTCACTTTATTCACACGGACAGAAATAGTGAACAGAGAGAGACGTACATCAGAATTGAAATCGTCTAAAATATTCCACTCCCTCTACCAAACCCATCATCTCTAAAAGAAAGCTTCCTGTAGTATGACCTAATCCTCCTGCACCTCTGCACACCAGTCAGTTCTGACTCGAGGCCCGGCACGCCTGGGGCTGGAGTAGAAGGCGTGCCCCAGCTCAGGTGTGCTGGTAGTGGACGCAGGGCACTGACAGGATAGGTTAGTCTCCTGGCTAGATGTGACTTGACAGCAGAGAGGCTCGCAGGGCCCAGTAGGCAGGTTGGGTGCTAAGGGCCTAATAGTGAACCTAAAGCTCACAGAACTCAAAAGGGGAAAAAAACACACAGAACAGCACTGAGTCACATCTCAAGTCGAGCAGGATGAACTGTTGTTCAATCAGCGTCACTCCTTGTTGCTCTGCTGTTTCATAATGATAACAACAGACAGCTTAGTAGACTGTGTGTACTCAGTTTTAAAATTTCAATAAGTATTTGATGTTTTCAAAAGATAATATTATCTAATATTATAAACCAGTTTACTATCATCATGAGAATCACTCTTGTTTTTTAAAGATGCAGACTTAATGGCTTCGCTCAGTTTGGGAGCAGTCCACTACTTCGGAAGAGGTTGAAATGCCATTGGTTAAGATAATGGAAGAGAGGGATGTAAAGTTCAGTGGAAGAGAGCCTAATGCCTTCTTAAGGTGAGCCATTTCAGCACGCAACCGCATTTGTATACGTCTGCGTATTTACCCGCAAAGGGAGGGAGGTGACCTTTCCATGTGGAGATGGTGTCTGCATGGAAACGCTGCTTGCTGCATCCTAATGGCCACCCAGGGCCACCTCGCCTCCGCGGCCGTCCTGATATTTGCCTAAACGCGTGGGTGAAAGTGTTTTTTTCTTTACCCATCCCAGAAATATTTACAGAGAAATTGTGGTCAGCAGAAATGAGGTGAGAGCAGCGACAAGGTGGGAGTGAGGGTCATAGGGTGTATGTGCTATTAGTCATACTGGGAGCTCTTGTTGGCCAAGGTTAATAGGGTGTTAAACGGTAGCATGGTTGATTACTGCACATTTGTTTAGTTTTAATTTCAAATGAAAAGCAAACTAAATTGGACAAAAGTGAACTTTCTGTGACTTTGAGACTTTGAGTTTAAGCTTGTGCTTCAAATGATACAAAAGAAGTTTACAAACTGACAAACACACTCAACAGAGTAAGACTGACACAGTATTATTAGCAATGCTGCTCTGAGTGAGGGTTAAGGCAGAGGTCTCCAAGTCAACATGGCTTCCTGCCTCCTGCTGCTCTGCGGATCATTAGGAAAATGAACGATTGGAGGTCTGTGTGTGTGTGTGTGTGTGTGTGCGCGTACTTGTGTGTGTGTGTGTGTGATTTCTGTGCCACTGGGCTGTGGGCAGCCTGATTACTCTGCTCTGTCTCCTACTTACCTGCCGGCCCACTGACTTACCTTCAGCATACTAACTCCCTCCAGTTCCTCCTCCCCTCTTACCCTGTTACAGACAGACACACACGCACACACACGCACACACACACACACACACACACACACACACACACACACATGGGAAGGAATCACAAATGCATTAATTTGTCTAGATTCATCTCCACAAAACTTCTGAATGTATCACATCTTGACAGACGATTCTGGGCCAGTAAATCTATTCCTCAGGGTATCTGTGTACCTTTGGAAAAAAAAAAATCCCTTTAGCTTGCAAAACCCCTCACTACCACCCGTTTTTCTCCTCTGTTTTATGTGTGTATACCCAATTGTATACTGGAAGGCAAATGGCACACATACATTTTAAAAGCACATCAACGATTGGGGCAAAACCCCCGAAAGGTGGGAGAAATTACAGGATCAACGATTGATGTCAGGGGAACAAATCTGAGCAAGGGGCTGGAGATATTTCACTCCTGCTAGGGCGTTTGTGTGAGCTGTCCCCATTAACAAGCAGAGGAGATAATGTTGGTGGGTGGACACACTGTGTGTGTGTGTGTGTGTGTGTGTAAGTGTGTGTGCAGTGTGTCTTGCTGAGCCTACATCACACTACACGTGCTGAGCCTGACAAAACAAGCGATGGAGGTAACGTTACGCATTTACTAAACATTCAGCCTCTAACTTTATTTCCCCAGTAGTATAAAAAGTAAATATATTGTTTGGGAAAAATATAAATATGCAGTTTATTGTATGCATCTAATCGCTTTAAAAAAAAAAAAAAAAAAAAATGGAATAGTGAGAATTTATGGCAAGAAAATCACAGACACTTTTATAGTTAACCATCTGACAACAAGGGACGGAAGAGTTGAGTTCAGTCTACTGGTTAACTATTATTACAAATTAATACATTGAGGAATTACAGAAATATGTATTTATACAGTATATCCTGTAATTTAAGCCACGATGAATTACAAATCCACCTCCTCGTTCTCTGATTACCCTAATGTTCTTCTAAAGAGTACAAAGGATGGAGTTGTCTTCTTTTTATAAATTCCCACCGTTCTTTATTTTGCAACACAAACAAATTCACACTTTGCTGTTCACACATTAATTATGCAGTTAGAGAAAAAGCTGCAATGGTGGAAAGGAAGGAAGGTGAAAATGAGGAATTCAGTTTGTTGTGCTCCCTTGTTGAATATTCATATAAAATCAATTTCTGATGCTTTCGGGCGTTGTTTGTTCCAGGGCGGCAGAGTCACTTCCTATTTGTGAAGCTGTTAGGTACTAGGAAATGGGTGAATCTGTTTTGGTGAGAGGAGAAAGGTGTCTGTGCTCAAAGGTAGACATATGTGAGGTGTCTGTGGCAGACTGTGGAAGATATTTAAAGTGTGGCATGATCACCAGCCCCACTCCTACCCAAATTGCAATTTCATTTGATTAAATTTGTTTAATATGTCATTCAGTGCCGGCGCCACTGCGATGTTGATTTGCTCTGACAGTCAATGCTGTGCATGTCTGACGACCACTTTTGTGGCTCTTTCTAGTTACCCATCATAATTTTTCTTGCAGCTCTGCACAGTTTGTTTCACCTCTCCAAGATGTTTGAGAGCACTTAAAGATAATTATTGCCAAATGATGCTCTAATGAGGGGAACAACTGTCGTTAAGTCTTTGCGTGAGAGCTGGGCCTGCTTGCTGTGACGCCACCTTTTTAGGCTTCATTTTGTTTGCCCGTTTGACAGTGTCAGACTTTCTATAGATGTTGCCTCAATCTGACGCATGCCATAATAATTGGCTGGGCGCAGGAGATGCAAATTGCTGAGGATTTATTAAAATGCACCTTAAAGGGGTTAGAAATGTCTGTTCGCAAGTCAAATTACCATTTCGCCTCTCTTTGAGTCTTTCTTTTTTTTGTCAACCTCTCTTAAACTTCCTGCGCTCTTGGAAGAGGTCAGACGCAGCCCTTCATTTGTGGAGGAGGATTTTCGTCTCCTGTGGAAAATTGCAAGGCATTTAGAGCTATCGGAGAGGGTCAGGGACCTCTCCTTTAATTTCCCTTTATCTTCTCTACCATGCTGCACGACCCCAAGCACATCACAGTGCTGATGTCTGGCCTGTCTCTATGCATGCTGTTTATTTGTGTACCCGCTTTTCCTTCTCAATCAAACTGAATGGAATTTTTCTTGCGAGAACTTGGCCCATGCCTCTAAGATATTTGGATCATTTTTCAAGCCTCTCTAAGCTGTATGAGCATAACATGTTGTTGTTGTTGTTGAATTCAAATCACAAGGATTATTAACTTTAGATCTTTAGAATTATTGACGATGAGATTAATGTCATTGAGATTAACATTGCATGCATTTGCTTGAAGAGCCTTCCTGCAGGTAAAGCTTTTGTGTTACAGCCTGAACATCCACAAGAATTTTAATGACTGTGGTCGATTGTTTCCATTCAACAAGCCGCTTCTGTTGCTGTTTTGTATCTCTCTGGTGTCTTGAAAAGCCCTGGTTGCTACGGGAACACACATTGTGTCACTGGTCAGCCATGAGTGACAGCTGTTTCTCATCAGTGACATAACGACACAACGATGAGCGTAGAAGGACGAGAATGTTCTACTATAAGCTTTCCAAGAGGACGTTAGCACAAACATTTCCTCAGTAATCCGTAACGGAGACTCGCAAGCAGGGGACTGGAACTAATGAAGACAACTATTCAATTATGAGCTCAATTAATGCAAGTGCCTGGAAGCACGGATCACAGATGAGCCATGCAGCTAGCCTTAGATGTTGTGGACCACAACTGGAGGCGAACAACACACTGAATCTCTCCCTCAATCCCTTGGCTTAGCACTTATGGCTGTCTCCACTTTAAAATGGCTTTACAGGCTCATGAGAGGGACATGAGAGTGTGCCTCAAATCTATGTCTTCGTCCATTGTGTAGGGTCATGAGGACCTGAATTGACTTTGTCTAGATACAGGCCCTCAATCTCTTCTTAAGCATCACTCTGTTATTGCTATTCTCTCCTGAGGTTCATCTCTAGCTGCACTATATTTGACCAAGCACAACAGAAAGTCCAATTTAGCCTGATTTCCCTTATTCCAGCTTTGATTCTTGCTTTGGCTCGTATCGATTTCATAAAACTTATGTTTTGTTTCTTCTCTGTCTTGTTTTTGGATAAATCCATGTTGTTTACAGTGTGCGATGACCCGCGGGGCGTCAAGATTATTCTTAACCCTCTTCCTCGCTGCGGTTTTGTGGTGTATCGATAGGTAGCCATGTTTGCTTATAATTAAGTCCCTACTACACCACAGATGGGACTCACTTCAGACCTTTTGGCCCAATTAAAACAAGCTTTCCTATCTCAGTACTACGGACGTTGTTACATATATATGAATGCATTATTTTGATAAAGAGGTGTACAGCGGTGAGGCATTTACACTGGTTGATACATGTTGCTCGCGTCCTCATGATGCAAAGCAACTGTGAATTACCACAGAATATTACATCTCAACATAAAGCACCTTGTTGCCCAAAGGGAAATCTTCCACACTGATTAAAGATTAAAGATGAAAAAACAGAGGCTGTGCAAAAGAAAAAAAAATCTCTAATTATTTCCCTAGAAATAAAATAAAATGGTAAAGGCCGCTGGGGAGTTGTGTCTAATTATTTCATTTATCTGTAAAAGGCCTCGTGAGGATGTTTCCTTCCTTTATTTTAATTTTCTCCCCCTTTTTACACCTTTAGCATTCTTGTCTTTATTGCATTATATTACATCTCTTTCTCTATTTCATCTCTGCAGTACATATTGAGCATGCATTCACTGGATAAGGAGACATTGATGGTAATTAGTAAAGGTGACTGTGAGTAATTCAAACTAGTCCAGAGTCCTGGACTCATGTGACTCATTAACTGAAGCTATGCTCTATAGACCTTTGCTAAAACCACTGGCATGAAAAAGGGCAGTCCCTTTGCTTGATCACGCATTAAACACATTAAATAATTTGGAGTCTGGTGTTTGTTATGCATTAGATAACATGTGTTTTTCTGACAGTAATGGGTTAGCTGATCTGTGAATCAGCACAACTGACCTAACTGACTGTGATGGCTCAAAATGACTGCAGGCTTATTCTGTCCAAAGCTCTCCCTGACACTTGACTATAGAGAGCTCTGTACTCTTGTCTTCCCACTACAGACACCGCAATAGACTACGTGTTATCTGGTGTCTGTTTGATTGATTGATTGAACAATTCAGTATACATTATTTCATTCTCTTCATTTTTTAAAACATTATTAACATACAGTTTGCTTAATATCTACAGTATATGTGACATCCCAAAAGTGAATAAATATATGACTGAGTTTTACAATGCTGCTGCTTTCTTTCATTAAACTAAACTCTTAAACTTAAAATTATTTTAAACAATACTATCTCAAGTGGCAACTGATTATTATTAGCCTGGTGGACGCCTGCTTGAGTGTTTGAGTGTTATAAGGCACGTATTTGAGCTAGCTGTAAAACTACCACTGTAGTGTTATTCATGTTTGGTGTTTTGGTTTGGCAGTGTGTTGTGAGTCGTGAGATTTCAGCTTTCAAGCATGATCAAGGGGTTGGTCATCAACCGCAATAATTTCCACTATTTCTACCCTCCGCAGGGCTGTTTTTTTTTTATGCTTCTTTGTTGCTTCAAACAGAACAGATACTTCTCTTCTTGGCCTTTATTGTTTGTAAAACCTAATCATATTCCCCTGCATGATGCTTCTGCAAGTGTGTTATCAAGTTTCTGGTGTTAAAGCCACCAACACTGATTGCGCCCTTAAAACACTCATATTGCACTCTTGGCATTCTGTTGTTTTGCTCTTTCCCCCTCCTTTTAGTGTAAAAAAACATAGCTGACATAATGACAGCACACAGCTGCTGTGGCTACTGTTGTTAACACTTGACATGTTGCTACTTCTCATAGCTGTTGTTTGCACAAAGTGTGCCTATATAAGTATTTAGATGATGTTTAAATAGATATTTTTCAAAAGTTTGTACCTTGTTTTGACTTTTATTTTAACTGCTCCAGTGTTTTTTGACTGATACAGCTGCTGACTACTGGACCAGCACAGCCCTTACTATGACCAAAAGTGGAACTGCACTGCTCAGGGCATGTGTGTGCATGTGTGTGTGTGTGTGTGTGTGTGTGTGTGTGTGTGCGTGTGTGTGCGTGTGTGTATGTGTGTGTTAGGAGCACCCAAAACAAGGTTTCCCTAGTGAGGTGACAGAGGCAGCTAAGCCAGTAAACAACGCTGACAGTAATCATATGTGTTCGTGGTGCTATGCTTCATCACCTGTCCAGCACCAAGGCTTGTTAAAGGACAAATGACTCTTAATAAAGCATATTCTTTACCCTCATCTCTCTCTCTCTCCTCTCTGTCCCTCCTGTCAGTGTTCCTTTGCTCCCCTCAGCCCTGCCCCCACCTGAGGAGGCCAGGTTGCCAGGCCATGGGGCGGTGGGATTGGCCAGCTCCACACTGAGATTGATTACCCCTCTAATCTTAGGACTGCCAGTGGGTCTCCAGGGCGAAAACTCCGGCTTGAATCCACCCTCTGCCCCAACTCCCACCCTTCCTCTGTCTCCGTGCCTCCTCTCTCCCTCTTCCTCCATCCCCTTCATCCCTCTGTCCCTGTGCTGCCAGAGGCACTGAGGGACGACACTAAGTCACAGCTCCAGACAGGGCCACTCGCTCGCAGTGCCTGCCTTGTTCGCCATATGTCACGGCAAATGGGGCTCCCGTGGACTCTGCCATGGACTCGCAGGGAAAAAAATGACATGAGGAGGTGGATAGGGGATGAGGGTTGTAGGCTGCATGAGGTGGGCAGTAGAGTAGAGCAGAAAAAGCCAGTTCAGCTGCGATTCAAAGATCGTTAAAAAACACAGTGCTCTTGTGGGAGTTAGGAAAAACTTAAACCATATATATAAAAAGAGACCTTTACTTTCATATGTATGTTCTCGGGTGGTGGTATCCGTTGTCTCTTTGCTGCCTTCCTTTCTATGTTCACACGTTATTTGTCGAGGGGTGTGGGTGATGACATGACACCCTTCCAGTGTGCATTATAACAGCATCAAGGACACAAGATGCATGACAACTTGTAAAGGTGACAATTGTGCTTGGTGATGGTACGACCTGTCATCCAGATGGGGGTGAAATGAGCTCTCTTGGTGGCACTCCGGCTCTCACTCGATGTAGAGAGACTTCCACTATGGCTGGGTGGTGACATTACCTTTCAGAATGTCACTTCGGCATTCGTCTTCTCTTGTAAAGTCGATTTTTTTAGTATGAGTGTGGGAACAGAGTGGAAACCCACTGACAGAACAATTAGCACTGTCGAGATTCTGCACTGGAGTGGCAGAACAAAGTGGAAATAATGAGGAATATGATTAGGAAGTATCTGCAGTTTAATGTGTTCGTCCAGTCTGAATAACATCATGACATTTAGTCTGAGCTAATTTTAACCTTGCTGTTTTTTTTAAGTGAGTTGCATGTGTTTCTGTGGATATTGCCAGTACACATATCCCGTTTTTCAGGCCTAGTGGCTTAAAAACGTCTCTTTTTGGTCCATATTGTTCATGCCAACCCAACATACTTTGTCAGTTTTGGCTTCTTAACTCAATTAGACCTTGATTCCATAACACACATAGGATAAACAAAGGCAAACACAGACGTAAACCCCAGCACGTGATGGCCCCGGTGGCGACCTGTCCGGTGATTCATTGCTGTAGTAAAAGTGGAGGGTGGGGGTGGGGTTGTAGTGTGCCTAAGATGAAGAGATGGTGTTGTTGTGATGTGGTGTTTACATGCGTCTGCATATATTTACCCTCAAGGGTCAAATTCAGCTTGCAGGTCTCTCTGTTTAATAAAATAGATTTCTGGCACAGGAGCTCAATCTTAATTATACTTACTATACTTACATCTCGAGTTCAATTTCAGATTTCATTACAAATATGGTGGCAATAATAGGAAAGTAAGATAATTTAGATCGTTTCACTCGTGAATCTTTTTTTTATTTTCAAGGTAAAAACTTTCATGGTCTTAACACACAGGATGAGTAATGCTTAAAAGCCGAGTTCATTTCGTACATATGAGTGCGTCCCCAAAAGCACATGGAAAGGGCCAGACAACCATCAGAAGGCTCTTTGAAGTGCTCTTTCAGGCCACCGTGGATTGCCCACACACACGTACTCACAAACACACACTTGAGAAAGTCTTTGAGGGCACTGTTTTCTAATTCACCTCTGCACCTGTTTATACCTTCTCCCCATTCTTCCTTTTTTCCATGTCTGAGTGAGTCCGAGTCATAGAAAAAAAAAGAAGGAAAGAAAAACAGCGTGGGTGAATCTGAGCAGAGAAACATCCTCTGGGTCTTTTTCCTTTTTTAAAAGAACTCCTCCAGATCTCATGTTTAATTTATGAAGGAGGGCTCAGGCGTGATACATCCTGGCATGACAGGCAGAGTCCATCTTTGTCTCGGAAACGTGGATCGGACCGGACCAGGGGTGATATGCCAGTCCCCATCGGGGCCCCGGGGTGCCACAGACTGGTCAACAGCTGGGAGCGAAACCAAGCCTTTCATTGGAACCAGAGCGTGGTTAATTAAACAAGTTCCCCTCGGTCAGAAAGCAGCTGGAGTCGGTTTACTCCATGTGCCAGTCAGTGCCAGGCTGGCTGGAAGGCACACTCCACCACACAAAGGAAGAGGAGATGCGACAGCGTTCTTCAACGTTGGAATGTGCAGAACACAAAAAACACATGAGAGGATGTTACTGTTTGGGAGTATTTAGATTTATAGATTCTAAGTCGAAGGACAGGAGTGGGATGTGCTGGCTTTGGCTCACCCACATCCTACTGTAAACATCAATCCACAACCCACACCCTTAAACACAACTCCACAGCTTTATGTAGAAGCACATGACGAGCAAATTTAATTTGTTTTAGGCTCTACAGATCTGCATACTTACAGTACAAACATACCAACACGCATACATACAGGCGCAAAACACCACCACAAACAAACTCAAACGAGTGAAATCTTGTCAAGCTGAGCACCGAGTAAAGATTAGACATCCTTGTCCGCCTTCACAGCCTAAGACGTCGTGGTCAAACCTGGGGCGATTTCAGAAAGAAAGATAGAGTGGCAGCTGATAGTTGATGGAGAGGATGTGAGAGAAACAAGACGCATTCCGAGTGCTAAATTGGTGTTGGGGTTGCAAACTGGGGGAGGGCAAGCAAGAGAGTAAGGGGGGGCGAGAGGCTGGGTACAAAATAGCCAATTTCATAGTACACATGTGGATTAAGTTCCCTCCTTTGAAAACGCTGCAGAATGCCCATGTACCAATTACGCCCCGGTGGTACAGGCGGGAGCTATGGGGCCATGTTTTTGGATGTTCTTGCGCCTGTGTGTGCTCTGGCTTGCCAGATTGTCTGCGGGCAGCGTTTGTGCCTGCTTTGATTCGGTGCCAGTGAGGCCTCGCAGGCTCTTGGCACCCTGACACCTCCCCATCAATACGCTGGCACCGTTTGGTAGGGGGTATCAAAAATGACCCAATTAGAGGATGGCAATGTGTTCTGACAGGCACTACCTGGTGGGGTGTGTTAAAAACTGCAGTCTTTCTCTTTTTCTTTCTTTCTATCATTCTCTTTGGTGTACACTCTTTACCTCTTCTGCTTCTCTCTGTATTTTCTCAGCATTTTCTAGTCACTGTGTGCTACTCACAGTGGGTGACAATGGTAGAGATGTGACTGGCTCTGCCTGCCTTGACACCCTGTCTTTGTACGCTTCTTTCAGCTGTTTGCTACAAACATACCAGCACTTTGCAAGTGTACAGATGCGAGGGGATTGGTTTTGACTAAGAACACTGTGATTAGAGTGCTCAGTGACAGAAACATTATCCACAGAGTTGGCTTGTCAGTGTTCATTGGCATGACTGACAAGTCTCTGGATCTCCCATTCTCTCTTTCTATGTCTCTGTTTTCCTCTGCTGTTCTCCATCCCCCCTCGATATTCTTGATCTGTCTGCCTTTCCCATGTGTAGCCGGAGTTCAGTGGGAATCTCTGCCAGCGTGTGTCAGTGTGAGTCTTTCTGTTTGCAGGATGTCTGCAGCTCCTTCAGTCTGAAAGTGGCTTCTGTTGAATTTTAGAAATCTTAAATCGCATTAAAGGCTATTAAAGTAGAACGTATTAGTTATTCATTTTAATGTCTTGCATCTACGTAATTTCTCTTTCTTTGTTTATTTAATTAAATCTGATCGATTCATGGACTAAAAATTCACTCTAATTGAATGCTTCACCAAAAATGTATTTTTGTAATTACTGGCTGCAATTATCTGACATAACAACTCCCTTTACATAAACAGACACTATGATAGATTTATGGCACCAACGAAGCACCTCTGTTGCTCTCACTTAATTGAAACTGTTACTAGATTTACGTAGTTTTAACCCTACAGTACTCCCACTCAATAATGACATCTGTGCTGAAGCAAACGTCACGCAGATACTTTTTACTCTTAAAATGTTTTTCTCTCTTCTTAGCATAAAGTATTGCAGGTGTCTGTCAAATGAAAGGGAAACCTTTTGGCTGCAGTCCTATGGTCTTCATTTTACACCAAACAAACGTACAATTATATGATGTGTCTTCCAGCTCCCACTGGTGTCTGGACACACCATGATGCAACAGGCAGTCTGTGTTATAGGAGCTGTGCTGGATTTACTCTAGTGAAAAGTTTCAGCGGAAATTGTTAAATGTTTAATGTAGAGACAGGAGAGTGGGGACCTTGGAAAGGTTCGGTTGGAAAATATTGGACGTCTATTTATATATTTGACTAGAACAGTGTGGACATGTTGGATTTAAATGGATAGAACATTTTACAGATGATTAACTGAAATTATTTATGACATTTTTACCATTTACAGGTTCTACAGGGTAATCTTCTTTAGATTCATTTTCATTTTAAAAATGGTACAAACTGCCAAATCGCTTTTCTCCTCATTTATATTAGTGCTAGTAAAACTGTCTATTGAATTACTTTTGGTTCCTTCTCATTAGATTTAATGCCTCAGTTGCTCCATCTGAGAGCCGACTGTGAAGGTTTGGCATGTGATACCCTCTGGCATTATACTGGTCGTGAGCTGAGCCCTCACAGGTCTCGACTGGCATGTTAGAGCAAGCTGCCAGCCTAGATGGGCAGTTGGCGCCAGGTCCACTACCAGCTGGTGAGGTTCTGTGCCATTCTCAGTGCCATCAGGTTCATCTGTCAAAACTCCTATGACGATGACTCCTCCTCCTATGTGTATTTAATGAAAGTGTCACTCTGCTGCTTTGAGTAAGCATGAATCACCCATAGAAACGCTGATATAAAACCAATTGGTGCAGAGAGACAGTGTTGTGAGGCAAAATACAATCAAATACAAGGAATATTTTTATACTGTATGTGGCACACACATAATGAGTGAGAATTCACATCTCAAAATACATTTACTCTCACTTAAGTAACAGGATATATAACATACAGCCCTGGTCACTCTGAAACCTTGCAGCCAATGTATCTACTATACATCTTCTCCACTTATTTTTCGACCTTCTCCAGTGTCTCTCTGAGCTATTAACCTTCCGTGTAATATACTTCCTTGTGTATTGTGTGGCTTCTGTGCGTGCGTGCTTGTATGTCTGCTTTCTCTGCTGATTGATAGGATGTGTGGGTTAAATGATCAAAAAAGCTTTTACAATTATAGGACAACTCCTTCTCTTAAGGCACCTGTTAAGTTGTTTGTTGCCAGGAGAAACGGACACTTCATCATGCTACCGTAAATGATTTCCCTGCTCCCTCACCCCGAGCTCCCTTTTCCTCGTTTCATTTTATAGGGGGGATATTTTCGAAGGAGACCTCTCATTTTTTAGTGGAAGGAGCAGGGAACGCTAAAAAGGATGTAGTGCTGTTTGAGGACAATATCTTATCTACGAGTAACGGTGCCTCGGCTAATTTGTACGACTTGCCATATCCTGCTGCGGCGCAACAGCTGAGTGCTTTCAGAGAAAGACTGATTTGACTTTGGCCATTATCTTTTGATAGATAAGAGGTCTGCAGGTGCTTTTCTCATCCCTCAGGGTGTGGTTTTGAAGATGGAGGACATGTTTTTACCCATTGACATTGATGCAATACATCCCAGAAGCAAGAGTACTAATGTCTGTGTGGAGTCCACTCAATCCTGGTGCCTAGTGTCCTCTCATTGCCCTGGCCACAGCCTGCGGAGCCCTATAACCAAGGACTGTGCCTACCAACCATGAGTCATTAAGGTCTGTGTTTAGACAGGGCTAGGGGTCATTGTGGGTGACGGTAATATATAGTCTCAGAGTGGACTCACAAATCAGAGGCAGTACACTCCAAACACCTTTTTTTCTTAGAGGAAACAAAGAAGAGAAAGAAATCAGAAGTAAAAGCAACATGATATGATTCTGTTGCAAAAGTCCAGAAAGTGATTTTCGGTGCGTTTCAGAACTCATTTAGCTGAGAATTATGTGTTGATTATTCAAAAATAACTTTAAATACAGGCAAAATGTTTTGGCAAAATTATCATATTGCTCCGCTTGCAAGCAAAAAAGACGACAACTGGTATTTATCTTGCATAAGCAATTTCTGTAGGTAAGTTTTGAATGGCAAGAGTTCACAAGTATTGGGGAGAAAAAGAATCACACTTTGCAATTAATTGAAGTAAATCCTTTCAGTTTAGTTTTTTACCATATTTAAAAGCCTGAAACTTGACCATTAACCTCCAAATGGATGTGAAACACCACTAGTGTTCCTCTTCCCCTTTCTAAAAACAATGTGCCACAAAAAGGCCTGTAAAATGAAATGATGAGTTTTAAATGTCTTTTTTCAGGCAAACTCAATTAGCAGCATGTTTTTTTTTCCTCCTCTTTTGCAAAGAGCCCTACATTAGCACCAAGGCTAGTTATTATTTCCAGTGCGGACATCTTTACAAATCATTTCTCTTTGCCTTTCCACCGCTGCCTCCCGCGTGCCACTATGTTCCAAAGTGGGCTCCAATTATGAAAGCATTAAAAATGCTGGTGAAGGATTTAGGTACATTACACCACTCAATGACATTCTACTCGCCATTATGTTATTAGCAGAGTGCTATGTGTAAAAAGGGCCTTTAATTGAGAAAGTGTTGTAGAAAATACATTTAAAACAGCCACTGTTACCCTCCCTCTCTACCTCCTCCGCTGGCAGCTGTGCTCACTGTGAAAGGCTTCTCATCGTGGTCCATTTGGTTAAAATCCCTCACTCATGACAGGTCTGTAAGGGCAGGAACTACAAAAATTCAAGAATATGAACAAAAACTGGTCCAAGTATACATATTTAATTATCTACTTTCAATCTCTTCATGAAATCCCTTTATAAAAAGTCAAAACACAGAGTCAGCAGGTAAAAAATGTTAGGGCTGCGCCTAACAACGATTTTTATTATTGATTCTGCAGATTATGTTCTAGATTAATCTTTTCGTCTATTAAGCAACATTAAAAAGTGTAAAATGCTCATTGCAGTTTATTTTAACAGTCCATAAACACAAGTACTCAGTTTACTATCCTAAAAGATGAAGAAAATTAGCAAATATTCAAACTGGTGAAGCTGGAATCAGTGAATTTTTGGCATTTTTGCTTCAAAAAAAACTTAAATAATTAAACTTTTTCTAAAATAATGCTGATTATATCAACTAACCTATTAATAAATGATAAGTTTCAGCTGAAATGTAGTTTTTGATTCATGTTGGTCTGAGTTCTTGTACAGGTTTTCTGACTGTATTCATTTTGTGTGTGTGTATGTGTATAGGTATGCATGTATGTACACAGGTCTTTATTGTTCAAAAAAACCTTGTTACTCAGAAAAACACCTTTGTTATGTTGCAGTTTTGCATTTCAGAGTTCATCCTGGTTTGTTAAGGTTTTAAAATTAAAAAATGAAATCATTTTTCAGGGAGCATGCAATCTGTCACTGAGGTCACGCTATTTAAATCGCTAACATTTGAAAAATAGTTTTTTAATTGGAAGGAAATGTAGTAGCAGTATGTGTCCCCACAGAGTTAAACTGCGTGGCATGTTTCTTTAAAAAAAGAAAAAAAAAAAAAAGAGTCCATCTTCTTCTAATATGGCCGAGTAACAGATGGAGTTTGGGTTCTGTCCTGTGCTGCATCCACACACCCTATGTGTCATCTGTCATTACATTCAGGTCATTGTTTGGCGCTCAGTGGCAGCGTGACTGAGTTGGCCACAGCTTGACAACTGTCTCTGTTTCACACAGACAGGGAGAGAATATGCAGACACCCTCAACACTCACAGGGCTGAATCTGTGCACCATTGTGTGGCCTAGTTCAGTTTCCCAAGTTTGGACTAAGATGTTTTCCTGAACTACTGAACAGAATAGATCCCAATACATTTCTGGCTTTTTCATGTGCCATACCAACCAGTGTTGGATAATATGTTCTGAAGACTCTTTTGTATGTTTCTCGCTGTCATACATGTTTTTCTGCATGATATCTATGATGTTTACTCTGTTGCCTTACAACCTTACAAACAGAATTTCCTACAGGACAACAGATGCCATGGTGTCACGTTGAATTGCATTATAAACCAATTTTATGGTCCACACCCGTGGGGTATTTGTCTTTCCACTCACCTGAGACACAAATCCACCAACAGCGCATGACATACATATAATCCAAATTGAAACAGAGTAAACGGTGAGAGCATACGTCCAACATACATAAATGGATCATCTTACCAAAGGAATAGGAGAGTGTCATGTTGTAATGATGACTGAGGTGTGAACATTTACATAAAAGATAGTTACATACTGTAACTCTAGTTCTGTGATCATTAGCGAAACAACATGATCGCTCATTATAGTGGATATCTGCCTTTGATCATAGAGCTAGAATTACAGTATGTGTTGTTTTGTTTCATTTGCTTACATGGCAGAACCTTACTCTCTAGCTATCACACCTGGAAAGCAGTGGCAGATAAAGAGGCTAACACCATGTTTTGTGACATAAGCCTGTCTTGTTGACTTGTATTATATGTGCAGATAGATCCACCCCTAGAGATGGACTATTTTGACAACTCTGTAAAGAAAGTGAAAGTGTATAGTGGTGGTCCTTGAACAGCTTCCTGCTGCCAAACATGGTGGTATTAGTACAACTAGTGCAGCTACACAGTGTCGTATACCTTATTGTCACTTGAGTACAGCTGCCAATAAACAATGAGATGGCCTTAATAGCCCAGCTTCTGACAAACATTTTTATAGTGTGTCCATTATGAGAAAAAAGATGGATGACTGTGAAGCTGAAATTTGCTTATATAAAAAATAAGTAACAAAACATTTTTAAAAGTCCAATGTTGTAGAAAATAATATTTACAAGACTTTTTTTTATTATAAAGCAGGTCTAGGTGCTGTATAAATACTGTGAAAGTATCAAAATGCTCAATCCACGGAGAAATGCTCACAGCCATTATTAAAGTATTCACACAGTATTAAACTGTGCCTTTAAAAAAGCCATCATGACTTCGGTAAGGTCGCAACTACACAGTCACTTCCCCTGTGCGATGCCCCCAGCACTACTAGACCCCCCAAATCAAAGTATGAACCGAAAGAAATAGCATAATAGGGGACCTTTAACTATTACTTTATACTAGTTCCAGTAATTGGTAGCTCGCTTAGCAAAGACTTAACAATGCTTCCGCATCAGCTTCCCCAGAGCTACTGTGAAAGTCTAAAGTGAGAAAAAGGCAGACACCATCACAGCTGGAATAAAGCCTACTGTCTGTGACAGTCTGCAGATAGGTATTGAGTCTTTTGCCTGAGCTGGGACAGACAGACCAGAAACTTACACAATCTTCTGATTGTAATCTGCGGGCACTGAATAAAAGCTGTAAACGTAGCAGCACTAACCTCTATAAAGAGGGCCTCTTTAGATTTGAAAGAGCCCTTCCTGATGCTGATTTGATTCCTGAGCTCCTACATGTACATATTATATGATTAGAGAGCACTGTTATTCTGTTCTTCAGAGGTTTATACTTCTGAGTGCTGTAACCTTGTATTTTCCGGTTGTATCTGTAAATGCTGTCTTGAAAATCTGATCATTGAGGTTTTTGTTGGCAAATTCTGTCTTTACAAATGTATGAAAGCTTACAAAAAACAAAACAAGTCACATCGTCAGTAAAATCATCTAGTTTAAAGCCCTCTGTCAGTGACTGTCACTGTATATGACATAGTAGAAATGTAATCTAACACCAATTTGACTCACTTGATCCACTAGAAAAATAAACTTTGCAGCCACATCAAAGGTTTCTAGGTCCCAGCACTGTGCCATCTCTCCTACAGATACTGAACTGCGTGATTGTCTGCATGTTACAGGACCTTCATTCATCCATCTCTCCATCCAACCATCCAACCCTCTTGTACTTTGCCTGAGCTCCTGCAGCGGTTGATGGGACAGGTTATTATTAATGCCTTTAGAGTTTAGACTTTTCCGATGCATCTCTCTGGCCTTGCTCCAGACCTGCAGGGTCAGGGCTGCCATATAGGCTGCTGATTATATATGTATGCATAAATCTAACTATAAGCTGCCCTGACGGTGTGTGGGGTTGTTCATACATACGTGTTTGTGTGGTCATGTGAGCGAGAAGGTGAAACTACTTGTGCAGGCGTTTCATGTTGTGTGTGTCTGTGCTCGGGTGACTAGGTGAAGTGGATGTGTGCATGCGGTCACATCACCTCTTTGGCTTTCTGTGCTCTGATACATAGTAGAGTAGATGTTCACTTCTCATCCTCCAAAGGTGCACATTTACATCTCTCAAGTGGCAAGTATTCATCAAAAGCTCTGTGTCACTCATGTACAGTATGTTCATATACTAATAACACTGCCTGGCTTAGTGGCACACTTCGACTGCATGTTTTACATTCAGCTGAATAAAATAAATCCTTTGAAATCCATTTATTAATAAGAACTATTGACCAGCAGTATTGACTGGAGCTCAAGGGCCTGCATCCAATAAAATCTGTTAACCTTGTGCCTGCGAGGATGTGTGGAGTCAAACCTACTAGATGGAGCAGAGGAAAAACAACATGTGAATGTATGTTTTAACATGTGTTCAGTAAATCAGAAATGTTCTGTTTGGATGTAGGGATGAAACTCATGTAGCAGCTGCAGTCTTCTTCCCCTCATTATCGTTATAATTATTTTGATTCCTTGTACCCTCAGCCTGCTATAATTGTGACAAAAGTGACTCTTCCCTCTTATAATTCTTCACACCTTCCCACACTCATGCTTCCACCAATGGCTACACCACATTTTCTTTGTGTGTGCGTGTGGATGTGTGTGCCTTTCACTACTGGTTAGGGGGCTAACACCTCTTTCAGGTTAAGCCTTTTTTTTCCCACCTCAAAAAAAAAGGAAAAAAAAGAGAGCGAATAGCAGCATTTTGTGTTCCCTCCTCCCTCCTTCCTTTCCTTGCCCCACTCATCTGTCAATGAAAGACACAGTTTTGCCACAAGGCATTGTGTGTTTAGCGATGGTGCCAGCAACTGCCATTTGGGTGCAGGGAGGCAAGGGGATCCACCCCCTTTGAACTGCTGCCAAGCCAGCCAGCTTGCACCTTCTTTAATAACTTCCCCCGAAGGCACTTCCTTCTTTTTCTCTCCCTCTCCCTCCTCTCTCTCTTCTTTTTTTCCCCTTTCTCTCATTCACTCCCACCTTCCTGCCTCTTCTATTTTTTTAAATGACTGCAGTTTTCACGGGTAAAGCTGTGATGCTGATAAGAAAGGTAAGGCTGCTTTTAACTGACGGCCTGACATCAAATCTCTGTGGAAAACACACGCAAAGACGGTAGACGGTTGAGAGCATGTGTGGACTTAACAGAGGCTTATAGTGTTTGTGTTTTCTAGAATAAGATTTTGTTGATTTTGTAAATTGTAAGACAAAATCCACTTAACATGTCAGTGTTTAGTGGATCTCTGTCAATTGTCAATTCCCTGAAGTTGCACATATCTATTCCAGCATGCCATGCTTTATTCTCCAGACATTTTCAATACTCTTGACTTAACCAGAGAGGTACATACTGTACGCGTTCTTCTGGTCTCAGAGCCCGACTGATAATCGTGTCTTTGGGCTGATGCCGATATTAGGGAGTAAAAACTGCAATATTGATATATCAGCCAAAATACACAATTTTTTTTTACAATAAATTCCTTAAATGTGTTTATCAGTGGTGACACAGATAAGTAACAACTGCAGGACCTTTCCGAGTTTAACAATGAACTACACTGTCTTAAACTTCATACTGGTTCATATCAGACAACATATATGCCTATACCGATACATCTGTGGTATGCCATTATCAGCTGATAATATACACTAACGGATATATCTGTCAGGTTTTAATAAACAAAAATACATACATGTACTGTTTTTTCCTTTCAAAAAAGAATATTTAATACCCAGAAACCTTCGAGAATATTATAGGGAAACTTTTAACAGACTTGAAGTTCACACTGATCTACATCTCAATTTAAAGTCAGAGAAAGCATGCTCTTGCAAGCTTAACTTGCTGCTTCGACAGATAGCGATACAAATGAGTTCAGATTTTTGCTTTTTCCTGCTTATTTGTACAAAATAATTCCTGTGAATGTATTTGTAAACTTGTGAGTCTTCTGAAGTAAGAAAATAAAAACACTTCTAATATATGTATGCAAAGGAGACAATGTTAGAGGGAGTGGAATAAACACACATTTTTGGTTATCATCCTTTTCAACGTGAATGTATTTCGTTCTTATGAATGCAGCATCATCGGACCATTAGGACTAGAAATACAGTAGTTTTCTAATAAGAATAAATGTCCATTGCTTCTTCAACTTATACAACAACCGACAAATCAGTAATACAAGGCAAAGAAATAAGACATAGACGGGTACTATGTTAGGGTGAGAAAAGCAGAATTTTTAGCAGAACTTTTGCCCTGCCTGACTGTGATTCTTCTTCCTCCCTTTCAGCCTCTGTGGGCCTCTCAGGACGGGGTTAACTCACACCATGAAGGCACTCTGTGAACTCCCAACCTGTCAGTTCCACTGTACAACACCATGGCCTCGGGACAGACAAGCTGGAGTGGAGAGGTAAAGAGAAAAACGGCAGAGAGACCTGGCTAAAAGCACAGTAGGCAATAGGTGTCATATTAAGGGTGTGTAATACACTATGTCACCTCAATGGCGTATGGCCCATTAAGGCTATAACCTCATACACCGTGGCGTTTATTTTGTCACTAGGGATTATTTGGAACAAACGGGCTTGCCGGGGGAGTGTGTGAATGTTTGTGTATTCTGTTTGTAAATGTTGCAAAATGTATTGTTTGTGTACAGTGTGTGTGCACGCCTTGATGGATATTATATTTGTCTCTTTAAATCCATGGCCACCTTATTTTTACGTGTGCCTCCAGTGTGTGTGTGCATATGGTGCACACTTTGCACGGTGTGTGAGTGGCAGTGTATTAAAGGATGGTGGGTTGGAGGTAGGGGGGGCTGAAAATGAGAATGTAAATACAGGCGTGAGCTCACCAAGCAAAGCCCCCCCCCCCCCTTACAACCACCACCATCACCTCCTCGTAGTCGTCCTCCTCCTTCTCCTCCTGTGTGAGGGTGAGCCAGCTAGGGGGTGACCTTGCCCAGTGTAATTAAAGTGAAACACCTTGACTTGTCACCATTGCCTGAGACAGCTTAAATCTCCCTAATGTAAATGGAGGCTGCCGCTGACGTGCTGCTAGGCATGGCCGCGGAGAAGATACAAGCGCTGGTGATCCATCTCTGTACCAGTGCACACACGCACACACACACACACACACACACACACACACACACACACACACACACACACACACACACACACACACACACACACACACACACACAAACACACTTAGACACTCACACACACACTCCCGCTCCGTCTCCCTCTTTTTGCCTTTTCTCTCTCTCTTTTCCTGACACACACACACGCACAAATGTACACAATCTTTCTCTCTCTCCTCCTTCCTCCCTCCTCACACCCATCCTTGGCATTCTGCAACCCCCAACTCATCTTGCTGTCCGCTGCCTTTATTTATTTTACACCCCAGACAGCACAATGCTTACCTTTATGGTAGCAGCAGCAATGCCTCATGGGATAGCTCAGGTGGTGAAGGGGGGCACATGCAGTGATTCAGAGGGTAGTCAAATTATCACTCATATCAACAAGAACATAACAGTCATTTTCCTGTGGTCAGCATTATGATGTATAAGATGAAAGTGTTGGAAGTGCTTAATGTTATCTTTTGTAGACTTCCCACACTTCACTGCGGCTTGTATGCCTTTTTATTCCACGGCACCAGATCAGTTTAATTGATCCTGTTTTCTCACTGAGGCCACACACACGGCTCATATCTGCTGCCAGTCTCTTTGGGAGTCAGGGTGGATAGGGGTACAGAGATGGCAATTAGCAGTGAAATTCTGTTGACTTTGCCCTTCAATTAAAGCTCTGTAATACAAAAGTCTTGTTGACCCTTCTGTCCTGCCCTCCATTAGAAGTCATGGCAACACATTGCTGAGAGACAGCCGACTAAATTCCAGGCTCATTTGCAGTTTGGGGAACCGGGGACTGCCTGAAACGACAACAGAAGCAGGACCACGGGCTCCTGCCAAAAAATCGCCCTGTCTGAATGCCACAATGGCATGTGAAAGAATGCTATGTGCCCCCTGTGCCAACTTTACCAGTTGCCGATGCCCTGTGCCAGGCCGACTCCCCCTTTCTCTCCTGTGCCCTGCCCAGGCGCTGGGCACCGTGACAGGAGCCAGACGCCCATCATGTGTCTGCACCAGGCAGCGTGCCCTCTTGCCCTGATCCCTGGGGCAGTGCGGGTACTGTCCCGTACACTTCCCAGGAAGATGCCAAGGATCGTGGGTGGTGCCAGGCAGCGGATATGTCCTGCAGTAAACACATACACACTGATGGGTTTGAGGAGGCCCAGTGGTTGCACGGCAGTGCCAACCCAACAGGGGATTATTCTGGCAAAGAGGTTGTTTCTCTGTTTTTCTTGCCCTCCAGTAATGCCTCTGCTGTGGGCATCCTCTCTTTTTGGTAGATATTTAGTCAGCTGCTGTAGACAGGTGCTGATTGAGGTAGAGTCTTTACTGTCTGATTGCCTTAGCTCTTCTACATTATATTTACAGTAAGTAGTAAGGAGATAAAACTGTAAAGAAATGTTTATATGTCAATCTTTTAGGGATGCATGATATGAATTTATTTACCTGCGTCTCATTGCCACTAACAATAAGATAATTGATGATTTCACATTTTTGTATTTTAAAAAGAAGTTTTGCTCTAGTAAGATTTGTTGCATTAAAACTCAAAGACGTTTCCCCTCCAATTGGAAACCTTGCAGTACCTTGTGTAATGCAATTATTGGCGGATCGCAAACCAACTTTCAAGGTGCATACTGTCACCTGCTGTATTGGAATGTGAAGGCCTGCAGATTTCTTTTATGATTTGGCAAGCTTTAAAGGGTGGTAAATGGAAGAAATTAATTTCAGTCCCATTATCCACTGAAGAGGCATTATATCATTATCATTGTGGTATTTGTGAGAGCTGGGGTGCCCCATAGATTTATATATTTTTAACATGCATTTTCATGTTGTTTGGGTCAGGTTCTCAGCCATTAATCCGCCAGTACCACCACATGCTGCACTTGTTAAATCAGTGAAAGCAATTAGGCTTCTTATTATCAGCTCTTTTATCAGCTAATTTCATCATCAGCCAATAGCAGACAATATAAACTCACCATTATTGATACATATGATGTTGTGCATCCCTATTAGCCATGCCTGTGGAACTGACAGATCAGTAACCTAATATTAGGTCATTCACAAAAGTAAATCCACATTTTCCCTCTACAAAGACTTGAAGGCATGCACTGAAGACGAAGACCGTTTACTTGTCTGCGAACTGTAGCATTATAGACAAGCACAGGTTCAGACAGCAAGGCAACAGACAGAGACAACAAACAAGCATGCTGCTATTGTGATGGACAGCCTCCACTGTGAGGTTCAGTATGTCAATGTGTTCAGTGTGTGATGTAGCAACTGCTTCAGCCACGGGGGTCTGTAGGAAAAATAAAGAGTGAGCGAGAAAGAGAGAACGCGTGGGAGAGAGAAAGAGAAAGAGAGAATGAGCAATGAGCTCAGGTGGGTCCGACATCTGCATTCACTTCCTGTCTTATTCTGAAGGGAGGGAGGGAGGGAGGAGGGGGGGAAGAGGAGAAAAGGAGGGGTGGGTGGGTTGTGGGGGGTTGGCTTGAAGAAAACAAGTGCGAGATGAAGGCCTTTCTGGAGGCTACAAAGGAGCTGTACACTGGAAAAGGGCTGGGGAGCCCTCAATGGGGCTGAAGAACACACAGACAAAACTTGGGAAGGAAGAAGGCATGTCTTACAATGGCACCGGGCCCCATGCTTGGTTCAAAGAGCCAGTCAGAAACACAGAAAGAGGAAGACAGAAAAAGACAGAATGGAAATGATGGACCTGCTGGGAAGTATAGTATTCGTAGCAGTCGGGGGCGAGACGGGTATATATGCTGGGCAAAAGGCCACCGAGTTTTCTCAGCTATTCATTTGAAAACAAACTGTGCGGCACAAGCAGGCGCAGTCAAACTGCTTCTGGGTGTGGAGTGGATTTTGTTTTGGCCCTCCAAAAAAAAAAAAAAGGGCCCATCGGTGCACCATGTGTGGCCCTGTGCTAAAAGTCAGGCCGAAAGCGGAGAGAAGGAGCATTCTTGGAGGCAAAAGGGGAGAAGAGGGGAAATTAGGAGGGAGTTGGGTAAACGAGCAAAAACAAATGAGGAGAGTCGGTGGGAAAGGAAGTGAGATTGAAAAGTGAGAGCGCACTATCGATGATGTCATACCATTCAAATAATCCTAACTGTATCAGCAAATGAATTTAACATACAGCGTGGGGTCTTCATCTTCTTTTACGCCCACTAGACATTTGCTTTTACGCACGCTTACAGCTACAATTTCTCATAATTTTCTGAGTTTGGTTTATTTTATTATTTTTAAATTATTTATTGTATTTTTAATTATTATAAAACAGCTTTTAATTTGATTCAAGATCTATCGTGTGGATGTTATCAGAGTCAACAATTACACTGGTATGGCAGTTAGCCGAGGCGTTTCTTGTGGACACGGCACACAAAGAGAGAAACCGAGTGACAGTGAGCTGTTTGTATGTCCTTGGGATGCCAGTGTCATTGTCAAGGCTTATCAGAATCTAGGGGCAAAAGAATGAGCGGAGGGAGGGAGAAAAGGGGGAGAAAAAGGGGGGCAAAAAATGCACATGGCTTTAATAAAACTTTATCAGGAGTTACCTGAGCTCTGTCTTCCTCCTCCACAACCCCCCTTCCTCCCCCTCTGCTACCCTGTGACACCGTGGCTCTAATATTCAAAGAGCTCTGGGTGCGCGGCTGCAGGAATCACGTTTAACTTCACCAATTTCTTATTGCCTGTCAGTCTCTCTAATTTGATCCGGCGTTGGACAGTTACCGTTTTGGACAGCGGAGTCACGGCACATATTGGCAGGGAGACTGGCAGCTAATAAAAGCCAGCCTGGTATTTACTCCCCTTTTCCTTTTATTTATAATATATCTCAATATTGTTATTATGAATATATATGCATTTAAGCCTCGCCTATCTCTCTGGGTGGCCTCTCGGTTAATAATATGTTATTGATTTCCATACCGGACTGGCTATATATCTGTTTTAATTTCAAGGCCTTATCGCTCCTTCTGTGATTCACGAGAACCCTTCCTTTATTTCTTTTTCTTTTTTTTTTCTTCCTACAGGCATTATTAAGTCTGTGTAGGAGTATAGGTAACATGCTTTTTTACAGTCTGACTGGTTACTTTGTATGAGGGAGGGATACTCAGTACAGGCCCCACATCTTCCCTAAGTCAGCCTTCATCCTTTCCTTTGACAGACTGGATCAAGGACAGATTGGGTCAGGTAGTGTGCTGAGATTTAAATGCTGATAAATTAGTGTAAAATAGAAAAGAGTAGTTTTAACATAGATATTTTCACAGATATGGTACTTAATACAGCAAAAATACCAACTTTGGTGTAATTTTATGAAAGTCATTAATAGTTCATCCGGATTCTGAACCTGATTTCCTAAGCAGTTCATCTATACAGAGGACAACAGGGACATGCAGCCTCACCAGTGAAAGCTTTGGCCAACCCTATTGGATGGTCAGACCTCTGAGGGCACCGCCTCACCCTCTATCCCCTTGGCTCATCTCCTACTACCAGAATGATAAAGGCATGGAGATGAAGGAGAGGAGGGAAGGAGCAGGAGGAGGAGGAGGAGGTGGAGGAGGTGGAAGAAAAGGAGGGCCTCGGCGAGAAGGAGGAATAAGCAGCGCATGTATATATGCGAAATATATGCGCCATCAGCAGAAAAGGGCCTGAGTCAGCCGTTTGCTGGGCCTTGCCGCATGCTAAAACACATAGAGGCAAAGCCCATTAAAAATGAATGCCACACGATAATCACATTCACACTTAAAATTTAATGTTGGTACGCTGCGGCTGACAAAGAGAAGGCGGCATAGGGCGCTGCAATTATGACCGTGTCTCCTGTACTTCCTACTTTGAGGTGACGCCTTTGCATGGCCTCTGAAGGTGCGTTCTGATTCGAGGGGAAGCAGGGGCAGGTCATGTAGTCTGATTGTTGCAATTAGCTTAAAGGACTACATAGACTGAACTGACATCTTCAGAAGGGAGAGAAACTCTGTCAAAACTCCTATCATCACACGTGTAGTGGAGGTTAAATCCCTTCTAAAACCATTTCCCACTTTTTTTAACATGTGTCCGTCCAGATCCGGGAAGAGGGAGGTTTGTTCCTTTTAAAAGTATATTTTGGGAGTTTTTCCTTATCTAAATTGGGGACAGACAGATTGTGTTAAGGGGGGTTTGGAGCTATGTCAGTGTAAATGAGGACTTTTATTTTATGAATGCATAGCCACCTCTCAAGGCTATTATAACTATTTGATGGATTATTTTTAACATCAGAATATACATCATGGTGAATAGTTTCCAGCTTTATTATCATATAAATGGATAATAAAATACAGTTGTTTTTTTAAATATATACTAATACTCCAGTTGTATTTGCATTACAGGCTGTTGGTTCTCTACTGTATTTTCGACTGAGAACTTCACTCCTCACCATGTCCTCTTTACTTTATGCCCTTGACTGTTCACCATAACTTAATAACTTAGTAAATATTTTCCTTCTTTGACAGTGAAGAAGGACAGTATAAAATGGAACAACTTCATAACCTGCTAGTCAACCTTAAATCTTACATGCAGCACTGAAGCCCCCCTCGGTGAGAGGTGCATGGGGCCTTGGGGGCCCTCATTTGGGGAGACAATCAGTGGGTGGGTGGTGGCAGGATGGATTGAGGAGAGCGGGGGACTCCACTCCAATTCTAGCTCAAGTGGGCTGAAGATGGCTGAGAAGTGCACTTCCCTTCAAAGAAGGCAAATTAATGTCCTTCTTGCCCAAACATAATATTGTCAGAGAGGTGCACAATAGGAGCCTCTCACCAGTGTTTCCTTGTGTTTCTGTGCGAGTGTGTGCATTTACAGTGTGTGTGTGTGTGTGCGTAAGTGTGTGCGTGTACATGTTTGCAAATGTGTGGCCAGGACGACCCCACTTAACCCACCTTCCTTGGTCCATAAGAGAGTAAGAACCTCCTCGTGGTCCTCCTTCAAGGTCAGGCTGGAGTTTCTGAAAGACACTCTCCCAGTCAATTTTACCTCCTTATTCAGGCAAAGGATATCTCTTTTAACCTTTCCCCCTGCTTCTCCATCCTCCCGTCAATTACAAAAACCCTGGGCATCTTCTTTTGACAATGACAGGGGTCCTTGGAAAGAGAGAAAAAGACAGAAAAAAGAATAGCAACACACTTTTGAATGAATGAAGAGAGACAGCAATGTGATCCAGGCTACCCAGAGGTTGACTGGTTGAATTCAGCTTGTACTATTCATCTCCCCAAAATGCAGATTACTTTTTGCTCTGTAAGTCTTTTCCCATTGTAAAATGTTTAAATTTAAACTTCGGGCACATAAAGAGAGGCTCCTTGCTAATATAAAAAGTGAAATACTTTTTTTTTTGTTTAAATTGATTTAGTTTCAATACCAGATCATTCTTCTAATACAAATTTATCGAAATCATACATATGTAAAGCTGAAAATTATGCAAAAGTCCTCTATTTTGAGACAACTAGACCAATAAAATGAATAGACAAGTGTCAAACACAGACGAAGGCAGCGCTACCTATAAGAGTGAAGTTTTTTTCTTTATCTAGGTCACAATATGTGGAACAATTTCAACAGATGGGCTGCATCGTACTCCCCAGGCGAACAGAAGTTAGTTTCTCTCTTTCTTTCTTTTACTGTCGCCCCTGAACCCCTCCTCTGCCTTAAAGGATTCCATCATCGGTACTTTGTTGCAGGCAAATTCAAGTGCACGTCACACATATATACATGCATGCGTTCACACACACATACAACACACTGAATGGACTGTAGGAAAAATGACAAATGCTAAATGTGGCCAAGTAGGTCAGAAATATTTTCTTTTTCTTGCTAAATGGGGAAATATTAAACCAACAATGATCAGATCACATATGACATGCAAGAGTTTGCTGCATATAAATACACAGTTTATTAGATTATTTTTGTTAAATAATCCTTGTTTCTGTGTTTCTGACTTGTTAAGTTATTGAAAAGGAGCATTTCAAGTAATTTTAGGTTATTAGAAAGAAAGAAAGTGCCAATTAACTGACAGATGTGTCTTGTTTTGTCCACAACCCAAGGATATTCACTTTACTGTCATAGAGGAGTTGACAAAACCATAAAATATTCACATTTACGAAGCTGGAGATAAATTTAACTCAAAATTACTCAAGCCGATAAAATGATTATCAAAATAGTTGTCTTTAAGCTCAAATCTCGAAACTCGAGTTGGAGTTTCACTCCTTCCTCTCCATCCAAAGTGAAAGAAAACAGCGAATGAACAAAGGACAGAAAGGAAAGAAAGATCGATTGAACGGGGAAAAAAATAAATAAAAAGTAAGAGTGGGAAGCAATGTTAATAAATAAAGAGTGGATTGAAAATGGCTATGATATGGATCCTGTTGGAGTTTCTTCAATACATGCATCCACTGTCTCGACTCTCACACATGCACAGAGCCCATGGACAGACCACTTCACAAAGTATTTGGTTGAAAAAAAGGCACCCTGGGGAGACGTGAGATGCTGTTTGCTGGCCTTGTGGTCCAACAGCAGCACAAAGAGGTAGCTGTGGAAAAGACACACACAACAAGAATTGTGGTGGAATGCATAAGACTGTGTATGTGTGTTTGACTGCGTGTATGTGCATGAGAGACATTGACATAGAAAGAGACAGTTGGAGGTGGAGTGTGTGAGTGTAGAGGGGGTCCCATATAATGGAGAGGCTCCACCTGTTTACACTTCTTTGCCCCGAGCATTCTTGAGCGGGCCCCTTTAGAGGGCCCTCGTTCCCGACAACCAGCTAACTGCTCTTGGGGAGCCCTCCGCAGGGACCACAAAAACAGCTGAAGCCTCGAAGGGCTTCCTGAAAGGGAGAGGGAGGCGTGTGGGGGAGGCGAGGGCATGACGAATAGGCAAGATAGAGCAAGAATAATAGCAATAAAACTAAATAGAGAAAGCAAGCAAACAGACAACTTAAAAGAGTGTATCACTAGTGAACCACTTCCAAACAAGCTTTTTTAATGAGGTCCGCTATTAATACAGAAAAGGAATCGAGAGAAAAGCAAAAGAGGGGAAAGCAAAAAGCAGGAGGGGCTGGCGGCGGGCAAGGAAAAGAATGAACGAATGGGTGAATGTGTGCGAATGCCGTGTGTGTACTGAATCACTTTATCTTTGTTTTTCTGCGACTGTACAATGACCTCTGTTTGGGCCTGGGATGAAGACAGTAGCGGGCTGAGGATGGGGATGAAGAGAGGGAGGCGGAGGAGGCGGAAGGGGGTGTTTGGGTAGTGGGAGGCTAACAGGCTAGACACCAGGCCTTTGTGTGCAAATTTCCCAGCAGCGCCTTACCAGTTAATTAAGGAGGTCAGTGAAAGAGGGAGAGAGAGAGGGATAGAGAGACAGAGAGAGAGAGAGAAAGATGCAGAAGGTGGGGGTCGGCCCTAACGAGCTGTCCGCAGCACATGAATGAGGGGTTTGTCCTAAACTAAGCAGCGAGAGGCCAAACAATGTCAGCAGCAATTAGCAACCAGTGGTGGGCAGCCAAGGGCCTGTTGACTGAGCAAGCAAAAGATGTGAGAGGAAGAAAAAATAGGAACGTGGACATGCAGACACACATATACAGTTACAAACCTCCAGGAATAAATAGGATGGAGCCGAGCAGTAGGAGGCGGGCGGCGGTGGAGGGTTGTAGAATAGGCAGAGGCGGGTCATGTTGCCTTCACCTCTCCACACAGCGAGGCCTTGACCCTGCTAGCTGAGTGCTTTGAATCTACAATACTGGTAGAAGGTAACAAAGGCCATAGGTGTAGCAGTGTGATCTGTATGCTCAAGTTACACTTGATATGGTAGATAGCAAGTCTGAGGGTGTGATGCACAAACAAAGCCAAAATAAAGGTGCTTTTTCTTTGCATAGAGATCCTATTAAATCCTATCTTTACTGTGTAAGATTGAGTTATCAGTATTGGGGTTTTTTTTGTGCAAATTGCCTCGTTAGAAAGACATTGAATTCTTTTTTCCGGACAAGTCACTCCACTCAGCTCTCCAGCATGTCTGTTTTTGGCTCCTACCATTCTCCTCTCCTGTCTGTTACCATTCTTGGCACAATACGAAGACTTCAGCCTTTGTTTCATTCTAATCTTGGAGGTGAAGTGGCCCTCTTGTACCTCAGGCTCTAATCGCTGGCAGAGACAGTGTTCTCTAGTGGTGCTGGACCGCGATGAAAACCCGACATCCCCACAAAGAGAAAGAAAACTGCTGCGTTCGGGCTTTGTGTGCAAATATAAAAGCATACAAAAGCGGGAGCCTGAGATAGTGTCAGAGTTAGACTGTTTTCACTCTCTGGTTGTAGATATGGATTATGTTTTTTTTTTTTTAAATATGGGGTTGTTTGTTGGCCACTTGTTTGAAGGGAGGGACTAGGTGGCTGTGAGAAAGTGGAGCCTGCAGGCTGTGGGCTGTGAAGAAAGTAGGTTGGGGTGTCGTGGAAAGGCGAAAGGTTCACCGGCTGTTGGAGAAGATGGTCACAGAAGGGCATGAGAAATGTGAGAGCTGTACTTGGTAATTGGCAAATGGCTCTCTGAATGTGTTCTCAGGCTTTTAAACATGTATATTCTTATAAAATGGTTCTGAGTAGGTGTTCTAACTTGTTACCATGTATTATGAATCAGAGTATGTATAATATTAATGCCTCCATACATTTACACAGCTCATCGCCAATAATTGCTTGTGTGCAGATAGATATATGCTCAAAATGTGCGGATAAACCAATCTCCAATCCATCCAATCAACAGACAAATAAATCCATTCATATTCAGATTTGCTAAATCCAGCCTCCTGAGAACGATTCATTGGGATAAGTCTCTCCTGTCCTTCAGAGCAATCCATAACGTTGCTCGTCCAGTAATCAGGCATATATAGGGGCTGGGTGATCAGTGGCAAAAGCTAGGCAGGGAGACATCAACCTGCTGGAGGAGAGTCTGGTAGAAGGAGGGGGCTGGCAGGATGAGTGTGGTGGTGGCGGTGGAGGAGGAGTAATCAGAATCCCATCCAGGCCTAGTCTCCAGAAATTGCCATGCAGATTTAAAGCCTATAAAGGAGGATCCTTGGACCGCTCCTTCTCCCCATTGCCACTCCAGCACAGCAGAGACTCTCCACTCCCCTCCTACGTCTCTCGCTCCCTCTCTCTGCGGTGCTCATTGGAGGCAGGTAGCCCCCAGATGCGGGGCCCAGGTTACCGTAACCTTGGTGGTGAGATCGGCTGCTCGCCTTCATGCGGCCGGCTATTCATCAAAATGGAGGGGTGGGGGTGTGGGGGTGATGGCGGCAGAGGGGCAGAATATGCAGCAGGGGGAAATGAGCGTCCAAGACAGCTTCCCAAAAGGGTAACAAATCACCCTCCTTGCCCTAATCCACCATGGGGGGACTTGATGGACCAGTGGTCACAATATGTGACTGTGGAGATGCATGGGTTTGACAAATCAAATATGTGGGCTCATCTGGGATTTAAAAAAAAAAAAGATCAGCTGATTATACTCTCTCAGATGCTGTGATGTTATATACTGTAGTACTCCAACACAATAGATATATCTTTGTTTTGCACTATTAATTTGGCTCATACTTTACCTAAATATTAGATGATAGACCCACCAGATTGCTGCGATAAATGCAAATTGCCATGCAATGCAGTATAGTCTTATCAGCAATATCCCACTGATCGATCGCTGTGGTTGCATTATCAATCATCCATCATCGCATTGATATCTCTGCAATACCTATAATCTCACCTGATCAGAATCATTGATCAACACTGTAGCAGGATTGATCTCCCATGCCGGTTGGATTGGATGACAGTGACACAGGGACGCTGCAGACATGTACAGTAAGACGTTTGCAAATAAGAAGCACAGACCGTTACATCCCTTCTACTAAAAAATACAAGGAGCAAATTTAAATACATGCCGGCAAAAATAGCAGCCAAGCTGTGTGGAATATATCTTTACTAAATTTGAAGCAAAGGGAATCCCATTCCTGCTACAAAGAAATATTTCATGTGGCATATTACAACGTAATTACCCCTGATCTTGCATTTGTGATGACGGGTTTCCTCCCCATTGGAGAATACCGAGCTAGTGGCTTGTATTCAGCAGGGAAAACAGGCAGCCGCGGCACAGTACAACTCAGAATCTCCTCTGCATAGGACCTTAATCATCCTGGCTCACTGTGCATGTGCATATAGGCAGATTCCTGTGTGAGCAGGTCGTGCGTGCATGCGCGCGCGTGTGTATGGGTGTCTTGCAGTGGGTGTTTTCCAATAAGTGTGTATATTTGTGTGCGTCTGTGTAAGTGTGTGCCTATGTGTGTATGACAGAGAGAGAGAGGGAGAGATTGAGAGAGAAAACTCGTCCCTCCAATTCCCCCGTGAAGCCCTCTACACCAATTTCCAGCCATGGGCAATCACTCACTCAGCATACACATCTACATAGAGGCTGATGAGATCCTCCGTGGGCTTTACCATGTGACTGGAGCTCGTCATCTACTGTATGTGCCTCCCCTTTTCGCTCCTATTCCAATACTATAGTCACTGGCGGGGAGAAGGGGGGGTGGTATGGATGATCTACATACACTTATGATACATAGGTAATCTCTGAGGGGCAAATCAATGATACTCCCTGCTATGTTTCCCTTTGAATTCCAGAAGAATCCGTCATTTTTGCATGCCCATTATTGGTAGAGGTGATATGTCTTCCAGTTTTAGATGTCCTTGCGCCTGGATAGGGGTGCTTTAATATATCGTGCTAACCAATGACTGATATGGATGGATGTAGGGTTGTAGACTTGGGTAGATAGATTAGCGCTTAAAAGAATGTCCACCCTCAAGCTGTGATGTTAACATGGGGCACTGTATGCTGAGAGTTCATTAGTGTAATTGCCAGAATATTACCCAATGGCATGGTCATAATGTATAGAATATTAATACTATAAATCTCCATTCCTCTTGCATTCAGCGGGGGCATCAGTATAGCCAACATCATCGCATATTAATGAAAAAAATGAACTTTTTGAGGAGAGGCAGTTAAATGATGCTGTCTCCCGTCGCTAGTCTACTTTTCCTTTACACTGAACCATTTATATCCACATCTGTTTTGCTGCGCATGTATATGCGCTGTAGCTGCCTTTGTCTCCAGGGAGAAATGCTGTTTTGACGGACTAAGAAAGGGAATTTCCTCTGAGTTGCACAACAGGGCACCCCACCCACCTCCTCTTTCTAACAACCAGCCCTCTCCCTCTCGCTCTGCTGATGTCAGCACATTGCCCACCATGGTTCTGGGACCACAATTGCTATTCAAAGAATAAATAGACGTGTAGGTGGAGGGGACAATATCGGCTTTTGAAATGATCCCATTGGTTTTTAGAATAAATGGTAGAATACTTTGTGTCATTGATGGGTTTTGCGTTAGGCGTTGCGGCGGCCATAGACAATATCATATTTCGCAGTTAGTATCACTTAGTGGGCTGTATTATGACCAGGCAACATTTTTTTCCTTGAACACCAGGAAAGTGAGTGGCACTTCAGAGGTCAGGCTTTTATATGCGACCACAGCCTCAGTTTGTTTTGTTCATACTCTGTCTCGCGAGCTCTCAAGTCACCATGAACTTCTGACGAAGTTCAGAGATATACAATTCAGAGATAAGTGGCCACAAAATTTAATTTATCCATCTTTACATTAAAGTGTAAGGGCATGCACCTGTACTTATCTAAAGGCCAGAGCCCACTTTAAAGGAGCACATAGTGTAGTTCTTAAGGTATTTATAGTGTTGCTTTAACATTTAAGTAGGCATTAGAAAGGGGAGGCTGCAATAGCATATTCTGTAAGCATCCATTTTTTCATTTATTGATCTGACCTTCTGCTGCCCAGCCACTGAAAATACCTCTGAATTTTCTTTCACGTACTCCTACATTTAGCTTACAAGACTATTGTACATATACTGTATTATCTAAAGCTTATAGATAAACAATTTATGTGAACATTTTGAAAAACATTTAATACCATTATTACATTAAAAAAATACATATTTAATTTGCTTTGGAAGATCCTTTGCTTAAGTAAAATTACCAATACCACAGTGTTAAAATACACCATTCCAAATAAAAGTCCTGCATTTAAAACCCTACTTGAGTACAAGTAATAGTAATGAGTTTACTTAAAGTACTGGTTCAGCTTTTGTCACTGATATTATAATAAACTGACTTATTAATACTGACACATTGATGTCTGAGCAACATGTTACAGTTGTAGCTGCTCATTGTGGAGCTAGTTTTAACTACTGTTTATTCCAGTGGTTCCCAACATAGGGTTGGACCCTTTTAAAGGGTCACACGATAAATGTGAGGGGTCGTGTGATGACTAAGGGGAGAGGCTACATAAATTTAAAGAGTGGAAATATCTCTATAGTGGTACTGCTAACAACATAGACATTGTTAATCTTTATAAATTGATAATATTTTCGAACATTATGTCATATTTTTTATGTAAAATTAAAATATGAAAAGTAACAAGCAAATCAAGCTGTCAAATAAATGTAGTAGAGTGAAATACAATATTTTCCTCTGAATTGTATCAAGTATCAAGATCAACCCATCTACTTAGCTAGATATCAGTTAAACAGGGACAGTTTTATTGCATAAAATCTGTTGTGTATATCTTATAAGATGCTCCTTGCAGCCTAGCTAACACGTAGTCAGTTTTGAGAGCAAATGTTTGTGAGATGACCAAAATTGCTCTGACCACAGAGGGTTTTTCCTCATGGCTGCTAGCCACTTGTCTCTAGCTAGTTGTTAATCACCGCTGAGGAGCAGATAGACCATAATGGAGGATTTATCTCAGTTCTTCACACCACTTAGTGCCCAATGGACACCTCCATACCACTACCTCCTCTCTGTACCTTCTTACATTTTCTCTTCACTCACCTCCCCCCATCCTTTTGCCCCCCCCCCCCCCCCCCTCCATACCAAAGGCCTTGATGGAAACACCACTCCTGAGAGAGTTGTGGAGGCGGAGGAGAATGGGTTGGAACGAGGGACAAAATAGGTTGAGAGGGTCGTTAGATAGTGAGCAAGGGAAAGGGGTCAGAACAATGTTGCTGACATGGTCAGAACTGTAGAGGTAATTTTAGTGTGTGTGTCTGACCTCACATAGATCATAATAGTAATTTTCAGCTGGGTCTTTGAAATTGAATAAGTTCACATGCACATGAAATTCATATGGCCCTTATTTATATTTCATAAAATGTCAGTTGCCACAGCGTCTTATGCTAGAGCGTCACTATACAATGCATAGGCAGACTTGCTTCAGGAGCACCATTATCCATGATGAATCACTGGGTTAATAGTCCATAAGGGTTAATACTGGTTAGTGAAGTCCTGGGCTGTGTAATGTGTGTTAGTGATGTAAGAAACAGCCTTAAGACATGCAGGCGTGCTTGTATTTACAAAGTACAGGAGGATTTACATGCTTACATACATGCACACTGGAGAGTTGGTCATTTACTGGCTGCAGCGCTGAGCGATAAATCTGAGAGAAGAGCAAGTTAGATCATTAGCAGAGAAGACTTCCTTCTTAGCTTGTGTGTTTTGTTTACATCCTTAGCTTACCGCTTGTCCGGTTCACACTTCTCATGTACGGGGCATGCTGTTGCTTGTATACATCCCTTGACTTTTCATGCAAATTTATGTTTAAGCATACTTGTTTGTGTGTACGATGGAGAGCACAAACACATACACACATATGGGGGTGGAGGGGGACCTAGAAGGGGGAGTGTGGGGGGTATTGGTGGTGGTGGTGGTGGTGCAAGGCGGTGACAGAAATTGAGGGGGACGGGGTGGCAGCTGCAGGCTGCTCGGTGCACTGTCAGAGCGGAATGATTAATGAATGGCGGCCCCAGCTGAGCCTAACCTTTGGAGAACCGCACAGGACATCTGCAGAACTGTCAGCGCTCTGACAAGGACAGAGCTGAACAACCAATTATTTCGCCATCACTAAGGTGGGCTGTCAGCTTAATCCTAGCCATTCACTTAGGCAAGGACAGGCAAATTTCTCCTTTACATACACACACACACGCAGAGCAGACCACGGTCCTGCATGGACACACACACATAAACAAGAGAACAAACAGGCATGCACGGACAGCAACACATGCCCGTGTGGACATGCACACAAAGTGGACTGGTACACTCACACAAACACATGCACACACTCACATATTCACACACACAGGCATGAGGTCCTGGACTAAATAGAGTTAACCCCTCCACTGCCGGCGGTGGCAACCCCATGCAGGTGACATATAGTAAGGAAAGCAGGGCGAGCAGGGGAGGTTTAATGATGACAAAACAGGGCTGGTGGATGCTGGCTGGGACTGTGAGCTGGACATGGGTGGGGCTGCATGGGGAAGACACTGTGTCTGGTACATGTTGAGAGGGAGGAGGGGTGAATGGAGGGAGGGATGGGTGGGTGCTAGAGAGGGATGGGTGGATGCCCTTATGTCTGCAGGATGTATTTACATAAGATTCTTTAGGGAGAATGCATGTATTTGTTAAATTTACAAAATATTAAAATTATTAAGTATGCTCTCTGTTTGAGATTCCATGTTAAAGTTGCAATCAAACAATTTTCAGTTTTCATCTTTAAATAAAACTGTGATTGGGGCACATATAAAATGACTTGCATGTAGAGGACGTCTGACAATCATGGGGCTGCACATTCTGGATTTTGTACATTTTCATACCCTCCAGTGTGGAAATAAAGTATTGATTGACCTTATGAATTATACAAAATGGATCCTGTTGCATTGAGGAAGATTAAAAAAGAGTCTTTGAATAAAACATGATTATTATGATGATGATCATGATAGCAAATCATGTCAAGAAAAAGTTGATGCAGTCTCAAGTACTCATGTCCAGTAGAAAACCATTCAATTCAATAAATCTTATCCTTAAAACGCTACACTTCTAAAGGCAGAGGTTTGAGTGAAAGACCAAATGTTGGATAATTTTTGAAAGATATTAAGTGCTTTACGTCCTCTACTATGAATTTTGTCCTGCCATTTTTCTCCACTCTGTCAAAACAGGAACTAATCCTTTTACTGTAATTAGAACTAATGAGCATATGATTGCCGGACCTATTGATCAACCAGAAGAACTTCAATAATAACAAAGGTGTATTCGAGTGCAAATGTGTTTGTGTTTACATTCTTCATTCATCATCTGTGTGTGTGTGTGTGTGTGTGTGTGTAGAGCTTGGCCAGAGTTGGGTGCTGATGGGCAGTATGAGTGACTGATTGGGATTTGATTGAGGCGTTTCTGAGGCAATAAGGGATCGAGCGCAGCTACGAAGCCTATTGACAGACTGCTGATGAAGCCGGAGAGAGAGGGAGAGAGAGACGGGGGAGAGAAAGAGAGGGAGAGAGAGAGAGAAAGAAAGCTGGGCAAATTAATAAGGGGATAAAAATCAATTAACCTAAAAATTGTCCCTCATCAGTGGCTAACCACATGTATGCGTGTGTGAATGTGTTGTACTTCCCTTCGTATATCTCTGCCTGTGCTATAATGCATTCATCTACAGTAACTACTCAGCAGCGGGCAGCAGTGTTTTGGGTGGATTGACCTCCTGCTCGCAGACAATTAAAACATAAAATGCCAAGTCAAGTCACTTGAATCCTAAACGATGCTTGGCTGGTGTATATTCATGAGTGAACCACCTTCTACTCTCTGTGAATGGTGAAGACTCATTTAACCAGGAGAATCCTAATACCCCCTTACGATTTGCAATTCAAACAATTATGTTGGAATCATCTACAACTTGGCTGTCTCATGTGAATGTAAAAGACCATTAACTTTGATAAGCAGCTTTTGGTGGTTCCCTTTTTGAGACTAAAGAGCAGTCAACACAAATTAATTTGAGTTATAATGGTAAATCTTTACTTCAGATAACTTAGGTATGTCTTGAGCTGATCCTTCTATGTGATAGAGATGTAACGATTTGTCAATCAAAAGAAAAATAGTTGCCAGTTACTTTGATAGTCTATTAGTTGTAATTTTTCAAGCAAAAATGTCAAACATCTGATGGTTCCAGCTTCTTAAATGTTAGGATTTGCTGCTTTTCTTTGTCATTTATGATAGTAAGTGAACAGTCTTTGGGATTTGGACTGTTGGTTGGACAATGGAGCAATATGATCACTTTAGGCTCTGGAAAGTCATGAAGAGCACTGTTGTACATGTGCCACGTACAAGTGAAAATTAAGAATGTGTCAACATAAAAAAGTTATTTGGTGCCACCGGTGATGGACTCTTTTCTGACCCTGAGGTTATCAAATTTGGTATAAACTAAGCTCTGACTGTAACAAATCTGCTAACTCTCCTCTGTTATTAGCAAAGCACAGATATGGTCACTCTCTGGCTTCAAAAACCCAAGATGGCGACGGTTGTAATGCCAAACTCGAGGCTTCAAAAAAGTAGTTAACAAACCAATGGGTGATGTCACAGTAGGTTTACACTTGTATAAAACATTTAGCTAGTAGCTTTTCAATTTAGCCAGTGGCAAGCTGTTTTAAACTTGGCTGTTGTCGGGTTTGTGGCCTCTCTCCAACAAGCTGTCTATACCCCATTTATGAGCTAGAAGAAGTATCACTCTGTAACACTGCTGTACATTGTTTCTGTCGTAACAGAGTCATAGGCTAAATGTTCCTTCCAGTGTTGCATGTTACATTCTCCTGGTTACATTTTCATCCATATCATATCAATAATTTAAATTCACCATCTTTATAGTTTTGAATCAGGACTTAATCTGCCAGATACATATTTAATCAACATTTGCGTAAATACTGGTGTCGGGATTGGTGTCGGTGTCAGCAGATAGTCACTCACTATCACTCGTGAACAACTTGGATCAGGATGTCCCCGGTCAGAACTATGTCAGAAGGAATTGGAGGGACTTACTGTGCAGTAATACAGAGACAGATGTGTTTATAGAGAAGCATGTGTGAAGTGAGATCTCAATCTGTAAGTTGTTTTACTGTAGGAGCTATACACTGGTGCACCCATGGAGACACACACACACACACAAACACACACACACACACACACACACACACACACACACACACACACACACACACACACACACACACACACACACTGTCAGAATGTAGTCATTAGAAGCCCGGTCCTGCTAACAGGGCTGTCTACTGTCCCAGACAAACTGCAGGAGGAGGTGTCTGGCTGCTTGCTTTTAAACTGGGTTAGTGGACCAGAGAGCGAGAGAAAGAATGAGAGAGAGAGGTAGAGAGAGCATGAGAGAGAGAGAGAATCTGAAGTCTAAAACTGGGACGGGGTACATGAGAAGAATTTTGTTCATCAATTGCGGTGGTGCTCCCCGCTGCGTAACCCTTTATATCACACGTATGAGTATGAGTGTGTATGTTTTTGTGAAAGCAGATTCATGCACCATGTTGTCTCATGGAACGTCTACTTATTATGGAAAAGTTTTACAGATGTCATTTTTTAATGTGTTCGTACTTTAACTCCACTGACTTCCTATAATGAACTGGATATTGCTCACTTCAGCCTCAGCCCTCGGTTGATTTAGGAGCCAAATGGCAGCCCATTAACATGTGAGAATGATTGTGCAGCCTTGGGGTTGTAGTGCGGCAACCCACAGAGAGGTTTTTCGCCGCACATCTCTGTGATTCTCAGTCTTTGCACTGTCGACGAGAGTTAAGCATCAAAGGCGAGAACTAACTATCCTCACCCTCCATCGCTCCCTCTGTCTCTATTTGGCCTCTGGGTTCACACTGTAATTTTCTCTCACTCTCTCCCTCTTTGTCTTTCTTTCTCTTTGGCTCTGTCTCCCTCTCTCTCTCTCCATCTCTCTCAGGGCTTGGGAATAGGGAGCGGAAGGTGACGAGGTCAAAGTGAATCTTCTCCTCGCCGAAGATGATTATGTCTTAACCTGCCGTTATTCAAAGGACCAGGCCCCGTGGCCATGAGCTGGCCTGCCAGCCACGCGCCGGCAATGAGGGGGCAACACCTCGGCACCGTCACAGAGGAAGAGAGAGGGAGAGAAGGTGTGCAGTCCAATGAACTCCCAGGGTCAAATGCACAATGGCTTGCTGTGTGTTTCATGTGACTCGCTATCCCATAGATCCTCATGGTTGATGGATGCTTGTCGTTTGTCTAATGGCCTGGGTGTCCAATCTAAGACCCCCAAATTGATTATGGATGATGGTGACATCACTGAGAGCAGGCATTAGTTTATAAAGTTGCGCTAAAGGATGATGTAAGAATGAGTCAAAAGCTGCTGAGCAGACTTGATGCACCGGAGGATTTCTAGGAAAGTGGTGATGCCAATGGTCATGCCTGTGGTGTTAATTAAAATCCAACTAATTAGCAGCTAGTGTTTGTTAATTGGTCAGTCTTGGCTAGTTGAGGTAATAGAACAACACCTCGGTTGTGCTCTGTCTCAGTGGACAGGGCTCAAGGCTGCTCTGAGAGAAAACTGTTGAGTCTTTCACCTTTATCTTTGTCCCTCCTGACTTTTCTCTAAGCCTCAGACTTCATATTCAGCAGCCCCAGGCTTGAGCTATCTGTCTCCCCCTTTTCAATTAATTCTTTCAGAAGTGTGACACACTGTATACTTTAATACACTTGCTCAGATGGACTCAAATCACATGAGCACACATGCTGTTGATACAGTAACACACTCAGGCACGAACACGCTCAGAAAACACGTGCCTTCACACACACATTATGGTGTTTAGCATGGGTAACTAGGAAAGTCAATGAGCGCTTATCTGAAATCCAGTGGCAACACTAACAAGCCAGTGCGAGGTGTGAACACAGCTGTTTGAGTCACAACAAATCTAATACGCATTTCATCACTTCTTAAACAAGCCATCAGCAAGTCTAATGCTCCGGTATGGAGAGCGGCACTCCATGATACATGTGCCTTCAAAGCAGTTTCTTAAACATCAGCACTTAGCACATCCTCCCCACACCTCGGCATCATACATCTACTGTAAGCGGTGCCACTGATAAGTCAAATTTATCATTTTTGCGATTCAGAATCCTAAAACCAACAATGCCCTAATTGACAACACCAACAGCTGCCACGGTTTCTGTCGCTGATACCTGATCTGCGTGAAAATTATGTCTTAATCAGCGATTATCAAGCAGCATGTGCCAGAATTGTGAATGCAGCTTCATTTTCCTTTACTTCTTCTTATTTTTTGGAACGGGGAGACACGCCAGTGCCGTCAGTGTCACTCACGATTGAACCAAGCGAGCCGCAGGGATTCACCCTGCGTGTCTGTCTCAGGGCTTAAGAGTTACTCTCTCATGACGCCTTACCATTTTAAACCTTATTTGGTTTGCAAAAGTGAAACTAAGCTCTTTCTGTGCCACTCTTTTTTTCAAGTTCAATTTTTGGATTGCATAGCTTGAGACGGAGATAAGGGGGGATATGGGGATAACTTCTGGGGACAGTGGACAGCGGATTTCAAGAGGGGGTCACTAGGGGAAGGGAGGAACAGAGGGAGAGGAGGAGAGCACATGGGAGGATAAGGGGGATGGAGGTGTGGAGTCCGGAAGGGGTTGGGAGTAGGTGGTGGGGGGCTGAGTTTGAGGCATAGAGACACTCCAGAGACTTTACAGAGCTTCAAAGGGAAGTTTTTGGCTTTGACTGACAGGCCCCCAGAGTGAAGGGGACCTGGTGGCAGGCGGCATGTCCTGGTCCCAGGATGCCCTGTGGTCTCCATGGCCCCCATCCCAGCCCATCCCTCTGTATTCATCAAAAAGTGGGGCTGAGATGATGGGGGTCAAGATGCGTGGAAGGGCTGCTGTAGATCATGGCTCGGTTTTCATGGTATATTGCCCTGGAACCAAGAGTGTGAAGGACATGATGACTCCTTTGAATATGAATGAGGAAGGCTCGGATTCCAAATGAACATTTACGTGCAACAGCATACAATACATTCAAATGTTTTTGTCACCGTGTGGCTGTTTTATTTTTTGTGACCATCGCTGGTTGTGTCCTGTGAAACAGAAAGTGAACGTTGACTTCTTATTTTAACCCAAACCACAATAGTTTCCTAAACCTAACCAGGTAGTTTTGTTGACTAAACCTAACCCATTGTTTTTCAGTCCTGTTCCTTGGGGCCTCCTGCCCTGCATGATTTAGATGTTTCCCCGCCCTTACACACCAGATTCAAAGGATCAGTCATCATGAACTCTGGTAACAACCCATTCATTTGAATCATATCTGTTAGGGCAGGGAAACATCAAGGCAGTGGGCTGCCAGGACCAAGATTAAAAAGCATAAACTTAACCAAACTGTAACTGAAACTAAAAATACATTTTTAAAATACCTGAAACAATAAGTTGACTTAGTCTAAATATAAATAAAGTCAAAGTGAAATACTGACCAAATACGAGACACCCGGTCGCCCACATTAAAGTCCTGGGCAAGATCCAGTCATACAGCACAACTTGCTGTGTACTTAGCCATTGTTCACCTTTATACAATATTACCTGACTTCTTTAAGGTAGAAAACTTCTCATATAACTGCCCAAATGGACAGGCTAATCCTTTCATGCACACAGATGCAGGGAGCTTGCTGAAGCGTGCACTGCTTCGTCCTGCAAAAATACACGCATCCGGGTGAAATACCAATTTTGACAGTGAGACCATGCTGTGCATTACTACTGCAATTCGTCTGTGAAACAGGACATTAAGTGTGTGTTGTAGTCTCACTGCCAATCAAATTCAGCCCAATCAATCAATCAATATGAAAGTTAAAATTCTGTTAAAGGAAAGATATAACGGTTGTGCCAATGCTGTTGCATCCATTTTCAGGCTAGTATCAGAAAATTGCACCATTAGTAGCACATTTTTACCCATGATTATATACCAAGATGTTTCATGATGGCTCGAGATGTTGGCAGTGTGGCAGTGTGAGCATTGTACTCTTTGTACAAAAATGTATTCCCCTTGTCAGAGTATTTCTGAGAGTGCATCATAACCACCGTACAGTAAATGTCTGTTTCAGACCCAAGATAAATGACACCATCGTTCGCGGTCCTACACCTGGGTTGATAGATGAGAGCAGGAGGGCTGTGTTTAAATGTGTCTCAGTAAACACTGTTAGGCCTGTGTAAACAGCAGTACATTGATCAGCCCTCTATTCATGGTCAGCACGTCTCCGCCTGCACTGGATTAGTCAACATACCGACCCATCTGTTTGCTCCACTGTAAACTGAGGCCAATGTCAATGCCAAAGCCTAATTGGAATACTACACACTGTTGAGGCTTAGTTTCATGAAAACTCTGGACTTAAACTGGTCCGGTAGAACTTTATATTTCAAAAAATATATATTGAAATCTTAAAATGAAGATCATTTTCTCTTTAAAGTTGTCAAAATATTGAATTAAATGAAGATTCTGATGTCTTAGCTATAAAATCAAACATGCTAACTAATTGAAGTGAAGCCTATAACCCCAGAGCTAATGATACCCTCAACATCACACGCAACATACAATCCAAATCACTTGTTTGCTTGTCCAGCTCCTGTAGTGGGAATCTACAATAAGTGTGACAGTGTGTCAGTGGAAACCTCGGACCCATGAATATCGGGCTGGTGCCACTAACAGCCTCTCATCTCACTGAGCTCCTCAGAGGAATGGACAACACTGGTTGGCTAGTCAGTGGCTACTGTGTATAGCAGAGAAAAGAGAGAGAGAGTTAAGAGACTGACAGAGATGGAGAAAAAGAAGGAGCTGGAGAGAGAGAGAGGCATCGAAGCGTGGAGGGCAGCTGCATTGTATCACCCCATTTTAGCCCATTACACTATGTATAGGGGCCTTTTTCCCCCCTCTTTTGCATGGTAATTATTTTCCAGCCCAAAGGTAGCTGCAGGCAACGTCAGCCACTGCGTCAGGGCCCACTGCATTAGCCGGCCATTGCATTATTTATTTGTGTGCGGGCAGCCGGATGGATACCCCAAATCCGCCGAGACTCGGGGGGCCTCTCAATGTCACCTCGTGCATTGTGGGAGGCAGTTTCGGCCGCTTGGACCTGCACCAGGAAAGCTTAGGCAGAGAGTGGCTCAAGGGCAAAACGGTATCTTGGCGTTGGAGGACACGTGCGTGGGAGTAGTAGTTAGGTGTGTAATGTATTCAGGAATGGGTCAGAGGTTTAGTAACTGCCCTCCCTTATGCAAGAGTCAACTGTGAAGGGTTCATCGTGACGCACTGGATGACCATCTAAGGGGTCCTATAGGACATCATAGCGCACCCGTGTTGTAAAAAGTATAAATAGAGGGTCACACAGTTCACACTGCCTAGAGGCTTTTTGTGTAGCTATAGATGGTCACATACAATCAGTTACCCCTGGGTATCATAGGTAAATAGATTTGATTTCAGTGTGCAGGAGCTGCTTATACATTATGCCACTCACCCCTGTGTATCAATGAAGGGTTATTACACCCAAATACCAGTGGGCTGGGTAAGGTCACAGCATGTCATGCTTATGTGGAGAGGGAGAGCGACATGGCTCAGTGATTGTGACGTTTGGGAGGTAATACCCTGGCGTCCCCCTCTGTACTACAGCGCACACACAGACACACAGAAGCGCCCACACACCGCTCTGTCGGACATGAACCTCCATGACCTGTCAGCCCCGGCCAATCGCATCGTGGCGCCCGGAATGACAGCTGAACCACTGTCCCTGTCATGGCTCCTCAGTGTAGAAACACACACACGCACACAAACACACATATCGGCCACAACAGCGGGGCAACATCAACATCAACTCCCGCTGGCCCCTTGGATCTATCTCTCCGTCTCCCTGCTTGCCAGGCAGCTCGACCGTACGAGACGCTCAGACGGCCTTGTGACATGACAGTGACAACGTACTGATGCTCTGGAGAGCATCCACAACGCCGTCCACTTCACCCTGCACCACAAACCCCCTCCCTTTTATCTCTGTTGACCCTCTTAAGGCAGAGGATCCATGTTTCCTTCTCTCACCAGGACAGAAGAGAGAAACAAACACAAACACACAGAAAAGGCAATTTTTTTAGTTTGCAAGATTCAGCTTTTGAGAGGTTTTGCCTTTCATAGACCACACCACATATGACTCTTAGTTGGGTCTTGAAAATGATCAAAATTAGTAACACTTACTAATAGATGCATAGATATATAGAAAAGTAACTAGATGCATAGATGGATAGCATAGCATAGCATTAATGAGTGAGAATGAGTAAAAAAAACGAGAACGGAAAACACAGAGAAACAGATTCAGTGATAGAGATAGTTAGACTTTGCCCCGGTGCCCGGCGTTCCCCCTAATGGGAGCTGACACTGCTGAAGCGACCCGTGTGGACAGAGGGGAGGACCAGCGTATTGCAGGCGGCAGACCTCCCAATTATTTTTCTGGCTGATAAGTGCTGGTGCTTGTTTAAGGCTGCAGCATGGATGGAGGGATGGGATGTAGAGGGAGAGATGGAGGGATGGCAGAAGAGGAGCAGGAGGAGGAACAGAGGGGATGTGGCTGGGGCTGGGTTGCATGGCTGACAGGTCTTGATCTGGCAGGATGGCTGGCTGTCACACACAACTTAAGACGGGGTTTCTCCCCGGGGCTTATACACACACACACACACACACACACACACACACACACACACACACACACACACACACACACACAAGAACACACAACTGGCATGCACACACATCATGCATCATGTAAGCATAGGGGAAACAATCTGGAAACGGACAACAATGTACACACACGTGTTTACAAACATGTCACAACACACACTCACACACACATACTGTTTACATGAGAGTGCACACTGTATGAACTCCTTTAAAAGACAGTCTGTGTACTTATAGTTCAAACACAGTACATTTGTAACATGCAGTTGTTGCAATTTACAAAATCTGCACAATGATGATGCAAAAGATTGAACAATTCAAAAACCCTTTTTTCATGAAACCAATTTGTCAGACTGTTTACACCTTCCTCTCTGAAACGAAAAGTTTCATTGCATATTCTACATCAATTAATTTGTGAATAAACCATATATATCTGGTAGGATGTAAGACTATGGAGACCAGGCCTATTACAAAATATAATAAAGTATTTTATTCAAGCTTTATCTGCAGTTTTGGATAATCAATTTACCTGCCAAATGTTAAAATAAGCAGAGGTTAATTTGTAATTAGCCTTTTCAAGACTATAAAAACTGAGTAGATCTAAAATACACAATATTTATGGTTCCTCCTCTTGGCTTTATGAGGATCATCAGCTGGATCAGTGAATTTGATGTATCCGATTTAAAGTGGCTTTGAGGCTTCAGTGTCCGGGATTTCCTAAAGGCTTGGTTGCCTTTCTGGACAAGGAAGAAGGCTTTGCTGATGGAAAGCAAGACAAACATATAATCTGTGTTTGTGTGCATATGTGTGTAGGGCCGGCAGTTGCATATGCTTGAGGGGTTTGGGTGCTGCCACTTTTTCCTGTTTGAGCAGGAACAGAGCTGTAACGAGCAGGAGGCGAAGACGGCGAGCAGTGAGCCGTTAGAGAGAGAAGACACTCTCATTTGCTCCTTGGTTGGCAGTCTTTGTGTGTTTGTGTGTGTGTGTGTGTGTGTGTTCACATGAAATGGAAATGCTTATATTCACAATTATTTAATGAGTCCTTAAAAAAGAAGTTTGAGGACAATTCATTCCAAAATAAGGCTTTTCAGAATAATTATATACTTATAAAATAATTACATACTTCAGATCAGACTTCACATCAAGGAAATTGTTGCATCAATCACATGAGGCCAAATCACGCAACAGCAGTTCCTTAGTGTCAGCTCTTGTCTAAACAGCCGTGGTATCAGTGTCACGACAGCCTATAATTTGCCCCATCTTAGCTTAAATGAACGCCATAATAAGGGTTATTCAATCCATGCTAAGTGTCATAATCTAGAGCAGAGTGGCTGCATTACATCGGTGTCATTGCTGTGCTGTTAATGCCTCAGTGATCACCGCCACTGCTAACATGGCCCAGAGCCAGAAAAGACTGAGCGGTGTCAGAGGAGAGGAGTTGCCTGTTTGATTTCATATCAGCCACTAAAACCCATCAGTTTCTCCCAAAGAACTTTTTCTCCACGATTTCTTTTTATATTTCTTTTATTTCACCTCCCTTCAACTTGGTGTAGAAAAAGACAAAGCAAGCAAGAAACCCCTTCCTCAGTCTTTTTACAACTCATACTGTGTATTTATTGCAGCTCCTTTCATTATCACTTTTGGTATTCTTTATGCATTGCCCAAGAGGAATTTTCTTTTGCCTAGCGAGGGTGCAGCTTCAGCAACTTTGCTGTGCTCCCGGAGTGGCTAGGGGTTAACTAAGTATCATTCAGGGACGCTTCCTTCTACAGGTACGTTCATATAGAGGAGCAAATCTTGAGTCCTGTTGAGTGAAAAACTCACTAACCGCTGCACTAACCTGCCAGCTTCACCTATTGTATAGCCCCTTGTATTTCGATGTACAAAAGCCACTCTGGGATACTTAGTTGTGCAGTTTTGAGGTCCCCCTAGTGAGAAAGCCTTTATGTGTGCCTTCTCTCAAGCAAGAGTCGCTCCTTTTGCTTTAATTACAGTAAGTACAGCAGACCCCCCAGGCTTGTTTAAACAGATCAACCAGCAGAAGAAAGAAGAAAATGCTAATTAGTCCCATAATGTTGCTGACCACGCTAGTTCCTTAGCACTGCTGAGTTTTATTGACATAAGAAGGACAATAGGAATCTGTATTCAAATGACTCGCTCTGCCCTCGTGTTTGGGTGTAGCTGCTGCCGCGTGTAGGCCGCTACCTATCACATATTTTTATTGTATTGTGAGATAGGGTGAAATTAGACCCGACGATGCACAGGAGTACAGCATGTGTTTATGTGTACCTGTTTGGTTTCACATCTCAGTGTGTTGCAGCCTGTAGGATGTCAGTATTAGGGTGTGCTTTGCTTTTTTACATGTGTGAATATTGGAAAAAAAGGTGTGTGCGCGTTTCCATTCCTGTGTGTCTGTGCGTATGTGTCAACTCCCCATCCTCAACTTTCGGTGCAATGCAGAAAGCGTCTAATGCATTCCATGTTTCTGAGCCGAGCGTGTTTGTGTGTGTGTGTGTGTGTGTGTGTGTGTGTGTGTGTGTGTGTGTGTGTGTGAAGGAGAGAGAGTCAGAATCAGGATCAATACTATTGACCTGTTTACCTTGGTGCCGAGCATACGGGGCCAGCTCTCTCCGGTTTACCACTTGAAACATTAAAACCAGACTATTAGTAATACTTTGGTCCTTCTCTTTGCTGATTGGACGACCTGCACTGGGGCAGTCCACCTAACAGACACGGAGAGAGCTGAGAGATGGGGGTGAGAGGTGGAGGGAAAAAAAGGGGGTTAAAGAGAGAGAGAGAGAGACCCTGATTCTAATCCTCTTGACTTAAAGCCATCAGGTTTCGCCCATGTCTCGCCGCTTGCCTCTAGACCTGATGTGGTCACTCAACCCTATCGAGCTGCAGGGCATTGTGGTCCGTCCGTCTCTGCCACACACACACACTCCCCCCTCCACCCTCAGGCGCTTTTGTGCTCACCCCCCTCCTTTTCTCATCCTCCTCCACACCACCAAAACAGAATTTCTTTAAATGCTTAATTTTTCCCCCCTTTGGCTTCCTTTTTGCAAGCGCCCTCTCACTTGTTTGTCCATCGATTTTTCATCCCTCTCCAGCCGCTGCCCCCCTCCGCCTCCTTCCCGTTCTCCTCCTCCTCCACCTCCTCCCTCTCTTCCTCTCGCCTCTCCCCCCAGCTCTTCGTCTGCATCTCCCCAGTCCCTCCCGCTCTCCTCTGTTGTTGATGCAAACTGATTTATTTATTTATTTTAAGCTTGTTGCCCAGGTAATTTGTGGCAGGTAATGACTTTCAGTGAATCCACTTTGCGCTCTTTGAATTCTTTTTCCGACCTTTGCATCATCCAGGCCCATCTCGCCTCACATCCCCTTTGTCCCATTTGCTCTCCTACTTTTTTCTCCTCCCCATTTCCCTCTTATACCATCTCTGTCTCTCCTCCTCTCTCTCGTCTCAGCTCTCTTCCAGTGTATTTTTAATTCCCCCAGATATTGGTGGTGCACGGTACATGCATGTGTGCGCGTGTCTCTGAAGCCCACCTGAGGAGGTGATTGACACCTGGCCCTCTGCTGTGGAGGCCTCTCACTCCTGTTTTCCTCCATTCCCATCACCCCCCTTCCCTCCTTTCTCCCCCCTTCTCTAGCCATTGTTCTTGTGTCCGTTGGGGCATTGGAAGAGCAGTAGAAGTCTCTGGGAGTTGGGAGGAAGGAAAGTAAGGTACGCAAGACAAGATGAGGGGAGGGGAAGTAGTGGCTGAAGATTTGCCTAAGATAATTTGGTGGTATTTTCCTCCTTCCTGTGCTCTTTTAGAAACAATGATATCAAATGAGCATTCAAATTCAGGAGGCAAAGCTTTTTTTCTCACACGAAATGATCCCTGCATCTCGTTATCTGGGAAAGGTAGGGCGAAGAGGGCGAAGAGGGGTGCTGTGTGTAGGCATGTGAACTCTCAAGAGCCACACACACACACACACACACACACACACACACACACACACACACACACACACACACACACACACACACACACACATTTCCACCTGCACTCCTCTGTCTCTTTCTTTCCTTCCCTCTGTCCATCTTTTTCTTGTTCCCATCTTCTCCTCCACTGCGGCCCCGCTAGCATTGCTACATTAGTATTCATAGGAGGGACTCTGTTGGGGGGGTAAATAAGGCTTCTGGCTGTTCCCCCAGCCAGCTGGCATACTGGGGCTGGCTGGAGAGCTGCACTGGACACTTACAGAAACAAGGAGTGGGTACTGGGAAGAGACAAGGACTGGGGCAAGAATTACAGTAAAATGGTTCAGAGTGTTTTGGTTTGAACAAAAAATAACCTTCATTTGCTGTATACCTTACAGTACAGCATACTTAACTGTACAGTACTATGCTAAAAGGGTGCACTGTCACCCTCTCCTGATTGCAGGCACAAAATTATTCTTTAAATGAATGCTTTCAGAAACGTCTGCGGTATGGTACTCACATTTCATTATTTGAAGGACAATAAAGAGGATAGATTAAAATAGCACCACAGTGTGAACAAATATACAGCTCACTTGTGAGTTTGGTAATCAAAAAACAATAAAAGTTTAGCACACTGGGTTTTCTTGCCACTTCCGATTAATGCAGACATAAACTCTGGTTTCTTGCAGTGTGACATTTCCTTCGCTGAGACTGTTGACAAAGTGAGGACAAAGTGAGGAGTTTTAACATTAATCAGATATCTAAGAAGAAGCAGCATTAAATAGCAATTCTGTATTGTTTGAATTTTGACAGAGGTGAAGGGGCCTAATGAATGAGTTTGTCTGCATTGTGAGTGTGATGGGCAGGTGTCAGTGTGAGAAGACCAGCTGCCTGGTCCCTCCAGGAGGGGACAGTAGAGAGCAGGGAGACCACATCTGCCTCCCTTTCATGCAGGAGGAGAAGGGAAGGAGGAACATCAACAGAAAGACCTTCAATTCACAATATTTACCAAAAATCAAGAAAGGAGATAGTTATTGTAGAGCAAAGGAATGGGAGAAATAGATACCAGGGTTTTTAAATTAAACATGAATGGGATAAAAGTGGAGTGGAAATAAAATCTCATAAATCCCAAACAATATATCCAAATTTCAAAAAGGACACCCAGTGTTCATGCATACACACACATATACACACTTGTACACACTCTAGTACTTCCTTCTGGCATAATCCAGAGGTCAGGGCAGAATTCATCTCCCTTAATCATGCAGATGAACATGACCTTGGCTGGCCTTGGCACCCGGTCACATCAGCACCCTTATCCAGCCTAGCTTTGCATCTCTGATTGTGTTAAATCATGTTTCCCTATCATCAGCAGACACCGGATGGACAGCATCCTTCTCTAAGCACATCCAGAAAAGGATAATTGCCAAGACCTTTAAAAGCCTTTCAGAAAGAACCTGGAAAAATCAACATAATTCAGATGAAGGGGAATATCGGAAATGTAAAGTAAAGGATGCCAGGCAATATTGGGAGGGGGGCTGGAGAGAAAAGATTCAAGAGTTTTAAAACGGCGGGTCCTTGGCATTATTATGATGATGCGTTTAGCCATGCAGAGTGGGCCAGCCCATTGGAGGGCCCCTAAATGAAGAGGCTGACCTTCAACAAGCCCTCTCTCTGTTCATTAGCCACGTGGTGCTTATCTACAATAACACTGCTGAGGAGAATATGAGGCCAGCGGGCCCAGCCGAAGTCAATGATGCACTACAGGTGGAAAAGATGAGTGTCTGAATTTGACTTAGGGTGCTAGACTTTGACCCTCCTAACCCTACTGCCCAAATCTTTCCACGGTACCTGTTAAAAAAATGAAAAGTTACGCCAAGGACATACAGTATATAATATCAAGTTAACTTTCAACTTTCACTGTGGAATTATAAGAGAGACTGTATTAAAGGAAGAGTATATCTACAGTATGTATACAGCAGGGGTGCCCAAACCCTTTCCCTTGGAGGGCCAAATCCGAAACTTAATGTGGGGGCTACGGGCCAGAAGCAAACACAATCAGTGTATTGTTAAGATGCAAATTGTTACCAGGATCCCAAGTTCCTTTAATTGACAGACTTCCTGCATACTGTGACTCTGCCTTCCTTTCTCAGATTATAAAAACAAATACAAAATTAGGGATCCTACATATTACAAGAGCTTTTTTACCTCACAAAAAAAAACATAAATAGTAATGTATATTTTAATTGTTTATTTGTTTGTTTTTTTTTCACGAGAAACATCTGACTGGCCAACTTTGGCCCATGGGCCCCACTTTGAGTGGCCCTGCTATACAGTCTTTCATTTTTTTTTTTTTACATTAATGTGTCCTTTGCAGTCTGAAAGGGTGCAATATATGTGGAATAGAGTTTAAACTGAAATAACAAAGGTGCTTTTGTTCTAAACAAGCACCTGAATCAGATGCAGCTTTTGTGGAAGCATCATGTAAAATGTACAATTCAAGAGGAGTGACAAGTTTTTTTTATTTGTTTCTCATTTCTAGACACAAATTGACCAGCCCGCACTCCCAGAAGGACAGCTCATGTGTTGTCTCTATTTTGGTGTGATTGGTGGCCATTTACCTCTAAAGGATTGTGGAGGTAAGAACAGGAGGCTCTGCATTTCTCTAGTCTCAAAAACACATTCCCTTTCACTTTTGGGCAGAAAAAAGTTAAATTAAAATAAAAAGTATCACCTCTCCCCATATCAGCCAGTATAGGCCCAGTTCAAGCACTGATATTAGGGTTGGGAGGGGGGGTAAATAGATGAATAAAGAACAGAGAGGGGGAGAGCAGACACTGAACATGGTCGATAGTGTCAAAAGCGGATGACAGATCTAAAAGAATGAATATTGATCTTTATGGGGCCTTTACTCAGGCGACCTGTGGGAGGTCAGCCTGCGTAATTAGACCAGTGGAGGTCTAACGCTGAACTGGGGATGGGGCGTTAGAGGAGAAGGCTGGAGCGAGGAAGGATGTTGGAGACAGTATCATACTTGAATCTTAGATGCGGACAGTGTACATAAAAACGTTGCTCAAATAATTACATATTCTTAATTTTGTGTGACAATTTTACCCCAAATGTCAGCAATTATTTTTTTACCTCTTGGTTCAACTTTTGCTTCCATAATGTCAGGATTCCCGAGTCCCCCCCTGTGCACTTTTATAAGGAATTGCTGCAGTTTCCATCCTTAGTAAGATGTAAAAATAATGTATTTATATAAAAAAATTAGTGCTGTGCCAGTCGGTTTGTGTGGCAGGAGTTGAAGTAGTAAATGTGGGCTCAGTGCGACATGGATAAGGTGCTGTTTATTGGAGCGGGCTGGCGGTGGATTAGAGTCCATACAACCCCAGGCTACAGACGCTGCTCAAACAGGTTTCTGCTTGATGATGGCAGTTAACTCTTCCTCTAAGTGCTTCTCTCTCTCTGTCTATCAGTCTGTCTATCTCACAGTTAGCAGTGTAAATACACACTTGAAGTTATGGAAGTGGGTGTGGTGCCTGCACCCTAACACGCAGGGATGTATTCCAAAGCATAAATGCAAATATGGACACACACATAGATAGACATCCATACAGGCAAAGGCCCATATGCTGTCCCGCGCACCCACAGACACACACACATGCGTGCGCTGTCTCTTTATCTGTCTGGCTGTGGATAAATGCGGGCAGCGGAGACTGAGTGTGGCTGTAATCCGTGTATCATTGGCTTTATCCACTGCAGTAGCACTGCTGATTTAGTGCTTCACAGCCTTAGTAATGGGCCCCAGACACACACACACACACACACACACACACAGCACACACAGTGCACCATGTAGTGCATCCACCCCACATGTTCTGTCCTCACTAAGATGTAACTGCTCACTGATTGACCCTCAGTTCAGACACACATCTGCACACACTCGCATGCACATGTTTATGTAAAGATAAAGAAAGACACAAGTATGGATGTACTCACAAGCAGTACACACACCCACACGCTCACAGACACACACATCAGCAGCAGTGTGGTTGTCACCGCCCGGGGACGTCTCATGGTAAGGTGAACTCAGAGTGAACCTGCTCCAAACATAAATAACATCTCTCTCTCATCTCTCCCAAGCCTCCTCTTCCTACCCTCACTCTCTTCTTCTCTCCTTCTTTCTCTTAAGTCCCTCCCTGTTCCTCCCTTCCAGTCTCCTTCACTCTTTCATGTGAGCGGTGATACGCAAAGTATAAGCATCAACACAAAGGGATGTTGCGCACTCTGCAGCTCGCAATACCCACACATAAACATAGCCTTGGAAACACCTGAGGTCATGCCTTGAAGTACCCTCACTGGCACTCAGCAACTGTATGCCAACATTGCCACAGTCACATCAAAGTGACTTTCAAAAGACTTTAGATCATATTTTATTAGGTGATGTCTTAGATCTTTTCTTGGCCAAAATTGCATCTCCTTCTCTTACCTAGCTGTTTCTGCAGCCATACATTCATCCCACCTCTGAGAAAAGCAGCCATGAACACAATCAGAGCACCCAATGCAACATCTCTCACTAATAACCTACCACCTCGTTGTGTTTATAGCTTTTTATATCAGAGAATCCACCCCTTCCCCCTCTTTATCGCTGTTGGTCCGTATCTTCGGTCCCCTTGCTAGCACTTCCTGTTAACACACGAGGCGTTTATTGATAGGCCATTCCCATTAGTGCTGTTTACCTGTCAGGGCTCACTGCACTAATGAGAGAGCTTTGGGGAGGAAAAATGAGTAGGGACGGTTAACCGCTAATGGATGTTTACAGCCTCCCTGGATACTACTGTGTTTGCCGCCACCTCTGCTGGTACCACTATCACCAGCTTCAGACCCGCTCACCGGCTAATTGGTACAGCGCTGAAGAGCCAGTCTGGACCTATTTGATTATCATGGGATTAGGATGGGTGGAGAGAGCATGGTAAAGGATGGAGCCAGATAAGTAGGGGGAGGATTGGCGTTAGAGAGTGGGAGTTGCAGTTGGGGTTGCGGGCCTGATCAATATCTAGAGATCAGGGGCTTTGGAGGGGCTGAGTGCAGACACTGGAGTGGGAGCTAGATGGGGGTTTGAAGGGGTACGTACGAGGGTCATAACATCAGCCCTACGTCAAAAGGTTCTCTTAGAGCACTATTAGTGCTGGTGCTGAAGGGTAATTGTGCCATTAGAGCTGTAAGTGATACTAAATGGTGCAGGTATGGTAAAGGGACTACTGCGTATAGCAAGCTGGCAAGTGATCTAATGTAAATCTCCAATCAGGCATCTTAATAGCGGATGTCTCCTTGAGAAAAGCACCCGTAATTGTTTCAGTATGACTGATGATCTTAAAATATCACAGTCCGACCAAGCCAACCCACCTGAGTCATTCAGTTTTGGTCTGAGGAGCAGAGACTAAATAAATTGTATTCATTTTATTTGCGGTGTTTCTTTATAACACAAACAAGGTTTTTTTTTAAAGAGAGTTTTACTGTACCTACACAGAGGAGACACCACATTGTACTGAGTACACACAATCTGTATTTTATTATTTTATGAGATTATTACAGAAATCTTTTAAGTGCCGGATTAGCCGTGGAAGGTATTTATCTGTTTATCGAATGGCTGGGCTCATAACCTTTTTTCCTCCTCAGTGTCCTTTTTCAGTTCTTTTGAGCAGGCTATAGGTTAATGCTGAAAATTATTATTGGATCAATAGCCTGCAGTCTCAACACTGTGCGCAGTTTAGATGACAGCAGATGGTCAAATACTGTAGGAGGTAATGTTGGTTCACTGATACGGTTCTTAGCGTCATCTTGTAATCCACATTTTCTCCGGAATGGATTAATTTTTACTCATCCGTCCGTTAAATGAAGGGGTCAGAGAAACTCTCAACAGACCAAAGACCCTAACCTTCTTTCTCTAATTCACTTTCTCGTTCTCTTTTTCTCAATCGCTTATCAGCTCTGTTTCTTCACTAATTAAAACCACACATGAAACAAGGGGATTGTAGACAGACAAACACACACACACAGGAAGAGAGAGAGAGATAGAGATAGTTGGAGCTACAATTATCAGGCAGGCCTCTAGTGTCTCATTGGGTGTCTATTAAGAGGGGGGCTTGGCTCATTGTAATGATGGCAGAGTTTAATTACTTCCACCCGGCGCCTGTTGTAAAACATGCTGATAAATGAGCCAACAGGACGGCACATCATTATTTTTCTATAGTGCCAGGCTGCTCGTACATGATTATGAGAGTGGGAGGGAGGTTCCCATACCTGCAAGAGCCTGAGAGCATATTCGCTGTGCAGGGGAAGGGAAGAGGAAGGTATGTGGCAATGTGTGTGCGTCTTCTCTCAATTTGTCAGTGTGCGTGTGTACATGTGTGCAAGCACAAGGAGTTGAGATATTTGATGGACCCGTAGATGTCGAATCAAAACACAATAATAAGCAGTTCCACCAACCCATGCTAGCGCAATGATATCCGGCCACCCATGAGATAGATATATATTCATAGCACACAATGGGCGATGTTATTCACTGAGCACAGGACTGCTACTGAGCACTGTGTGCACTAATGCAGCTCAAATACAAGAATGCACATACTGTACACTGCATCTCACAAACAAATATACATATTCATAGTCATTAATTTTACACATTTTTTAGCAGGGGAGAATGCGAGGACCCCCTCTGATTAATTGTGTTGCTCCTCCACCATTATTAAATCGCTGAGGCAAATATCCCCCATACAATAAATCCCTCTTGGCCCATGATTAATCAAAAGGCACACGAACCTAAGAGTGGTGGCGGGCAGGTAGAGTTACAGTGCTAAATCATCTTTATTGCACGACGAGCAGGTTTGTGCATGAGCTCGGGGTCCAGTGCCATGGTGGAGTTGAGTGCATGCTTGGCTTCTGGTCAGCCAACCAAGAGTCACAGACATTTTGACCTCCGTGCCATTGATTTACCAGCTTGACCAGGGCACGAAGGTGAACAAGATGGTAGGAAAATAGACTCTGACAGGGGCCAGTGATTAGAGGGACTTTGCTGTCCCATTGACAAGTTTACCAGTCATCTTTAAAATCCAAAGCAGCCATTTTATCTGTTTATATAGGAGGGTGGTGTGAAAAAATGTTTAACCTTGCCCACATTAGCCCGCACCATCAATTGGCATCTCCTCCAATTAGTGGTAGGTCATGCCGTGATAATAGTGGGTTATATAATTAGAGACGGTGCCTCCCTTTCACCACTGGCACATGGAGACTTTGTGGGGGAGCAGTCACATGAGGCAGAGATGGAGAATCTACAAGACCCAGGTTTCTGGAAACCTCAATTAACCTAAATGATTAGCTGTAGCCATGTAGCGCACCTCACTAGCTTGACATTTCTCAACCAAGCTAATATTAGCATAGTGACTTCATTCCATCCTGTTGTACTTCATCACTGTCCTTTTACCGGGAGGTCTTTCTTGTCTTATTGACCGAAAATGACAATGTTTGGAGTATCAGAGCCTCGTTATTTCCATTTAGCACAAAAGTGCTGATGCTAATTTGGTGGTTGCATAATGAGTTTTACATGTATTTGATTAATAGGGTGCAGGGTGGTGGTGCAGCAACAGAGGCTACTGCGGTACGTGGTTTATCTTCACCTTATGTTAAATACTAATTGATTTCAATGCATTTTTAATCACTTACTAATTGGCGATTACACTTTTAAAACATGCCCTGTTGCTGCTCTGGCAGAATCACGGGGTTGTTGAGTGTGAAGATGGAGTTTAAAGGGCATAGTCTTCTTTGCATCCACAACTAAATGTCACAGTTGTCTGTTAATGTGTCAACCAAATCAAACATGCACAGTGGTCGAGGGGTGCTAAGTGACAGGTGACCTTGGTGGCGTGATGGAAGACTGGGCTGGTATTTGAGCCCTCTGATCTTCGAGTGGGAAACCCTGTCTGGTCCTGTCTCGAGATGTATGCCCAACCAATTAGACATGAAATGGCAGTGACACTCACACCCCACTTATCAAAACAGTCTTCAAGTGTGTTCATGAATTCAAATGAAATATGCTTCTTTGCTTCAAACATGCAGACAGGGTCATGCGGAATTCAGTCTGTATTATTTATATCTAGGTCAACATGTATAATGATTGTTGCAGAGGTCAAAAAAAGGCGAGTATTACACCGAAATATCTACCTTCACGCTTCTTACTTGTCTTCTCACCTTGTCAAGTTTGTATAATATCCCAAAAAACTCTGATAGCTATTCATTCTTTATTTTTTATTCTTCCCTTACCCCTAGTTACCCCATCTTGGACAGCCTCCCCCATTGGATGGCTCACAGAGGGCCCAGACACCTGGTTGGGTCGTCTGCAAGGCATCTGACCTCCCATACACACACCTGCCCCCCTCCTCCATCTATTACTGGGCCCCACAGTGTTCCATAATGTTCTGAGTAGTCAAGCATATAAATAAAGGTGAAGCAAAATGACTGCCTCTGTCTTGACAGAAGTGCTGAACCACAAAGAACACCTTGAAGGGCATGTTAACTGTCAATAGAGTTCTGTGTAAGCCCCTTCAATTAACATAAAACTTAACAGCTCCCCAGTTAGCCGCTATATAACCCTGGCGCTGTCTCCCCTCACCCATTCGCTATTTTACCCCCCCGGTGTTGGCTGCCGTCATGCCGTCTAGCCGCCGAAGAGGCAGTAAACAACATCTCACCATGTACTTGCACAGAGGCGGTTACAAACACGCATACGCATAATGATATTCTACACACACACACACACACACACACATTCAGTCCCACATTCACACACAAGAAACAAACACACACTAGCGAAGCTTCCACATAGTCCTTGCAAATTACAAACCCAAAGAGGCTCTGCTCACATTTTGTACACACACAGACATACAGACACACACATGAGAATGCACACGCACGCACAAATTTGAAAAATCCCATTTACTGTGATGCTACGTGACTGAACTTTGCTAGCGTAGCGTAGCTTACTCCTCTCTCTCAGGCCCATGGTAATGCTGCATGAGATTTGTGATGCAGTGGGGAGATGCATATGGAGGGCCTGTGCTCAGATCTCTCGGTCATGCACCCCATTAGGTCCTGCTGTTGATGCTGTTGCTATCAAAGCTGAAGTAAACTGCTCAGCAGTCGGCTGTATGCCTAAGCACAGAGACGGAGACAGGCTAGCAATCACACTATACTGCCAGGATAGGCCGATCTATCTTGTAATTAGGATGTGTGAGTAGGCTGCAGGGAGGTAACTTCAGGCTCACAAAGTGTTCTGGTGTAAGATCAGCCTGATTTGGGGCCCACAATGTACTACAAAGTGTACCTTTGCTGTGCACGCACAGAGTGTAATATACAGGGTGATTTAAAACTAATGCTGCTGTTCTTATAGGGTTTCAACTATAGTGAAGTATTTCATCATGCATATTCTCAGACTGTGTAGAATCAAAACCAATCTAAAGAGGATAAATTGCCCTAAAGACAAACAGAATGATGAAAATGCCCAGAATGAATGGGCTGAAAGATTCAACCCTCTATGTGTTGAATAGCCCCTAATGTGTTTGGGTTTTGAGATAACATGCAGTAAATACCCACATTCTTCTGCTCATCACAAAAAATCCAATGGCAGCTTTCACATTTGCTTCCCATCACTGGTGATTCCTGGGGAGGCGTTATTTGTGCAACACATAACAGTGATGCTCTGTTGTAATTGTCTAGGTTTTGCAAAGGGCCACTCGTCTTTCATTCCCCTGCCAACACACATGCATATTCGTGGAGGTGAAACTAACATGCTTAGTTGTTGTTTTCCTGCTTTACCATTCTTCAGGGAGACTTAGTTCTGGTGTGGATTTGCTCCCTTCGCGCCCGCAGCAATGCGCCTTAGTCTCTGGGAGAGGGATGGCATCAGCTGGCATCGGATGGCAGCAATTCAAACCATGGTTCCTTTTCTGTGGGCGCTCCTGTTCAGCAAAGTAGATTGCTGGGGGAGGTTGCTATACCTTCCTTTCTTTATTTCTTCTTCCTTTTTTGATTTTCTTTAATTCCATTCTTTACCCCCACCCTGTGTCTGCGCCTCATCCCTGCACAAACATCTTCCTGCTAGCTACACACAGGGATGACCGATGAGACAGCTTCTCTCCAGCAAACTAGGCTGCACGCATATAATATGTGTGATGGAGAGAAGTGTGGTTGGATAAAAGATACATTCGAAAACACAGAAGACTGTAGAAAACAAAAAAAACAGACTGAAATGTCATCAAAGACTAGAAGTGAAAAGGAGATGTGAAAGATGATAGCAAAGACAGTGTTCATCCCAGTCCAAAGAGACCAAATGGTGTCTGTGAGTGACAAAAGGTTGCTCATCCTATTGCCACCCTGGCCTTATCCTTTTAGTGTTGCGCGCTGGTTTTAGGTTTGCAGAAAGACTCCAGCGTGAAATTCTGCTAAGCATGGTTGGGAGCCGCAGAACATGGAACACGGATGAGCCGGGATTAGGGAGGCCCAAAGCCCTCCCTTCATCTGCGCCTTGTAGGACGTCTGTGATCTGGATGGTGCTCAGTGGGCGACACATGCCTGTCAATGTCCACTGGCTGCACACAACGACTCGAGGTCTTGCACGCAGTGACGCGGCCGCACGCCACCTCCAGCAAATCCCCTACTCTCCCACAGTGCTGCTCTTCTATACACCTCTGTCCACCAAGCTCCCCCCTCCTCGCCTTCCATTTCCAATCCCCGTCTTTATCTCCCCTCCTGTTCCCTCTCCACATGACTACGTGTTCTTACTGTGATCTCATCACGCCCCGAACCGCACTTGGCCACTTAGCCAGATGTATGTGCTACTGGATGTGTTGTGCGTTTACAGGGGTTTGGATGTTTGCCTGTGTGTTCGTGTCAGGCATGGCCTTACGCATAATACAATAATGCAGCATGGCGCATGGGTGTGAATTTATTGTCTGAGCTCAGTCTTTGTGTGTCCATCTGTGCGCACTGATGACCGTGCATGTCAAGGGCCCATATGCTGTCCTCATTGAGTTCTTCTCGTCGTCTCCCCTTTTTGTCCTGTCTTTAAGGCTGACGGTACTTGCACACGCTTTTCATCTGCAGTCAATACCTATTGAGCTGTTCATGAAAGGGAAATGACAGCTAGTTCATAACTTCCAAGGCTGATCAATAAATACCTGCACTAGCTCAACTCATTCCTGAATCACCCCTCTTTCCAAGAACTCATCCCCCAGAACCACCTTTTCAAGCACATCATATCTGATAGAAAGGAAAGCCACAATGTATGTGGACAATGTTTGATGTTAACACATTAAGGGAAGCAGTGTTATATGTTCTCTAGGATTATGAAAGATACAATAAGTGCTTCAATACGAAAGAAACTTGACCTTTTTCAGGTTATACATGAGTGGTTATTGCAAAGGTGTTCTACACAAAAGACCTCAATCCAATTGCGGCCTGTGATTTATGTCGTGTAAGTTTTTGCATGGATTTTTAAAGCGACTGTGGGCACATTCATAAGTATCATGCATTTGCGAGGGGGGGGGGTTTCTTTGACAGGTGCGTGTATTCTTTCTGTTTAGTGTGAAAGAAATGGGGAAACGACTGCACTTTACATGGCGTCGACTTATCAGGTGAACTCAGGTGAAGTGTTTGATCCTGTAAATCCATGGTGAGTCATGAAGGGAAGATGTAGATGAAGGGAGGCAGTTGAAAGGGATTTTTGAGTATCGAGTCAACAGTTGAGGTATTGATTCTGAGCTGCTCAACATAAGTCAGCTGAAACTAATGTTTATTACGCGTGGAGAGTGTGTTTTGCACTTATATATGTATTTATAGCTATTCATTTTTTCCCTCTTGCATTCTTTCATCGTGTTCCTCATGTGTGTTAGTGTGCATCTCTGAATTTCTGCACTGTGCTAGTATGTGGCTGTTAATGGCTTGGCATCTCAGAGGTGCAGTGCAGTCACAACAAAGCCTGCGGCCCTCAAAAACTCACATACTTGTCCCCCGAGTCCAGGGATGTCGACACAGAAGACAGAGGAGTCTTTGAGGGCCAAAGAAAGCTCAGGGCCAGGAGCTAAGGAGAGAAAGAGAATCCAAGGTGGAGGGGGGGAATAAATGATAAATATCTTTGCTTACTTTTTTCAAACATGAGAAAGCTCCCTCGCGGAGCTTGAAATGCTGAACTTTGCCTACGTCCGGTTTGCGACCAGCCAGCAGGCAGCTGTGGCTCCGACACTTCGCTCTGTATCTCTGACTCTCTCTCCCTTTCTGATGCTTTCTCCCTCGACCTCCCGTTCAAAGCAAAGTTGGCTCCTTATTTATGTGCAAATTTGCTCTTAGGCCCTACGAGGGTGGCGCGCATGCTGAATCTCTCCTTTCTGGGCTTTAGCAGATTATCCCGCTGCTCCCTTTGGTCCCCGTCGCCCTAAGCCCAGCTGCCCCGACCTTTTGTCATTGAGACTTTCTCTTCTCGCCTTGGTGTCTTTCTTTACCTCTCTCCCCTCCTCCCTCCCCCTTCCACCATCACTCCGTACACTTCCCCCCATGCCGCAAGGCCTGAACTCTCCTATCCTGCTGTAGACGCCACAGCCATCACCCCCTCCTCCTCCTTCTCCTCCTCCTCATCTTCCTCCTTCCCCCTCTTGCTCCATCTTGTCCCTTGCCTGTCTCCTCTGTCTTCTGCCTCCCTCCTTCACTCCCTCTCAAAGGGCCATTATATTGCTCTCTTCATGGACAAAGGACCCTGGAGAGACAGAGGGAGAGGGAGGGAGAGAGAGAGAGAGAGAGAAGGAACATGGTTGGTGCTTTGCTGCTCGCTCGTTCCTAATCGATGAAAGTGGCCCACGTGGAGATCTGAAGGCTAATCGATACTCTTTTTTCCCCCCTGTTTTTTTTCTCCCTATCTTTTTTTCTTGACCGTCCGTTTTGTTGCTGACTCTGACAAAACGATGGCAGAGCAGAATAGGGGGGGGGGGGGGGGGGGGGTTGAGGGATGTGTATGGAGGGGACACCCCCTGATCACTTCTCTCTGGGGGTTCCAGAAGATTGCTCTATATGTGTGTTTTTGTAGGTGTGTGTGACAGTGTGTATAGAACAAGTTTGTGTGTGTAGGGAGGGGTGCTTGGAAAAGCGGAGCTGACGAAAAATAGAGAATGAAATCAACAACGTGACCTCCTTCGACCCCATCTGTATCCCTACACCAGCATCCCATCCCATCCCACCCGCCCGACACTTTTGCCCCTTTTCTCTTGCCGCTGCCTCCCTGCCGGGTTAGGTTGCTGAGCAAACAGAAGGCAGAGAGTCTACTCTTTCTCTGCCCCAGCTCGCCGTATGGGCGCATGGAAGGATTTGGGAAGCCTCAGCCTGCTAAGCCACTTCATTGTATTCTTCTCCATCTTCCCTCTCTCACCTCTCCCCTCTCTCTGTCTTTCGCTGTTCTCACACTGTCTACGTCTCAGCTCCGTCTAGGCCATGCATAGATATAAAAGCGATGTCGTCATGGAAAGGTTTCACATCTGTTTGACACAAAAACAGATGATTTTTGCAGTTTTACCATCCGTAGACAGTGAAGATAAACAAATATTTCTATGCTGCTAACTTTTACGACAGAATAAAAGTATTGTTAAAACAATGCAGCCATTTTTTGACAAAAAAAATGTTAAATGGGAGATTCACTTATTTTATTAGAGCTTAGAAACACATGCAGGTTGTTGTATTGTGCTATTTGTGGTTCATTGGACAGGCACCTATTTACAAAAGATGTGGCAGTTAGCATCCTAGCCTTAAGGGACATCTAGATGCCTTACATAAGTAAATTTGTACACAAAAGAGTATATACAGTATGTTTGCCCCTTAATTATTGACAACTGGTTAACCAACTGCAACCGCATTGATCATTCAAACATTACAAGTGATATGATGTGCAGGAGTTTTTCACTTTTATTCAAAAATATTTCCAACTAAACTTGTTTTCATTAAAAGTTATCTCCATTTTCTATTCTTTCAATGGCTTTTTGTAGTATTTGTTGGTGTGGTGGGCTGAACAGTTAATCGAAATGTATATAGAAATTGCTATATGGCCAAGTGCAATATCAAAATTGATGATAAAGGTAAAATGTGTCAGAGCATGCCATTATAAATGAGGCATTCTGGTACTACAGAGATGCCTAATAATCCTGTAAAACATGCTTATTTGGTACAGACCCAACAAAAGTCACATCATCAGTTTTTTGATTTGTTTTCAGATAATGAAATGCAAAAATAACAATTCCCTCACAATAATCACAACGTGTTTTTTAGGTTGAGCCAGATTGGTGTGTTTGTACAGGATGTGTGCGTACACAACAAAGGCTGTTTGACCCACAATGGTACTAATCTGAAAAACTGAAACCGACAGCTGTTTAAATTAATCTTCCAGAAGTTTCAGGTTCTCTCTATTCCAACACTTCTAACACACCAAGTGATCACACACACACTTGCACACATTGATTTGTGTAACTTAAGGAGACTTTATACAGACTTGCATTCATTTCCTGGAGACTTACCCTGACCTTAACCACTGCTTGCCTAAGCCTAACCTTAATGACCCGCAAATCAGCTTTTTCCCAATTGGGGACACAGTTTTTGTCACCAATGTACTGGACTGTAATCTGAAGTTGAAACACACACTGAAATATACGGTATGAACAAAACAAAATTAGCGCATTTGACTACACCTAGCAGCTTGAGGAACAATGGCAGTTGTTGCCAGATTATGCAAAATAACCCTGATACATTAATTATCAGGTCGTATAATCAACTATTCAATAACTGAATGTTATAAAATAATTGTTCTCCACAAGCTGTTCAGTTTTTCTATTTTGTAATACACCGTAAATGAACCTTTTAAATAAACTGCATGATCTGATTAAAATCAGTTGAGGTAAAATGGATTTAGACAAGAGAAACTCTCTCAGTCTATCTCTCTCTCTCTCTCTCACACACACATACACATCACATATATAACACTGCACCTCCAGGACCTTGTACCTCCCTCCTCATTGCTTCACACACCTGTCTAACTGGATATTTAACAGCTTTTTCTGTTCCCTATCACCCTCCCAACACTAGCAGAGAGAAACAATTACGCTCAACTCCGCCACTGAAATGACAATGCGACATCCTCTTCACTTTACACCAGCCCGACTGTTAACCGTATGTGGTAATTACCTTTCTGCAGCATCTTCACAGTCACTTTATTAGTCTCCTAACAAGGCTTTTTAAAACATAAATAGCACCCAATGAAATGGCAATTAACCTTGCAAATCGGTATAAATGACTGTCCAGGAGACGCGGGTATTGACGGGTACTGTCAGAGCGAGGGCGGGAGAGAAAGAAAAAGAGGAAGAGGGATAGATGGGAATAAAAAAGGGGGGAAAGCAGAAAGAGAAACAGGCAGCGAACGGTGGGAGATGATGCAGCCCGTAGGCAAACTGCTCCCACGGGCCATTGTTTGTTGTGTCTGCGCTGGACCATTGTTTCGGTCCCTATTAACCTCTTGGCCCTCTGTGCGAGAGCGGGAAAGGATGGGCGGATTCAAAATGACAGACATGGCCTAGTGACATGGGAGGTGAGGAGTGGTTTTAACAGGGGCTTAGGGGCAGTTGGGACCCTCGCTGTCTGGCTAAAGAAAGAGGGGGGGCTGCTGGGGTGGTGTTGTGTATACGTGAGAGAGATGGAGAGAGTGTGTCTGTGTGTGTGTTTGGATGGGAGGGGGGTATGTCTAGCTGACCAGAAGGGGGAGGAGTTGGCCAGCCCAAGCCGAGTAATGTGATCTCTGCTGTCTGTGTCCCTCAGACAGACAACCCCGACGCTCCTCCTGTTGTGGAGTGTGCTTACAGAGCGTACCATTTTGCACTTGGCGTGAAACTCTTATACCTCTTTCACACGGGACAAAAAAACCCACTAACACCCACTAAAATCTGGCTTTTGTCTTATGTGGGAATGGGTACAGTAGTTACAGGTGTTTATCAGCTCCAGCTCAGATGAAAACACAACACCCTGGTGGACACACTAATTGACGCCCCCTTTCCAGCACGATGCGATGCTAAGTTATGAAGACTGGATTGTTAATACTTTATCATGTGTCTCTTTTCAAGCAGCGCTCAAACAAGTTTTAAAAACAGACTGAGGCAAAAGATATTAAAAAAATACTTAATCAGAGGTCCATGCCTGATCTCTGCCAGCTGCCTGATCAGTACTGCGCATGTTCAAATCTCAACAGAGATGAGGAATAGGTGAGACGTCTCTTTCCTTAATAAAATGGAGAAAAATGTGTTCGATTTAGAACATTATTGATTAAGACTTTTAAAAACAGGTTTAATGTCTTTGAGATGCAGTCTGATGAGGTACATGAGCTACTGCTTTCTACTGTTCACTGTTTTTATGGCACATTTGTGATGATGAAAGTGACACACAAGAAAAAAAAAGACTCATCTACTGGCAATGGGGAAGGAGTTAATCGACTTAAAGTTGCTTTGCAAGGTTGTCTATATGCTGCATTTTGAGCATGAATTCCTCCGTGGTATATTGTAATTCTGCTACATCCCCACTTACCTTTCTCATCATGGTGACAAAGCACTGATGTCAGCCCAGTATCCCTTGGAGTTAAGTCCATATTGGATGAATTTGGACCTCTTGATTTATGTCCAACTGCCAATGCAGTGCAAGTCGTGTGCTCTTTATGTAGTGAGGTGGAAAGTATGGGTTTGAAGGTGGTGAGTCAGAGCTTGCAACCAAGTTTATTCACCTAGTTTTATTTGCCATAATCATAAATATTTTTGGCACTGGAGGTTAAAAACAGTTAAGATGTCATTTCATGTTTGTAAGAGTTGTGGTTGTCTTCTGTATGTCTGTTATTCTGTATTCATAGTACTTTGTGGCATTGCTTCTGTATAGTTCATGGTCGTTTATTATAATTTTATTTCTCTAATTTTGAATTTATATTTGTCTAATTTTTCTACTCTTTTCTTGTGTCTTAGAAGGGTGTTTTTCCCTCTACTGCTGTCCCCCCCTTTTTTCCTGATCTTATCAAGGCCTAAAGATAGAAGATGCAGTATGCTGTGCAGATAGTATATTCCTCTGGGATCCTATAATTTGGGGAAATATATAAACTTGACTTTACATGATTTCCTACGTTCACACACTGATAGTCAGGCATTCAGCTTAGCATCCATAGCTGTCTCCAGGAATACCTTCAGGAGGTTTTATGAGGCCAGAATAGAAGAAACCTAAAAATGGGAAGGCACTGGCTTGCAGAAGCTGTGTTGCATTAACTTCTGCATTGATAGTTTTTCTCATGTCCAAAAGATGATAATAATAATGTGTTTATTTAACTCATTATAACACAAGTAGTACCAGTTTTGTCTTGGATTTATGATAACACCTGCTTAGAAATTGACGTTTATACTTTAAAACATGAGAAACGTATCCAGTGTAGCAAGATCCACCTTCACTTTTCCTTTCTCTCCATGGTGACAAACTACATATGGCTTTTGTCTCCTACAAAACCACTGCTCCTTCATGGATAGATACAGCTCTGCGTGAGTCAGTGTGTCACATCAAGAAGCCGCCAGGAAAAGCCTCTGTCGCTTTACATGGGGACACACCATTTCCTTCATACGAAGGACGCAATCTCTGCCTCGTCTTATGTGTCCCAGTATAACAGGATTGCGAGAAGGGGTGAGCTATCTCCTGAGAGCCTTACCTGTGCTCTAGTCAGGAGTGAAACGACAACTCTTTACCACACATTGAGAGCCAGTGGGAGCAGGAAGCTGGAGGAAGGTAGCCCTAAGAGGATGAACCGTGGGATTTAGAGTCCTGTGGGTAGGGCAGAATGCCAGATATTCTCGCTGAAAGTCCTGTGGATCAGATGAAGCTGTCAAGCAGGGCAGCGAGATGAGAGAGCCATGGGGAGAGGGAGCTTGGAGATGGAGGCCAGGCAGGGAAGCTCAGCGGATAGCAGAGACAGAGAGCTTAGGCTGAGGATCAGGGTTGTTTTACAGGAAACTGTCAAAGGTAGGGAGAGAAAGGGAGCTGAGATAGCGTGTGACTAGAGAATCAATGAGGTGAAGAAATGGAAAGTGTAACACAAAATAATTCCCACAAAGATCAGATTAAGAAACTAGGTTAGACTCAATTTTGGCTTAATTTATATTATGAAGGGAGCACTTCAGTGGTACAGGAGACAACTGTGTGGAAACGAGTGAAGTTCCCGAAATCAGCTGCCACCCTAAACTGAAAGAAACTTGAGTAAGAAGGCATAAAGGGTCAGGCAGTGAAATTCTCAGAGTAGACTCGACAAGACATATGAGCAGTGTTTAACGTGTCGTTGTGTGTCTGGACTTCACTCGTCTGGGGACCCTGGGAAAGTTGTGTTAAATTACGCAGAAGGAGATAGCGGGACCCTGTCAGGACATGGCGTGGCGTTGTGGAGAGTGCAGCGGATGGACGTGGCACTGGTTTGTGCCCCCCGGAGTGCCCTGTCAGGCCTCATGACTGCATTGTGCAACCACACACGGACGCTCACACACACACACACACACACACACACACACACACACACACACACACACACACACACACACACACACACACACACACACACACACACACATTACAGAGAAAGAGGAGAGATTAAAGGGCACGCGAGCGAAAGAGAACCATGGACTCTATCTCCTTTCCCATTAACCTCTGGAGTTTTGCACGCTTAAGACTCTTTCCATTTCTGCTCTCTGCACTTTTTTGGGATTCACTACTGTCTTCACTTGATGGAAAGAATTTTAAGTTTAAAAATCAAAGTATGCAGTACACATTATATTGGCATTTAGCAGCGATTGTGGTGAAGGACAGATGATTTTGTATGAACAGATTTCTGCAAGCTAGGAACCCATTGGCTATAGTCTGATGATGATTTTGTGTTTTATTAGCTTTATTTTGTGACACAATGCTGTCCAACTCCATTTTTGCATCTTATAATCGGTCTGGAAGATGGAAGAAGAAGTCTTAGCCTGGATATCCGTTATTCGGTTGTCTGCTGAAGTTTGTTTATGTTTATAAGTCACTAATAATCACCTGTGACTTACATAGTTGCAGTTATTTGACAGCCGAATGCGACAGTAAATGCAACTCAACCACATGCTCTACACGAACAAGTGAATCACTTTTTCTGTGATGAATCAAAATAAGGTGTTTAAGTCTCGATAAATCTGTCACCTTATTCAAACCTGAAGTAGAACCAGCTGCCACCAAGTCCCGCACTGAAACTCCATATCCAGCCCGACACCCAGCTTATCGATCAGCAAAGCATTGATCATAGAGCCTGACAAACTGTTTCACTACTCATTAAACCAGCGGTCAGCATTAACATGCATTAACAGTGTCAGCTGTCTTAACCCAAAGCAGGTGTTTTCTTCTCATTTACCTCTAGGCACAAACATCCATCAGATTATTAAAACACAGGCCTTTGATCAAATCTGGTTCAGTTGCTGTCAGTGATGAGGAACTGAGATGCCTCTGGAACATTTTGGTTAATACTTTTCAAAAGTTTTTTAAATTAGATTTCTCTCCAATAATGTTTGACACGATACCAGTGCGTGGGCTGATTGGTTCAAAGTCCTCTAAAGGCTGTTTTTCTGCACAAAGTTGTTGCGGCCTGTTCAAGTCCAGTTTTTAAGACTTAAGAGCATAATTTTCGATTGAGGAGACTACCAAATTTGCATTGTTCTGATTTGTGACAGCATAGGCAAACGGGGACTTTGTTAAACTTCTCTCCGTTTTGCCTACACCCAGAGCCCCCCTCTTTTTTGCCGGCCTCCTTAAAACAGACTCCAAGCCAAAACCAAACACCACCCTGGTTGTTTAAGGTTTTCTACCGTGGGTCGAAATACCACAGCCCTTTTCCTCTGTATTATCTGGTCTAGTAGCACTAATTTCAAAACCATTTGTGTCTTTGACTGGATAGACAAGTCAGTTTTATGCAAGGGCCATCTTTCCAGTGGTGAAGTACTTTATAAGTACTGTACAGTGGAAGCTTCACAAGAGCATGTAAATGCAGATAAAGAGCTGTTGTTGTTTCCTGTGGGTGACAAGTGACCCCAGCACTGCATTTGAGTAAGATGCATGCATCCAGACCACCTTCAACATGCATACAAGTCACTTAAAGCTCATTAAGAATGAATAAGAATGATTGATAAAGGTGCCTGAAGAATTCCAAATTTCCTTGCATTTTTTTAAATAATGGACTGCACAGAAAGAGTTGTCACACTGTACTGAGACATGCAATATGTACATGTCCTTGTCCCTTTTTTTTTTTTTTTTTATCTTTTGTCTGTATAAACTGATTCTGTTGAGCCTCCACTTCAAGGTGCCACAGGATGTCATTCAACCCTTAGTCTGATGCTCTATTGTGCCGTGTGGAGCAAAAACCTTGATGTGAAAAGTCGGTGGTTAGCTGACAGACATGGTCAGACCTTTAGGCTGGGATTGTTGCATGCAGTAGGTGATTGTCTTCATCTGGCACGTCTGCTGCATCGCTGTTGAATAAGGTGTTGGGAAACAGCACACAGAAGTGGAACATTTCTTTGATGGCTACGGTGCGGAGCCAATTGCATTTTGGCATTCAGCATATTCTGCGACACTTCAGGGGTTACAAATCGGATTAATAGACGCTTAATTACTTTAAAAGGAAATTCCTCTGGCTTTAATCGAATATTAATCACTGCTTATCGTTGTCTTTTAGTCACGCTTAATTACCATGCTTTTCCGCTTTTTACCTCTTTTTTTCTTTTAAAGCTGATAAAGCGGTTAGTGTTCTGCACGGCTGAATCACTGCCTTTATTTCTAATACACTTGATTATCTTCTGAATCCATCCATTTTTTCTCCATCAACACCCTGTTTTATGATGGATTGGTAAGACCTCGAATGCATATTTCATGCAATACTATACATTAAGGCATTTTAAGAATATAGGAGAACTGACTCTCCAGTGACTGAACACGCTGTGGGTGCTGAAAATGGGAAGTTAAAATAAGATATTGCTTGCGTAAAGGTGTTTAAAAGTGCTGTATTTCCTTAGTGATTTGTTGGTGCACTGTACCTCAAGGTTTCACATGTGATAAAAGTGATGAGCTTTAAACAAGATAAATCTAGCCTAAGTACAGGCCAACCTGAATGGTTTACACTTCCTGTTAACGTAGATTTACATGGGAAGGTTCCCCCTCACTCCCACTCTCCATCCATTACCTGTGGCTATTCAAATAGATGGACATTTTTGCCAACCTATCACATGTGGAAGCTCAGGCATTTGTCTCCAGGGCACTGACTGACCACACGAACGAGGCTTCGCTGTGTCCAACCCGAATATCCACTGACATGTCGCTCCGGCGCCCAGAGAGTATAATTCAACCTGATTGGCTGGCTCTGCTGGAAGGCATGATTCTGGCCTGTCCAGCACCGTACATCACTATGGCCCAGGGGCATCGTGGGAAGGGGGGAGGAGTGTGTTATCCTGGTCCAGTTAACACCGGTGACTTAGATGAAGGAGAAGCCCATTGGTTGGAAAAGATCAATATGATTTTTGGGTGAAAAACCCATCACCAACATGTTCTAGCTGGCATTTTTCTCTTTCATGTTCATACTGTCTGGCCACTTTCTTCTGACCCGCTCTCTCACACAGTTTCCTCCCTAGGCCTTTCAATGCTCACGTACACATATGTGCGAACGGTGTGCGCTCTAGCATGTGCTCCTCTTTTGTTTCTCAATTGTGACACAAAGTGCTATGGGCCAAACTGGGGAGCGCGAGGGATGCTTAGCCCGATTCTGTCTCTCTCAGTGCCCTCGGATGCCCTGCAGGCTAGAGAAGCTGGCCCGGGAGACTTCGCCATGTGCCCTGCTTCCATCATATACGACCGGTCCACTCCCTTAGCACTGCAAAACTATGGTACTCTGTCTGTCATTGTAAAAATAGATCAATTAAATGCTTTATGGCTTTGCTAATGGTCCCTGATGTTTGAGCTCCAGTGAAGTTTTTCTTGAGCAATGAATTGCCAGTGAACCAGGAATCCTGTTACTTCACTGATGCTGTTTTGCTCTCACTGTATTACTCTTTCAAATTAGGTTGTGTACAAACACATCTTTGTTGCACTATTTTTCATATAAGTAATCCAAACAGCAAATATGAGCCAAGTAATATTCCTCAAAGGGAAGAATTTGCTGTTTTTGTTTTGTTTTGTTTTTTGTAATGTCATGAAACCTCCCGTCTTTGACATCAGTAATAAGAGAAGGGCTGGCGTAGCGCGCAGCAGGAAAGTGATTAATGTACTGCAGTTCCTATGCCACATCCTGGCATGATGCATCCTCCGGTAGGTATTGCCAGCTGGTTCTCCTTCCTTCCTGCAGAGAGTAGGAGTACCAATCTCCACTATAATAACAGCAGCAAATTACACCGTCTACAAATGAACTATGCCCCCCCCCACACTTTCCTTTACCATATCATCTTCAAGTCGGGGGGAGAGGGTGGTGGTGGTTATGGTGGTGAGGGGAGATGTAGAGCACGGCCGATTATCCCCTAATTAACGCTGATACCTCCCCCATGGACAATGTCCCATCTCATCAGTGGGCCGCCGCGTCTTAATGTTAGGTGCTAACTGCCTCCCTCGCATATGTCAGTCCTCGTTAAGGGACTATGCCGTGTGGTAATGTCCTCCCGTTTAATGGCTTGTAAAAAGATGGTTAACACTCACTATTTGGCTTCCCTCCTTTTTTCTTCCCGCCGCCGCAGCTCGATGACAGATACAGTATGATCGAGCACTCTTTGGGGGAAGTTAATTGCTGGCAGAGAGTACCTTGGTGTTTGAAGTGAGATAGTTGAGAGGAGGTAAATGATCGCCCCCTTGGCTATATGTTTTACTGTTAAACCAGTCATAGTCGCAATATGGTTACGGTGACTTATTAGGATGAGTGTTGTCTGGCCAGCCACAGGCTAAGTAGATATATGATTATATGTAGATTATTAGTTGTCAATTACTAAATTATTCATCAGACCAGGCTGAAAATAAAATTAATAAAATACAGTTTTATCACAGTTATTCCATAATCACTAACTATGACCAATGACATGCGTGCACATAGGCGACACCTCATAAGCAACTTCCTATCTGAACAATTAAATGTTTTCCTTTTGAACTTCACTTCTGAATTCATTAACCAATAACCACGTCTTCGAAATCTATTACGCAGCATAAGTTTACTCCGCCATTAGTCTGCAAGGCAGTAAAAGCAAATGAACTGTCACTTCTCAATATGCATGTGTTTTTCGCTCGACAACAGTAAGAATTCTTCTAATGTCAAGAGCTGTGCTTCTTTTTCCTCCCTGCATCTCCTCACTCACCCTCGCGCCATCCCTCTCTCCCTCCATCTATGCGTTCGTGTTGTATTATGAAAAAAGCAAACACGATTATTTTTGATTTCCCGTTTGCCTGAGCAGTACATTTGGCCCACCCCTCTCTCCCCCGACCCTCTTGATTGAGGGCTAATGAAAAAGCTGTCCTGAGCGTCGCTCCCTCCCTGTATCCATTAAGAATAATTAGACGGGAACAATTTTGATGCCTGTAACCTCGGCGAGTGTGGCTAATGGTGTTATAAATTGCTCCTTGTCCTGGGCCCTGCACGCATTGGCGCGCAGTGGTGGGGGCGAGACGCTTAATTCAAAAGCACTCTGTCAACAGCACTGATTTGTGTGGTTAATGAGAGCGTTTAAAACAACAGGCGCAGCTCATGCATCCTAATGCCGATGGCAGGAGCAGGTTCGATAAAGAGGCTTGTCCACCATAATTAGCCGCGACAAACGCCCAGGATTAAGAGACAGGGGGCCGAACATAGTGTGCCCTCTTAAAATGGGCCCTGGTTGCTCTCACTCTCCCTTTGCCTCTCTTTGACTGAGTCTCTCCTCATCTGTCGTTCCTGGTCTGACAAATCGACTGCCATCTCTGCTTTTATAATTCACTGTAGTTTTCCCTTCTCACTTTCTATAAGTATAATATTTGTTTCAGGCAGTAGAAAGATTTGAGTAGAAGAAGTCTCTCCGGGACAGGGGCTGCCGGTGGGTGGGGTCGTTCAGGCCTTACAGCTGGAATACATGCTCTCTTTTCAGTAAATCTGACATTTTCTCCCCCTGAGGAGTCAACCTATTTCTCCACAGATCCTCACTACAATTTTTTCTTACTCTCTCTCTAGTGAACTGCTCTGTTGGTGTCCCCCTCCACCTGTCCAGTCTCTATTTATTTTCCTTTTATAGCTCTCCTCCCACCTGCTCTCACTTTTCTGTTTTGTCCACTTTATATACCTCTATAGCTAACTTTAATATCCAAACAGTGAAAGGGTCAGACGGCTGTATGCCTGCAGGGTTAAGGCCTCAGGCTAAGAGGAAGGTTAGTCATAAAACTTTAGCAATGCCTGAAAGCTGTCCCTTTGTGCTGCACTGAAGCTTAAGAATGATATTCAGAGACAGGAATGTGAAGAAAGTTCATGTGTTCAAAATGTTTTTTGGAATATCCAAGAAAAATGAGAGAAAAATTAAGAGAAGGAAAGACATTTTTAAATAGGTATAAAGAGTGACACTGAAATCAAGGACTTTCATGGCAGTGGACTGAAATAGAATAAAAATGTTAAAACGAGGGTAACTTTTATCCTTGCTGGTGCTGTGTGGCAAAGGAGCCTCTAATATGTTTTAATCAGCTGCATTCTGCAGAAGGTCTTCCAAAGGACTGTGTCTGTGTCTCTGTAATGGATAGAGAAGGAGAGAGTGACAAAGCCAGCCCCACTTTAAAAGGTGTTCAATTCCCCTGTAAATGCATGCTGACAAGATTAATTGAGCATTGCAAATGGTAAACTCTGAAACCCACACCTCAAAAACCGGACGCCCATGCACACAGATACACACAGATGTAGCTGTTGACACAGCGATGCACACACCCACACAAACAGGCGGATACACACACCCAAACACGTAAAGACACATACATATTGTCTTCATAAACACACACATTAGTCTGCACATACCCACAAGTATGCACACCAGTGTGCTGGCTCGCACACGCAGACACAATCACACATGCACACACACCCCTGCTGGCCTCCTTCAGCCTACTTCCACGTGTCTTGCCCAACACAAATGACTTGATGGGCAGTTAAATGCAGGGGTCGGGGGTTAAATGAACACCGTTGTTTATGAGGATGCGGTGTGAATCCATTTGCATTCTAATATTGCCTCTATTCTGAAAGACACACACATGCACACACACACACACACACACACACACAGGGCCCGTTACGGGCAAAAGGGAGGGTGCGAGAGGAGGGGAGATGACTGGTGGACGGCTTGTTTTAAAATCCCATTATCAAGTTATTTATGGAATTCATGGCCCGACAACCTCTGTGACCTTGTTTTGTTAAACATGAACCAGACACGATTCCGGCACGTGGTGCTGCCTATTAGCTTTTGTTTTCAATAGCCTTAAAATGTCAGCAACTTCAATCACCCTTTGGGCAGCTTTCCACTTGTGTGTTTTGGCCCTCATCAAATGGACACATGGTACACACACACAAACACAGCCTCACACACTTAGACATACACATCCATAAGGACACACATGCATGCACACACGTAGTATGCCTGCATGCAAACATGCAACGTAGAAAAGTACACACAAGCAAACACATGTATGCAAAATTCAAAATACATGCATAAACACACATTCCCACTCAAACTATCCCAAAACCAATGCATCCAGACACCATCCCATCCCAGACCAGACCCCATTACTCCCTGTCTGTATTTGTGTTTGTTTGGAATTTAACCCAATCTCTATGGAAAGTCATGGGCTGACTGACACACAAGGATAAAATCCATGCAAATCCCAACAACCTCTTTACCCTAATGCCCCTGTTTAAACATGGAAGGCCCATTCGTTTTCCTTTCAGCTATCAGCACCGCCCATCAGTCGAGGACCACTCATTAGATGTAAACAAACTGAAGGACTATTAAAAAATGCTGCCGTTTCGTGACATGTGAGAGTTTCTGGTTGGAGATGTGGGAGAAAGATGAAGTGGCTGGGGGTTGGCAAGGCTGTATGCAAAGACAGACTTGAGTCTAAAGGGTGAAAATCGCATGTACTTGTGCGGTTCTTTTTTTGTTTTTTGGTATGGGGGATGCCCACGTAGGCTGTGCAGTGTGTGACGGGGTCGTGAATATCTGGAGGTGTCAGCATCACCTGGCAGCTCTCCATCAAGCTTTGCAAAACTTGGCTTTTATTGAAGGGGAGTGAGTGAGGTATTAGTGGAGATAAAAGTTTTTATTTCATGAGACCGTGTGAACTTTTCCAGTGTGTGAGTACCCAACATTAGTGTGGTGCTTGTTGAACAAACCTGCAGATCTGGCATTCATAATTGTGGCTTAACAGTGCGCAGCATCGCTCCAGTCAGAAATTGCAGACTGAACAGATATCTGCTGCCTTCAGATGGCTGTAAAGAGAGTCGCCAAAGAAAAGGCCGTATGAATAGAATAGAGAATAGTGAATTACAGAGCTGGTAAGAATCACTCATTAATCTTTATTATGTCGGACTGACATTAAATGTACTGTGTGTAATTTGTGCTGCTAGGGGTCTGTTGTTGTCTTCAACTGTTGTCTTCATTGTTAGTTGTCTTCATTGTTTAGCAATGACCACTGCAGACGAAAATCTATCTGAAAATCTATCAAAGAGTCAGTCATTCAAACAATAGTACAGAGTGGTGAGCTAGCCGGTTAGCCAAATTCCTTCCTCACTCTCTCACTTATCACATGATGGTTCTTGTGTTTTCCTGGTAATTATAGCATTATTACCTTGAATAACATTATTGATTTCTGTTAGTTTGAATGTTGTTGGAAACATTTGGGATGATTTAAGTCAACAACTCATAAAATAGATAAATAAATGAGTAAAGGTCTGGCCTTTTTTTAGACATTTTAATGTGGAAAAGCTACATATGCCTTTAATGCAATAATCAAAATAAACGTTTTTGTCTGCATCATCACAGGTCAGCTGGTTGAAAATTTTACAATAAATAAAACATGTTTAAAATAAAGGGGTTTGCACTGAGTTGTCAACCAGCTCTGAGCAGACCGTTCAAGACGCCCTCATTCTTGGCATCAAAAGTGGTACTTGCGCCTCTCACTGGGGCACACAGTGAGTCTTTTAGAAACCAAACTTGAGGAAATAACCTCGAGTTCCCCAGGAAAAGGAAAGATTGCCAGTGCGATGGTGCATTTTTCACACGTTATTGTTCATACAACTATACGTTTGAGTCAGGGTTTGTGTTTAAGCTTGGGAATCCATAATCTTTGTTGTTTGTGGGAGAAAATTTGCACTTGCACTCGAAACACGTGCAGCAAGAGTAGATCACAGTTCACCGTTCCCATTCAGGGTAACAATAAATGGTTTGCTGTGAGGTTCTCAGTGCACGCTGTATTGTTAATTGTTTAATTCCATAAACACGTTTCCACCTCCAATCTAGTCCTCAGGTTTCTCCCCTTTTTAATTACACCGTTTGGTGTGTAAATATATTATGATTATGCCTGTTTCAATAAAGAAGAAAGATAACATCCTTCACTTCTACAATGTTCCTTCATTTCATCATCTCTTTTCTGTTATTTGCCCACAAAACTCTCGGCAAACGCCATTGGCAAAGAGCAAGTATTTGAAGAGGGCAAAAGTAAAATCGAGCCACAGACTGCCCCTGTGTGTCTTACATTATTCAACGAGGCTCCAGCTGTGAGGCATGGAGGATTAAATCCCCCACATTCTAACATATGCCAGCTAAAAGACTTTAACACTGGTGTGGGCCAGTGCCACCAGGCAAAAACAGACTAAAACAACAACAGTTAAGCAGCCCTCATGTACTTCATGATACTTTTCGAACCCCTTTGAGAAGATCAAGCCTAACACTGATTAACATTTAGTGATCAAATGTGGCAGCTATAGGTCTGCCACAGGCCAAACTTCACCACTCAAAGTCAATCCATTATATATTGGCTTAAAAATATAGTTAATGGTCTTAGAATTGGAATACATTATCCTTGGGTGTGCAGCCTGCAACACTAGCCACTAAACCAGCACATTAACAACTGTTTGAATGTTGATCTTAGTTTTTTCCATGTCTCTAAAAACTTAACACCCTTTTCTTTATTTTTTATTATATAAATCACTTATGTATATTCAGCACCGCATTAGTATTGTATTAGAAAGCTGATTTATAAAAGACTGTAAACTAAAATTTCTCCTTGAAGGGAAGAGCAGATACATACACAACTATAGTTAATACAGCAAACAAGATTAATTTAATAATTGAGTTAAAGACATTTGAAAAATGTTTAAGAACAAGGCATAAGTCCGAACTGAAATTAAATAAAGAAATCAATAATAAATAGCTTAATTTATCTGCTACATCATGCATATAAAACCTGTACAGTACATTTTTTTCATCCAAACAGAACACCTTTTTTGTATCTGTATACGTAGGTGGATATCTTATTTCTATACAGCCAATAAAATCTTGCATAAAGCAGTAACATAAGTCTATCATGGGCAGATCAGACGGTCACACTGAGCGAGACAGCAGCCTACACAGCTCAAGAACCAGACTTTGAACAACCCACATCAGCTTGCCGGCTAAACTCTCCTTCTTATCTAACTTACAAACACGGACACACATCTTGTCCTACGCCTCAGCTTGTTGAAAGAGCAACCAAACAAACATTCACCAGGGAAAAGTGCATCACTAACGTCAGTTTGAAGGCTAGATAGCTAATTAGCTGCTCAGCTGCAGCACATTAAACAGCATGTAAATGGAGCTGCAAATGTCACTTTGGTCCAGTTAGATGCTGGTGTGGTCTTTACTCTTCCACTGTTGTTAACCACTAACAACACGCTGTCTGCCCATGACATGTAGTTACAGCGCAAGTTTGTTTACTGTCTCCTCACAGTGTAACATCAGCACTCTGGCCTCCTAGCTGCTGTCAGTCAAACACAGAGACATGCCCCTCCCGCCCCTCTCCTAAAACTCTTTACTTTTAATAATAAAAACTTTAAACATTACATTTTCAAAGTCATGTTTCCATTATCTTTTATATCTCAATGTGATTTCAGTTGGATTTTAAGTTTTTTTAATGTAGATGAAGGGACCGAGCAGGTCGATACAAGACACAAGATGTAGGCTTTAGATCTGAAAAATATTGTTTTTTGTGTACTCCCAAAAGAAGAAAATACAAAACGAAACAAATAGATTGAATTTCCTTGACAAATAATAAAAAAAAAATGTCGAGACCCATCCTCCATCCAACTTTTATGGAAATCCGTTCTGTAGTTATTGTGTAACCCTGCAGACAAACAAACCAACCAACCAACAAACGGACACATTGAAAATATAACGTCCTTGGTGACGTAATAACTACATAGGGCCTGTATAGGAAACAAAACTGAACCTACAGAAAACTAAACTGTGAGAAACTCACTTAAACAAGCTTACCTAACTTAACTTCCTGACACATGGGGGAACATACTCTCCATTATTCGGTACCGCTAGCTAAACCTAATGCAGTCTAACACAACAGTCTTGCAGTAAATCCAACCTTTGTGAAGGTTTTATTTTTACTTTTTGTTGAAAACTGTGTGAAAACTGTTGATTTAACTGCAGGGTCATTTTGGAGGCTGCGGTTTGTGGTGCTGTTGAACGGCATTGTGTTAAACCAGAAGGTGTTTCTATTATTTTTTTTATATCAATGAGGAAAGGCTGAATATTTCTCTGCACACAGTTCTCTACAAAGCAATGAAGATGTTTGTTTACAGTCAAGTATCTGTTGTTAAAGGTGGGAGCCAGATTTTGTACCAAAATATCACAGAGCAATATTTTATTAATGAATAGAGTCAACAGGCAAACATCTCTCAACATGACTGAATGAATTTACCCCATGTTGACAGTGCAAACAACACAATCAGCAAACCACTAGAAGTCCATTCTGTTCCTGCAGAGCTGAGCGACAAAAAAACTCATGGTCATCATCTATTGAGAGCTAATCAGATTTCCTTGTGTCTCTACTGTTTGAGTAGGAATTTTGCCTCATTACCAATAACTCTGTTTTTAAAGGCTTCAAGAATAAACTTCAAATGATGCTCAAAGAAAGCTTGCATCCTTGGCAGGGGTTGCCATGTTAAGTCAAGAGAAAGTAACGTAAGGTCAGGCGATGGCTGCTAATACCATCCATCCATCCATCCGCTGTATGATCAAGAAATGCTTGTCAGGGCAGGAAGTACACAAGTGGCAAATATGTGTGATGTGATTGATGATAGAAGAAGATATCCTGTTCTAAATCTCAATTTAAATAAAGTATAGTTAGACTGAGCTTGCACTGACATGTGTATGGACCTGATACAAAAACATACACAATAACTGACAGAAAGCCCTGGGAGTAAGTGCAGGTGGTTGTCAGTGCCCCGGGAAAGAGTCATTCTCACTGAGGGAGAAGTGCCAAAATAACTCAGTCCAGGCCAACAATTGGGTGACTGCTCTGCAGAGAAGAGGGAGGAAAAAAAGTAAGAGAAAAAGTTACTGCGCAATACTGAGTTGTTGGCTGCAGGATTAATCAAAGCCAGACTGAACTACTATACCTACTCTTACCTTCCTAATTTAAAGTTGTTAATCTTTGCAGAGACTTCTTTATGAGACAAATCTTAAATTCTAATTATGGTCTTTTCAAAATGCAGTAAAGTTTATAGAATAAAAATATATATTAAAAACAATGGATTTAGGGAAATCTTCCCTAAAACCATTTAACTTAAGGACTTAAAACCAGCAACTGACCCAAACATGTGCAGCCAAATACAAAAGTCTAATATATGGGAATGCCCTGTAGTCCGGCCTGTACTAGATGTTTATGCCGATATTGATATCAATATTTGAGAGGATAAATAGTCATTTTAATGCCTCCGCACTGCTGTCCACTTGGACTCAAGGACCAACTCTAGATTTTGGTGGTCAAAGGTCACTGTGACCTCACAAAACACATTTTTAGCCATTACTCAACAATTGATATGGTAGTTATAACAAAATTTTGCACAAATGTGAATAGGATAAAATGATAAAGTGATGACATTTTATATCCAAAAGGTCAGAGGTCAACTCCTCTGTGACATCATAATATTCTGACCATTACTCACCGCCCAAAGCTCAGGAACAGCAACTTGACTGGTGCACAGAGGCAGTAAAGTGCAAGGCAGTAATAGTTCAAACATTTTTAAAAAAACAACACATTTTTGAAAGGGAACCCCTCCTTTTTTACGGTGAACAGGATAGCTTTGAAACTACATAAAACATCTTTAGCATGTCTTTACAATTTTGTGTTCCTTACTGGCAGACATATACCATTACCAAGATATCTGCAATTGATAATATACAATAGTCTATTCACATTCCCTCCATAATTTTGCTTTGTTTGTGGGTCATAAAAATGCCATGTTCTTGCTTTATTTATCTCCACGTGGTAATTTTTCTGTGGCTTTTCTCGAAAATTCATATATACGTGCTGTATGTACGTGTACGTGTGGTTTTCTTTTCTTCAGTGCATTCAGGACGTCACGTACGCAACACTTTTACCTCCAATCTGTGTTGAGACTCCCTCCCAGATCCAAAGGTAGTCCGCAGGGCCTCTTGGGCAGAGAGCTTGCTCCTCTGCCACCACCCCATACGTTAGTTACTTCTCCTGGGAGTGTGTGCGTGTGCATGTGTGTGTGAGTGTGTATGTGCGAGGGGTGGCAGTGCTCCCCAGTGTAGTGTTGGCCCCAGGCAGCACAAGGTAACATCAAACGATTCTTCTCTTTATGACTTATTTATTTATTATACCGACTCAGTGTGTGTGTGTGTGCCTGTGTGTGTGTGAGAGAGAGGAGAGGAGAGAGTGTGTGTTCGTACTTGAGCAGACTTGTGTGCATTTGTCACCTGTGCGAGTTTGTTTTCATTCTGTCCTCGTACGCCACCACCGGTTGCAGCAGCGTCCTCCCTGGTGGCGAGCAAAGGAGCCGAGGGAGAGTGGGGGGTCCCTGTAGCTCCAACTTTGGGACCCCCACCGGTCTCTGTGCTCCAGCCTCCACTGTGTTCAAAGGATACGAGAACCTCCCTCATTTGCTGTAACCAGGCAGATACACAGGAACACATAAAACTGAGGAAGAGAGATGTTTATTGGCACTGTCACCTTGCATGAGTGTGATTTCCAAGACTGGCTTCATGCCACGCACCCTGGGAGCGCTTCACATATGAAACACCCACTAGTGGAGTTCAACATGGAAAAGTCACCAAACAAAGGCTAATGTGATAAGGGAAATCCTCCAAGGCTGGCGGACATGGCACCAACATCCAAAGCAAACATTCATACCTCTTCATTTATTAATTTTTTCTCTGTTGTCCTTGTGTTTTTGCAGTTGCTGCAATTTAACATTAAAAATGGAAGCTTCTATTTATATATACTGCCATGACTGAAAGCAAAGTAAAGAAAAAGAAAAATCTGATACATTATGTACACCCGTGTCAAACTTCAACATCTTCCTTAGTTTACTCTGCCTTCCCTCTGCAGCAGACTTGTATTTGCAATTCTTTGATTAGTTATCGACCGGGCACTTCCTCTGCTCGTGCATATGGGCTGCTCGAGAGCTCAGAAAGGCTTCAGACAATCAGGGCTCCTACCTACTTTACCTGTGATGAATCGCATTACGGCTGGACCAAGTGCCGGCCGAGCCCCTTGCTGAAAAATCGGCCAGCTAAAACGGGCGGACGGGAAGCCGTATGGCAGAGCACTTCGTCCCGACACTTCCCCCACCCCTTCCCTCCCTCCAAATGAATATCCAGCCCCGTCCTCCATAAAGTGCATTAGGCACGGAGAGTCATTAGTACAAATGGGCTCAAGGTACTTCTGCAAGGAGGCTGTGTGTGTGTGTGTGTGTGTGTGTGTGTGTGTGTGTGTGTGTAATGGGGATGTAGGTGGGGAGGGGGGCCAAGCTGGAGGATGCTTATGTCTCCTCTGCCCGTTGTTTGGCGTGCCCACCTAATCCTCTCGACACACACACACACACACATACACGCACACACACACACACACACACACACACACACACACACACACACACACACACACACACACACACACACACACACACCCAGTCTGTGAATCTGCACCTATCCTTTGCCGCCCCCACTCCTTCTCCTCTGCCCCCCCCCCATTCCTGTGGAGAAGACAGGGTGCCCCCCTGCCCCTTGTTCTCTCCTGCTGCGATGGGGAAGTGCATCCTCATTTAATAATGTATCAGAGAGAAGACAGAGAGAGAGAGAGAGAGCTCTGACCCAGACGAATGCAGCCTCTCCATTATTTAGCATTTACAGACACCTTCCAGCTCATTTCTGACTCAATATTTAATATAGCAGTAGGAGAGGGAGGGCGTTCTCTAATACTCACACCCACTTGATTTTTTCACTGTTAGTTTGTATTATGGCCTAATGAAAAAAAAAGGCACATAGACATATTTGTGGGCACGCACGGGCCCAAGAAAAGGTGAAAAAATGGGTGAAGATATGTGTGTTGAAGGGGTGATATGTAGATGGGTCTATGCAGACAAGAAGGGAACATACAGGAATATCTGCTGGTCCTTGTCTTGACCTCTTCCTGTCTTTTGTTCTGCTGGGTTGTGTGTGAACAAACAGACAACAGAGGTGTTCACATGAATTGGCTGAGGGGTTGGAGGTTGTGTGTATGGTGTGGGGGTAGCTTTAGATGTACACCTCAGTAGGGGGCATTTGGCATGGATGGACAGACAGTCTTGAGAAACATGAGTTCTGGTTTGTCAACATGGCCTGCTGGGATGCCACCACCTCTCTCCCTTTTGTCTAACACAGAAATATCTACAACACCTCGAGGTCAAAAATGAGACTCTTCCACCCAAACAAAATGAAATCAATTGCTGGCCTGTATCAGTCTTTGCACCCCACTGTACTGTACATATATGCTGGGGTTACTTTACAGTTTTTGATCCCGTTTGGCTGTCTGACAGGACTGCAACATATAGATCATGCACTGTGTTTAACCTTAAAACATTTGTTCATTGTACAAATGAGAATTCACCAGGTTTGTTCTGCTTGCAAAAGCAAAATTGACTTAAAATTAAATGTAATTTGATTCCTATTTACATTGTACATTAAAATTTAGTTTACATCCCCTATTCTCTATCTAGCCCCAGGAAATGGAAATCCGACAGTATTTTTAAAATGTGATTACCAAAAAGATTGAAATTTTCAGTTGCCATTCAACATTGAAGAGTATTAAAACCATGACGCATTTGGAGCACTGGACCTTTAAACAGCAAAATCATCGGTAGAATCTCTTCTGTGAAATTAAACAGATAATGGAGTTAGAACCAACTTAATTCATCTACAGGAAAATTTCTCTTACATTGATTCTCAACCTCGGGGACAGGACCCCCATGGGTTAATTTCTATGGGGTGATGGTCTTGGAGAAAAAAATAAAACAACATATTTCAGACTGGGGAATCATTTTTGGATGGGTGATGGGTGGGAGGGGGGTCATGAACACCAACCTGATCTGTCGGGGGGGTTGTGACTGGAAAAGGTTGAGAACCACTCATCTGTTATACTGTTATCAATAGCATTGTGTTGTTTGTTCCTTGCCAGCAGTGGGCTACTAATATATTCATTTGTTAGCAAACTGAGATAGCATACGACACAAACAAACCACTGAAAGGTGTGTGAGGTTTTTTGTGACTGTTTAAGACTGCAGCAAGGTGGTTAACAGGTTCAGAGACAACATCGCCTTTGCCAGCATCTATAAGAGGACAGAAATTTGCACCTTTTTAAGGTGTGTTTATATCTATATATTTATTTATATGAGATATTTATCACACTTCCAATTGACTTTTCATTGGAAGTAATGGATCCTCAATTAACAGCAAGACAAAGTGTTTCCCTTTGTTTGTTTCTCTGCCTGTCCACACTTATGTATGTATTCATGAAGCCCGTCTAAGCATGTAAAAAGCGCACCCATACCTGCTGCATATACAGTATATGGGCCTGCATGTTTAAGTGGATGCTCAGATGCACATACAGTGTATCTGCGCTTTAATCACAGTCTAGTCTGACACACTGGGCAGCAGTTGGCTTAGGACCAATGGCTTTTAACCTGGCAGATATGTCACGCTCGTGTATCATTAGTTGCGGTGGAAGGAAGGGAAGGACGTGTAGAGAAAGAACGCAGACTCTTTATATGCAAATACTTGGCCCTGGCTTGTCAGGGCTCACCTCTGTCCCCGTGACAACAGAAGGAGCAAGGAAACAGAGAGAGTGATACAGGGAGAGAGATGTGGAGGAAGAGGGGGAGGCTCGTTCTCTGGTTTGCCAGTGGACTCCTGTGGGAAAACCACTAGCCAATGTAAATAATGCTCAGGCACCATCCATGAGGAAGCTGGATGCAAATGATTCTCAGTCTCACTGCGAGGGTCTTGCTGTTTCTTCTCCTCGCTTGGTCAATCAGCCACTCCATCTCTGGATCCAGTACATTTCTGTCTTGATGTCATTCTTGTTCTCTTATGTTTTCATTTCACCTCACCTTTCTTCCCTGCCTGTTATTTAAGTCCTACTCAAGCCTTACACGACATTGCACAACTTCTCTTCTAATTTGTGTGGTGTTACAACGGAAAAATGCTGTTCGTACAGTATCAAGTTATTTCACTTTGTGAAAAAGCCCCTCAGGCAGTGTCATTTTTCAGGTTGTGTTAAAATCACTTTGTCAGGGGCAATATAAATTACTTAGATAAACGCTGTCTGACCAACTCTGCTTGTACAGCTCCCTCGGTTCCCGTTCCTGGAAACAGATGTAATATCTTCGTGGCACAGTTTCTTTTCAACTTGGTATGTGTGGATTTTCTCTTTCTGTCAGAAGAATTCCCACTAGTGCAGAAAATAGTGCTGCATCCTAAATTGACAGCACTGATGGCTGTCATCAGAGATAGCGAACAAAAACAACAAAAGGGGAGAAAAAAACTCCATTAAAAAATTAAGGCAGCCTACAGCATTGCACGGCCATTCTGTTTGTTTGTGTGTGTGTGTGCATGTGTGTGTATGCATGTCTGTGCTTGGTGGGAATTTATGACTCCAGTGTGTTAGTGCTTGGCTGTTGCTCTGCTCCCAACAACACTGTTGCCAGCGGAGTCAAAGCTGTTAGTGTGGACCCACTAATTATTTAATGCACTGTCTTATTTGTTTACATTGTTTCCATGTTGAACGATTGCAAGCTGTACAGTACCCCAGAGGAGGTTTCTGTACTTTTTTCACGCTTCTTCTCTGTAGCGCTCCTTTTATTTCACACACACACAGGCATATGCTGAGTATTTCACTGCATATCTAAGAAAAAAGCAAAATCTTCGAGAAAAAATGTTCTGCTTTACGTTTTTATCCTTGTTAGACAGGCCATCATGAAGCTAATCATGCAATTTATTTTCACTAAATTAAATGTACGTAATTTGCAGGACGAGAGGCGGGAATGAACCACACAAACAAGACATCTGGTGCTGAGAACACATTCGAATTTATAACGAGGTGCGGATTTCATTCATGTAGGTAAAAGTAGTTCTGGGGGCAGCGTTTTAGCGGGCGCTAACGAGCCATTTTGCCATGCCCATGTGCCAAACCCATACAATTCTTCACCTCGAGTGGATTATGTGAATCGTGAGCTTTTGAGCATGTTCAAGCCCTCAAAAACACAAAAAAATCATTGCATTTCAAGAGGTGCTTTCGCAGCAGTTGGTGCTCAGGCCCTAATAACAGCCCTGGTCGTGTTTTGCATTGTTGTGGATGGTCACACACTCATAGAAGCTGGTACACTCCAATTCAGTGGTAGTTTCAGAAGGTTACCCAAGGACAATCGAGCCTCACTCATTTATTATCTCCCCAAAAAATGTCCACCACAACTTGGAGAATTCAGTAACCTTCCAGTCATGTGTCTACCTGACCAATTCATTAAACTGTTTTTATTTTACCTCAATATTTTGCCCATTTTCTATTTTTATGTTCAGTCCTCCTTCTCTTCCTTACTCTTTCCCTTTCTCCACGCTCACTGCGTTTGTCCTGAAAGCACAGGACACACACACACACACGTGAACTTATTGGAAAGAAAATCCATTGTAACAAAAAACGGAGCGGATGAAACAGACACGGCTGCTGACAGAATTGTGAATCTGACACAGAAAATAGGAGCTCACAACCACCGGCCACCGCTCTCTTTTAGTTCTCCTTCTGTCAGTGCCCACCACCACCACCATTTCTCTTTTTCCCATGGAATCCATTTCACATAATTAAAGACACTCAAATGAAATGGACCCTCAGGAAAAGTGGCTTTCAGCAAGGAGGAGGTTGTGGATGAGAAGCAGAGAGCTGGGAGTGGGGTATTGGTCCTTCAAGGAGCACCCCTCCTCGTTCCCTCCCTCCCTCCTTCCTACCTCTCAATGGGGGCCCACCCTGGAGGGAGGTAGAGTGGCTCTGGCCCCAGTACGGATCAATATCATCTCCGTTATTAATATCAAAAGCGCATTACTTTGTTTTGCGTCTGGCAGTGGGCCAAGGCAGCTCGAGGGCCCTGTACCGACCGACGGCCATTTCCTTCCTTCCTCTCCACCCCACCCTCGCTGGCCATTTACTGGGACCATAATTTACTTTGGTGAGTTTTTAGGGTATTGTTTTGTCAGGGCCAATCAGGGCTGAGTAACAAATGATCCCGGTGGAGTGGTGGTGGCCTGGCCCCAGCCACCCCTCCTTCCCGCTCCGTAAGTGACACACGTGGCCAAATTCATTTTTGAAAGTTTCGCATCAATTGCTTTCGTCCTTGACTCCGGGAAGAACGGAAGAAAGAAGGAGGGGTGAAGAAGAAATAAAGAGGGGGATGGGCCTGTGAGGACAAGCGGGTGCCAGGGTTAAACTGGACAGAGTGTACCATTCACTCCCTCGCCCTGCCCCTCCCGACTCTCTCACCAGGGATGAGGTAACAACACAAACAAGCATCCCTGCAGTCAGAATTAGACATGACGGTATCTCTAATTGGCCCATTGAATTAAAGGGGCCACAGTGGAGCTCGCAGCGAGAAACAAAAAATATTGACCACTTAAAGGAAGAGAGGGGGAATTGATTTTCAAGACGACAGCGAGCGTTTACCTCATACCGCCGCGCTCGCTCACTCTGGAGAGCACACTGTTAGGCATGATAGCTCAACCACCTTTGTTGTGGAACATTTCTCTCCTTACATTGTGCATATCTCCAATTTCTGACTAACAATACACAATGATGTCAGATTTTAAGTCTCTCTCTTTATTTGTCCATGCCATATATCTATTGAACACATGGTTTCATGCAATTTGTTTCATTAAAATTGATCATCTTCAACAGAACAACTTTGTGAGGGTGGAAACATGATAAATGTCAATGTTGGCTTCATGTTCTTGATGTCTTTAACTACTGATGCACAGTATTTTGATTGCATTTAGGTCGTTGATAATGGATTGCTGCTTACCTTTTCCATAACATGCAATCCATCTTCTCAACAATCTATCTCATCTTCGCACGATGACTGCCTTGATTTTTCCGGAAACTAGATTGTTTCAGTCTAATTTCATGTAATCCTACATGATTTAATGACGTTCATCTTGGAAACAAAATGCATGTTAGCGAGCCAAGTTCCCTTTTCTGATGACACACAAACAGAAAACCAAGGTTGCACACTTTTCTTATTTTTTTGAAAGCATGACATGGAGCACGTCTGCGTCTTAGACATCCAGAAACAGATCATACCTGTCTTGGACAAACTGCTGTCATGATTGTCAGATGTCTGTAGACTAATCTCTCACGTGCACATGTCAGAAAGACGACAAAAAGAGTCTATAGATCAAGCTCCACATAAATCCACAGAGGAATGAGGAGAATGGGACTGAGAGTGAGAGAGAGAATGGACAGACATATAAAAATACATATTTCCCTACCATCCCCTGCACCTTCTGTCTCTGTCATATGTAGGAGTCCCCCTAATGAATGCTCAGGGGTCTTCTTTGTTTTTTGTCCTGGTGTTCATCATATTTGTGGGACATATTAACCCCCTCCTCCTTTTCGCCTTCCACTCTCAGACACACGCAAATGCAACACAAAGGCCTGATAAGAGGTCTTAGCCTGACAATAACGTATTAATATTTCACTAATGATGAAATATTAATTTGGGCCTGTTTGTTTTTTTGTCATTCACTGGACTGCTCTTCTCGCATTTTCATAACACTTGCCTGTGCATAATACATCAACTTAATCTTAACTGTCATTTCATTATCAGTGTTTTAGTGAGACTGAAGGAAAAATGTGTCTTAACTGTGAAAAGTAAAATTCAGGGATGAGATAAATTTGTGTGCAGGTGTGTGTGTTTGTCTAAGAAAATTCAAGAAGAAGACTTCAGGGATATACTTAATTGGTGTGTTTGTGTAAATATGTACCTATTTATACTGATCAATTTAATTGTATGTGTTTGTACATGCATTTGTGTGCATGTACTGATGCTTATGTGTCCATTTCTGGAAGTCTACTTCAGTGAATATGTGTGAGAGTTGGTGATGGCGGGCCATTGTCTAGCATCTGCTGAATAGTGACATCTCCTCCCAACCATTTGGCCTCTGATAGTATGCGCTCGCAGCTTGCTTCTCGCTCCATATTGATGTCGCGCACCAGGAGGTTGCTTCAGGGTGCCATTGTAGAGGGCGCTAATTTATGCGTCTTTCAGGGCGCCCAACACCAGGCTCTGCAAACATCACAGCATGGGTAAACATTCAGGTGCACTTCCTCTCTCTCTCCAACCAAAGTGCAAACGAGAATCAATGGAATTAAAGAGAGACGTGAGCTCTGCTAAAAAGAAAAACAAGTTACCTAGTGTCGGGGTGAGATGGCCGCAGGCTATCCAACGTCATGGATGGTGGAGAGGGGTGGATGCAGAGCTAACACAACAAAAAAACAGGCCGTCTGTAATTTTTCTCCGCCTCACCTCCAGCGGAACAGCGCTGTTTAGATGGGCCCGCCGGGGATCCAGAAATACTTTGAAGCGATAAAGACGTTTGCTATAAGTCAGGTAGTGACAGTTCGTTTGCTGTGAGACATATGCCATCTCTGATTAGGATGTGAGGTGAAACTCAACAATTAAATTTGACAGTTCTAAAAAAAGCAAATACAAACATCACATTGATCTTTTTAAATATAACCTTTACTTTTAAAAAACACACAGCGAGTGTACTCTGTAAGCACCATTTCTCCCGTGAAGTCTGGTAGAGAGGTGAGAGCGGCAGGTGGAGCAGACGGCAGGTGGTTGCTGCCATGCCATGTTCTACTGTTTGACATGAGAGTAACGTGTCAATCAATGGCTTCCTCCCAGCTTCTCCTATGGGGCCTTGTGCTATTGATTTCAGAGTGTGTTAGAGTGCCGTGGGGTCTTTACAACCACGCAGAAGATTCACACCACTGAAAAAAATCTTCCAAACACACGCTGTAGGCTCTTTACCACCCGAGTAAATTAACAGTGTAGTTGCAGACTATTCAACAAAGAAACACCACAATTAAAAGATGTTTAAAGAGCTGAAACTTCTCGCAAATGGGTCCATCAGAAAGGATGCCCAATGACATGCCTGGAATTTAATTGATCACATGCTTTCATATGCTTCCTTACAGTTTGGCGTACTACTTTACTGTGTTAATTACTCGCTTATCAGCTCAAGTCTATTATTTAATTTATGTGTGCCCCTTTGAGTGAGTCTAGGGCTCTAAAACAATCTTTAAATATGGCTGCACTTTCAAATAGTTCATAGGCTCGCCATTTCTCATTAACCATCTGAGGACAAATCATTAACAACTCATTAAATCATATCTCCTTCCGTATCAGCGAGACGTCTCTTCTGCCAATAAATGGGCAAGGTAATAAATCCCGCCATCAAACGACCTCAAATTGTAGTTTCTGTGGCGTCTGTTTGTTATCAAGGAGAGACATTGATTAGAGGGAATAATAAGGCTCCTTATTCCTTTCATTTTTGTATAGCCTCTTGAAATTGAAAGACAAAGATACAATAGAGACAAGAGTCTTGTGCAGATGACATGAAGGTTGTCTCTCTTATTATAAAAATTGTACAGTAGCTGCTCCGGTTTCCTCTCTTCCCCTGCCTCTTTTTCTGGCACTAGAGACTCAAGACAGTTATTTTAAAAAAAGTGGCTTGTAAATGTATCAATTGGCAATTGCTGTGTTGGTGTTATTAATTCCAGATTTAATTGCAACCTCTTCATGTTTCATCTTGTAGTACAGATTGACAGCGTCTTTATTGTTTCTGGAATTCAAGGACTGTTGTCTCCTTTCAAGGTGTTTCTTTCATGGCCAAGAATCTTTGATTGTCTTCAAAGACTTTGCCAACAATCACTTGGCATAGGATGTACAACATGCATATGATCTTTCTGTTTGAATCAATCGTGTGTCACAAAGCGTTGTTTGAATGTATAATTAGCATACTGTGGATGCTGTAATCACTGTGCTCGTCTGCTTGCCAGCCGCGCTCATCTGAAGCTAACAAGAATCGGAGCAATGAAGCAAAGTGAGGTCACCCGTATTGTTATGCAGTGGCCAGCCTTCTTCTCTTTCACTTTTATCTCTCTGAGTCTCTTTTACTTTCCATCCTTTTTTTTCTTCCTTACTTCTCTTTCTACTTCCACTACCACCTCCCTCCACCCTCTCTGTCTCTCTGCACGGTGGGGGGAAGATGTATGCCGGTGCCCAGGTGGAGAGGGGGAGAAATCAATAGTGAGGGTGTTTGAAGTTTTCTGAAAGACTTCCCAGGGAAGACGCTCTTGTCAGGGTGATAGATAAAGCTCGCGCCTCAGTCAGCCCCGGCAAGAGGCGGCCAGAGGAGAGGAGAGCGCCTCACCTTTTTAAGTGGGGCCCTAATAATAAAACAGCATGAATAAAACATCCTGGCTGAACCACGCGCTGCATTAGCGCTGCCGTCCCGTTATAAATGATACCGGTGGCCCTGACGCCATTTGGGTAAAAGCCCACAGCACCGCTTTAAAAGAGGGCCGAGCACAGGGAAAGGGAGATAGATTGATATGTGTGTTCTGCACTTATTTATTTATATGTTATGGGCCTCAAGGAAGAATGAGGGAGAATTAGTAAGTTTTAGTGTTGTAGGGTGACTTATTGTTACTTTACTGCTTGTGGAGAGTTGGTGTGATCACCAGCGTGAAGTCATTATATTTGCCTGCTATTCTCCCTTCCCAGTGACCTAAAAAACAATCACCAGCTAGCGCGGTTCAATGCATGCAACAACCAGAATGGCACTCAGTAGAGCGCATACCTCCGGTAAAGCCAAGCAGTCCACTTTTGAACTTGCAGCTGTTTTTTTCATCAAGATCCATGCAACAAACAGACATGAATAAAAACATAACCTCCTTGAAGGAGGTAATTATACCAGTTTTACACCTAAAATGCACAGGTTATTTTAAACATGGGTACACACTAAAAAATGTACAATTGACTCCTCTCCCAATGCCATTAGACAAGTTTGTCTTTCTGATTTTTTTCCTGGTGTGTCACATTCAACGTCACAAACGCGTCAGAAAACAGGGAACAGTAGAAAGCAGGGAGGAGGCCAGTGACGATAAACACCCGTGATTACTGCAGAGTCATTTGGCCCGTGTATGAATGCTGCTTGCACCCTTTCTCACCATAGACAAAAGCCGGATGAAAGTAGGGTTTTTTCTCCACTGTGAAACAGGTCTTGGCAAAAGAACCTTGACATAAATTGCTGTTTTTTCATCAAGTTCTTGTCCATATCTCTTGTGATGTGTCTCAACAGTTACATCAGATGCCTGCAAGCTCTAAATCATAAACTTCTACATTTTTAACACACTGAACTGAACACTTGTTCTCACAGCTTGTTTATCCTGTAGGTAAGTTTCATGTTGAGACTAGTGCAGGAATCTAAGTGCCATAAGAGATAATTTGGTGATGACTTAACGTTCAGCATACATACAGCAGCAGACAAGGTCACTTCCTTTCCATTTTACAGTTCACCCCTTCTCTGCAACACTGTCAATACCATGGAAAAGTACAAAACCAACATGGCAGGGCAATACAAATTCATCATTCATCAGGAGCATATGAACCATTGCTTTGAGCTTACTCTCTCGGCCAGAAGGCTATCAGAGAAGCAGAGGGACATAAATCTCCCAGCATTACTGCCCTGACCTCGTTTGTTCGGCCCTGACCGTTTCTTACTCCGGGCTTGTGGTGGAAGGATGGGCTACAGCCACAGGGTCCTGGACCATGGAAAGCTCCCCGAGCCCAGGGGTAAGCAGGGTCAAGTGGCCTGTCGCAGGGGTCAACAGCTCTCAATAACCCCACTGGCCCAAAGGTCAAACCCTTGACCTCAGCTGTGGCCGGACACTTCGGAGAGAGGCAGAAAGAGAGGTCAAGCCTTCTCCACCTCTGCTTACACCTCCGCTTCCTCTGGCCACACAGGTGTCAGAGGCCCCAGTCCTAGCTAAAGGTCAGAGGTCTCAATGCAGTTGGGGGTCCACTTTAAGGCGCTGGATCGGGCCATGATGAGCTGCTGCAAGAGCTAGGACGCAGAGGTAGCAGGTGTTGGAGCTGTAGGTGCACGAGTTTCACTGATCTGCTGAACAGTTTAGTGTTAGGAGTTGAATCCTCATTGGCAAAAAGCCACGGGGTCTTGTTTGTATGGCGTGAGTGCTTAACATTGTGGATAAAGTTCTGTTAAATCCAGATTATGTCTGTGGAGAAAGCTTGCCCTTTAGTCAGTGTTAAAGACTTCAGTTCACTCTATGCTAATTGCCTCTCTGTTCCTTGCATACATAACTATAAAAACTTTACTTAAAAATGCAGATTTAAGTGGTGATTGACATTGAGGGGACTCTGCCGCCTATCAGCTGCTGTTAGAGAAACATACGAGAAAAATCTTAAAGGGAATACTCGAGGAACATTGTGAAGGACATTGAGGAATGTTAAAACAGACAAACCAAAAAAAAAAGAACATTTGGAGAATGTTTGGCGAACATGTTGAGAGAGCAGAGAGAGCACAGCTGGAGTTTTGAGAGTTTGTTACATGCTGTGGGAAGATATGCGCCTAAATCTGACAGCACCCCGCTGAGACAATCACAGAAGTGGGAGTCTCCTTATTTGTTTAGCAGCCACCAGATAAATAACAACATTCTGCTCTGAACTAAAACACTCTCTGTCTCCCTCTGTCTCTTGGTCTCTTTTCCTGCTCAGATCTCCCTTTCCCTCCACTGCCTCCATCGCTCGCTTTGTCTCTTTCTGTGCCTTGACAGTTATTTGTATCTTTGTTGCTCTCTACGTCTACCTGTCTGCAGCTACTCACACAGCCAGAGGCTAGCTGTTTCTTTCCTCCTCTATGAATTATAATATCTCCTCCTCACTCGGTTTTGCTGCCTTCCCGGCTCACTTGTGTCGTAAGGAAACCTCATATCTGCAATATTTTCAGGAATTACAAAAAACAAGTAACTGAATTTGTAAACGTGCTTATTTTCCTTTTCTTCTTTTGTGATCCTATTCTAAACGCGGGATACAGACTCAATGTGACAGTGTGATACCTGCAGTTGTGTCCTAATTACCTGGATATTTACTTTTGTCAAAAATTGATTCACAAAGATGTATTTGTTTTGTACTCTGGCCAGAGTTGATGGTAAGCCTGTCTCCCAATGTGTCCTGTTTGCAACTCTAAAAATACCTGTGGCTTTCATTGTTATTACAAGATGAATAGTTATCAAATGACTCCATCTACACGTCTTTCTCTATGCCTTAACAAAGCATCGTTTTGTAAATGAAATCTTGTTCCCATTCAAATACATCTGAATATTTTTGAATTAATGCACCCGTTTAGCCCACAGTGGTTAAAAGCATGATAAAAAAAAAAAAGAGTAATTGATTTTAAAGAGTGATAACGTGACTTGCTGAGCATGTTTTAACCTTTTCTCATAGTTTTTTAATCCCACTTTAAACATCACTTCTCCACTCGGCAAAAGTAGTTTGACCTTACGCTTAGCACTTCTAGATGTCTTTCCACCAAAACACATAGAGATACATCTCTTTTTACCGCATCGCAGTACAAAATATTTGAGTACAGTTAACTGATACCAGGAAATAAAGGTTATTCCAGAGGGCGACAGCTAACAAAGTCATACCAGGTAATCCACAAATTCCAAGCATGTGTATGAGATCATCAGCAGCACCCCATTGATCGGCATTAAAGCCTTCACTCCAGAGAAGCCAGTATGCTCAGCCGCTGAAATTTATGGACACATTAGAGCCCCTCCTATAGACTACTGGATACATCATGGTGAAAAGTGTGACAATAAAGTGTCGGTTTGTGCTTTTCACTTCTGTCGAACAGGGCCAGAGATGTGAGCTATGGACCCGTAATTGTTGTTTGCTAATTGATGATGGGTAGGTCTTTTATTTTAAGCCGGGCGGCTTTGTTGAAAAATGATGTTGCTTGTTTATGCCAGGCCGTAAGAGGGTACAGTGTCGGAAAATCTTTACGCAAATGAAAAAATGTTATTTACGTACGCTCATATGTTATTTAAACAGACATCTTATGTTGTAAACCTTCGCAAATTTTATTTGTTTGAAGAATATGTTGCAGGCCTCTCGTGTTTGCCTGCAGAGTGTTTGCACATTGCTGTTTATTGCAGGTTGCCGCTTGTAATACCAGTTCTGTGTGAATGAGAGCTTGACAGGGGATACCTTGGCGGCATTGCTCCAGGTTCTGTAATTAAATTTACAGATGAAATATCGGAAAGCCTGTGAGAGTAGAGGCCAAAACCTGGAGAGCTCAGACAGAAAGTGCTGAGCGGCGCATTTTGCCAGTTTCTTCCCTCACACAGGCTTATTGTTACTGGCCCCCGACAGATGGAGCCCGGCTAAAACAGCAATGGGTGCAAGGGTGGCAGGGGCCAGGCGATGGAGGCCCGTGAAAATTTATGAAGTTATTGATCGGCTCGTTCGGCTATCACTAACCTTCGCCCGTCAAATGAAGGAAAGGGGTGAAAGATAATAAAGGTTTTTTTTTTCAGTGGGTCTTTTTTCGTTTTGTGCCCACTCTACCAAATATTAATCTCCTAATTTTTAATTTTTAATCCGGACAGAGCGGGAAAATAAATGCCTCTGTCCGGCAGGCCATGGTAAATAATTAAAATTGAAAATTGATTGTTTGCACCAGAGCCGGGATTTATGGGATAGGGGCTCCACCGCACCCTCGGGGGACCCACTCCCACGTCTGCGCTCACCGGCCTCGTTCCCGTGTGCTAAGCATTTTTTCACATTATTCTCCACCTAATATGCTAAGGAGAGTGTGTAGGGGGGATGGAAAAGTAGACGGCGGGAGGGAGAGGAGCAGTGGAGGTGTGCTTTGTTAGATGACTACTATGGTATTTTATTTTTTTTCACAGAAATCAATGGATTGGAACCTTCCCCCTTCTTCCACATGGCTTTAATATTTATTTAAATGTCCTGTCAATAAATATAACAAGGTTAGTTTTATAACAGTTTACCCAGGGAATTCGATTCAAGGGAAGTTATATTTGTTATGCCCGATTAAAAACAGGCAATCGATGCGGGTGAAACTACCACATAACCACCTCGCCCTTTTCCTTCTCTGTCCCCCTCGAATGCCTTCTCCCCCTACCCTTTACCATTTCTCCCAACCACCTCCCCTCACTGGAAAACAGGCTATATGTAATGCACTTCTAAACACAAAGACACACCTCCTGTCTGCACGGTTACAAACGGAGGAAATGTCCTCGCCTCCCAACTGTGGTGGCCTGCCATGTCAGCCTCACCTGACTAATGAACACTGGAGAAACAAATAATGGTCCCCCGGTTAAATTAATGAGAGAGGAAAAGCGCCTCGCCTAACGTTCGTTTTTTATAATGCTGACCGGCTTTACAGCATGTATGTGGGTGTTCGCCATAATGATAATTCACTTCATGTTGCCTCGCACATCAAGATGAATCTATCTAGTCACCTGTGGCTCACGGTTGGTATTTTATCCAAGACGGCAACCCTAAGGAGAAAAAAATATATTGTAGCGTACAGTACATGCCCGCCAGAGACCATTTCATCATGGCTGGAATTGAAGCGAAAGTCAAATATTATTAGCTAATAGTTGTATTTGTTTTTGTATTCTATGGCTGTTTAATTAGACTTTAAATAAGTCTAATATGATATCCTAGCCATATAATCAGACGCATTCCTTGCTCAGTTTACTTGGTAGTGCATTTTCTTTGTCTTGAATTTTTTTAAGAGTCAGAGGTCAGCACTTGAATTCTATTGTCCTTCAATTGTGCCACCTTACAGTGTTGCTCTCTAAGCACTGTGCTGGCAAAAATTCTAATTTTTTACGTCTCTCTAGTTGCTGGCAGTGAGCGGTGAGATAACCTCCGTGGTTCTATTTTAATAATTAAAACACTGTGCTATGAACTAGTGCGCTGCTCCTTTATTTATGAGAGAAGCATACACACTGAAGTGATTGTGTTGAAACCAGGCAAGTCCTTGATCCCTGACATAAGGGTTTGTATTTTCAGGGCATATTTGAATATCAATGCAGAGACATGATCACCCCACTAGCACAGCCTGACCACACACACACACACACCCTCACCCTCACCATCACTCCCACCCCACGAGCACACGGACCACCAGCAGGCCTTCAAAGGTGGAGTACAAGGAGAAGAGTAATGATCAAACACACATCAGTCATCTGTCAAATGCGCACACGCACTGCAGTGCTGCAGAAATAGTGCATATGAACTTTGACAGCGTGTTTTCTGGATTATCTATAGCAACAGGGATGTTGTTTCTGGAAAAAATGTGATGCTGTTTAAATAATTTGAATGTAATTTTTCAATACTGTGAGCACCATAAACAAAATCCCATTCATCTCTAGAGATTAAACCAAAGATGCATATCTCAAAACCTGAAATAATCTGCATGATTTTTGTAATTTTGGTGAGACCGTCTTTCTGCTCTGTGTACAGCACATCGTTGGAACCCAATGGATTTCACCTGACTAAGATTTAGCCTCTTTGGGGTAATGGGTAATTTTTCAGGGCTTTCAGTGTAGCCAACAGATATCCAGATAAAAGATATAACGGCCAAGACTTCCTCCTCCTTGCGAAGGTCATTGTTTGCAGTATGGTCAGCAACTTGAGCGCAAGAACAGAGTTGGTGTTAAGACGTGCCAGATCTCCTTAAACAGATGTGAATTCAGCTACATTTCAAAAAGGCTGTTAAAAGGTTATATTGCCATCAGACTATTGCTGATAGGTTCTGAGATTGCATTTGGACCCATGTGTTCTGCCTCTTTTGCTCTACTCACCCACTGTTTACCTGCATTTAACCAAAGCCCATGATCGGTCAACACTAGACACACTACAAATGGAAACCAGAACTACTGTCATTTGCCTACAGATTCTGTGTTCATATGCAGATATCTGTTTATAGAAATGATGTACAGCACAGTTACGAGTGACTGTCTACATTACTGACCTCAGAACTTATTGCTGGCCCACATATAAGCATGCCAGCTCCCTTTCTCTCTCCCCTGCGACCATTTTCCGCCAGTAAAGACAGTGATTGTCCACTGTGGCTAAAAGCGCTAACTGGCCACATAATCCGTCAATCCTGGTGTAATTCTCCCATGCATCAGTACATGTACATGTGCGCTAACAACACACAAAGACTAAGAGCTTCTTCCGCCTTTACCACCACCACCACTACCATCACTACCACCACCACCACAACATGGAGTGCTAAAGAAATCAATTACTCCCAGGGCGGGCTTGTCGGGCTTTGGGCAAGAGCCCATACATCCACTAGGGGAGTTGTTCAGGAGCGAGAAGGAAAGGTATAAGGTGGGAGGAGGGAAGAGGTGGAAGGATGTGGCCTTGCAGGGGCCCTCCACCCACTGCAGCTCAAAACCCTAATCCCTCAAGGCGACATGGGCCCATCTCCTCACATTACTGTGCCGATACACTTCTCAATCCTGCCGGCCCGCCGACTCATTAGATCCGCATTAGCTTCCCCTCCCTGAGCCCGCTGCCAAATTGCCCGATCAGAAGCGCGGGGGAAAACAATACCTATTCAGCAGCGTGATGCATACACACACATGCATGAACGTGTTCAGAGACACGCATGCCTGCATAAACACCACACACACACACGCACACACACACACAGGCTGGGATTATTAAGTGTATTTGGGCAGTCAGAGTTTCAGTGATTTCAGCATCCAAATATGAAATAGAGAGAGGAAGAGTGTCAGAGTGCATTCCTGTGTTGCACATGTATGTGTCTGTTTTTAATGTGGGAGTGATATGGTTATGTGTAAAAATATGGAGAGAGAAAACAGTCACCTCTGTCGACACACACCTGCCCAGTGCATGCACTCACACAAACATACACAAACACACAGATGTACAGACACATGCTCACCCCCCGTTTCACTGCCACAAGGCTGTTTGCGAAGACATTGATATCACAACATTATGTACAATTTCTGCTCAAGAAAAGCTGGTTGGCGAAATTTCTTTATCCTCCCGCAGAAGACAAAATGAAAATATTACAAATTCACTTCTGCAAGGTTTGTTATTAAGGTCTAACTTTGTAACTTGTGTAAGTCTAACTTGATGTTGTGTGTCTTTGCACTGAAGTGTCTAGCTGCAGCTACATATGACCATGCTGTTTTTGAACAAGAAGACGCAAATATGTAGAACAATAATACAAAAAATTACATTATAAGAGGTAGATGACACTGACCTTCTTAGTCTTACGTCAGTCAGCACTGTTTACTGCCTAATACTGAATGATTTTCTTTTTCTACAACTGAATTAATATATTCCTTTTTTAGAATGAAACCGTGCTGTTTTTCTCTTCTCTTTGGGCTTTGACTGTATTGAGTAACCTTGTTTACTCCGTTCACGCATGTATGAATGTTAGAAAAGTGCTGTGATGAGCTCCAGTATATTTTCTATTTTTCCAGATTGTTTTGATGTCCTTGGGAAGTTTCACATTGACTTTAGTGTTGCACTGAACAATGTGTGGCCATATATATATATGTGTGTGCGAATGTGTGTGAGAAAGGGACAATGTTGTGCACGTTTAGATACTGTCTTTCTCAGTAAGGAAAAAGCTTGGCTGGACTAAACATTCTCTTGTTGTGCATTTAAATTTAATATGCTTTGACATTATACCCCTCATCTTTTCTTGTACTTTTTTTATATGACCACATGCTCAGGTTTATTCAAATTATGCAAACTTAAAATAAAACTGTAAAACTTTATCACCACAAATATGTGATTATGAGACAAGACTAATTAAAATGTGAAATGGAGCTTTTAATTTTCTAACCTAAAATGGTTGTAACTGTAAATGCAACAGATCAAACAGTAATGAATAATTGAATTCAGGGTTTCTGATTTGAGGTATTTGTTAATTAATTGCATACACAGTCCTTTGATTAATCATAGATCAGATAAAAAAATCTTTAACCTATGGTTGAGCGCTTCGGCTTTCTTCTCCATATTCTCCTTGATGCTTTTAAGCTCTTGCCACATAATGACTCTGAGCAAAGAAGGGGAAGCTACCTCTCTTCATGGCAATGTAGGAGGTGGAGAACCAGAAGGATGCGGGGTGGAAGAGGGGGGAGAGAGAGAGAATCTCAGGGCCTGGTTGGGGTCTCAGGTCATTAAATATCCATGCTGAGGAGGAGCGCTCAACACTTCCAAACTTCCAGCTGCATCGCGCCGCATCATACCGGCTCCCGAAACCACACCATCCGCTTTCTGTCTCGCGCACTCCTCCCTGTTTTCCCCTCACCTTTCCCTGCTGACTCTCTCTCTCTCTCTCCCTCTCTCACACACACTGTTTACAACCTCTGGAGACTCACACAGGCAGGAATGCACACACAGATAAAAACACACACACACACACACCTGCGCAACCACAAAATCATACCTCAGCCAAAATCCTTACACACTCCATCCAGGGTCTCGCTCTCTCCGCACTGCAGCCCCTCCCTCCAAATTGACTCACAAACACTGAATTTGCATCACTGCTAACGACTTTAGAAAGATACAGGGTTTATCCTTACCCTCACACACACACACACACACACACACCTACACACACACACTGAAAAAACCCACGCCAAACAGAAACATTCTCCAATCTCAGGACCCCTTATGTGATTCTATTAATAGCTAATACACACCAGCATTAGCATGCATGGAAACCTCCCCTGCACTATTAATAGGACATGTCCAAATCACTGCTGTCGCATTAGCGGCTAACCGCTACAGCACGGGGAGTTTAAGTGTTGCTAACCGAGCGTGCCTGGTTTATTATGCCTTGTGTGAATAATAAAATACCCCTCTCTCCCTCTCGTCGTCGTCTCCAACTCTCTCTCTCTCTCTCTCTCTCTTCCGAACCCTCTCTCTCCCTGCCACACTCTCTCCCGTCACAGCACCTCTACATACATGGGTGAACTTGGCAGAGCACTTTGTTTGAACACTGAGTAGCTTGCCTTGTATCGTGAATATTTAACTTTCTCTGCCGGGCTGCGGCTAACGTTGCTTCAGAGGGGGGCAGATTAAAAGGCCGTGCCACTGATTAGCTGAGCTCGAGCTAATGTCAGTCACATTTCTACCTCTCTCGCTCTCTCTCTCTCTGTCTCTGTGCTCCTGCTTGGCTGTCTTTTCCTCTTGAAAGGTGCCACACATAGCCGTTTAAAGTATAAATATATTATTGTAAATGAATTGTGATACCTTGTCATAATGAATAAAAACAAAAAAGATGGTTGAGACTAATAGGTCTCGTCTCCTAATGGTAATGTCGTTGTTAATGTCACATTTATCATAACCCTGGGCAGAATGATGTTTCAGTTTCTTAAAAAAGATGATGTCAGAAGTTAATATTGTATCATTGTGATTAGTTTAATGACAGAAAATTAACTCTGTCAACCAATTAATCTACTAAAGTAATTAATAGCTCTCTTCTCATGTTGATAATGTCTGTGTTAACACGATTAAAAAAAAAAAGATTGATTAAATGTTTTAGTAATGAAAAATGACTAAAGAAAAACATGAAGAATTACACACAATCTGAGGATTTGATGCTTTTCTCTGTCATATATGATCACAAACTGAATTTCTTTCTGTCTAGCAATAACAAAAACACCCAAATTGATCACTTTGGGCTCTGGTTAATTATAATGGAAAATAAGAAAAAAGATCGATTGATATTAAAACATTATGTAGTTGCAGCCTTAACTGTGAGAAATTCTCCAATTTAAGATCGTAGAATAACCAGAGGCTTTTAGAAGGTATAAATTTAAATTTAAAAGCCTGTAACAGAAAAATATTTTTGGTTTATGGACAAAAAGAAATCTTTCATGGACTTACTGTGTTCTCCTTCACTGGGTCTGAATAAACAAACTTGGAGAGAAACAAATAATTGTATCAAACAAGTAATTTGAGCTTAACTGTTATTATATTTGAAATTGCGAACATCCCCTTTTTTCACTTATACATGCATGTACTGTATAGTAGTGCAAAATGAAATATGCATTATTTTGAAATATAAAGAAAGAGCAGAGGAGAATCTAAGATGAGTTATAGAGAGAGAGGGTAGTAGGCCAGTTGATGAGAATGATAACCGTCAACTGATATAAAATTATCCCAAAAGGCTGCATACTGTACAATGTGGAACATAACTTTTTAAACTATGTCATAACATGTTCCAGTATATAATTCCTGTGTCTCTATCTCATCTTTTAAGAGTTCTCGTCTCTTTTGCTGCTCTCAATCTTCTCCTCTAACTAGGTTTCCCTTCCCTCCCACCTTTCCCTCCTTCCTCCTCATGTCTTTCTCCCTCTCTTCTTATATCCTTTTTCCTCCCTCATCTCATGCAGAGGAGGTCCCACGGGATGGCGTTTTCATGTAACACGCCAACAAGCGGAGAACAAGACGCGAGGAGTCTTAAACGTCCCGCTAAACTGTATGTGCTTTTCCTCTCTCTCTGTTTCTCTTTCACTCCCGACGTTTTTCTGTTGCTCTCATTACCTTTTGTTTCACACAGGAGGCTGTTAGCTCCGTGCAGTCTTGTCACTTTCCAACAGCTTTTTTTTTGTTTGTTTGTTTGTTTTGTGAAAGAGTTGGTCCCTCTAAAGTATGTTTTTTTTGTGTTGTGGTTTTGATTTGAATTTGAAGTCATGAAGAAGTTGCTTTTGGGCTCTTCGTATAATTGACAATCTCCTCTGTAACTTGATTTTAGTGCACATTTTGGTAGAATTAAGTGGGGAATTACACGCTGACACTTACAGTACAGCAATACTTCCCGACTGTAGTGTTCGTGCTATGTCTTCACAAAATAATAGACAAACCTCCTCGTCTCAGAATCACATCTTTCGTCTTGTTAGTTCGGTGAATATTCACAATCCTGAATATGTTTCTCCATCAGATTGTACGTCTCTCAAAGAAAGTAGGAGTCGTCTTAGAAGCTGCCCAGCTCTTCCCTTCATCACCTGTTTTCCCCTGTTCTGGGGTCATGGTTCTTAATGGACCAGGACCAGTCCTTCATTCCGGCCTCCTTGAATTTGCCTTTAGCATATCATAAGGTCAAGGCCCATGGGCAAGACCCAAAACAGCAGCGGGCCATTATTTCTCAAGGAAATTGATTATTGATTGGGTTCAACAACAGAACTGTTCGAGGATGGAGAGAGAATGACAGACAGAGGGAGAGAAAGAGCAGAAGAGAGACGGAGGGCTCAATAAAGAATGATTGAAGCATGTCACACAGCAGGCGTATTGGCTGGACAGGAATCGAAACAGAGAGGGGACCACAATTTACCTACATCCCCACTGGAACTGACAGATTGCTTTCGCTCCTGCCTTCTTCTCTTTCTTCATTCTTTCCAGAGATTTCTTTTCTCTTTTTTAACTTTATTTTGTTTATATTTCCTCCCCTTTTTTCTCCACATCTTGCTTTTTTCTTTCCCTTGCATCCTCATCGTCCTTCACTAACTAACAACCCTGATTCCAAAATGTTGGGATGCTGGGTAAAATGTAAATAAAAAGATGAATAATAAATAAATAAACGCTTTTAGAAAGTCTTCATGAGCCCATGAGGTAACATCTTTTATATATAAGTGGTGAACCTCATCCTATCCTTACCGGCCGATATTGGTCCATCACAGATGTGTCGCATTGGCCCATATGTTGTCCGATACGCACTGATACGAAAACTATTACGTTTAGAGATTTATATGCAAAAAACATGTGCAGGGTAATTCATAATTATTAGACTCACTGTGAATTCTACTGTTTCAGTACACTGAAGTCATTTTAGACAATAATATTCTGTTACATATATCGATATCGGATTTTCTTACTACCTAGTATCGGCCCTAAAAAATCCAGTATCGGTAGCTGATACCGATTAACCTGTTCACCTTTGGGATGTTGCAAACAGGTGTTTTTTCAGCATTGCACAACTTTCCCAGCCCCTGTACTTGTTTGACAGCATTGTTGGCATGAAATTCAGAATAAGCATATATTTACAAAAATCAATGATGTTGATGAGGTAATAGATTAAATGTATTATTTTTGTGCCATATGCGTCAGAAAGTATTGGCAAATTGTCACATTCTGTTTAATATCTTACAGAACTTCCCAACTCTTTGGGATTTGGGTTTTTGAGTATTCCCAACATCTAGAGAACAGAGACAATTCCTGTTTGAAATCATACAATCAGTCAAATGTAATGAAATGTAATTTGTCTCGCACATTTTTATATAGCACTTATAGTCTTATATAGAACTTATATAGCAAGTTTTACATTTCAATTCTAGCACCTGCATGTATGTGTAACAGCATCCGCGTAATTGTGTCTTGTGTGTGGCTGTATGAGTATATTGGTGTGTGTGTGCGGTGGGATATATATAGCTGTTATATGCACTGTATATGATCGAGTGCGCGTGTGTGTGTATGTGTGTGCACGTGAGGTCCAAGTTCCTGCAGTGTTGACAGGCCTCTTGCATGTCCCGGCCACTCTAGACAAACCAAGGTTGGGTTTAATCTTATAATGGCTGAGAGAAGGCCTCCTTAAAGCAAATCACAATGCATTGACCAAAAGACTCATGCATTATTCAGAGTTCCTTTTTTTTTTTTTTTCATATCACACAACCTCAGCAATGCTCACGTATACACACACCAACACACACAGGCTCATTTGCGCTAATGTTTGTGTGTAAAGTGCACACACACTCTCTATAGGTCCTACAACCAGTCAGACAGCATTTTGTTGTAAATCAAATAATTGATATGTATCTCTGTTTTGATTGAATTAGCACACTTGAGCTGATTGAATGATCCCTTTGGTTTTACATTCTTAACTTTGCTGTGATCCAAATAGTATTTGACAAAAACCTTTTGCTAGAATGATGATTTCAGTCTTTATGTTTTTATTAATGTTCATGATAATGAGGAAGTTGATGTCACATTTTCCTCTCAAATAAAATAGATTACATGAAATGCCTGCATGGAAAAAAATGTTAAGACTTGATTATAATCTGGTGATAATATACAAAAAAGAAATGGGAAGACCTGCTGTACAGTACGCGAAGGTTACGTGTGTTTTTGCATATCTCTTTGACCGTATCTGTATCTCACGCTGAAATAGACTCTCCATTAATCTATAGTGTGCAATGCGCTCATTACAGCCGGATTAAATATTAATTAACAGAGCGATTAGTAAAATAATCTGATGGATTGGAACAAGAGGATGACAGATTGTGACAGAAGTGTTTAACAGAGGAAAAGACACTTAATTATTCTGGAATCAAAGCTTTTCTTTTTTACTGGTGTTTTCTTTCTTTGATATGAATTAATGTCACCATTTAACTGACAGTCAAAGAGGCCTTTTTCAGAGACTTGACTCCACATCACGAAAACACATTTGACATTTTCTGCTGTATGGTACATCGATATTTTGTGAAATGAATGCTGAATTGGAAAAGAAACACACTAAAACAAACTGAAAACAAGAGAGTTTAGTGTTGAGATGGGTGAGTATGTGTGGCCTTGACTTGGCATGAAAATAATGATAGGTTAAAATATATGTTCTCTCACACACACAAACACTTGCACTGACACACACACTGGCCCAGCCGCAGTAGGGTTTGTATACTTAGCCCCTGTGTTTCCTGCCTTCCCCTAATTGGCTCCTTTGCAGCGGACACAAGGTGTGTCTCTCTCTTGCGTCCTCCTCTTCTCCTGCTTTTCCTCTTCTGCATCACCTCCACCACCACCTCCACCCTCACCCACCCCCTTTCAGAGGGCCTTGGTGTATTCCCTGCCCCTCATCACTTTTCCTGGAGCACACTGAGACTACCAGTCTAATTTCAAAACTAAAGCGCAATTGGTGTACTCGCAAAAGGATTTTCAGAGAGCTTGCCTTAAGTTGAGGTGTTTTCCTTTAATGACAGCAATGCCAGAAGAGCGAGCAATGGAATCTGATATAATTCACATCAGTATCAGTATTTATTTTTTGTCATGCCACCTAGTTATGGGTTACTGTGGGCTTGCCCCTCTACCACTCTTGATATCATGATGGTTAATCTGAGAATATTCAAACCTTTATTATATAAATTGACACAAATAATGACTAAGTGGGAATATTAGTTAGTCATATTTCCTTTTTTCTCACTTCATTTTCTTCTTTTGTGTTTCTATTTTCTTGGTGTTTAATGCTGCGTGATACACTTAGCAGGGATGGTGTCGAAGGTACAAACCTTTCAGGCTGACATTTCCATGTATTTATGATATTCATCGATGTATGCCGCAGTAATTTTATTTAAGTTACAGGAGCTTTTTAAGGGGAAGGTTCATTGAAAATATTCATTTTAATACATGATATTTTGGCTGTGACACTTCATGATCACTGACTGGAGGTCACAGTTCACACACCTTTTATCGCACTGCACCTTATAGATGATGTAACAGGAGTAAAATGTGATTTTCTGTTCTGAACAGCACCTATTGGTTGTGGTTCTGTGCACTGAATCGCAGATACTGACAGTTGTTTTCGGTTGACTGTTTGGAATACTGTCCCGTTTCAAGAGGCAGCTTAGCCGTATTTGGCCTGAGGGGACACTTATAAACACATGAATATGCCCCGACCCAGACACAAAGAGATGACACCGTGCATAAACACACACTCACACACGTGCACACACACAGGATTCACACGCAGATATGTGTGGAAAGACAGACACAAACACAGACAGTGTGGACATAAGCAAGACTGTGCAACGTGTTTGATGCATGCATAAATACACTCATGCATGCGTGAACACACACACGCGCACAAACACACACACACACACCCATGCAGGCCCATACTTCTACTCACCTTAATTGGCCCACCAAGCATCACTTAAGAAGCCTTTGAGACAGAGAGAGTGTGAGATAGACATGGAGGAGGAGAAGGGGGGAGTTCAGAGATTCAGACAGAAAAAGGAAAGCGATGGGGTCTCGGAGAGAAGGAGGAGAACGGGAAGAGGGAAGAGAGGGAGGGCAGAAGGCATGAGGAGGAGAGAGAAAGAACGCTCCCTGTGTATTTTCTGGGGGTAATTACAGATGCAGATTTGCGTTGCCACTTGCAACATGGCTGAATTCATTTCCATCTTCGCTCTGCCCTTCCCCGGTGCCCCTGGGGAGGTACAGACAGAACACTGTGTGCGTGTGTGTGTGTGTGTGTGTGTGTGTGTGTGTGTGTGTGTGTGTGTGTGTGTGTGTGTGAGAGAGAGAGAGAGAGAGAGAGAGAGTGTCTGAGTGTTGAAGGAGGCAAATCTGGGAATCTGCATAACAAGCTGGGAAAGAAAGAAGGAAAAGGGAAGAAGAGCATCGGAAAGAGGAAGACAGTGTTCTGAGGACAGGAGAGCCTCTGTGTATGTGTTTGTGTGTTTGCGCATGTGTGTGTGTGTGTGTGTGTTTTTTGCAGAGCCACGTAAGACAAACCAAGTCAACTAGTGAATGATAAAATAAATGTTATTCTTACATGCAATTTAAAGGAGCAAACTGGACGTTCTTTTCATTAAATCATACAAGAAATAAATCAAATGAAAATAAATACACAGACTGATACAGTACCAGGTTTAACAATGCATGACACAGATTATCAGCACATAAATCCATAGTTTTTGGCCTGATTTCACTATTGCTCTTAGCTTTGAACCCCTAAACTTGGTGGAAGTGATTAGGTCTGCAGAGAAAAGTGTTTGCTAAACACTTGCAGTACATTATAGTTTGTTTTAAACTATATACAGCAGGTGCCAACAATAAAATCAGTGCCACAAAGTTTCATCAATCACGCGGAAATATTTGAAAGTCAATATAATCCATTTCTGTGTGATTGATAGCTCAACAGAAAAAGTGGATTGCGCTCCTGCAGTAAACCCCACCCACCTGCTGTCCCCTGAAGATTAAAACAGAAAATAATTTTACTATTTTCTGCCCAAGTCATAACTTTCAAATAAAATATGTTGTTCCCCTGATTGTCATGTACTTGTATTTTAGGTTTAGCTGCACTTATTAATAAATGATTAGAGACCCCTTGTCCTCTTGAGGTTTAGTTTCTGCTCCTTGTGGACACAAACAATTGCCTAAAAACAATCTAATGTTGTCTTAATTATCATAAGAACAGAAACCTATAGAAACCTGACACAGTGTTTACCCTGTTTCCATTGTGAGAGAGTACAGGTGTTTGACGCCACAGCAAAACCCCTATGGTGTGTTTACCTCAGACTTGTCCTTCAGTCAGCAGAAGATTGATGGAGAGCCACACACTCCCTCAGCGCGGTGGTGTTTGTGTAGTGACAGCACACAGCCACCAGGGGCTTACGGATCACAGCATTGTCTGTGTGTGTGTGTGACCGAGTGTGTGTGTGACAGAGAGAGAGAAAGAGACAGAGCAGTAAGGACAGAGTGAAAGAGAGACCGGCTGAGACCAAGTGATAGAAATAGACAGCAAAAGCGCACGTCAGTCCAAACAAACATGCTTTCTCATTAAACCTTTATAATGTGTGTGTGTGTGTGAATGATGAGCTGTGCATGTTTGTGAGCTCTCGTGTTAAGCCCCTTTGTTTTGCTGTTTGTTTTTGGCTATTGTCTCTGGAGAAGGAGAGAGAGAGAAAGAGAGGAAAATATCTTTGAATCTGTCTTAGTTTTTCATCGCTTTGTGCAACGTAACACATGTACGGATGCACACACATATGCACACACACACACACACACACACGCACACACCCTGTTCCTGTAAGACCACCTGGCTTCCCGCTGCCAGTCCGCCAGCCAACTCAGCAGCCAGAGACTTGGCCCGATTAATTATCTTCCTGCTAATTGAATGTAGAGGGACTCTACAGGGATGGGTCATTAAACTGATGCAGCGTATGTTTGTCTCCACTGTTTATCTATCCACAGCTAAAAGATACATCAGGCACACTGCACACACAGACTCACACACATATTCATGGATTACAGAAATAAAAAATGATGCTCATGCACACAGGCCTTAACTCTCTCTGTCATCCAAACACATCTACGGGCATGAATACACACATGCCGAAATAATTTTGGATTAGAAATAAATCCTTTGTGGTGTCTGCATCACAGGTCAGCCCAGTAAGTACTACACAGATTGAACTAGAGCTGCAACTGGATATTTGGATAAAGGTTAAAAAGGTTTAATGGGTTTTTGTTGTTTTTTTTCTGTGATGTAGCTTAGAAGGACTCGAACACAATTTCATTTTGCAACCCTGGCATTGTTAAATGATAAATAAATGTAACCTTGTAATCAATTAATCACTTTTTTTCAAGCAAAAATATCTTTCAAGCATAGTATCAAATATCAATATCTCCAGCTTCTTAATCCTTTGCCTTGTGGACTTGTGAATTGATCAGTTTTGGGGTTTGAGGCTGGTGATCAGACAAAACAAGCCATTTGAAGATTTTAACTGTTTTTTCACTATCTTCTGACCACAGTCAACAGTTTATAGACCAAACAATTTACAATTTATCAATTAATCAAGAAAATAATGGGCGAATTAACTGATGATAAAAATGCGTCCGCAGTCGATCAACAGATTGTCAAAGTTGATGATTGTTTTGTCCGTTGCTGACAATTAATGATTATAGCAGTAGATAGAACAATCACAAGAATATCACAGATGTAACTTATATTTGGCCTCGTAACCTTCATTTTTAACAATATGTTTGCATGTTCGAGGTGTAATGCTGAGTGCATCTCAGAAACGCCAAGACTATACTGAACCATCAAACACAATATTACTATTCATACTCATTTATAGTGTTGCATCTCCTCTGCCCCTCTGATAAAGAAGTGACATCTGTACAAACATTACAAGATCAAATGCACTCGCAGACCACGTGCTGAGGCCTTATGGAAGTCTTATTAATAGAGTGTATATGGGGTGTAATTAATGCAAAGCACTTTAGGTGTGACAAGCAATCCCTTGGTCTCGGCTTTAAGCCTACATTGTTTCAGTGCTAACGAGAGGGCTCTCAGGGGAAGTGGCTCTCTTCTTCTTGTCTTCTCCCCTGTCTTTGTCTTTATCACCTCCTTCATGTTATTGGTGTCATGTAATCCTTGATACTGTGACTCGATAATGATATCCCATCCTGGAGACGTAAGACAAGGGAGTGTAATGTTGATGAACTCTTGGTGGATGGGGTGGTTTCCGAAGAAAAAAGGACTAATGTTGGACAGAAATAGACAGATTATTCAAAAGTTAACAGTGTTATTTGCTGTCCTCATGTAGTATACTCATTTGTATGCCCAATATTCACATTGACATTTTGACACTGATCAACAGAAAACAACTGTTTAATGTCACAGTAAGAACAGATCTCTACAGTGTGATCTGAATTAGGTAGAAATACAAAATACATGTTTGCATAAGTATTAAGGCCCTTTAGTAGGACAAACCTAGATCATCAGTTGTGCAGCAAAATGGTTTTTGAAGTCACTTAATTACTTAAATGAAGATTATCTGTGTGTCACAGTCAATGGGTTTCAGTTGATTGTAGTATAATACACTTGTAACTGAAAGGTCCCTTGTCCGCACATCACCCGGAGGAGCTGTATGTGTGAACACAAATGTCTGTATCAGTTGACTTTACCTTGCCAGCTTCCTATAGAATAAAGTCCATTTGACCTCATTTGTGAATAGAGCAGGTTCTTTTCTTCTTGCACTCGTTGCCTGTATATTGCTTTCCAGTCTTTCGTTGATATTACTGATACCTCTCAATACTTGTAGTAACAATATTGATGCAAAAAAGGTCATCATTACAGAGGAGTCCCCCTCATCCTGCTGCATACACTACCATGAATCGTTGGTTATGTACCACATGTATTAAAGGGCATCTCTGGACAATATCAGGACTTGATTCTTCATATGCGAAAATGGATTTAGTTTTTCAGTATCGTAGTAAAACCGACACCATGAGGACAAAGGAACACTCCAAGTAACATTGCAAAAATGGGATTGAATAGCAAAGGTCAGGGGATGGATCAAGAAAATCTGACAGGCACCTAGCATCCACTGGAGTACACTCTAATCACCTTCATGTAAGAGCAGCATTATACATCAATACAGTATAGATAAGGTTGACAAATCAAAGGATAGCCATTATAAAATGCCTGAGTAAGGAGTTCAGCCACTGTAAGCGGCTAGAGCAGCTTCAGTGTGTTGTGGCATAGGTTCAACAACTCTACTGGAGGGATGAAAACGATTCTTTCAAAAAAATATTGGCTCATTTTGTCTTTTGATGACGGTAGTGGAGAGTGGTGTCTAACAAGTCAGTCCAGAATACCCATATGTGTTCAGTTGGGTTGAGATCTGGCAAATGCAAAGGAAGTTTACGATTCACATAATTTTCATACCCAACAATCAAGTCACTGACTTGATCGACTACAATCGATTGTATTTGTCCTTTGTCATCCAACCATATCTTTATTAATAAAATACAAACACGTAAGAGATACATTGCTTGCATCAAATTGGATTCAAACATCAGCATCACCAACAGCTGCTGCCATGCCTTGCATTTGTCCATCTCCCCTGAACAGTGAGCTAATACTATTTCAATGTATTTGTATTTAGTGGCCTTTGCAGGGTATTCAACCACATATATGAGGCCCATTGTTGGCTGGTAAAGGCTGACGGTCGACATAGAGGCCCATTCCCCCCACATGCCTGCACACACATAATGGCCATTTCACAGCTCGTCTGGGGGTAATGGAGCCTGGCTGGGCCCGCCGAGATGGATCACACCCAGATGGGGATGAAATGGGTGATCTGGTAGGATTGACGAGGCCTTGAGGTGCCTTTAGGGGACCTGGTGACCAAAGTTAGACACCAAAACCTCCACCCATCCTCATAGGTCTGCTTTTGGTGTAAGTTATGTGGACTGGGTGGATGGTAGGGGATGGGACATTGAACTGAAAGATGGTCTGATTGTCGCAGGGTTTGGATAGATGAAAATGGATGAGGTTTGTGATACAGCTGTTTGCACACCCGACTCTATGTTTTTTGTGAGCACATATTAATCTCTGTGCACCTGTCTTATTTTGTATGGATTTGTGTGTTTCTGTGTTCAAGTAGAAGAGTACACAAAATGCGAAGCTAAACTGACACGAACTTGAAGCAATCACTCTAATCACCTCGCCCGGAGCTCACAAAATTACCTGAATCACCCACACACCCCACCTTTTTCCTTCAAACTCAACACAACCAAAACACGACATGACTGTGCTGGTATTTCGACTGGACCTTTGAGGCGAGCGGCGGCTGACGTTATAAATGGCGTGTGGTGGATAATGTCAATACTCTGTGATTGGACTGAGCCTGCTGAGTCGCTAAAGGTCAGGGAGGAGCACATTGCTGATTGTTTTCCAAAGACAGCCCATTGAAGTTTGTCTGATGGGGGTCATTTAGTTTAAGACGCGCTCAGAGGCTAAGTTATCAGTCTGTGTCACTGACGCTCCCTCCTCTAACAGTGCTGTTTTCTTGAAAACACGTGATTTTTGTTGTAGCCTTTTGCTAAATTTAACTTCAACCTTTTTGGGGTTTTTTAATGTAATTAAGGTACAATATTATCCAAATAAAAAAAAGCAACTTATAATCATGGCTTTTAACTGTCACCAAAAGATTAACGGGCTGCATATGATGGATAGAGGAATGTCATAGAGACACTAACATCTTGCACTGATGAGTCAACACCCTATAATTTTGCAGTTGCGCAGGAGTTGTAGATCTGTCATTGAAAGTTATAACACTGTCATGTTGTAAGGCGTGTTTTATAAAAAAGTATGTGTTGATCACAACTATAAAACTGCCAGTCATTGCAGCTGTATAGTTGTAGAGTTGTTGCAGTCATTGTAACATCCTTTCTTAACGAGAGCTTCATATCCTTATTCATTAAGAAATTGAATATGTAAAGAGTACACAACAACAATCCTGGTGCCATTTTTCTCTGCAAAGTTGAAGTGTGAAAGTTAAACAACAACCAGTAACTTTCTGCACATTCAAACCACAGTGATGATAATGCACCATCTTGTATTGCATTTATAAACACGTCGATGATAAATATGTTAATTAAAGAAACAACACAGCTTTCAGCTTACCCACCGGTGCAGAAGTAGTACACCCTCCATCCACTTAAAACTGAGATTCTCAAAATTTCACTTGAGTTTCTACATCTACATTACAATAAGCACAAAAGCATTTTGTGACCTTGAAATTAAAAGGTTATTCTTTGGCTGAAAGTTGATTATTAAGCAAAAACAAAGGTGTCTAAGATGACTAAAACAAGAAGTAAGCAAACACAAATTAAGTGAAAACATCTTTATATTAGAATTGCAGCTTCACATTCTGTAGTACAGAAAATGGCATGACCAATTAGCCCTCCAAATATATGAAAACTCCCCAGTCCCCAGTTTTTTGTGAAAATAAATAATGCAATTAGACGCTTAATTTCTCTTTAGTTGTTGCCATGGAAGAACACCCATCTTTGCTACTAAATATCCCATCCTCTTACAACCTTTAAAGGCGCTTTAATCTCAGCTGTCTTAATGTCCATTAAAACACATACACCACTCCAAACACATGTATGCATCTATTATCATCCGCTAACTGAGGCTTTTAGGTCTAATTTCACTGACGAAGCTCCGTTTTTGTTGTATCTGTGAAAAGTGATCTAAAAACCACAAGATGCAAATGTGGATATTTGCTATCCTATCCACCCACATCATTTGGAGGGTTGGCACATGTGTGTGTGTGTGTGTGTGTGTGCAAGTGCGTACATTTGTGCTCACGACGCACCTCGTCTCAGTGCCTCTTCAAAGGCATTGAGTGGTGCCCTTTGTGGCCCCCGCTCCCTCCCTTTTCACTCTCCCTCCTTTTGTCTTAGCGTTTCATATTTAATAGAGCTGGCTCGGAAACAGAGGAGGGAGAGGTACCTGAGGCTGGGGGCGAAGGCCTACTGATGCCTGGGTGAAGTGTCTCCTCTCTCTCTGTCTCTCTGTCTGCATCTCGCTCTGCCATGATCCTTTCAAGAGAATCTATGAGCAGCAGATCAAAGCGATCCACAATGATGTCCCCCTATTCTGTCAGGACGGCACGGTCATTGAGACAGCGCCCCCCCCTCCTATGCACGCACGCACTTGCCCGCTTTCAAACAGGTGTCTTGACTGATAAGTGATACACATATGGAGTGGCAAAGGGAAACAAAAATTGAATGCAGATCCTCTCTTTTGTCTTTATCTCTGCTCTTCCTCCCCCTACATATCATTCAGTCTCTAGTCCACTCCCTTACCCTCTCGTATTTTTTTTACTCATAGCGTAATTGAATCCTTTAGTTCATTTTGGAGGTGAGCTCGGAAGGAAAAGGCAGCCTTCCCACATCTCCCTGTCTCCCTCACGCTTTGCTTTTTTTCTCTTACAGTAAGGTGATGAGAGCCCATTGGCTTCTGTCAAACTATCTGCCTGATTTTATAGCTTGCTTTCAATCACCTGCCTTGTAAAGAACAAGAACACATGTTCCCTATTGATCATTAATCAATGATCAATTAAGCAAGCCATTTGTCCAATTAGAGCAAAGGGTCCATCCAGACCATGGCTTATTTAGCTGTTTGATTGGAAGGGAGCAGAGGGAATGGATATGCTTGCATAATTGATCAGAATCAGGTCTTTAAACACTTATCTCATCCAAGGCAGATAGTTAGGCCATTCAGGTTGCTATCAAGGAAATCTGTTGCCTATAACGGAAATGAAGTGGGTTTTTATAGATCTTAAATCATTGGGCTTAATACTAAACCATATTTTGGACAGTTTGTAGAAAGATGGGGCCTTGGATCAAGATCTGAACTATCTATTCGATGCATCAACCGCAAAGTTATGTTACATTAGATTTCACTTTCCTGCCATTCGTCTTTGTTGTTGTTCAAGCAGTTGAAGGAATTATGACTCTTGTCCATGAGGAGCAAAGGACGACGTTGTTTGACGTTGTTGTAGAGCCACAAAGTCCAGAGAGTGAGGGGGCTGGAGCAGTTGGATAAGTCAGTTAAACTGTTGTTTGACAACCAGTAGTTGGTTGTTGGTTTCTTTTAACAATGACCACGTCCAGCTTCTCAACAAGTCATTTGTGTGCTTAAACCTAACTAAACCTTGACCATAACAGTTCTTCAGTTCCGGTGGAAACCCAAACATGACTCAGCTAAAGGACGTCTTCCTGTTTTTGTGAATATTTGGCACCAAAGCCCTGTCAGATTCCTCTAGCCCCTGACTCACTCCCCCCACCCCTACAATTGTTATTACAGAGGGGGCGCTATCCCACCATCTTCACCCAACAACTCGAACCTCAAACCCTCTGAACCCTCTTCCTCCTCCTCCTCCCTCTCCTGCCACTTCTTTTGGTGGAGAGAGATTGTTTATTTGGGTCAAATAGTCAGTTATCTCAGGGAAAAGAAGAGGGGGCGTCTTCCACCCCTGCCATCCCTTTTCCCAAATCCTCACCCTCCTTCTCTTTCTTTTCCACTTTTTTCCACCCCCAGCCCCTCCATTTTGGTTTTCAGCCATTTAACCAGTCAGCAACAATCAGAGCTGACAGAGCGACGGGAAACAATCGAGGCGGGGTCACCGGAGGGGTGACCTCACAGGGCTGGGGGGTAGGGATCGAAGGGAGGCCCAGGCAAAAAACCGCCACCCCAGTGGAGTGTCCCGCCTGGCTCTTTGTTGCAGTCGGCCAGTGAGAAAATGGGGACACTTTAACTCTCCTCTGCATCCACCTCACTCCAGCAACCCCTCCACTCTCTTTTCCTTCCCTATCGCCTTCTCATTTGCTCCCCTCACACTCTTTTCTTGTCCCTCTTTGTGCTATCGCCCAGAGAGGGGGACCAGAGGGGGCAGAGAGTGATAAAGTGAGTGACGGGCCACTTTTCCTCCCATTTTTTTCCCCTCTTCCCTTTCTCTCCGACAGTGTCTGTGACTGCGTGACACTCAGGACTCTGATTGACAGGGGGCGTGGAGGTATATGCGTGCATGTGTGTCTGTGTGCTCAGGAGGGGGCGAAGTGAGTGTGTGTCTGTGTGCATGTCTGTCTGGACGCTTTGTGGGGGGGGGTTGTGAGACCAAAATGGGTGGGAGAGGGAGGAGGGTTGATGGTAGGATGGGAGAGTCGAGGGGAAGAAGTGTGAGGGTGAAGAGGAAGGGGGTGGGGGTGGGGGGGGTTCATCCACTCATTCTCTCACCCTCTCTGTGACAGTTTGGAGGTTTCACACTTAGCTGCCCCGCGTTTGTTTGTCTGCGCGCCTCGACCAGGTTCCCACGTGAAAGTGCGCTCTCACTGTCCTCTCGCACTCATCTGACCGTTGGGCATCACAGCAGTCAGAACCAGAGCTGAGACGGACACATACAGACACTGACAGCTGGGCCCAGGTCTGCAGATGCAGGGCATACAGCACCTCAGAAAGACTCCCTCTGGTTCCCATGCTAGCAGCCCACTTGGTGACCTCCTGAGTTTGTTTACGTGGGTCTGTGGGACTAATTATACTGCATGCCATTTTGTGGCTGCTGCGTAATCAAAAATGAAAAACCTGACTTCTTCTAACATGTTTTACTGTTGAAATTATCCCACATCTCAAAGAAAGAACAGCCTGAAAAATGTATTTGAAAGCTTTTATCGAGAAAATGCATCATTTTTATTGTTTATTTTAAGAGAGTAAAGCCTGTATTGCTGTAACACATATCTTAAGGTGACACATTTTTAACAATTTCAGACAGTCTCACAGGTTAGTGTGATGTCATGCTTATGTTGTAGTAACGTCTGGCAATTTGTTAGATAAATCACAGTCATTGTATGCATATTATTGCTTTATCTACTGGAAAATGTCAAACTCGGTTGACTTCATTCTTTCCAAATATCAAACTAATACACTGATACGCATAATTAGAGGTCATGGGCTGGCAATTAAAACAGTATCCCTTGTTCTCACTGGGCTCATCACAAATGTATGATAATTTAATAATTTTGCCACTGGTGTCATATATGGATGATTGATTAGAGATGGAGAGAAAGGGGAGAGAGATGGGTGGAGGCGAGTCGAAAGCAGGCGGAGTGGGAGGGAAGGTGGGAGGGAAATAAAGGGGGGGCGAGGGATGAATTAGTGACGGGATGGAGGGAGAACGACAGGGAAGAAAGGAGAAAAGGGGGGAGGGAGAGAGGGAGCGCATTCCTGGGTGATTCAGCACGGTAGAGCAGCGTGAGGGAGGGACGGCGAGTGGATGGACAGAGGGTGGGATGGATGGATGGAGGGGAAAGGAGGAGGGGTGACAGGGCTCCCCTCTAGCAAGTGCGGCGACAGGGACAGATGGCGTCCCTCGGCGGACAGAGTGAGTCCCAGTTTTCACCTGCGGCCCCATGGGAAAAATCCGCCTTCCTCACACATGCAGCCATACAAGAGGCCCTGGAATGCTTGTGCAACACTACAGCAAGATGAAGGATGTACTCGGAGGAGGGGGGTGTAGAGGGAAGGACGGAAAGCACAGAAGCGGGTCAAGGGAACAGCGAATGTAGGATAGTCTGAGAAAAGTTTAATGGAGGAAGTACGCAGAGTGGGAAAAAGCGTGGAGGATTAGAAGATTGTGGAAAGTAGAAATTGAAGGAAGATATAAAAGGAGGCAGTAAAAAAATCAATAAGCACCATGTTTGAAGAAAGGAAAGCAGCAGGGAAGCCTTCACACTGTGAAAACTATTTGACAGATACTTTCCGACAGACAGCGCAACACCCATTCAGATGCCTCTCGTTCTCTCTCCCTTTCTCTCCCCTTTCCTTCCCTCCCTCCCTCCTCGGCCGTCATCTCCTTTCTCCCCGCCTTGTTTTCTTTCCCCTTCTTGCCCCATCTCTCCCTCTCTCTCACTCCCTGACTGTTGGGTGATACAGATGGTGCTTTTGAGGACTGTGAATGGGGTCAGGCCGGGTCGGGAGGGGAGGGGGTTGCAAGGGAGGACCAGACAATAATGTAACGATTCGGCCGGCCCCCCGGACCAGCAGGGCCGTGGAGGAGAGTGAAAGTAAACAATGGTCCGTCGCTGAGGGGGTCAGTGGGAGTGGAGAGGGAAGAGGGGAAAGGGGCGTGCGGGGGGGGGGGGGGGGGGGGTCAGTCTCCCAGGGTCTTGGCGCAGGCCGCCGTTTGGAGGGGGCCGAATTGTGAGTGTGCGTGCGTGCACACAGGTTGGCTGCCGAGGGGCAAGGAGGTCACAAGGTAGCAGCACTCCAGTGTTGGCATGTGGTCTGCATTTGCAAGTCTGTGTTTTGGAAACTCATTACTGCACCAATCCGTTAGCCTGCTGCTTTTGTTGTCTGTAAGTCGTGTCTCAACATATTTTCTGTTAATAGATATTTAACAAACTCCACAATGAAATTATGCCAAGTGAAAGCAACTGAAAAGCTTCTGGCCATATAAACTCTTAAGATTTATTTTTTCCAGGAAAAGAAATCATATGGAAATTCTGTTAAAATGTACTCTTAGGAAATCAAAGAGTTTATGTCCTTAAAAAACATGAGTAGCTTCGCTGAAGGAGTTGGGTGGTGTTTTTTGTGGCCTTGCTCAAGGGGAGTAGTTGACAACACTTGTCAAATGTTGCCCTTGAGTAAGACTGCAAGGGCAGCAGTTGTCGATAGTTGTTTAAGTGTTTTTTTTTAACATATTCTCAGCACATGCGTAGATTAAATGTCCAAACTGCAGTTTGTTCTGAGATTGTTTGGGTTGTATTTAGTGCAACTGATGTTTTTATTGAAACATATAATTACAATATATGTATAAAATGGGAGAAAATGATATGACAAGACAAATTAGTTGTTACGTTTTAAAAGTAGTTCCATTCATTTCTCAAGACCTTTTTTCATCAGGTTCAGATCATTGTTCTACAGGCTGTAGTGGACTGTGTAGGTTACCATCTGTGCACTGGCAGCATGTGCCGGAGTACAAATGAAGGGGAGAGTAGAGTGTGACAGTTGACACATGGCTAAGCAGGGCCTAAAGATGCCCCATTGATCTAATTGACTGAAGAGGCAGGAATCAATGGCAGTGATCAGCAGGCCCCTGAAGTCCAATAATTTGCACAATGACTTAACTTCTCTAGCTAACCAGATGTTGGTCTTTTTAGCTCCTACTGGTTTGACCTCACTGCAGCTGCTTGTGAATGAAATGCTGCACATCATTTAGTACTATCAGCAGTTTTTCTCATGAAATGATTTATTCATTAAGTCAGTAAATTGTGACTAAAAGCAAAATTCCATTACATATACATTAAAAACACTTTTTCTAGTTTTCATTTGTTTGATTCTAAGCTGAAAGTGAAACCATAAACGTGAGGACAAAACCCTCAGAAACTTGAGAAAACAGATTCAGAACATACACAGTGTTGTTTGTTTATTTTTATGGACACATGGTCGTCAATATGTCATTGGTATCAACTCATAAAGACTTTGAAATGAAATATCAGACTAAAATGAGCATTCTGCCGATAACACCTTAAATACTGGCAATAATCCAACATCGTGCATCACTATTTTTTTCAGTTTCCTTAACTGTGATGCACAAGCTCAGTTGTGCTGGATTAAAAGTACAAACAAATATGTTTCCTACAATAGATTCTAAAACCTCATTGTTTATAAAATTATACTGATACCTGAACTGGTTTAGCCCTTTAACCTCCATCACCTCTATCTTACATTTTGTTAGTAGTCCCTTCTTTCATTAGGTTTCACAGATTATGTTAAGTGAACCTACTGTAGGAGCATTAACAACTAATGAGAAAAAAGTGTATTTTAGATCAGAATGTCTGCCTCATCTGTGTCTGGAACACACATACATACACAAACATACATTAACAGGTGAATACCTTAAACTACGTTAAACTACACTTAAACACATGCTGTCTAGCTTCTCTCATGTCTTTCTTCACTTCCCATCTGTGGCTTGTGATTGACAGCTGCTGAGCAGTGGAAAGGGACGTTCAGTGCAGAGATGAGAGGGCAGGCTGCAGGGGTCGGGTCTCCGGGCCCCAGGGGCTTGCCTCCTCCTTCGCCTTTGCTCCAGGCTGAGGGGCCTGTGCAGGGGCCGAGAGATGCTGATCGGAAACCTGCATTGTCTGTGAGGCCCTTGCATGTCAAAGCTAAAAGTCAAATAGTGTTGTGACATGTTGTGGGAAGTGTAAGTGACAAACCACGCACGTACAAATGTCTTCTGGCAAGGTGTGCACAAATATACCCATGGTGCACCAATGTGTCTGAGTGGCACATTTACATGAGACACATGAGCAGAGAGGCATTCACACTCAAATAAACACACGTACACTACAAACCACTCTACCACTGACACTCTAAACCTGTCCCTCTGCTCCGACAGAGCTGTCTGCAGTAAAAAGACTTTTAAGAGATGATTTTTTTGGAGAATAAACTAACTTCCTATCTGATGTTGCCATACTTAAGATGACTATGGTCCTACAAAGGTTTGCATTGGTAGGGTTGGATTAATATAAGTTCGGGGTTAGTAGCTGTTGATCATACAAGGCCTCAGTGGAACACTTTTAGTTTAAGTATTTCTCAACAGAATCTTTCATCTTATATCTTTTATATGTATGTATCTTGCCTCGCCTTTTTCTGTCAGCCTGTTTTTCACCTGGTAATTATGTGGTCTCATACAGACGAACACCACACAAGGACACACATGCAAAGTAAAGAAAGGGGTTTCTTTGCTGGCGATGCAGTGAGTGCAAAGAGAAAGCATTAAAGAGACACTGACCAGCCCTACTGGAAAATGTAGGCAAGCGCTATAACAAGCTGTCTTATTATTAGTGAATTTCCACCAATTTAACATAATGTTAAATTTGCATTAATTGCATTGATAATAGGATGATCAACAACTCCAAAACAACCTAAAAATCATCAACATCTTAAAGGTGCACTATGTAGTTTTGAGGAAGAAATTTTAGTTAGAAGGGAAAGATCTTCATTGACTGTTTTTTTATGCCTAAACAAACTAAATTTACTTTGTTTTAATTTTGGCGGACCCTGCCACCTTTCTAGCTTCAAACAGTGTTCTGGGGACCTTACTTACAACTGAGGACAGTTTGTTTATTCAGTTATGAAAAAGATATATATTTCTGAGTTTGTAGTATAACCTCATTCATTTTGTAAATATTAACATTCTGAGTTGAATGACAGTTTTGACACTTTAATTGCAGTCTTCTCATGAAGTACATGAGAACAAGCACTATCTCAATACATTAATACTATAATATTTCTTCCTAAACTTGACATCCACTGCTTTCCTTCTGTGGCTCTTGAAACTGGCTGTAGAAAACAGTATCATTCCCTAAGAGTTGTAATCTTGTATCAGCGGGGCTCAGATATGTGCATGAATATTGCAGGAGGGTGGTTGCATTGCAGCTGAGACAGCAGTACAGAATCCGTGCACACCCAGTTAATCTTGGGAGGAAATAACAAGGGGACTGTTCACCACCTGGTAAAACAACTGGATAAAATTCATTACATTGACTACATCTGGGATGCGTTCAAGTCAGATGGAGCACGTCCTCTCAGTCATGGATGAAGATCTGAGGAGGCGAGCAACAGCCATGACTAGCTAAAATGCATGCATTAGTGTGTGTAATGCACATTTTTTTTATTGCATAGTAAAAATTTAAACATGAAAGCTAGAACATGCTCATTAATTAATCTTCCACTTGCACACAAATAATTATTATTCTCTTACTAAAATAACATCAGTTTAGAGAAAGATGTCAGCTAAATACACTTTGAGGAGAAGGTTGTCAAATCAACTTAAATAAAATGCTCCCTCTCTCCAAAATATCTAAATTCAAATTCACGACATGAATTGACAGTAATAACAAGGAGACTAGTGCTCATCCAAAGTCTTTTTACATCTCAAAAAGATTCTAAACTAACCAGTAAAAATGTCCTTTATTCTGTAGGCTCTTCAAATGATGAATGACCGATGGTTTGACCTTTGTAGCAAGTTCAAATATAATAGCTTTTGAACACTGCAAATACATACTCAGAGTAAAAGTGCATACGTAGAAAATGTCCTTCTGTGTTGAATGTAGCAGCTGAATGTGCAGAGAGGGCATTGGAAATACCATGTGGCATTGTGTTTGGAGAGACTATAGTGCCTGGAATTTAAAGACAGGTGTGTGTGTTGCATTTGTGAGTGCTTGTTGCTTTTCACAATTAACAAAGAAGAAGAAAAATGTTGTCTCTCGTTTGTTATGCTACACTGCTAAACCAAGAGCAGAGGTTCTATCCCCATTGTCATTTTACCTATTTCCCTTAATTGCCTTTTTTATGTTGATGTTACAACCTTATGAAAACCGAACCAGCTTCTTTTTATGTCCCCACATAGATGATCGGCCTGTCAAAACCTGTTCCTCTCTTTCACAAACGGAACGTGTTCCAACGCTCAGTCCTCGAGTGAAAACTACAAAGACATCTTGAAATCATGTGACTGTAACCATGACCACAATATTTCGCTGACATTCAAAAGGTTTGTCCTTCCATGAAGTTGGAGCCTTCAAGAGACAGATGAAAAAGAAAAAGAATTCTCTTAATCAATGCTGCAGTGGCTGAGATATCCTGACTTTTAGAGATCAAAAAACATCTTCAACACGTTCTCACTCCCAACTCATCAAATACAGCAGCTTGGTCAGTGGACTTAAGCCTCAAACTATGACGCCCTACATGTGGAAGGGCTCTTTGGTCAAGGTTGCAATAATTCCTAAGCATCTAGTTAGATCTTCAAAATAATGTTTTCTGACAAACAATTCACATATTATGACTTTTAGACTGTTATTATTGTTGTCAAATGGTTGCGGTTTGGTTAGGTTTAGGCACAAAAAGTACTTGATTAGGTTTAGGCTCCTAACTTACTTAGTTAGATTTAGGAATAGATCATACTTTGGGTAAAAATAACCATTACAGTCTTGTAATTTACATATTTCATGTCATGTAACGTAATTAAGTCACTCATGTAGCATAAGTCACACCATTTACGAACATTAACCGACACACGTAACGCAACTTAAAACATCAATCTTGATTCTTGATCACAAACGTGATGAGAATCCCGATCTCCAGAGGGTAAGTCCAGTGTATGACCCGACCGACTGCCCCCTGACTCTGACTTCTCCCCATAACTCACAAAGTGATCTTGATGTGTAAGATCAGTATCATTTTAATTTTTTTTTTTTTTTTAAATCTTAACCCTTGGTGGGTGTAGTTGGTCATGTGATTCTCATGTGTGTGTTCTTCGTTGTTTTTCATCAGGTATATAGTAAAACTGATTTTATGATATCAGTATACAGAGGGCCTCCAGTAAGCCTCTGTCTTATTTTGAAAACTCTAAAGTTTTTATCAACTGCATAGAAAAAAATGATTAGGTCTTTTTGATTGTATTTTGTTTATTTACTTTGTCTTACTTTGCTGGCACAGCAATTTCATCTTTTCATTGTTCATAGCAAAGATCAAATTAAAGATAATACCCCAAATGTAGCATAATGTAGTCAAACACTAAAAGACTTTGCATTTCGACTTGAAGGACCAAACACAACATCTGGAAACATTTGTATCCGTTCTATTCTCCTCCTACAGACCAGGTGATAAGAAAAATTTATTAGAGTCTTGTCACTTTTTTCACTAAAGCATTGTTTGTAAAAGACAATGACAATAATTTTCCTCTTATTCTTGGGTTCTTGACATATGAAGACCGATCAGCTTTGCAAACTGCTGTATCCTTGTACTGCAGACAGTGTTATGTATGTGCATGTGTTATAGACACCTGCAGGGCAAAGGAGAGGAGAGTGTCAGTCTACAAACATGGAGGAAAATTAGTCATGAGTTTTCAAATAAGTTGAGTTTTTCGAATTTGATTAGAGTGATAGATGACACACATAGTAACAATAATGAAACCAGTAAAAATCTGTAAGTCGCGATGTGAATTATGAAGGGTATTTTCAATTATGCCACTCGCATTTGCTGACACGAACTGCAAGTTTACTGCTTCACAAGAGAGGAAAGTAATGTGGTGTCTAAAGTCCTGTTACGCTGTTTTAGGTGAGGTGGGCTACAAAACCATCCAGGTGCACATTCCTCCTGCAGCAATGGAACCTGGAAGAATTCAGCACACAATGGTGGGAGATGTGGCTTTTCCTAAAGCCTTTTTTAGAAGAAAATCTTCTCGGATTGATGCCACTTTTTAGTTCCAGGCTCTCAAGGCCTCACAATACAGCAGAGTAAGTGTTTGGCATTCTTTCTGCCGGATGTCAGGCCGGTCAAATGAAACCTGAGAGGGCTGACTCACCAGCTATGGCTGCTTGTATCACCTGTACAACTGTCTGACAAAAAGCATTGGCTAAAGAATGCAAATGGAGAATAAAGAAAGTCTCGGCACATCCGAGCAGGGCTCACTAGCGGCCCTTTGATTCAAGGAGAAAGCTTAGAAATGATGTTTTATCACAGGCAGGACAATTGGTCTTCAAGGACATTTTAATCTCAAACAAATATAAAATTCAGAAAAAATGATGTGTTGCTACAGGGGGTTATGTTCGGGACTGTTTCTTTGTCAAGTCCATTTACCTGGTCAAGAAATAGTCGAAATTTTGAAGGGATTAAACAAAATAAATGTAACATTTTAATTATGAGCTAGCTGTTTCCCTCTTTTGCAAGTCTTAACTAACCAGCTACTAGAGGAAGCTTTATCATCTCATCTAACTCTTGACAAAGCAAATAAGCATATTATCTCTTTATTTTCAATTCTGATAATCAGTTTATTGCTTTTTAGCAATAAATGAGCAAACGTCCATCTTGTGTGATCATTTGCTATTTTGTAATATTTTAAACAAACTATTTGCAGATTTTGAACTGTTGGTAGAACAAAACAAGCACCATTAAGAGGTCATCTTGGGTTTGGGCTCACTATTTTCTAACATTTTGAAGACCTAAAGGTTTATCGAGAAAAGTAAATAAGTGAATTCTTCAAAATGTTAAAAAATATGTCTTCAATTAAAACTATAGCAAAGTTAATTTTGAAATAACAAACACCAAACCTGAGTATGATAAAAAACACGAATATGTTGGTACAAGTGGAGATTAATAATAAATAAGAACAAAAGACAAATAATGTATTTCAGAAAGAAAGGTTTAGTTAGAGTCACACAAATATTTAGTCCCTTTTGAAAACGCTATTGTGTATAAATACTTTTTTTTTAATGAATTTTACTTATAAGGTTGGAATTAGGTCCTTTGTTTACTCTGCTGAGAGAGCTCCTGGATCAGTTATTGGCGAACTTTTCAAATGATGTAATGTACATGTCTCCCATTTACTGATGCTGCAGAGATATGGTGCTTAAAAGAATCTAAATATAGACATTATACAGAAAAGAGCTAAATGATATTTTGCCCTCATTACTGCAATTCAGAGACATGGGCTAGGTACCAGAGTCAGTATACGAACAAAAACAGAAATAATTTGAGTTGGAAGTTTATTGAAATGAAAGCTTTATTGACGTTTGAAGAAAAATAGTGTGTAAATATCTTGTCAAAGCCAAAATTAAGGACATATGTGCACATAAAACAAAAGTTTGGCACTGAACCATGTTGTATTCATATATCTAGGAGCCAAAGATCTTTCATTGCCAAGCTGAGAATCTGGTATTCTACTCTGGCTATTTAAAGTGGTCAATTCAAAAAATAATCAGGAGAGCTGTGAGATTCGGGTGATTTTTTTTTGTATTTTACTGTACACATTATGATGATTTAGGAGAGTTAACTATCCATGAAATGGCTTGACTAAACCCTGAAATATTCTGGTTTACAGATGAGCAATAAGTTGAATAGCTGGGAGGAGTATTTAATTGGTATTTCTGATTTCTCCAGTGCTATAGACTGTATGTTTTTATCAGTGATTTATGAATTTATAGTAGACAGTAATGGTCTGAAGATTTGATTGTGGAAGCTACTTAAGTTACTTAGACTTTCTCTGTTGTGTACGCAGCACTCATTCATTCATTCATTCATTCATTCATTCGTTCGTTCATTCGTTCACAGGAATTCAACTTTTGTTTTTAACAAGTTGCAGCATCTTACTGCTGTTTTAAGCACTGAAATAGAGACCAAGAAATTAATTTGTTTGATCCAAAGCATCTCTTTCTTTCATGGCACTCCTCACTCACTCACTTGCAAAAATGTATAATAGGAATAGGTGTTACAGTTCAGACCAGACCTCAGTCTTGCTTAACAATCCTTGAACAATCCACGATCAGCATGCTTGCAGAAACACTTGTGTGATATATTTGTATGGTTTTATCTGCCGTATTGTGGTCAGACAGAACTTGACCAACATCTAAACATGCTTTCTGTTAGGGCAGATTCCTGGAATGATTGAACAGCTCTACATCTGTGTCTCAGTCAAAACTCACATTCAACATGTGGAAGGGAAAAAAAGGAAAAGCCTCAGGTGCTTTGCGGAGCTGTATATCCTCAGTCAAGTTCTTCATCCCCAAGTCGAATCACTGTGCTTTTATATCGGTGTGATTGGCAGCCACAAGAGCTTCGCGAACGCCCGGCTCTGTCAGAAGGATGTACATCTCACAACCTGGTCTTCGCACGGCTTTGCCCGGCAACAAGGCTGAGATGGAATCACACAGAGGGAAAACTCAGTGGACCGATCCTACTCATCCCTCACCTTACCACTACACCACAGAGGCTCCTAGAGAGAGTGACAGCAGTTATGTGCATGTGTGCGCGTTTCTACAACATGTGAGGGGGGTTTGTTTAACAAGCGAGTTTGTGTCTATGCATGTGCATGCGTAAGATGTGGTAGCCATGCATGAGATGTGAGAGGGTGGAGGTGCAGATGAAGGACACGTGTGGGAGAAAAGGGAAGCGACAGTGAGAGAGAAAGTTGGTAGGGGTTTATAATGGGGCACAGCAGACGCTGGGCCTTGGCCCTAATTGATCTCTGGGTAATGCAGAGGGCCCAGCCTCGGGGGCCACTGGAGGGGTCATTAGGATGCAAATATAACAGTGTGTTTCTGCTGCACACTGACAAAAGAGGGAGCGATAGAAAGAAGAGGGAGAAATAGTCTGCCTATTTCAGTCATTCAACTTCTGATCTTTTTTGTCCCCTTTTTTTGGTCACACCAAACCAAGGTGATATATTTTATTAAGATAAAATGACTGGCAGGTGGTTAGAGTCCAAGGACAATGGGAATTGCAGATATTGCATTAAAAGTGGATATTCTCATACCAATATACTACAAAGGTCTTGTTGCATTTTAACTTTACCAACTTGTGTTGGGTAAAGAAAACTTTTAATGTGTTGTATCGCATAGGCTCAATGGTTGTTAACAGATAAAGTGTATCAAAATCTCAAGTAAGGTTGATTCACTGGTGTTCATAGATGACAGATTTGAAAATCTATAATAAAGATTTGAACTTTTAAAAATACATGATGGAATTAAGAGATACAATATGCAACATTTCTGCATTAACATGTCTAAAAACAACTGGACCTTTGTTACTGGTCGGTAATGTTTTCAACTTGTTAGTCAGTGTGTGTATGTGTGTTTCATCATGGCAAAATGAGTACTCATCGGTCGGAACGTGAACATGTTGACGGGTGTTACGTCTTGTGTGATCCCATCGCAAGGTGGTCACTAGTTATATATTTTGTTGAGCTGTCTACTTACATTATCCCAAATGTTTTCAACATCAAACCAAGAGAAATTTTATTCAAGGTAGCTGCATTTCATGTGTGTCTGTCTCTGTGACTTCCAGGGAAACACAGGAAACACTAGATAATACGTCAGAGAGTGAGGAAGGAAGTCGCTGAATGTGACCAAACATAATGTGTATAAAACTTAATACATTTCCTTTCCCTATTTGTCAATGGTGGTTGTTTAATAATGAAAACAAAAAAGTGCTATGATCCCACGCTACTTTAAGATGTCATCAGTCTACATCTTTTGTTTTCATAGTTTTGATTGAGAGACCCCTTGTGACAGAAACACATACCGTGCATTTTATTAAAAAAGTATCGGAACCCGATTTTTAAAATGATTATCACATTATAAACATTACTTAGAGATGAAGGACTAAGGAGTGAAAATGCAGATACGTATCAGAACCACATTTCTTCGGGGACAGAAACAACATTGGTTAGTCATTTATGCTTATCGTGTTTATACTAAAAAGCCAGCCATGTCCTTCCTCTAAAACAAATCTGGACCTCTGCCCTTTTCAGGATTCATGCTGGTTATCCAAATGCGGGTGCCCCGCCCCTTGTACACATGTCTCTCATTATTTGTCTTTTTCATGTCTCCATTTTTTAAGACAAAAGCTGAGGATATCCGTGGCAGGGGTTGGGGGCTGGGGGCCAGCAAGAGTGGGGATCGTTTTTTCATTCTCCCCTAATTGACGTGAACAGTTCTTTTGACCCTAATTAGCGCTCTGTAATCTCTCATTTGCATATCACAAAGGCAACAGCATTTGCATATTTGTAAACGAGATGGGCCCTGCATCTGCATGCATTCCCTTGTTTCCTTGCCTTTCTTCTTTGCCCCTCGCCTTTCTCTCTGTCTCTCTTTCTCTCTCTCGCCATCGCTCTCCCCCTCTCTCTCTTGCTCACATGGGTACAATGCCAGAAAGTGGCAGCGACAACAGGGCGACATGCAGACAGGGACAAGAGGCAGACACTGGTTGCTTGGCACGCGCCCTGGCACGGGCACTGACATGGATAAAATGAGGCAAAATGGAAGGGACGGAAAGTTTGAAAGAGTTTGTAGGTGTAGGGAAGTTAGAGAGAATATGAGACAAAACAGGAAAATGATAAGCTTGCGAGGAACATTCTGGAGTTGACTGATGATGGAGAGAAACAGTGAGATAAAGGGACAATTATGGGGTGAAAATGTAATACAGAAAGAGGGCAGCAGGCCCATCAGTATTTAAAGTTGTTTCCTATCGTCAACATCTTTACCTCGCTAACATAGATTTGCTCTCCTGTAACCTGATCTAACATCCGTACTCTGCTCCCTGTCTGTGTTGTCACTCCCTCAAAGAAAAGGTTTGCAACCAACCAAACAAACAAACAAACAAGAAGAGAGGATGAAGTGTTCACAGACTGTGAGGCCTCTAGAATCAATCACAATGTTTGTTTACTTGTGGTGTAGAGCAAGAAGGTCCTGGGTTAAATTCCCAGCTGGGGCAGGGCCTTTCTGTGTGGAGTTGCGTGGGTGTCCTCCGGGCGCTCCAGATTCCCCCATCATCAAAACGTGTACTTCAGGTTAATTGTTTCTGTCAGTGCCCCTGACCAAGGCACTGGCACAGAAGTGGACTTTGTCCCCGGGCTGCCCACTGCTCCTCAGGGGTGGGTTAAATGCAAAGAACAAGATTTACTATGTTGTACTCAGTATGACTGTATGTGACCAGTGGTGGAAAGAGTACTTACAGTCAGTACCAGCGCAGTTATATTGTTGAAATATAGTAATTAATAATTAATTATATTACAATTACTGAAAATCTAAGGTAATACTACATGTATTAAAATCATACTTAATACTAAGAGTATTTGTTACTTTTTTACTTTGTTGGTCATGGTCACCTGCACCTGCTGCAGTGTTTTGTTTTTTTGTTCATATATCAGGGTTTTGTGATCAGAAAGCCTTATTGGCTAAAAAAATCCAGATGAAAAGTTCAGATATTAATTCAAATTGTACTCACACTCATAAAAGTAATGAAGTAGATTACATGGTGTTATGTATACTTAATCATGAGCAAAATTACAGACTTGAAAAAAATACTCATATTCATACAAGTACCCCAAAATTGATTACAGTAATTTGAGTAGATGTAATTAGTTACTTCCATCAGACGTCACGGTCCAACATCCTCACATCTCTTTCCTCCCCTTCTGAAAAATGCTCCATCAACAGGAATCTTCACGTGTAGCTGTTTGTTCCGCAACACTCATTATTGGTAATCGCTACCATTGTGAGTCGCTATTGATGTCTTGGATACGGGACACGTCATATCGGTTGTTTGTCTTCTGCTTTCCCCTATTTTCCACCGTGAATGAATTTCTTTTTCAAAATGTACAACGTCTTACAAGGTGCATCCATAGAAATGTCTGCATCCCAAGGTGACACCAAATGACTCCTAGTGTGGGTCTCTGTTGCCAAATGTTTTTCAGTGAGATTCCACCCATCTGTCAGTGTCCTTCACTGTTCTCCAGTCCTACCTGTATGATTGCACCACCCAACATCACCTTTTCTGGGCATGATAGAGGCTGGCATCGGTGTGCCTACATGTATACTGACATCTTTTTCTCTGTCTCCCTCTCTCTCTCTCTCTGACCGCTCTCCTCCTCCCCTTGTCAGTCCTGACCCTAGCAACGCAGCGCTCTATTACTATGGTAATGGGGGCTAATTGAATGGCCGAGGTGTAATGGAGAAGACAACACAGCCTACATTATGATAAGGAGCCTAGACAATAGCCCCACGTCCAGGGTCACCACTCGCCAATAAGGTGGGCTTAAAGGGGGATAGATGTCCTTCTTGCCCCATCCTCCCTCCTCATCCCCATCATCTCTCCCTTGTGTTTGTTGCGAGCTGTCTCTCACTTTTCTTTTTTCCACCTTTTTTTTTTTTTTACCCTGGAGGATCCTGCATGTGCAAGGCTTTGAATCTTAAAACCAGTCGTTATTATTCAGGATTGTTATGTGTAGGCACAAATGTAGTGTGTAGGTAGCGACTATAGCTAGGAGATATGTGTTCAGCGTCGACTCACGGTGGGCGGGGAGGTGGATATCCGCTCACGCAGGTATGATGAAAAATGTAATGGGGACGAATTGTTGTTTTCCATCCCTGCTGCCATGAGGCCGGGGTGCCGGGGAAGTGAGCGGGCATTCATTTGCTCTCATTCTGCGGGCCCTCTAATGTATTCAAAAGGGAAAGGTACTCTGTCAAACGTGAAAGCGAGGGGGTCCGCTTGTATTTCCTTTTTTGCATACGTGAGATCATCTCCTGATTGCAGTGTTTTGGGACAATGTAGTTCTAAACGCCGCGCTTCCACCATTTCGACACTTTAAATATTCACATGGAGTATAAACACCACGCACGCCATCGATGAAAGCAGCAACAAGCAACCACATATTGCAGGGGAGGAATGAAAGAAACATAAAAACGCTGTAGTGAACTTTCACTTTTGAAATGGATATGATTTAGCATGCAATTAGATCACCATTTAAATAGCAACTTTTAGGTTTATTGCTGGTCTATCATCTCTGGAAGAGCTGAAGCGAAAGCTGGTTAATGGTAATTTGGGTTCTTAAACAGCTTCCATTATGGTTTCCTCTTGCAAAGGAGAACAATATGGGTTTTTTTCTACAACAAGGAGAGGTGTTTCTGTGAGGTGGACCCAAATTCACTTAGTGAATAACATTAAAGAGGCAACGTGCGAGGGAGAAAGTGCTGCTCCCTTTGATTTTGTTTATGTTCTGGAAATTGCATCGCATTTGCAATTAGCCTGGTGCAGTGTGTGAGCCTGTGTTTATGTGTACTTCAACGGATAAAAGAATAAGGTGAGAGATCAGAGAAGAGGGTGTTTAAGTGCTCTCAGCATTGTTAGACACAGCCGCTACCCAGCCGATATTTCCTGTTCTCCTATGTTTTCGACAAAGAGAAACTTTCACCTCCACTACCACCACCGCTGTCTTCTCCTGCTAGATTTATTGAAATGCTGCGTGTCTCATTTCTTCAGGATAGATCTGGTAATATCTGAGAGCAGCTTGTACTGCAAAGACGGCTGCAAATAACAATTATTTTCATTATTGATTAATCTGCAAATTAGTTTTATGATGTATCAATTAATCATTTAGTCTTTAAAAACCCAGACAGTCTATAAATCACACAGAAAAGCAGTGAAACTTTATATTTAAGAAGCTGGAAGGAAGAACTATCTGAAGATATAATTTTCTTTTGACTAATAGTAACAGCTCTACTAATGTCAATTTGATCGTGGGTTTATCACCTGCCTCGAAGACTGTTTAGTCACACAGATAAGAACAAAACAGCATTTGCTGTGCAAACAATTAGTTTCTTCGCTCAAATCGAAGCCTCCCCACACTAATTACATAGAATATTCAGTGGGTAGGTCAGGTCTGTCATTGAAAGGTATTTTTGCCCTTCTTCGTTTGCCATCAGTGATGGAACATGAAATGTCACCGGCTGTTTCAATTCTGTGTTTTTGTTCCTTTTAGCCCTTTTCATGCTGACACATTACTCTTAACTGTTACCCCACAGCGATCGTGTTTTGCTGCAGAATTTCACTTTTGATTAAGATTCTTACTGTATGCACTCTCTCATTTTGCTTGCACTGACTGGTCAGTGGCTTACCATATCAGCCATATTTCTCATAATTCCACACATAGATCAAACTCAAACAAACGGTGGGTAAATGATGATTGTCACCTCAGTCAGACAAAACCCCGCTATAGAAGTGGTATTACTGTTGGTGCCACTGTCATAAAGACAGCTGTATCTTTTAATATTTTCCTCAGAGCAGCAATTACAAACAATATAGGACAAAACGTAAGTTTATTCATTCATTTAGTCCATTATGGAGACATGGAATCAGATAGAAATTCCAGGCTGATGACAGGATTGCCAATCAGACTACATTTTCGCTGGAGATTTCGAGCCTGGTGGCAGACAGTATTGCATAGAGGAACCAAGGTTTTTTGGGGAACCTATGAATGCAGATGGCGTCATTATTCAGTAGCCATTACATTGTGCAATCAACATTTGCTTCATTACGATGAGTTAAAGTAAAAGATGTGTCTATTGCCAGTTTAATATTTGTAAAATGTATTGGTCATTTCTTAAGATTTTCCCTGTAAATACCTCAACTTCCATAGATTGTATTTGTCTACCAGCACTATTCATCAGCTGAATCCCTTTTCTTTTCTCACAGACTGAATTACTGCTTGAATCTACAACTGTTTACTCAGAGTCCTCTTCCTCTCGACCTACTCCTCATCTCCCTTCCTCCCTCTTCACCCCCCAAACGCCCTCTGCCAGTATGCCTCTCACCTTTAGCCACCCTCCGCACTTTGTTGATGTGAAACTCCCCGACCTGAGAGACCCAGCGGCCATGCATAAAACATGTCATACAGTGCTCGCGCTGCTACTCAGGGCTAACCACGTTTTCCTTTAGCATTTATACAAAGTGTTATCTTCTTTGACTTTTCAAACCCAGAGAAAGAACTTTTAGAAGTTGGGCTCTGCTTTGGCTTTTAGAGCCTCGGAAGCCTCTTAGGTGAGCTGGAGAAAGGAAGAGAGAAAGTGTGAAATAATGACAGGTGGACAGAGGGTGGTTTCTTTAAAAAGCAGACCCCCACACACACCTTCACAGACACACTCACACACACTGGGTCTGGTTCGAACCCCTGCTTCGTCTCAGCAGCAGGGTCAAGCGGGCTGCACATCCCAATCTCAGCACTACCCCAGTGAGCAGAGCATCAGTGAGGAAAAACAGAGAAATAGAAGGAAAAAGGGGACAACAAGAGTGAAAGCAGGGAGAGAGACATGGAGGGAAGATGAGGAATGGAAAGAAGAGAGGGAGCCGGGAAGCCATTTGAAGCCATCTCCTGTCGGAGGTCTGGGCATCCTCCACCTCTCTCCTTCGCTCTCCACCTCCTCCTTCTCTTCATCGTGTTGTTGCTGTGTTTTCCACCCCTGCTGAGGGCCCACTCGCGCCCCCCTGCCTCAACCCCATATTGGATCTCAGTAGGCATTTTCTTCTTTTAAATGAATAGGCAAATGAGAAAAAGGGTCCAATCGAAGGAGGCGAGGGCGGGTAGGGGTAGAAGAGGGGGAAACAAGTAGCAGGGGAGCGGAGGCAATTGGGTCTCTGGGCGGAAACACAAGCCCCCACCCTTCACCCTAAACACACTCCACACACACACAGACACACACACACACGTACACCCAAATGTCAGGGGTGGCTAAGAGCCTGGGGGAAGGCACCTCATTTCAATATGGCCTCCTGCCGGGCGCCCCTGATGCAGCGACCGGGAGACCCCCGCTCAGAGACCCACTGATCTGTGATAAAAGCTGCCCCTGCATCCTCATCATCCTCTTCCAACTTCAAAATCCAATTCCAACTCCTCCAAATTGCTTACTGGTCTTTTCTGCTCTTGGTACACTGCACCTTCATGTGCTGGGACAAATTTGTTTGAAGCCATATTTTACCTGATATTTGCTTCTTAAATGCAACCGTACAAGAAAGTATTATTATTATAGTTTATTTTTTATCAAAGCTTATTTTAATAGTTTTCTTGTTGGTAATAATAAATTTGTGTTCAACGTAATTCTTAAGTGCTAAAAAAGAAATATCAATCTTTATACATTATTAGCAAACTGTGAAGTCACTTATGCAGGTTTAGAAGTTAAATAATCCAGAATTATTCCAGAATTGTTCTTATTTCCTTGTAATGTGTAGGTGTTGTGGCGTGATACCGGTGGATGCTTTAGGTGAACCTGTAACCATGTTCTTTATGTGACAGTGAGTAAGTATGTTAAGTTTAGATGCAGCATGGTGACTGTAGCTCAGGTGGTAGGTGGCCATTAAATGTAGGGTTAATCACTGTATGTGTTGTGAAAAATACAAGTTGCTTTAGACAAAAGCACCTTTTGGTCTGTGTGTGTATACAGTATATCAATATATATATTAAGGCTTTGCACAATTAGGGACTAGTCAGTTGAACATTGCTGCCCTTGCTAGTTGGCAGAAGAAATACTCTTCAGACAGGCATTATTTTATGAATGTACACATTTTACTTACCATATTTGCATCATTTGTACTGAAATGTCATGTCTTCCTAGTCAAATGTTGCTTTATAATAAATGAGCATCCATATGATAATGTAAAAATGTTAACGACACCTGATATTCTGATGACTCATTACTACTTTTCACAGTATTTACCATGTAATTGCATTTACCCATTGAAAATGATGACATGATGCAAAGTCCTACAAATTTCAGCAGCATTTAAAAAACGATTTGTTTGGTAAATAATTTGATCAATGGTTTCAAATGGCTCTTATAATATACATATATAGTTTTTCCAGATCAATTCAAATCAATTTATATAGCCCAAAATCACAATCACATTGCCTCAGTGGGCTTTACAAACTGTACAGTGAACGACATCCTCAGTCCCAGATAAAGTTTAGTTCTGTTGATCAAGTTGTGCTCAGCGTTCTGATTGTTTTCTTACTTTCAGACTAGTGGACTACTCAACATCATGGAAATTAGTCGTTAGGAACACAGCTATATACTGTATGTATGTGTCAGGAATTTATGAAAAATGACCATTATAGTTGCAGATAGACAAAAAGCAGTAAAACCTTACATAGGAGAAGCTTGAATCAAAAAAAGTTTGTTTTGTTTGCTTAAAAAAACGCAAAAAAGGATTAATCAGTAATGGATTGCAATCAACTAATGAATGAATCGACTTTTCAACTTTGACATGAATTTAACCAAGAAATTAATTACACTTCATGTATGTAAAACTGCATTGCTTACTGTGCTGTTTTCTGGCAAAGACAGTCGAAGAGAGGAACTAACCAACACATTTTATTTCAATTTGTATTCAATATGGTGCTCACTAAGAGTGGAAAGTTATCAGATGATTACAAAAAATGCGAAAGAGAAAACATAAAGCATCCATCATCTTGTCAGCCAGTGACTTAAGATGCCTGTTAACCTTGATATTTGACATTTTTCTTAACTTTGGATTATGTATTATTTTATAAGGATGTGCTAAAGTTCTTATTTTAAAAAGAAAAGCTTATGTTAAAGTGATGAACAAGTTCAAACACTGGAAATGAGGTATGAAGATGGAGGGAAGAGTGAAATAAAGGACAGGAGTAGAGACAAAGACACAAAGGTTGCAGCAGCAAGGCGAGCCAGTGTACCACTGCGTACCCATGCCATGGTGGTTTGGTGGAGCCGGTACAGGGGTCTCCAATAAGGCCCGTTGAAATATTAATCCTTTCCCCTCCTACAGCTGGAATGTGACACACACACACACACACGTACACACACTTGCATCAACACACAAAGTAGCTCCCACTGGCTCCCGCACCAAGCCTGCAGAGGGCCCTGAAATATTAATGTACAAAGTAAATTAAAGCTGCAACAAAAAGAGATAGGGTTTTCTCTGTCTCTTCCTGTATATCTGACTGTCTATTCTTTATGACTGGGTGAGGGGGTGGCAGTCGGTGCAAGGGAGGAAGAAGAGAGGGAGTGGGTGGATGAATAGTGGAGGGGAGGAGGTGAGGAAGGTGGGCGGCAGATCAAGAGAGTGCGACATATCTAATGACTTAGGGCATAGAGAGGTTTGTGCTGTCACAGCTTTGGACCGACGTGATGAGCCGGACGAGTTCACGACTCACAGAGCGAGACGGGATAAGGAAAACTGATGAGACACACGAGAAAGAGAGTGAAAATAATAAGTAAGAAAACACTTGAAGGGAAACGAGAAGAAGAAGTTGAGGGAGAAGTCACAAAAAGGGCGCAAGTTAGATCCGTATTATTTTGAAAGGGTCTGGGGTCATAGTGAAAGAGAATGAGGCTTGTTTGCATGTATGTGAATACCTTACCAGCTTGTTTGTGAATGTTTGCCCTCATTTTTGCCCTCTTCCCTGTAATAGAGCTGCATGGTGAGGAGGGCGAGAGGGTGGATGCGACCTTGGAGCGCCATACTGACCCCTCGGACTTTGACTGGCAGCTCATCACACTTCCAAAGCAAGTCTGAGAGAATATGTACACACACCTGCACGGAGGTGCATGCACACTCGAGCGCAGGCAGAAGCATGAAGAAACACTTTTCTGATACAAATACACTCATCTTCTTTAACTCGCGCAGTTTTCTGTCTCTCAACCACGTATACACTCGTGCCATGGCCTCAGTTCTTAATGTGCATTTCCATATTTGCTTGCTTGTTCAGTATCAGCTAATCAAACATCACAAAAAGTACCAATTTTCAAACATGTTCACACAGCACAACGACTCATCCTATAAAGCTTCAAATTGCCACCTGATCAAACACTTGCATATAGACATTGATACGATCCATAAATCTTTCTTTGCCTCATTCCTTTTTTTCTTTTACACGCACACACACACGCACACACACACACATAGAGCAGCAGCAGCAGCAGCAGCACAGACTTTATCTCCACCATCAATTTCTCCTTTCTGCATATGGCTGGAGCTGCTTATGCATGTGCCGTGGAGCTGTACTTTATCAAAGGGCCCGTCCTGGGCTTGGGGCCATGCATTATTAAACACAAGCACCACACACACACACGCACACACACACTAACTAGTAAAGGGCTTGTTGCAGGGCCTGGCCGGACAGGTACACACTCAGACACACACACACACACACACACACACACACACACACACACACACACACACACACACACACACACACACACACACACACACACACACTGCAGTATTTGCAAACACCAGGTGATAGAGGGCAGACGCCACTGGAGCTTATTCAGAAATTCAGTCAAGACTCAGAATTTAACACACACTCATAGGCAAATATGTACATACAGTATAATATGAACACAGACTTTGCAGGAAGCACATGGCGCCTTCATGGAGGGTGAACTGTCTGTGCATAAATGATGGCTAAGTAGCCGACTATATAATACAATCTCAGTCTTGGAAAATAAGTACATTCACTTAAGTAATGTACTTAGGTACAGCTCTAAGATACTAAAATCACGTACCCTGCTGAGTTTTTCTGTTTCATACTACTTTATACTTTTACTTAACTATGTTTTAGTGGTATCATTGCACTTTTTACTCAAGTACATTTTAATTTTAACTATGGTTACTGGTTACTTTGTAAGATAATGTTCTACATGCAAAACATACATATGATTAAGTATCAGTTGTGATAGATTAAACCTGTGCTTTTCAAACTGGGCTCTGGGGACCAATAGTGGTCGTTGAGTGGGTTGTAGGGGGCTCCCAGCAAAAGGAGGAATAGTTTGTCATTGACAAAGAGGACTTAAATTACTTTTTTTTACCTTAAAATAACAGCTTCCAAATTATTTTGATGGTACAGTGTCTTGTAATAGGGTGAATGGTGTCTCTGTCTCAGCCACTCCGCCCTCCTATCACTTGTTTCTGCACTATGTAACTTCAGTGAGAGGGTAGGATCATAGCGTTACATACATGTTTACTTCAAGATACACGTTTTCAACACATACCACTGTTAATATGTACTGGGGATTCCTTTAGAAAAAATTGTGTCAGGTTCTGTGGTCTAATGTGCATCATTTGTGGGATTCCTTGACATGATAAAGTTTGAGAACACCTGGATTAAACTACCAAACAGGATATAAAGTAGTTAAAAATAGTTTCCCATTGACCAGCTCATCCAGCTAACACTAAAACTGTACACATTACAGTATTTGTTGGTTTGTTTTTTACTACAGGAACGGATTCCCACTAGGCTTGGATGGAGGATTGGTCTCTTTAACATTGCGATATAGGGCTTTTGTCGATCTTTTCTTTAATTTCTCAGGGAATAATGCATGGATCCTGATGAAGAAAAACATATCGGTTTCATATAGGTGTTGCTACTTGTACTTAAGGAGAACACCTAAATCAGGGCCTGTAACACAACATGGCATGAGTAGTTTTCTCCACAAGAGCACGTGGCTGCTTTATGTCACAAAACCCTCTGTAGATCTTTACATATACACATAAAACACACACAGGCGACATACACTTTTAGCCTCTGAGCTGAGCCTGGCTGCTCACCAGGGTAATATACCCTGTCACTCTGCAGAAAGTGAATTTGACAAATTGAGCCTCAAGCGTTTGGTACACTGAGCTTTGGATCTGAACTACTTTTTAAAGAATTTTCCCTCCCAGTGTCAGTATGGAAATAAAAGGAGAATCTTTTGTTCCAAAACACAGCAAAGATTTGTCAAATGGCGATATTTTGACATGTATGGTACATAATTGGGTCTTCACGACTGAAATGCTGCATGCAGAGAGCAGTAATTCTTATGGCACAGACGTGCTCTGGTCTCTGCCTTTGGATTAAATGGCTGATGAATTTTCCACTAATAAGTATCCAAGAAACCAAGGCTGTGCTGGCCATTACCGCGTGCTTGCATCAGCCATTTATTACAGGCCGTTAACACTGTAATATAGTGTGATATGTGCCTCTGTCTTTAACAGGTGTGAGAGTCAGCCAAGGTAACCAGCTGCTGGGTCGCCCCCTCTCTCACCTCTCTCACCCCCTCTGTCTGAAAGAAACTGGAACACTTACAGCGTTAGTGGCAGGAAGTACCACAGGTGTACGTGTGTGTTTCTGTGTGTATGCGTGTCTGTGTGTTATAACATACCCAGCCTCACCCAAACACTGACATGCCTAGCAGGTGTGTGAGGAAGCTCCTGTGATCTTGGAGACCTTTCAAAGTTTCATACAGTGTGATTGGAATTTGATTTATAGCTAGACTGGTGGTTTTTTATATCGGCTTGGAGGAACACTTTGCACCCATCTCAGCACAAGAAAGAGTTTCAACAAGGGCGAATAAAAGCCCTAAAACAGTAATCATGAAGGGAAAATCCCCCTGTAGTTTGAGCCATCATTCATATTAGTTATAATGACCTTTTATTCACCACCTTTGAGTTGGCTGAAATTGAGGGATGCAAAAACGGGCGGCATCGGTAGTAGTTCAAAAGGACAAAGAAAACTTGGGGTCAGAGACACTTTCCATACTAGAAAGTGAAGGAAAACTTTCAAACTTTAACCAAATTTGATTTCTGGTATAGTTAAAGTTATAGTTATAGTAAAAAAACTGAAATGGAGAATAGTGTCAGTTCAGGCAGATTACACAAGTAATGTTTGCATAAGATGATTATCAGCTGTTTCATTCATTCTGTTATTCAGTCATTATAATCCACACTGTAGGTGGCTTTGAGACGCTTTCAACTAACTACGGTGTCTCTGCGGTATCTCCAATCTGCAGCAGTCCAAATTGGGGTGGATGGATGGATAAGTCAAACATAGGGCTTTGACCCAGGAGAACGCAAAACATGTCCAGTAAAATTAAGCGTAATGTAACGCAACGTAATGTAACTCAACGTAATGTAACGCAACGTAATGTAACACAACGTAATGTAACACAACGTAATGTAATGCAACGTAATGTAATGCAACGTATTATGGCAACCTCCGCCTGACTTTACTAAAATTTCATGTTCATATATTATAAACAGTATGTTCTGTTAATAAGTGATGATAATTCTCCAATTAGAATCCTCATTGCACTCCTGTGCTATTTAAAGGTCGATTTCTAACCCACAAATATACAGTTAGTGCTGTATATACAGCTTTCATACAGTAAAAAAGAAGTGTCTTTTCTATATGTGACTATTTTCCAGGTACTTTCATGATATACATTCTCTTTGACCTGCAGAAATGACAGAAACTCAACTCCTGTCACAGTGTGTCTTCTCAGCACCCCATGTTTTGATGTTTGTTATCATAAAGGGGGTGGATTGCATTAATATTTAGGACATTGCTAGCACCTTAACAGGAAGTGTTAGGTATACCGATGAGCTCATATTGTCAGCATTCAACTCTGACCCTCACATCACAGACAGCAGAGAAGGCAGCACACAGTAGAGGGGTGGAGAGCTCTAGACCGGTGTGTATCGGTCATCAAGGTGACAAGAGCGCAGAGAGGGCGGCGGATGACCGCTGTGTTCTCCACCCTGCATGTCTGTAACGCCAATGACCACCGTCGAGACGGTAGCCTTTGCAAATGAGGGGCAGGAGGACAATGGACAAAATGCATGAGCTGTGATGGGGAGTGTGAGAAGTCGAGGGAAACAGAGATGGAGGAGCGCAAAGCAGCCTCCAAACAGGGGATGTTTATTCAGGAAGTGAACCGACTGCACAGGCTGCCATGTTCCAGAATGAGTTGTAGGCACTTTGTTGTGTCCCACCACAACAGGAACATTTACAAGGCTATTTTGTAGGTTGTGACCTGAAATGAGATCAGTGTCCTCTGCTGCAAAGTCAAAGAGAACAGGAACATGGAGGAGTTGATAGGAATCACTTGCTTTCTTTATCAGCCCTCATCTCCTGTGAATGAATGAACTTTAGATGGTTTGAGCTGAACACAACCACAACCACACACCAAGTAAGGTTCACAGAGGTTGTTAGACTTGGAATGCATTTAATGTTTGTAGCTGTGAGGCAAGGACTGGACTGCTGGAATGCGTCTGTGACCTGTGGCATCATGTAATGTGTCTGACAAGCATTTCCGCCCTGCAAGGCCTAGCATAGTGTTACGACTGCCAGCTTTGGCTAGCTCCAGCTCATCCATATCTGGGGTGATGCTGGCTGAGTTTCCTCCCTGGATCCCCGGCCAAATTTTCTCCACCAGCTCTCTTTGCTTTGAATAATGTAATCAGATGGGTTATTACCCTGAGCATTCGTGCTGTCTCGAATTCAAAGAGATAGAAAAAAAACACATATTGATAGTGTTTTCGTAGTTTTTTTTTTTTGTGATAATTGTTTTCAAGGTGTCTCTCAGCAGTCACAGCTCACGGGTGACAAGCTGGAAGAGCAGTCTAGCACATTCTGTCTGCCTCATTGCACCCGCGCCCAGCTGCAACATGCTTGCTTACCCCAACAAAATGAAAAATCAATACATGTCTCCCATCTCCCCCGTCTTTTGCAGGACAATTGACCCTGACACCATGATCTCTCAGTGTGACTGATATTATTTCCACTAGGTTGGGCAAGAGGTAAGAGACACATTTTTCAATAGGAAAGCAGGACACCTCTGAAGGCACCTTCCTGCCAATGGCCAATAAAGTCAAGTGCAGGCCATCGAACAAATAAATAGTTGTGGCAGCTTTAGGGTCTTTAAGGGCTTGATAAAAATCCATGCAATTTTACAGTTGGCTTTAAAACAAGTTTACATTTTGCAGTCAACTCTTTCTCCTGGTTTACATTTGATTCAAAGAGCAATCAGTAAAGATTAACATTTCCGCAAACTAAAACACAACATCATCTGGAAATTAGGAATACATTTAGGGTTTAAATTTAGCAATATTATTTTAGGCTTACTAATGTGTAATTCTGCCTCAAGCTGAATTGTATTTTAGTGTAAGAGAGAACGTCTATGTGATAATGGCAACAAGTGAGATTTTTTTTTTACCAAAAATATTTAGATTTCTATTTGCATATAAGACCAGCCAGAAAAAGAGCATCTTCAATGCATTACAAATAAACACCTTTCCCTCTCAGATGCAGTTTTATTCCAGCTGTCCTCTGGATTCTGTTGCATTCCTCCCGTTTTTCCCAACATGCCATAACTAGGGCTAGGGACACAGACTTCCTGGTGAGGTGTCGCGCTTTGAGCTTTCTCAAACACGGCCAGGTTTTAATGTATTAAAATACACTCTGTCAGCACATTTCTGAAATTATGGGCTAGATTAAACGGCAACTTTGACCCACCTGTCAGAAGATACAAGCTTTTTTGCTGAGAGAGATTAATGCTTTGCTCTAACATTTTCTCCTGAACCCCCCTGAATGTTAATCAGAGCCCAAGAGCAGCAGTAGGGAGATTGGTCATTAGGTGAGGTGGAACACATTGATTTTTAATTTTGACATGCAAATTTGTTTGCCACCCTATTTGTACAGTAAGCTGACCTGCTTGTGTTCTTCTCAGCATTTCTCAGCATCCTGGGATTCTTTGTTTCAAAGTGAGTGATTAGTTTACTTTCCTGGCAAGTTGTGTGAAAGTATAGAGTCCAGTCGTGGCTCTGCTTAGCTTTTTTTCTATTTGAAAAAAAAAATGTCTTGACTTCAATATTTCAGTGCGTTTCGGTACATTTAAGGCTAAATTGTTCATGTAGTGCAAAAAGTGGCACCAATTGCATGTTATGAAAATTTGCTAAAACAAATTAATGAAACAAAACTTTCCCAACACCGAAACATTTCACCAAACAAATTAATAACTCTGCAAATGATGTGAATTTCCACAAAACCAATTAAAGCAAACATTTTTTGACATTTCACAAAACCAATAAAAACATTTTTTTTTTTTAACAGATTTTTTTATTATCCATTATAGTTTTATATCATGACATAATAACATAGGGATAAGTAAAACATACACAGACAGATAAATGAAATACTATTGGAATCATAGCAAAAACCACAAAACAAAACTGTAAATCCACACACTTACAGGTGAGTTGGGGTTATCAGCATTAACAAGCCCGTCTGGATAGTTGGGGTTTACATTCGGCTTTTAGACACAGAAATGTCTAATCAACTTGTAGATTAAAGGATTAAAGATTGTTTTGAGCATTTTGTCATTTAAACGACTGAAACTACATCGTAAGAGAAACAAATTGCAGTTTTTTCAGGATATAATTCAATTCAGGTATATTAAGTGGGGAGAAGCCGATCGGCCAATCAAAGTCTACAGAAAACTTTTGTGATATCACCATCAAATTGTTAAACCTAAAGTAAGTCAGAAGTACGCTTAATATCATGTGATGTTTGCGTTTGTTTTTAAGTGGAAAGTGAGACAAAACCAGCGTCACATGAAGTCGTGTTGGGAAGTATATATTTATGTTGACATTAAAGTCCACTCATTCACAGAAAGTCCTGAAGAGCTTCAAACAATTTTGAACTAACAGACAAGAAACATCACAGAGGAAGTCGCAAGATCACAAACCTAACCTCACACCTCAACAGGTCTGTCCATGCCTTCATGACTACCTGAAACATGCGGACAGCGATCGATGCTGGCTGAGGAGGTGGCCATGTTTCTGACCTCTAATCCGCACCTCCTTAACAGGACTGGGAAACGGGCCTGGAGGCGAGCAGGGATCAGACCCCTCAGGAGAAGTGTACCAGTGAGTGGAATAAACAAGACTGCAGATAGAAGAAAACACACAACGTTAGCAGTGTGGAGGGCAGGGAGAGGCTGTATAAAGGGATGTTATATGGATGAGAATGGGTTATACCTGAGGCTCATCTCCAATTGATCCATTCACCTCCCCTCACACCTCTGGCATCACTCCTACTGTCTCTGCAAAACACCGGCTCTGTGCAAGTTTCGTCTTTGACTTTCCCCAACGCTGACCTCCTCATCTACATCTGTGTGACTGACCTGTGTCGCTCCCACTGCTGGAGGATTATCTGAGGGGTTGTGAGGTCACTGAGGTCACTCATAGGATCCTCCTTTACCTTACGCTACTCCTGAACTGTTCATCCAGCACTTCTTCCAATGCCCTGTGAGACTCCACCTGCCTCGCTGCACAGCCGGACGAGTTGCGGCTGCAGCGCGTCTCTTCCTGCCACTGCGATCGCTGCTTAGAAGCGCGTTAGCCATATCAGGAGAGCAGATAACTCACCAAACCTGCAGTCTGTCAAGGCGCGTCACAAATTTAGCTCAGGGCGCCTGTGGCACTGTCAGGCGGAATTAGAAAAAATTAAGACATCCATCCTGGAGACATCCAGTAGAAAGATAGAAACAGAGACAGGCCCCAGTAGATTGACATATTTGCCACATATTCATTTGAGCGTGTTCATGGGAGCACAAGCGGTGTCAGTGACAGCACTTTCTCACCTCAGTGACAGTGAAAAAGGCGCTGTGATCAGTGCAGTGGAAGGCGCAGCATGGCGGAGTTGGATTAGCTATGATAATATGATGACAGTAATTGAGCTTGTCATAATTGCTCAATCACTGAGCCTTTCCCCGGGGTCTGGAAGGCAACTGTTAGCGCTGTACAAGCCTTCATTACAGGGGTGTGATATCAGGATAATTCATTTACAGTAGGACGAGTGGCACTGTGATCATTCTGTGTGCGTTGCCAGATTAGGGCCACTAAAGAATTAGGGTGAAATAATCTTTACTGTAGCATGTGATTTAATGAATTAGCTAACTTTAGGCTAAATTTGTGAATAGACTAATGAATTATCTTTTTTTAATATTGTGCCCTGTCTACACTCATATTTCAGGTTCATCTTTACACTGTCAAATACAGCATAGAATTGATAATCTAATCTACTGTGATCACCGGTGAAACCTACTTAGAAGATTTTCAGTGTTGATTGACTCAACCAGAAGGCCATAAACAAGCCCATCACAATGCCCCCTAGCTCTCACTTGTCACTCATAGACAAAGACGGAAGAAGAGGATGAGAGGGAGGGCAGGAGGAATGAAAAGAGGGAGGACTGGAGAGAAATATTGGGACAGTGAGGTGGCGGCGACAGGACCACCTCACGGCGAAATTTACTGTCAGATTTTCTCCACAAGAATCTGGACCAAAAAGCCCCTCGCCATGAACGAGAGGACGGAGAGGGGAAAAAAAAGAGGGAAATTGGAAAAAACAGCTGAGGGTGTAAATAATTCATGCAGACAATATGACTTTTTTATGTAAATTCAGTGCATTAACCCTCTATTATAATGATGGACGACAGATACGGGTGATGTTTCCTTGGTAAGAGCTAATGGATGACCATCATAAATTCACTGCACATTTTATTGTGTTGCCGGGAAAATTGTGCCTGCAGGCAACGTTGTTTACTTTTATGTCAGGGAGGAGGAGAAAAATCCCGCCGTCTTCAAAAGGAGAGAGGGGAAAAGAGAATGGGGAGTAAAAATAATGGGGCCCACACAGAGCGCCTTGTTCCGTACCTTCTGCCATGTTCGGAGCAAGCGATCCCCCAACTACCTCGGTGTGTGTTCTTCCTCCTGCTCATCTCTCTGCCTCTCCTTCTCCTCCTCTTCTTCCTCCCCTCCAGCGCTGTCTTCCTCAGAGAACAGCGGGGTCTAGTCGCATTAGCAGCGCTGCACTCCTCCACATCGCTCCGATTACAGATTACTCACTTTCGCCGCCGCTGTTAGACTTGAAATTTGGGGAGGTAGAGGGACATCATTTTTCATTACTGTCTTCTGTGAGCAACATGATACTTGCAGGCCGTGTGTGTGTGCACAAGTGCTGCAGACGGCATCAGTTTTCGTAAAAAGAAAACGCTTTCTGAGTGCTGATCCATAGAAATACAGTTTCAGCCATCAGTAGATCAAAACGCATAATTGATCAGCTTAAACTCGAGTGACACTTGATGGTGTTTAACGCTGACTTTGAAGCAAATAAGTGTGCAGCTAACAGACTTTCTCTTGCCACTTTGGTTGTTCACTATTGATGAAAGAAGGAGAGCTGCACAGGCCTGATCAGCGCCTGGTTAGCCAGTCTATCATTCCCCTTTCTGCCTTGTAGGCTGCCCCCAGGCCCTGCTCAAATCAACACCCTGCCGTCCCTCGCTCTCTGTTTCTCCCTCGCTCTTTTTCCCTCCTTCCCTTTCCCTCCTCCCTCATCTCTCTCTCCTCCAAACATTCCCTCCATCTCTGATTTATCTTGTAATATTGGCTCCCTAATTAACACTAGAACCGTATGTCTCATGTGTCTTGTTTTGGGTGGATTTTAGCATACTAACCCCCCCCCCAACCTCCCAATCCTTCTCTCTCTTACCCGAGTATGTTCGATAGGTTTGCTTGCTTGGAGCAAATTATTAACAACCAAAGGGAAATGCTAACATATACTAGATAGTCTTTGTGTGGCTTTTAAAGAAATGTAAACCTGCTGGATGTTTTTATTATGCAAATAAATGACAGAAAAAATGTTTTCTTTTTCCAATTTGAAAGTGAACCTTGGTACATTCATGGCATCTTTTACTACACATTACAACCTTTTAAATTAGTTAATATAAAAACATTTTCTGGCATATCTAATTGTGAATTTTACTGAGAAAAAAAAGACCTGCAACACTTGGAAAACACACAACACATATACACATTCTGGGGCTGCTGATGTAGAGGAGCAGCAGATGGTGGGAGCCAGCTGTTTCGTACCAAGCAGGCAGTGGGCACACATGGAGACACTAAAAGACTCACACTCACATGTAAACACACACACACACACACACACACACATCTGGCACACCAGGCTCCCAGCTGGATCTTCATGGGGTCACTCGCTCACCTTCCCCAAGGACATCAATCTGCACCCGTTCACAGTGAGGCCACCTCAGCCACCCTGGCACCGCAGTACGGGTCACACACCTGCATCACAGTCCAAGGTGCCAACTATGGCTGACTTGCCAGCACCTGCAGCGGGGGAAACGCCGCCTACTGTTAAAGCAGCATACCACTGAAAATTTGCACTCATCCCCCCCCTCACACACGCACACCGCTGCAAAGAGCTAAATGGGCCAACTAAGTGGTTAAAGCACAAGTCATATATGTTGCCCTGGATAAGGGCGCCTTGCTAAACACATGATGATAATTACCCACCCAGCTGCCTGGTGCCATGTGCCATAATAGGTCTCGCCTCAGCGCCGGGTCCTCCGAGACTTTCTCTACCCGCACATTGCTAATTTCTCAATTTGTCCGCCACATTTCCTCTCTCATTTTACCATGCTTAACCTTTTCCATCGGCTAATGTACACCTTCCCAGCCTCTTTGTCAAATCTGGGCCAAAGTGATGCTTCCTAATGATTCACTTACCAGCAGAGTCATTCTGTAGATTCAAATGAACAAACAAGAGCTCAGATCTCACTGGGGAATTTGATTAATACCATGTACATAAGGAATTGACAAAGTGAATGAATAATATGCTTTGTTCAAATGGCAAGCAAGCCTCGCTAGGTATTTAGTAGATTTTGTTTGTGCTTAGAAGTTCCATCCTGTGCCTCTGGCAAAGCAGACACTTTGTGCGGTGTAGGACCACTTTGCAGAGCCCAGCAAGTGTCTGGGGAGCCCATCTCCATTGCAATTGCTGGAGGAAAACCAAAGCTTGGCGTCGTTTCCCCCTCTTGTTTGCGGGCACTTGGAGGGTGTTTATCTAGAAAAGAATAACAACTTGTTTTATTCATGTTGGGGATGGAAGACACTGTGCCCTCCTGAGAGAGAGGGGGTTGATCTGTATTAGCGGAAGAGGGATAGTCACTTTTTATTGTGGCACACGTTAGTGAGTGTGTGTGTGGGAGCAGGTGCCTCAGAGTGCTGATGGTACACATGAAACCCAGGGGTATTATGTTTGCTTGGGGGTGGTCTGTTGTGGAAGTCCTTTCTTTGGAGAGGGCAACATAGAAGTTGAACACTACTATCTTAATCTCATTTTTTTTTAATATATGCAACCGTGTGCCACATAAAAGAATTGGAGAAAACCTTTTAAAAGGATGACTTTCAACAAAAATAAACAATCCTTGAACCACTTCTAGTTGCACGGGTTATATTTTTACTTTGCCGAGGACGTTATGTCTTCACCCGTGTCCATTTGTTGGTTGGTTGGTTGGTTTGTCCGCAGGATTACACAAAAAATACTGAACAGCTGTCCATGAAACTTGGATGGATAGCAGCATTATCTTTTAATAAAGAGATAGATCCACAAAGTTTTTCTTTTTTGCTTTCTTTAACATTAAAAGATAGGGTGTTTTTTGTTGTTGTTGTTTTTGTTTTTTTTACATTTTTGTTAATTTCCCAGGGAATAATTTGTGTATTTTGATGAAAAAAAAATCTGGCGTATTAAGGTGGCTGGTACCGATGAGTGACTACAATTTCATGCCACCCTAATCCTAGTGGTTGGATGTTACAGATCTTGCGAGTTTAAATTATGGTTAAGCAGTTATGGGTGGTTTAAAATGTAGTGTGAAACAGGGCTTCGAGTTTGATATTGGATTAGGCATAATTCGATTCCTAATTAAGTTGTCCGATTCTTTACAAAAACAGGTTTTGCTAAAACTTAACAAGTACTGTCGTAAGACATTAATCTCTGTGAAAACACTTCTGCATATTAATTATGGAATCTGTAAGCACAAGATTTTGTTATTGGAAGCCTTCTGGTTTCTGTTTGTAGTCTGAGTATTCTTGACCAACCACGTCTGGTTGCAGGTAAACAGTGCGTGGAGAACACAGGTGGTGGAATGCACTGTCCGAAAATGCAATTGTCTGATGGAGTTGAGCCTGGGACATTGGTCGTGGCCCCCAGAGGCTAAATCATGATCCGAGAGAAGCAAATGGGCTTTGAGATTTACCTATTTAACTAGTCTACACATCAAAATTAACTTGTATGCATAGTCTTGACTCTCTTGTGCACTTATCATACGTAAAACTTCATGATTCATTGATTTTGTAACTTTGTTTTCAATTAATGAAAATTTCAGGACAAATGTGACACATCAATTATCATGTTATTGCAAAGGTATCAATGTGCCCTGATCTGAACTACTGCTACCTCTTTTCATGTTGAGACTGTGTGCTTGTTTCAAGTCACTGTGAAAAAGCTGCTTTTTGAAACACCGACATGTTTGACATTTTAAAAACCGGAGCATAGGACATCAGCCTCCGCTCTTGTGAAGCTTTCTCTTTGTGCGAGTGGTATTTAATCTGCGGTAATTAAAATATTAATCATCTTACTATTAATTAAGCTGGTATGGTGCTAGTTGTGGTTTTATTAGTGCCGCCATTTAGTGGTCGAAGTGACAACCCTAATGGGGCCACTCTAAGAAAAAGACAGTAATTGGGTTTGGCAATTCCATTTCCACCACCGGCCATCCTCTCACCCACCCGCTAGCTCATCAATAATTTATCTAATTACTGATATTGTGGCATGAGTCACTCTCAATTTAGGAGACAAACATGATTATTTAATAATAATAATGCTTCCAAACATATGCAATGTCTCCTGGCCGGCCTCACTTCCCTCAATTTTTAATGACTTGTTAACACAATGGGCAAAAGAGACCTCAAACAGCACAACAAAAGAAGTCCATCAGTGACCTTTACCGACTAAATTCTAAGAGGAGAATCACAATAACACGAGCTGCAAAATACAATACTGCCTCTCTAAGTGTGTGTGTGTGTGTTTATGATTGACTATTCGCTTTATTGATGATTAGAAACTGGAATAGGAAAGCTTTGGTAACCTTTCATGAGAGGTCTCCTAGATTCAAAACTGCAAAAAAAAAAAAAAAAAAAAAAGAAAAGGGTGGGGTTGGAGGGGGGGGCATCTGAATACTACCCACATCCCATAATGATCTCAATAATAACCCTGACAACACTCATGGACATAAAAATAGTGTGTGATATGGTGATATGAGTGCAAGTGTGTGTGCGTGTGCATGTGTGTGGTTGGCTGGGATTATGAGGAGCAGTAAAACACAGAGAAACTCAGTGAATATGCTGGAGGTAAATGAAGTCCCACGGGGGTAATATTCACCTCGCCATAATAATTCTGCCACTGTCAAAAGCCAGCTAGCTTTGCTGTTACCGTGTGTGTGCGTGTGTGTGTGTTTGTGCGTGTGCAGGACGTGTCTGCTGAAACTAGCACACATGCTCCATCTCCCCCCCCACCCCGCCACCCCTCCGCATCGCGAGCTGAATCCAACTTCCCTTGTTCTTTTTCTCTCTCGGTGGCAAGCTCGACAACTCGGAACTGCACCTCAGTAGTCGGCGGAGGCGAGCAGGAGGAAGTAGTCATTCATCCAGTGTGTGTCAACCACAAGTTGACTAGGAGAATGAGCAGGGAAGCAAAGCGATGTCTATTTCTGTCTCGGATGAGTGGGGATGGTCAGGGAGGAGAGCACAGACTGCCCACTGAGGGAGACACTGGGTTTCATTGTGAGCTCCGGGGCTATAGGGAGCAGTGATCGGAAGGTTGGATCTGCTGCGTCTGTTTGTGTGTGTGTGTGTGTGTGTGTGTGTGTGTGTGTGTGTGTGTGTACGTGCACACTGGCATGTCTCCTTTGCACCGAAATGCAATGAATGACGCTCATTAGCCTCATGTTAGCCTTGCTAGCTGCAATGCCCCGCGGCAATGAGGTCACATACAAGGTCATGACTTGATTACATGGTAATGCACTTGCTGATGTTGGTGTGTAAGTAACAAATATCTTCCATGCAGTTTCAATACTGCGAACAGGGCAAAATCAACAAATATCCTCTGAAAACACACAATTTTTTGTAGATATAATATATGATTTTTTTAAAAGTTTTTTATTTTTTGTTGTGTTTATACTTAAATACTTATACTTATACTTTCTTTTTACTAATATATAAAACATAACACATACAGAACTATAGTAATACAACATCCGAAGAAGATTCACTGAAGTAGTTTTTAAAATGACACATCTTTTCTATGCCTGAGTGTTCCTCAGTCTTTTGTCTTTAATTTAATGATGTGGGTATGAAGGAAAGAAGAGCCTGAGGGTACGCTGTGTTTTCTGTCATCAACACTGATTTTTGTTCCTCTTGTATTCTGAGCTATAATTTTATAGCTACTATTTTCCTCATGCTCTTCTTTTAATATCAAAGCACAAGCTATCCACATTTTCTTTCCCTGCTTATGGTAAGGCCTAAGGAAGCTGATGTTGATCTGTTGGTCAGTTTCACCTTGGGAAAGATATCTTCGCACTTCTTTCCATGAAATTTGCTATTGATAGTCATGGTCCGGTGAGGATGATATATATTTGGCGACCCCTGACCTTTCTTTCACATGAGGCCAAAAGTTTGACATGTACCTAAGAAATATGTATGATATTGACCGAACACATTCGCTCTCCCCAGAAGACGATCTCTTCCCATTTCAAACACCCCATGAGCTTTCCTAAATCGTCATCCTCAGGACAAAATTCACATTTTTTGGCACGGGCAACGGTACGGTTCTAAGAATATCTAAATTGTCAACATATTGTTATCTGTTGTGTTTGTTATTGGCAGAATAATGAACACTGCGGCCTTCAGAGGCCTACTGAGGAATCAGAATTTTAGTATTTTTTTTGGCTTCGCAACAAGATATTTCCAGCAAAAAGAGAAAAAGTTTTATTCATGATAACAACCAGGTCCTGTGTCAGTCCCTCAGAGTTAAAGAGCAAAAGAAACTTTTCATAGAGTAATGTGAGACACGTGAGTCAAAACAAAGGTATGTTATAACTCTTCATCCCAGAGTGCTTTTATGAGTAATAATTTTATCACCAGTTAATGAGTTTTTATGGGTGTGTCATAACGAGCGCTTGCAAGCTGTTGAACCTGCTGTCATGTTGGTTTTTTTTTGTATGTACATGTAAGTACTTAGATAGGAATTTATATTTGAAAATCAAAAATTGCCTTCAGAATTATTAAAATTAATCGTATCTAATTGTATCTTATCTTATTATATCTTATCTTATCTTGTCTATACTTGTATTTTCGTCATGTTAGACGTATGCATTATTTGTGTATGTGTGCCTGCACGCACGTGTGTGTGTGTGTGTGTGTGTGTGTGTGTGTGTGTGTGTGTGAGCGAGAGAGTTCAGGCCCAAACCTAAAACCCTCTACCTCAGACTGCCGGTGAAACAGAGGCGTGGATCTCTACATGAAATTAGTCTCTGTGGGAAGACAAGAGGCATCACTGAGGCCTTCTCTTTTAGCCAGTTGGCCCAGCCCACAGCTGCCCAGCCACTGTCACACTGAGATGTCATTGAAAGGAGACATTAATTGCCTTGGTGCTTTGGCAGGACGCTCTCTAGCCGTGCTCAGGTGCACCTTTGCTGCTGCCTTGCAAATGAGATGCAGAGTGTTGGTTACAGTACCTCCTTCCCGGGGATAATTGACCCTGGGGATCCGCCTTGCAGTCCACCCACCCTCCTTCTTTCCTTGCTTATCTCCTCTTCTTCACCTCCTCCTCCTCTCCCCCCTCTGTTACATCCAAGACAACGCAGGACACCTCCTGATTGGTTGGTAGTCAGCGGGATGGGGTTGGCCCTTTGACCCTGCAGACTCCCTTCCCTTTCTCTTCCCGTCTCCAGCTCCTTCACAAGGGCATTCACGTGGTGGTGCGGCCGGTGGAGATGAGAGGAGAGGGAGCTGCCTGACACTACGGCTGCCCAGACCATTACCACAACCTTTGTAGGAGGTGCACAAACCCCTCCTTCTCTCTCTCTGTTCTTGAAAGTGCCCCACCCCACACACCCGCTGCTTAGTCATGTTGTTTTTGTTGTCGCAGCTCCAAGTTTTAATGAGGTGAGACTCCTCGTATACCACCGTGTTACTGGCTGGGCTTCAGCAGGCTGTGCTGTTTATTTACTGCTAAAGGTCCGTTCCGCTCAACCTTAATCGACCCATGCATTGCTCAATCACAGGCCAGTGTATGGAAAACAAAGGCCCACCTGTATACCTGTGCACAGTGCCGTGGATTCCTTTTCAAATCCCCCCTCCTCCACCCACACACATTTTCCTTGACTTGCTGTTTGTTTTCTCCTTGCACTGTTTTCCCTCCTCTTTCACAATTTCGTTCTTCTTTTCTAAGCAGAAAGTCCTTGATTGTTAGCTCTGTCTTCCTTTGACTTGAGTCGCGATCTTTCTCTCTCTCTCACCCTCCCTCTCTCCCTCTGTCTCATGTGCTTTGCTTTTCAGAGCATGGCAAAAACAGTTAGTACAAGCACACACCTGGTAAGCCATTTGCAAGAAGCCTGCGGCTGAGATCGCAGCCCCCTGAGCATAATATGCAAGGTGTGGCAGAGAATGACACTGTTAATCTTGAAGGATTACTTTCTCATGGAGCAATTTGTCACAGGAAAAGTCTATACTGTTTGCTTATGTACTCTGCGCATATCCTCCTGCACCCTGCGTTTCTTTGCCTCTTCGTATGTTCTTGTGTGCGCTTGCTTCTGTGTGGGAGTGAGAATGTTGAATTACTGATCTAGTGTAATTGAATAGTGGGCCATCTGCTCAGATGTTTATCTTCATTTTCTTCCCTTTTTTTGCAGATGTATCCACGCTTGTATGTTTGCAGATGTCTGATTTCATCTTAATGTGGCCGCATGTGTGTGTTTTGTGTGCGCACGTGTGTTTGTGTGTGTGTGCTTCATCTGTAGCTCTTAACTGGCTGGAAGCCCCCTCTTTGGTGGAGAGGCCAGCCATGGCAGAAGAGGGCTGCGCTTAGTGCGTTTCATGCTTAATTCTGTGTCAATTAGTTGACTGCTACCTTCCCTCCAGCAAAAGAGCGCACAGAGAAACACAAGCCCACAGAAATCCTCTGGCTTTGACAGGCGCAGTGTTCAATCATTTATCCCAAGGCCCCGGGCCACGGAGCACTGTCAACAAACATTCCATTGAAATCATATCAAGCCTCTTCTGTTCCCTCATTTTTGTACTCTCTCTGCACTGCCTCTCACTCTTTCCATCTCCCTCTGCCTCTTTATCTCACATGTTCTTTAGCCTCTGCTTCCTCTCTCGATATGCTTTTACCCACCTTCGCTCTTCTTTCTCTCTTCCTCCTCACCCCTCACCCTCTGGGGTTTCTCGGTCTCTGTAGCTGGGGTTTTAGTTCTTTCTTTAAGCCGCTGTGCCTCTTCCTCCCTCCCAGGACTTGGCAGCAGAGAGGTAATTTGTTAAGCTGTTCCCTGTTTGTGCTGGTTTCACCCCCAACTTGGCATGCGGTCAAGTTTTGGTCGGATGTCAAGATGAGCACCAGATACACCAAGATCACAGAAAATTATATATTTCAGCTTGAATTTGGTTCAGAGGATATTTTAACGAGGCTGGAACGGAGGCATCATAAAACATAAACATCAATGACCGCATTTCAAATGGTACTGTATATGCACTTGTATATACAACACCTTCTGACCCGTATCTTTTACAGCAAGAGCACAGATACTTTAAAACTTATGCATATGTCTTTGCAAATGCTGTGCTTTTCAATATAGGTTGAAGTTGAAAGGAGTCTTTGATCACAGCATGTGGCGGGATTGAAGATCTACGATATAACATATATTGAAACTGAGCTGAGCACTTAATGCACTGAGCCACTCTTCAGCTTTACTACCTGACTTCACTCTTCTTACACTGAGGAAATGAATAAGTTGAGACAACAATTAAAATACATGGTGCAGAGATTTAATATCAACGTGCCATTTAAAAGAAAATAGAAATTAGGCTGTTTAGAAGACATCAGCCAATTAGCTTCACAGCTGCCATCTCTCCAGTCTCCCCCGTTCTTTGCTTTTGGCCCGGTGGAACTCTGGGAAATATGCTGATTCAGGAAATTTTGCAGGTAAGGTGGACAGAGGCCAAATCTGGGTTTTTTCCTGGCTTCCTCTGCTCTGGGCTACAAACATTGATGCAGAGCAAGAGATAGAAGAGAAAAAAGGAGAGGAATCTTCCACTCCCTCCCCTCCCCTGAGCATTCATCTCGAGAGAAACTCCAACTCACCTGGGTATCTCAGTGGTGGAGAGTAATAAATAAATGTATCGGATTAATTATTAAAGACAGCCTAAACGAAGATAGATACTATCCTCTGAAGGCCTGGTGGTTCCACAGGCCTGATCTTAACTCAGATGTTGTTGTGATTCCGGTTTGTTTGCCTCACTGGTGGTCAGGACTGTTAGTCTTCATATCTTTATTATATCGCTTCAGTTTTATTTTGCCAGTTTTTTTTCTTCATTTAACATCAGATGGAAAGATACTCACAGCCAGGTAGGCAAATCACAAACATGCGAGCGTGCAAAGAAAAAAGAAATCTTCTTCCACCTGCAACGATGCCTCAAACAAGTTTTTTAAATTAACTGTGAACACATGACAACACTAATAAAAATGGATCAAAGGCCATAGTCGAACTGTATTTTTCTCAGTTTAGTCTTCAGGCCTTTGAACAGTTTTTGGTGGGTGCACTCTCTTACTCAGCACAACATGAGCCACCCACAACAAAAAAACACAGAACCTTTCTGCAAAAAAAATCAACACAAATTCAAACTTTTTTCTGTCCTGTTTTTTTTTTTTTTCAGAAACAAAGAAATCTTTCAGTTGTCAGGGGAGATTATTTGTCCTGTTTGTGATCTTCAAACAAAATGTCTCTTTGCAAACGCTAGCCAACCTAAACTCTTAACCCTCCTCTGGCTATTCAGGTTTACCTCCCACTGCAGAGTGCCTCTGACTTGACAACAACAGGGCCCTTGTATCAGTCCCTGGACAAAGCCAAATTAATATTTAAAGATCATTACTAATGCCCTGAAGTAAAACACAGAGACTAGGTAATTAATTGATTGAGCTGGGTGGTCCGCAGAGAGATTAGACCGGATGAGTGTTGTTTATCTCTGTTGTTATTGAAGTATATTTGATCGCTCTGAGCGAATGATTTCCTATTGAATGTAAAGAAGGGGGACACGCTACTGGATGTTTGACCTGTAAGGCATATAAAGTGAGTTCATATTCTTGAAGAGATATAATCAGTCGGGGATTAATCGTCCCTTGTGCCTTTCCTACAGTATGTATGTAGTGTAAATTTGCAATGCCAGTAATCTATTGTATAACACAGTTTACACTGGCGTTAAGTGGAATCTGTTTTTACAAGCTCATATAACAAGTGGATGGATTTCCACTGCTGATGATAGCAGATGCACTTGGCAAGACAATAAGATGCGTTCTACATCATTTGGCCCACTTCCTGTATCAACTGTTGGATGTGAATAGAGTGTCAACAGAGTGCTAATTGTTGTTCGGCATTTTGATTTATCACAGGAGCAAGCCAAGGCAGAACAGAGGATGATTTTGCATTTGGCAGGCTGTCCTCATTCCCCAGCAGCATGCCAATGGTTCTATTTCCTGGTGGAAAACCTAAATTCAGTGATTCAGTACTGTGGATACAGCTGCCTCCTCTGTCCACACTACTCTAAAGGGTACTATTTTGATCTGTAACTAAGTATGTTTTATTGAAGTACTTACCGGAATATTTCAATTTTGTGAGTCATTTGCCCCACTAAATTCGAAAGGAGATATTGTGCCTTTTTATTTTATTTAGCTGACCATTTTAGTTACAGGTAGGAGTTTCCCACACAAAGAAACATATGAAAAGCTGATGAAATACGATGCGTCACCAGGATTAAAGGAAGCGCATCATAAGCAGGCTTTAAATGTCAAAGCGAGTACCAACTGGACAAGATTCAACATTAAAAAGCTGCCAACGTGTGAACAAATCAGCAGCTTAACACTGAGATCCTTAAATTGGCTATTGTTTGTAATGACAACTTTTCATTTTCTTCTCTTGAAGCGCCTTTGGCTGCTTAAATTTTGGAGGTTTAAATTATCTTTTTTGATTTTGTGATACTCAGCTTCGATTTGCAACCCTCTGTTGTAAAATGACAAATAGATGAACCTTTAACCTTTTAACATTCAACACTTTCTACTAACTGGAAAGATACCAGACGCGCATTGACAGAAGAATTTCAGACTTGAGAATACAACAGTATTTTACTACTTTATTTCTCATTTTATTTCCTTTCTCTCACATTTAAATAAAGCAACATTTCCCACTTGTGAGCAGCTCTTCCATTTTGCATTACATTGTGCAATATTGATTAACATCAAACTCAAAAACTGAACCATTTCCGTATGTATGGTTGCATTTAAAAATATGCTTAATTTAGGCATTTTTCCTTTTTAAACACTCTAAACACGGATATAATTAGCATATACAGTACCACATGATAGACGCAGGGTATACAGCGAGTCTTTTTTCCACTGCTTTTTGTGTCATGTGTAAATGCGAGAGGCATGATACACAACACACATAAATAATGTTTTGGGCAGCATATTGAATAAACTTTTCTGAGTTGCCCCAAATGTCCTTGGCTTAGAACACATGAAAAGGTGTTCTGTCTTTCTTTTTTTTCCCCCCTCTGTTTTCCCCTTTTGAAAATGTCTTGTGAAAGGAGCATTCAAGAATCACGAGGTTTTTCACAAGTTTTTGGAGATGCCTGTCATGAATGAACATGACGGTGTGTTCCAGTGCCAGCTGGCAGAGGAAGCCTAGCGCGTCCCAGAGATGAGCGAAGGGCCAGCTGGATGCCCGCCGAGAGCTTTAACACACTCCTCACCATTGCTGCAAACTCCATCAGCCCATCCCGTTAACTGACACAACACAACACTAATTGTGCATTAATCAGTGGGTTTAGTTACCCGATCCCATGAGCCTGTGGTGCATTTCAGTGGTTGTGAAACAGAAGTCTGATATTTGTGTTTCACTGTTGCATCGCTCCCTTGAGTCCTGATTTTGGCTGGCTGTCTGGCATGTGGTTAGTCAGTCGGTTAAACTTGTGGTTGAGATTTTCAGATTAGATTTAAAGGGAAGATTAGGGCTTCTTCTGGCGAGCTTTAAAACCAATTATTTTATTTATGAATAGCAGCCTGACAAATGAATGCAGGATTCTTTCAGATATTAGCAAATTGCGTCTTGCTAACATGATTTATTTTAGGCTGTAAGTCTTCACCACTCAGTGCAAAAACATTTACTTTGTGTCAGAGAAATATCATTGCCTTCCACAAGTTAAAATAGTGATTACAGGTCACAACGGGGTCAAATTTCATTCCTGTGACTGTTGGGGAGAGTGTTTAAGAGGAGGGTTCAAATAAGAGGATTTATTTTTACTTCAAGATAAAGATTTATTAGATTATAGCAAGAAGATATACAGTAGAAGAATGGATGGAAGGCTGTTAAAGACCTTTAGCCTTTTTTTTTCTTTTTTAAAGGGATTTCTCTGCAGATTAACCTGAAATACAATAGCAACGCTGTAATCGCTGTGTTGAATAGAGAAGGCACTGTGAGAAAATGTTCATTACACAAACTTCACTGACTGGTTTTGTGTTTTGCTCATTTTTCTGCTCTAGGCAGTAATCAATCATCAAGTCATTTATCTCACACTGGTGCTGAGTTCCTTTTATCAACTGCCAGACTGCCTCATCTGCACAGTGTGACTAACTACAGGTTTGTTGGCTCACTTTGTAGAAATTACCAACAGATAAAAAGTCAAGTTCCCATGTCTATCTGCTGTATGTTTTTATAATGAGAAATGTAATCATACCGATAGAGACACGGGATATTTGGAATATAAATGCTGTGTTTAACTAAATGTGATAGGCACTTGACAAATTAGCTCAGTTTTCAGAGATTGGTTTGTTACAGCTGCGTTTTAAACACACATTATGTAATTTTCTGCAGCTAGGGATCTCTCAATCAAAACAATGAAAACAAAAGATGTAGATGATGACATTGTGAAGTAGTGTGGGATCATGGGAGTTGTTGTCTTCATGGTTAAACAACCACCATTGCTGATGAAAATGAATCTGATGTGACTCAGGAAGAAATGCTCACAGACGAGGAAATGTATTTTAGTCTTATTCGCGTTACATTCAGTTACGTTTGCCAACTTACTTCCTCACTCTCTGGCGTATTATCCGATGTTTACGTTGACATTATAGCGATGGACGACCAAATGAAACACACTGTTGAGTTCACTTGTCTGTTTTCTCTGGGTTTGAACATTGTTGGAAACCTTTAGGATAATGTAAGTACACAACTCAAGAAAATATATAACAATGGGCTTGTCGCTTTAAGACATTTCAATGCAGAAATGTTACATATTTCTTTAAGGTTAGTAATGGTGCATTCCAATTGAACTGGGAAGTTGGAATTTCCATGTTCCCAGTCAGGCACATTCAACTGGAATCTGATTTCTGACTGGGAAAGTCAGACGCTCCTCACTAACCCTGACCTCAAAAACCAAGGCCCAAAATACCATGAATTGCATCGTTACCAAATGGTATTGCTAACAATGACTTACAATGGCTAACCTGGCTATAACTGGTATTCAAACTTGTACTGGAATGCGGTTAACTCAGGTATGACGACATTCCCAGCTCTGACTTCCAATTTCCGAGGTAAATGGAACGCACCATAAAGGTCATATGTGGCCCGGGGCAATTGACCAGTTTCCTTTACCAGCATCTTCTCACATAAATCTCTTAAGAATTAGTAAATATCAAGAACCAGAAACAAATTCTGAATTTAACCTTTGGCAGAAAGGCTTTCGCCATAAGTCACCCTTTGAATTTGTGGCCTCTTGGGATGTAAGCCGTCACAGATGCAGCATGTCTGGCCTCCCTCTTCTGTGGGTCAAAGCTGGCTGTGTCTGTGGTGGTAAAGCACTAAGGAGAGTGTCTGTGTGTGGGTGTGTGTGTGTGCGCGCGTGTGTTGAAGGGGGAGTTGGAGTGTGGGTGCATGCAGATGGTTCACAAGCCAACCTTTCAATTAGGCCCGGAGTATAAATATCCGTGGCTGATTGGAATGTGGCGGCTGCTGGCACAAAAGGCTCCGCTTGGCCCGTCTCCAAGACCCCGTCGCTCACTCACTCTCTCAGTCATGCTGGAAGCTGCCCAAGGTTACTTCGTCAATGGACGCAATGATTTCTAACTCCCTGTGTCCGCCGCGACCACCCTCCCTCCTCCATCCCCGTTTCCATCCCCTCCTGCTCCGTTTCCCGCCAGCTCCATGGCAAACTTTACATTTGAAAGAGGCCTCCAGTTGAACCCAGTTGGAGGTTTGATGTCCTCTCTTTCCCCTCATACGTTTTTGTGCATCAACTGGATTTTCAAATTCCCATTCCAAAAGGTGTTAACTGTGTTTCCAGCCTAGAAATTTCAAACAAATTTTCCCCTATGAGGTTTTGTATATACCCCTATATATACACTTCCGCCCACAGCGAGTGTTTGGGTTCCAGTCCAGCTCCTAATCTTATTTAGCTAATGCTGCAGGTGAACAGTCCCTGTATCCCGCCTGGGGAGACCCTGTATATCCTTCACAGATTATAGGGATGAGCGCCCAGACAACTTATCCCTCCGTCCCAAAAGCCTGTCACTGTAAGCTGTCTGAGAAATTATCCACACACCCAGACACATGGCGGTGAGGGTATGAAATGACAAAGCAGAAATGTTTTGGGAGAAGGATATGTTATCACTGTCACACAACGATTTTGAATGTTGTGTAGTGCACAGCCTACAAACAGGATTGGAATTATTTTTGTTACAAGGCACCAGTAAGCTGCTATCTTTTTCACTCTTGATTTTACTTCTGATTTTGATTTTTTTTTAAACTTTTCTTGCACAATTTCAGCAACTACAACTGGCCTCTTGTTCCACGTTTAAAGATTTCTAATGTTGTTGTCACAGTTTCTTTAAGCAATAGAGTCATGCCCCCACCATTAGTATCATATGCCCCTTTGTTAAGAAACCTCCCCTTTTCTCTTATCCCTTCACCCCTTCTCTGCCCCCCTTTCTCTCTAACCCACCTACCCAAGCTGTGTCAGGGAAGCCCCCCCAGTCTCTTATGCATCCCTCTGGAATCAGGAGAGATTAAAAATTAGGGGATTAGGTTCCCTCCTAACCCTGTAATCCAACAAAACAATGCTTTCTAACGTCGAGCGAGAGCTCCCGAGGCGTGGGTAAGTCCTCCACGTCAGTTATTCCTTATGGAAGGGTTCCCTCGGAAAAGACGCACACTCGCTTTCTGTCTCCAGCCACCTCCTCCAGCCCAACCCCCTTTTTTTATGATCCAGAACTGTAATGAGGCAACATGGGAGATGGGGCCTAATATCTGCTAATAGGGTCAATGGAATAAACTGTTTTATAGGGGTCACTGTTGGCACAAGGACGAAAGGGCTGCTAAATGCTTGTCTCCTCTGGTGCCAGTTGTAACCATGATTTTTTTTTTTACAACAACAATACAGTGTCAGGCAGTAATAATGATTCCGATAACACTGTGGAGCCCCGGTGATGTAAGACACGGGCGGGCTACTGAATTAAGGCCCTGTTTTAAATATGTCAGTGCCACGCTCAGGCTGGAGCTATAGCTGGCCATGGGATGCACTCCTTTAATTTCATCGCTCTGTCAGCTTTTATTAAAACCCATTTGTCACAAAGAGAGAGGGAGAAAACGAAAAAAAGTAGTGAGGGGGGGTAAAAGACACAGATGTAGAGTGAAAGAGGAGAAAGGAAGAAAAGGGGAGGGGGGCGGAGATATAAACAGAGAGAAAGAGATGTGGAGACAAAGAAGGGTGACTTTCCGGAGGTGCCAGATAACTGAAATTGTTGTTCTGAGGAGGGGCAAGTGTTGCGGGTGGTGTAGATGGTGGGAGGGGGAGGGAGGGACGGGTTGCCACCACCTTGGGGAGTGGGTCTTATAGGTGGAAGACAGGGGTGGTAAGGAGCAGTGGGAGGGTCTGAGGGGCTCAGCAGGCGTGATTAATGATGAATCTGGGGTATAGTGGACCGGTGGGACTCCCCATCCCCGTCTCCATCCCCATCCTGCTCATCCACCTCGCAACCCCCCCACACCCCCCCACCCTTCACCCAATCCCCAGCCCTAGCCACCCCACCTTCATGCCCATTTGTAACTGTCTTGGGAGGGGCCATCAAGGACTCGGTGATGTGCCCCCTCATTCTCCTGAAGACGCGAATGAGAAATGTGTCCAGAAATGTGTCATTTCCAAATCCAGCTCTTGAGATTTCTTTTGGACGGCTACTGTTTATTAATGTCATTGACTCAAGGCTAATTATTCTTCCGCACTTCTTACAAGAGGAATTCCTTCAGATCTCAACAATGTGTTCACACACACTCACAGAGTGACTCACATGCTATTCAGTGTAAAATTAACATGTTTTGATGTTTCTCTTATTGAAATCTTAACAGGATTACGTCCGAACTCCTGTCTTTCATTTTGAAGGTTTGAGGGAGTCATGGGCGGAGAGAAACTGCGCGGCATGTGCATTTATTTGTTTTCACTGGGGACAAGTCTAGGGTTTCTGCCAGAGAGTTTATATGCCTGTCTGAATGTGTGTGTGTGTGTGCCGCCACACTTTCTTCACTCTGTCAAACAGCTTTGACTTGGCGGTGGGTTCTGAAATGGCATCAAAGTGGCCCGCCGCCACATTTCCACCCCGTCCTGTGGTCCCTCACTCCCTGTCATCTACCTCTACGCCCACGCACCCCAGTACCTACAATCAAAAGAAAATTAAATGATTCATTATATCTTCCCGCCTTCTTCACAAAGTAAAAACATGAAAAATAAAAGACAAGAAAGGGCTTTCAGAAACACTTGTTCAATGCATTTTTACGTTCTTCTCCCTTCCCCTCGTTTCTCTCTTTCTAACTGAATAGTACATGATGGCGCTTGACGGAGAAGAGAAGGAGGAAGACGAAGAAAAGGAGAAAGCAGAAGGAGAAAGAGCGCGAGAGAGGGAGAGAGGGAGGGAATAAAATGAAGTGTGACAACATATGAATTTCAAATTTCCGAGGAGACATCAAAGTGCGCCATCCGGGGTGTCTCTTCGACAAGGACACTTTCTGATTTTTAATTCCGTCCCCTGATTGTATCGCCGAGGCCCTAACGAAGAACGGAGCAGCAACGCCAGTGACTGGCATCAGGCAGCGAGAGATAGAGCAGGAAGGGAGGGAGAGGGTGAGGGGGAAAGAGGGGTAGGGGGGCAGCACAGAGGAAAGAGAGAGTAAGTGAGATCAGAGGGGGTTAGAAGAGATAGATAGAGGAGGAGGAGGAGGAAGGAGAGAAGAAAGGAGAGCCTCATCCAAACACAGGCGGCTGGGCCCTTTGTTGTCGAAGCGATCATAGCTCCTCTTTCATCAGACAGAGAAACGGAGAAGAGAGAAAGGAAGAGAGACAGTGAGAGTGAGAGCGATCCACTCCTTTTTCCGCTGGGGTGACAGGGACATGGATAGAAGGAGGGCAACTTTTTTCACCCTTTGCACATATCAAATCAAGGCTCCTCTTCCAAGGACTTATCATGTTGAGCACACTTTGAGAGCAAAATGCTTACAAGTACAGCTGGAGGGTGCATGTTAACAATATACTCACTTTAACCTGAAACAATATGTCTGTTTACACTCAGTCCATTAGCGTATACCAACACAGTGTCAACACAAACTGTTATATATTGGTAATCGCTGGTCCTATTCCCTCTTCCCTCTTCCTCTTTCCTCTACTTTACAGTTCAGACAGCAGCTCACTGCCGCAGCAGTCTAATTGCCTGGGAGGTTCTCAGCAGGAGTGTGGCAGGCCTCTGGCATTCCCGTTCCTGGCAAAGCTTTGTGCCAGTACTGCCGCAGTGCCATCCCACCCTGCCCTGCATCCACGCCAGGGGTCTCATAACCCAGAAGGATCCCCCATGATGGGCACTCCCCACAAGGCCTCTTCGGAAACGGATGGGAAACCCCAGGGAAGCAGCAGAAAGGTTGGAAAGGTCATATTAGTGGCGTGCATTCGCCTATGTAGTGCGCTATCTCCTTTTCTCTCCCTCTCACACACACCTTCACAAAGCAATCATCATATTCATATTTTATTATCTTCAAAAAAAACCAACAAAATAGCTACTTTTCAGCACTCTTTGCCTCAAACATGATAAAAAAATTCAAATAACCAAATAAAAATCAAGTCATGATCTCCAAGTTAAAAACAAGAACACAGAGGACTCACATGTTCAAAGGACTTTTCTTTTAAAGAGGGAACAAAACCAGTTTAACTGGAGCTCTCAATCACAGTTATGAAAAAGTTAAAGGCACAATACTGAGGCTGTTGCGCTTTACAAGACTGGATCTAACTGGTGTGAGTGGAGACAGAGCTGCAGGCGACTAGCAACACACCTGGATTTATGACCGTGTGAGCGTCACCTGTCCCATATATGTTACCTGTATATCTTCTTGCTATAATCTAATACCCCAGATACTAATGTCACAGCACGGGCACATGTACTATAGAGCCCAGAATTGTTGAAGTAAGTGAGTCAAAAACATTTTCAAGCCAAGTTTGAAAACCCAAGTATGTGCAAGTGGGTAAAAAATTCTTTGAATTGACAAGTGTAGCCATCCATTCATTTGATTCTCGAGTGACAGTGTGACAGCATGGAATAATTCTAACATTTAAAATATTTTTTTCTTGCTCTCAAAACTGTTAAAAAAAATAGTAGCTCAACAAAGTTTAAAGTCTGATTACCAAAACTTTAAAAGATGAAACTTCGTGAAAGTCTTAAATGAAGAAATATTCAGCAATAAAACAAAACGTTTGACTAAACGGTAACATTGTGCTATTTTAACAGATCAGAGAATTAAAACAGAAGGTCAAGCGCACCCATGCCATGCACACCACATCACCCTAATACACAGACGCACAGACACGCTCACAAGGGCCCCTCCTTGGTGGTGGAGAGGGGTGCATGGTGAAGCAGCTGGGAGACGTGGAGCCACAATGGCCCTTTAGGGCGAGACGGCCCTAATCCGTCCCCCGTCCGACAGCGCCAGTGAAAGGAGGCCTGTCAATCATAGCATGGCACCCTCGGGTCTCTGCGCTGGGCGTGCTCAGATTTAGGATTTACTGTACCCCCTCTTTTCTGTCTTATTAAAACCTCTTTGCAGACAGACAGAGATACATGTATTTGTGCACGTGTGTGCATGCAGGCACACCCACCCACAAACACACACATGCATACAGTTAGCTGCTTTTTGTCTGTCACAGCTTTATAAGACCTTGTCTGAGCTTGTGTTTGTGTGTGTGGAGAAAAAGGGAGCAACAAACAGAAAAATACATAAAAACAATAAATTAATGTGTTCACGTTCACACCGACTCATCATGTTTATATAAAAGTGACGCCAGACCTCTAAAAAAAAAAAAACGTCAGACTGAAATTCATTCACATTTTTTATTCAGATTATTTTACTTAATCATTACACAGTAGGATTATTCTTCACTTTCTTACACATATGACGAGGACATTGTTAATTCAAATGAGCAGTTGTACTTCAAGGAATTACATGCTGCCTATGTTAATGATGGAGACAGCCATGTAGAGCCAGGGGATGGGTGATGATCATTTTGGATACATTTCATAGGCCTGTAGTTGTCTCATACACACACACACGCACAGTTATGGATGGAGAGGCAACCATACAGACAAACATGATGGAAAGGAAAATACACATGCACAGATACACACACTCTAACACACACACACACACAGAGTAAACAGTTATTTAGAGGTGTCAGACACTGTGTGTAATATCCTCTGGCATAGTAGCTATGTGTGTGTGTATCTGTGTGTGCATGTGAGTGTGTATGTGTGTGTGTGTGTGTGTGCCAATGAGCCGTCAGCTGAGCTGAGCTGTGCACTGTCCGTTGCAGCTGGGTGATGGTGATCAAATCTAACAGACAGTGAGGACCGGAGCACGCTTTCTGCCTCAGAGACACTGAGAGAGAGAGAGAGAAAGAGAGAGAGCACTAAGACCGCCTCTGGCCACCATTATCTCTTCAGCGCGTGACTGTGTCCATGTGAGGGTGACAGTGTGAAAAATAGAGTGTTTGTTCGTTTGCTTACTGTGTGTACGTGCGCGCGAGTGTTTGCTTGCTCATGTGTGTGCCTGTCAGTAGATCCAAGTGAGCGCGTGTTCATATTTGCTGTTCAATATGCTGAAGCCCATATAACTGACTGGGAGATAACAACTGAGCCAGATGACATGGCGGGAAGGCCCTAATTCAACCCCTTCGGCCTGGGTTAAAGCTCCTTAAACTTCTCCCTGTTTCTCTCTTGCATGACTGGTTCATTCATTTTAATTATTATTAAAGTGGACGAAGTTCTCTCCAGCTACTCTCTTCCCTTTGTTAAATGAATTAAACCTGCTGCAGTGGGAGGAGAGAAAAGCTAACCAGCTCATACAGCACACTGCAGGTTGCAGATAGTATATGATGATACCTAAAATGTAGCCGTACCTCTGGTGTTGAGATTAGCGTTCATAAGCACCAAAAAAAAAAGTTGAGCCATCCCACACTAGATAATTTTTTTGGGTGCATGAACAGTCTGTGCTACACTCTGAGTTGTGTGCACCTTTTTAGCTCAGAGAATTTATAAAATAAATGTTTATTAATTACCATAAAAAGTATCTTTTGTTTTAACATGCATAGGATTAAGTAAATAAAAGAAACTATTAAGAATAAATGGCTAATATTTGGCAAAATCAATCAGTGGTAAATGTGAATGTGAATTGGATTTAGAAGTGTCCCATTAATGATGCTTTCACCTCATAAATCATGACACATGGCTCTGCTCTATGTGATAGCACATTAGTTGCTTTTAATAGTAAAAAGTCTCAGCGTGTTAATAATGGTGATTCTGGGCTTTGGTGTAACTTCAGATTAGAGTCAAATTTAGTGAAGTAAGTATTTGCTGGTCCAGCACCCCCAGTGGTAGGGCGAAGACACTGCAGCACAACTTTTTACTTTGGTTTCCTCAAGTTCAGACAATAAAAATGAAGTCGTTCATTAAGGTTAGTGAACGATCATGCTAATGCTTCGTAAAAAGAAGCGACACAAACCCTGATTTCCTTTTCTCAGACTCTTCACGGATATTGAAGAGCTCAACACTACAAGTTTGTTTTAAGGTGAAACTGATTTTCTTCCATATGATATTTCAATTTTTTTTTTTTTTTAAATTGCTAGCTTAATTGCTGGTCATGAAAATGTAAACTTGGTTTGTTAAAGCTGTTTGAACAAATAATCCTGTTTCTCCACAGAAACTGAAATTCAGTTTCAACAGCACTAAGTAACCAATTCAAATACTAACTTAAGTTTAGAGCAGGGTCTATTAAGTGCAGAATACAGGCCCATAGACTTCAAGACTTTGGGATGATTGATCACTCTCTGCCTTATCTTGTACGTTTTATTTCCTTGTGTCCAGTCTATTTATTTTATGGCCTTTATATTTATTATTGTGAAACTTAATATGGCAAACGTAAGATTTAATTCCCCCTACTGGGACAATAAACTTGTTCTACTAAACTAATAGACTAGTCCGCTGCAGGATGTTCTGCTCACAGAAAACAGTATAGAGCTGGGCTGGTCTGCACACCCGCTTCATTTAACACAGCGCCGACACCACCCCACCTCTGCAGCCCGAGCACCCCACACACTCCATCCACACATCAGTCACCGCTCACTGTGTGTGTGAGTGTGCGTCAGTGTGTGCGAGAAAGAGACACAGAGATGAATGACCGTCTGATCACTCACACAATACAGCTAAGCCCCATAATGAAAACTGTTGATAAGAAGAATTAACATAAAACCTAAGTGGTACAGAACGAGACAGTGGACATAAATAAAAAAAATGGCTCCTGCGCCGTAAATCTAAACCATAAACACAAATATATACGACTCACATACGACACTTCCTCATCCGAGGCTGGAAAAAAAAAAATGACCCCAAAGCATATGTACATATCTGCTTCATCCTCATTTTTGCTTTTTGTTAGTTCCCCGCAGAGCCGGGCCCTCCACTCATAGCACGGTGCAGTAAGTTTTAATGGTAAATCAACAAAGGGCCGACATGAAAGAAAGGCTAGCTTTCCAGTTTGCAGGGTGAAGAATTATTCATCAGCACTGTAGTGTTGCACTGCAGGCGAAAATCCTGCAGCAGCGCTCCATTTTAATTGCCAGAAAATGACTGTAAATGATACAGAGAGAGAGGGAGAAGGGGGCAGAAAAAAAAGGAGACAGAGCGAGAGAGAAAGGAAAAAGAGAGTTGGAATTGAAGGTATAAAGAACGGGGGGGAAAAAAGGACGCCCCCACCACCGACAGCTGCCCCCCAAATTGAAGGCCATGGTGATAAAAAGCTATGTGGCAATCAGAGAAGTGGAGTGTCCCCCCAGCAGCCTAAAAGAGAGATAGTGAAGGGAGAAAAGAGGAGAGGAGGGCGAGGGGAGCGCCATCAAAAACGGAGTGGTGGGATTAGGTCTGAGAGAGAGTTTACTACGCTCTTTTTGTGCGCCGAACCTGCAGGATTAGAGATAACAAATGTTAGCCGAGGACGGGCACCTGCTGTGAGCCGAGAGGAGGGAGGAGAAGAGGGGAGGAGAGGAGAGAAGAGCTAACCCGCTAAAACAGCAGAATGGGCTTTTGTGGCCCCGTGCAGAATTAGAGGAAAGAGGGCTGTGAGGGGGAGAGAGAAGAGAGGATAAAGAGGGAGGGAGAGCAGGGGCAAAGAAGTGAATGGAACGGGTACAAAGTAAATTTGTAATTGTCAAACAGATGAAGGAGCTGAGATTTTGCAGAGGAGTAAACATTGAACTTGCTAATCTGTGGACCTCAAAGCCGGCACTGTAGCGCTGTCGCCAATATGTGAATGTTTGCGCCTCCCCTGTAAATCCTGAGATCAAACTTCATGTAAAAAAAATAATAATAATAACGCACAACAAATGTTCTAACTTTTTGAAGTCTCTCAGCTCTGCTCCTTCCCCTTTCGCCGTGTCCTAAGTACCTTTGCACCATCCTCCTCTCCATCTCTTTCCGCCCCTCTGCGGCGCTTGGGTGTGTGTGGCTGAAATTGCCGCTGGGGCCTGGGGACCTCCCCGCCTGCTCTCTGCAATGACCCCAGCCCAGGAAGCACTCAGACTGGTCAATCAACAATTAAAAGCCTGTCTGTAGCCACTAACTCAATTCAACCACTCAGCTTAGTGCTCCGTTAGAGCCGAGGCACCCAGACAGAACCGAGACAGACTCAACAGCATTGACCCCTCCGCGCACACATACACGCGGTGGTCCGAGCCGGTGTGGTCACTCCTACAACAGCCTTACCGATGTTTGAACCTCTGGGGGGGGGTGTCTCAAACAAAAGCTTCCCCTAGGTAAGTGCTGTGGATACACATGTGACAAGAGGCGGCGGCAATTTACCTTGAGGCCTGGTCTGGACAAAAAGGTCACGACCTCTCCCTCACGAATGTCTCGGTACCTGCACTTCAACCTGAGGGTTTAACCCTGCTTAGCGTTCAATACTGGGTTTGACCTTTTCGTTGGTCTGACTTAAGGCATTTACTGTAGTGGCCTGTGCATTAAGAGTCTGTGTGTGTGTATGTGTGTGTTGGTATGTGTGTGTGTGGCCTAGTATTTCAACTTTTCACACACTCAAATATACATTCACGGACCAAAACACAGTTGATTAAACAAGCACTTAAGTGAAAATGAAAAATAAATAAAAAGAACACAGAAACAAACATATGCTGGCTTTCCCTTTCACTGACACACACACTTTTTTACACACACAGACACTCACACGCTTCATTCACTCCATATGTTTCCCACGTTTTACTGTTTCATCATTCACTCATTGCTTGAGAAAAAAAAAATAAGACTTGGAAATGTAATATAAAAACAAAAGCCAGAGAATAACTGCAGGGGCTGGTAAACGAAGCATAAAGACCCCGAGTGACCGAGGGGAATTATTTGGCTCCATTAAGCAGGCATTAACATGAATTACTATCTAATTAAAATTAAACAGCTCATTAATAACTTTGCGGTGGGGCCTTAGTGTGGAAGTTCTCTGGAGTGTGTGTGTCTGAAGTGTGTGTGTGAGAGAGAGAGAAGCTGTGTTGTGTCGTGGCCAAGAGAGCAATCAAGTGGGATAAAACTAAGCAGCTGGCCCAAAGGAAAGTCAGGGCCTGAGAGGGCTTACCTGTGGAACAAAACAACCACCCCTGAACTAGCCACATGCAAAGAAGATGCTCTTCTCCAAATAAAGTTTACTTAATTCCCCGTTTAATTCCGCGATAGAAAAAGCTGTATTAAAAGAAAACAGAAATCAGCAGCCCTGTGGCGTAGAGGTTAAGGTGCCAAACATGAACTGAAACTTCCTGGGTTCAAATCAGATTGGGGCCATTTGTTGCATGTCTTTCCCCTCCTTTCTGACATCTTTTTTTTTAATAAAGGCATGATAAAACTTTTAAAAAGTAATCCAGAAATCCATTTAGAAAATGTGTGTGTCAAATCATGCAGCGCAGGGTGGTGAAAACTCCAGATTGTCAATGAAACAGGACTTAAAACACTTTTTTTGCTAAGAACTTGGGTTTTGAAAAAACCCCTCATTAACCGAACATCGAGGGGTGTTTTTTAAAACGATAATCCTTCATATAAAGCCAGACAACCACCAAAAAATGGAGCTGCAACAGCAAAAGAAAACAGCAAAAGGGTAAGTGATTCTGTCTTCCTCTAACACGCACGTTAAGTCAAGCTTGCTCACACTCGACTGTATATAAAAAGGTAAAGATGCTGGAATGGAGCGGAGCAGACTCATGAACAACAGACTTTCCATGACAGGCAACATGTTTGCACACACATGGACACGCAGACATTGCAACAATATGTGTGCGAGACACGCCGACTCACTCCTGCTGCTTCCTGTGTGGGTCGTGGCCTTCGTGTTGGCGAGCCGCTCGGCCTCGCAGGATCTGTCAGGAGCAAAGAAGACGGGAACATGAGAAGAGTCAGACACAACTGATGCTGAATGAGGATAGTGACTGTCCATAAGCACAAAAACAACGCCACCTGTAACCTCTAACCTGCACTGATTTCACCGTTCTTAAGAAAATGCAGCATCAGCGCTGAGACGCCACAAACTTCTGAGCCTGAAATCAGGTTTGCAAACACCCTCGCTCTGCGTGTATTGATAATGGAACCTCATTGTCGTAATCCACAAGATTGTCCAAAAGCAAAAGCTCGACAATATAACAACAGAATAAGGTGACGGAATAATGATAGATAGTCCTCAGAGATGTTGAGTGAATAACAGAGAGAGAGGGATATAGAGTTAGGCCCCAATTGTATGCCAGTGCATGCATCAACCACCTCCCCTCCACCTCTCCCCCGTCCTCCTTCTCCTGGCCAGGAGCTGTTTACCTCTCTATCAGCGGTGCTCTCTAAAAGCAGGGACCCCATCCATATTCACCGGCCTCAAATTCCTCTGCTTATCTCCCCCCAACCCTTGAAAAACCTCCCCGTGTTCCCCTCTGCACATACATACATACATAAACACGTCTTTATGGAGGCAAGAGGCAAACGCGCTGGGGCAGGAGGGGGTCGGGGATAAGAATCACCTTGAATTCAAAGCAGAGGATTGTGGGTCCTCGGCGGGGTGGACGGACAGGCAGCCAGCCACACAGGCTAAGGCTCACGCCGGCGTGACACACGAACCACGAGACAGGTAGAGGGAGGCTTTAGGGGATGGCAGCAGATGTGTGCACCAGGGGCCATTGGCAATTCAGGGGGATTTGGAATAGTGTGGTGTGGTGCTCGTGGAATTGTGTGTTATTAGATGATATGCGTCATTAGGTGGTAGGTGCATGTGTGGGTTGTGTCTCTGCATGTGCAAGTTTGTGTGCTAAATCTTCAACCTCTTGGAGTGACTGTCAGGCACGTGGTCATCATCATTCAGACTTAAAGATATTGAATTTTTGAATGAGATTTTGGTTCATTTGTCATAAAGTGACTCCAGCTGACACAAGAAATATCTCTTTCGGCCACTTCAGAAGTTATTGAGAAATCTAACCGGATTAGCTGTTATTCCCAACATGGAGATTTACATGAAGTGGACAGATCACTTATGTGTTGGTGGCTGCTTTTTGAAAGTGGGAGCAGGAGACTGGCTGATAAGAATTGAGAGTATGAGTGAGGGCTCAAAGAGTGCTTGAGCAGAGGCAGCAGAGACACATGGAGTAGGGGGGACCGGTACCCCGTTCCTCTCTGCAAGCTGCGTTGTTTGGGGATTGAAGTTGGGAACTCTCTCCACTACTAATTGCGCGCTGGTGCCTTTCATGAATATTCATCCTGGCGTGTTCAGACCCCGCCTAATTAGCCGAGAGATAGACGAAGAAACTCGCACCTTTTACCACAAGAGAAGCATTTCCCCCTCCTCCTCCTCCTCCTCCACCTCCTCCTCCGTCGCATTCTCAGGGGGATGCTGGCAGAATAGCCCAAGTTCATTAGCCAAAAAAGAAAGGGAAAAAAGTTACCTGAAAAGCACGGGACGATTTGGTCTTCAAAATGGATGGGCAAACAGGCTTTTTTTGCCTATTGCATATTTAGTGCCTATTACGCATGTCTATCAAAAAAAAACAAAAAAAAAACTGGAAACGAAATACAATTATCTGATTGAGTGAGTTGGTGGATATTATTCTACTCGCTGTAGTTGGAGGGGTACATCACATGAATTTTAAAATCTAAACATAGCTCGTGGCAGGTCGACATGTTCCCCCTGGAATTGAGGAAGACTTGTATTTAACATCTAATATGAGGCCGAGGCCGTTTTAAAGAGTGTGAGTGTGTTATTCCAGGTGCACCTGCGGAAATAAAAACCCCGATGACCTGAAACTTTTATTTTGAAATTAAACGTGTGAATATAGAAAGAGGACTAAAATAACCTGATCTTTAAATCCTACTTTTAAAAAAAAACTCTCAAGTTTTTAAAAAATGTTTTCCAATTAAATAACACTATTTATTTAACTCATTGACAAGTAAAGAAAATGCTGAGACATGATTTAACAATACTGCTCAAAACTGTTCGTCATGGATCATTATTTTTTTCTCCACCTTGCATCCTCACTGTACAGACAGCCAGTCAGAGCAGAGCAGAGGGAGAGAAAGAGGGGGACTTGGTTAATTGAAGGGTCGATCGGGTCCCATTGGTTGAGGTGCGTCCTGTACAATAACTGCTGCATATTAAGTAGACTGGGAGCAGGATTAACACGTGACTGGCTGGAGAAAAAAGAAAAAGAAAAAGGCCCTTCATTCTAATAAATAAACCCTGAAATTACAGCAGCACAGAGAAATACATATATCCCTATCAGCAGACGCGTGACGTGTAATGTCCTGTTCACGTCAAAACGTGTGGAAGCTTTAATGTCGTTCTGTTTCCTGCATGTTCACTTCATGCCAAGACACCACAGTGAAGAAACTCGCGAGAAAATGACGAATAAAATCAGAGAATTGTGTTTTCAGAGTGACACAAAGAAGAGACTTGTGCGCACTTATTTTAAAAACCGGTCACCCAACTTCCTCGACACTCATCTCTGCGGTTCATACTCAATCTCTCTCTCTCTCTCTCTTTTTTTTTTTAAATCCATCATATCGTGCTAATTTCCAGCCGCTCTTCCTGTACGGCCTGTCATTCACCACTAAGTTCTGTGTGATCCCTTTCATCGGGCGCACCATGGAAACCTAGTGCGTCCTGGCAAAAATGCACCTCAGCGCACACAAGGCCATATTCTTTACAAAAGGGGCCAAAGCATCTGGATCTTTCTTTCTTTTCTTTTTTCTTTTTTTTTTTTTTTTTCTCTTTTCCAGCAGCTCCTCGCTGGCATGGCAAAAGCACAAGACCGGGTCTGTGTGGCAGAAACCACTGCTTTTTATAGACTGGGAGACAAGAATGACTGAATGGCTAACGCATCTTCATTAACTGAGAGCTGCATGGAGCTCCGGTCCCTTATAGCGGTGACACGCAGCCTCTGAGGTCTCTCAGGAGTTTAAAAGACACTGACAATAAGAAATGTCCTGGCTGGGATTTTCTCATTAACGAGTCGCGTTAGAGACGCGTTGTCCATCATTGTCTTAACGTGTTATTTTTACATTTTTATGCGATTTCCCCGGGCATATTCTCCCAAACATTAATTACATAAAACAATGTTGAGTTCATTGGCAGGTAATGTTATTATAGATCTAAATATTGCATGTTAAAAATAGGCAATTTAATCATGCATTATTATTATTTTTTTTTTGTTTATCGAGATTTAAAGTGAGAATATTTGCATTATTAGTGTTTGTAAAAATGACACTTATTAATAACACGGCAGGTGGAAGGTGCATTGCATTAAAAACATCTTCACATATCTGAAAAATCTGACCGGAATGGCACGCAGATAACTCGCGCGGATTGTCTCCCACTCATCCCAAATAAATATATAAAGGATGGGTGGACAAAAACCACGCCTTTCAAGAGATGATGACGAGCACCTGTGACCCCGACAACATTTTCCACTCACACACACACACACACACACCCCTACACACACACACACACACACACATACACACTCACCACATTGTTAACGCTGGAGACAAGAGTACAGCAAGGACGCGGTCACAGCAGAAAGGAGACAACTTACCTTTTAGTCATGTAGTCCCGGATTAAAATGAACACTCGAGTGGAGTCGTCCTGTAAATAGAAAGAAAATAGTCGCATGGGGAAGATGACAACAAACAAACACGCGGCAGAGATAAAAAAGGCAAAACATTGCTTTCAGGTAAATGATTAAAATGAGACTGTTGCGCCTGAAAAACCTTCCAAAAAAGCTCCTGTTTTAGAAGGAGTGGAACATGTGCCTGATTGCAGAGTTTTAGGCGAATGGAACGGGAGAGATGTAAGATTTGTTTAAAGCCCCGCATTTCCATTTAAGAACGTGATTGTGTTTGCAAAGATCCCTTTCAATCTTCGCATCTCCCCCCCTCTCTCTACCCCTCAGCGTCTCTGAGGCTGCTTTGCAATTCATAGAATTGGTAATTTGCTATTGGGACAAAACGTGAAGGGAAAAATAATCAGATCAACCGGGAGAGAGGTAGTGAGGAAGGAGCCAGGAGGAAGAAACACAAGGTTTCTCTCTCCAAGTTGCTGCTTAGTGAAAATGCTTCGAGAGGTAAATGATATAAGAATATAGCCAATTTTTTTTTTTTTTAGATTTTATTTTCTGGAATCGGTTAAAATCTACATTTTTTTCCAGGACTGGGAGGAAAAACCACCACCACCAGCAGCAGCAGCAGCAGCTTGGCAGTGAGGGCGCAGTGTCATATACAAATTAAATTAGATTGTTTTATGATAAATTATAAATGATTATTATCGGATGTGGCGTTAAACCTCTATAAGAGCTGTGATTGTGATTGCGTTCAGGCTTTTTTTTTTCTTTCTTTTTAAATAAGGTGCTGAACGATGTGAATAATGTGTGTGTAATATCTGTCACCTGCACTGCATGTGCGTGCGTGCGCGCGCGTGCGTGTGTGGATGTGGGGTGCAGAGAGAGAGAGAGAGCGAGAAAGAGAGAGAGAGGTAGAGGGAGCGTATCTTGGCCTATCATAACTAAGTGGGTGGTGATGATGAGATCATACAACATTGAAAATTACCGAGACAATACAAATAAATGACACACGCGGAGGCTTTGAAATAGAGCAAATACTTTCAAATTTGTCACACATTTACAGCAGCATTCACGCACACGCACGCACGCACACATACATCACACACACGGCGCGTATTTACACGCCTCTCGTTGTGTGGGTGGCTGCAGAGCCGGAGCATCGCGCCTTATAATCTATTTAAAATGAGGAGCGCTATAATCATCAGTGACCTATTATAAAGGTGCACGGGTGTGTGGTTTGTAAGTGCATGTGTCTGTGTGTGTGTGTGTGTGTGTGTGTGTGTTGGAGGTGGGTGTGGGGGGGCAGCCCTTCAAAAAGATCTCCGTACTCCCCCACGTGGTTATTTGCAAAACAACCGATCTAAACTGAGGGAAACCTAATCAAACCCTGCTGCTGCCGCTGCCGCTGCTGCTGCTGCTGCACCTTCCTCACAGACAACTGGAGAAAAAGAAAATCCAGCAGACAGGGCTGGAGCGAGTCTATGCGCAGGTATACAAACGGCAGAGAGGGCTACTGTTAAAAAACTCAAAGAGACATTTAATAAATAGAACATATGTTTTTCTATAACATATGTAAGATCGCAGCTCTGTCCGTCCTGTGCGAAAAATGCGCTGTACCATGCTCTGAAACCCTGCGCCTATTGAGCGTGTCCCTAGTGGGCTTGAATCGGAGAGGAGCCAATACAAGCGGAAGGGAGGCGTGTCTTCGCTCTTCCACAAGACCTCCCAGAGCAGGTTTGTTGCGTTTTGGCTCTAAAGCCTGGAGACCTCCGAAGTGCTCGTCAGTTTTCGAAGTAGGAGCCATGGCGACAACAGCTCAGTATATTCCGAGGAATAACTCCTTACCGTCTAACCCGCTCATGCATCCGGATTCGGATAGGATGCACCAGGGGACGACCTACAGAGAGGTGCAGAAAATGATGCACCACGAGTACTTGCAAGGGCTTGCGGCTACCAACACGGGACACCCGATGAGCCTGACGCACCACCAGTGGCTGCCCACCTCCAACACCGACTGGTCCAGCGGCACCCACATCGGACAGCAGGAGCACAAAGCCAGCGTGCAGGCGACACGGGACGACCTGAGCAGCGGCTTCCACCACAGATCTCACCTGGTGCACCAGCAGACGCAGAGTGGCCACCATGGTTCGTGGGCGCCTACCACGACCCACCACCTATCCCCGCTGTCCCCAGCATCCAACGGTCACCAGTCGCTGGTCTACTCCCAGCCTGGATACACAAACCTCAACGCAATGCTGAGCCCCCAGCCCGGCTCCCTGCACCATGGCATGCGGGACCCGCTCCACGACGATTCGGGCAGCCACGACAACCAGATGGAGTCGCCCCAGCAGGCGTTCAGCCACCACCAGGACCACTCGGACGAGGACGCGCCCAGCTCCGACGACCTGGAGCAGTTCGCCAAGCAGTTCAAGCAGCGGCGGATCAAACTGGGCTTTACGCAGGCGGACGTGGGCTTGGCCTTGGGCACCCTGTATGGAAACGTCTTTTCTCAAACCACAATCTGCAGGTTTGAGGCGCTGCAGCTCAGCTTCAAGAACATGTGCAAACTTAAGCCGCTCCTAAACAAGTGGCTCGAGGAGACAGACTCAAACACGGGCAGTCCCACCAATTTGGACAAGATTGCTGCGCAGGGCAGGAAACGAAAGAAGAGGACCTCCATTGAAGTGGGGGTGAAAGGGGCGCTGGAGAATCATTTCTTAAAATGCCCAAAGCCGTCTGCTCATGAAATCAGCACTTTAGCCGGCACTCTGCAGTTGGAAAAAGAGGTTGTCCGTGTTTGGTTTTGCAACAGAAGACAAAAAGAGAAAAGAATGACACCAGTGGGGGTCCCTCACCCGAATATGGAGGACGTATATTCCCAAGCAGAGACCCCTCCTCTACACCGCACACTACAGAGTCCTGTGCAGTGACTGTTTTCATGAACAATCCCAGCATTTCCGCGGGTGGGATAGAAAAGGGAAAAAGGGACTATGGAGTTTACAGTATTTAAGTTTGGCTTTTGTTTTCCTGAGAAAGAGAGAGGGAGAAAAAGAGACATGGAAAAAAGTTGAACAGATGAGTTTTTTGACCCTTAGTATTCGGAGATCGTCATGTCCAACAAATAGATGGCAAAGAGGGGGGAAAATGTTAAGATAAAAAGAAAAAGAAAAAAAATCTTGAAAAAAAAGACAAAAAAATATTCGCTATTACTGATTCCGTGCGCATTTAAAGTGAAACAAAGATCTTTATTTACCAAAATTATATGGAGGAGACATGCATATAAAGTAAAATTTGAAATCCCATGGCTGTTTCTAATGGGGAGTAATTAAATGTGGCAACTGAGGCCATCTCCTCCTGGTGTACCATGAACTGCTGGGCGCTCATCACCAGAACGAGGTGGCTGCCTGAAAAATGATCAACACTGGAGACGAGTAGCCTACACTGAATGAACATTTTGCTTTTTCAGGCTTAAAACTGATTAACCAGATTTTCTGAATATTAGTGTATACTTTCTTTGTTATATTAAGTGTGATGTTTTGGTTTGGAAATACTTTAACTTCAGTGTCTCTCTTTCTGCAGACTTGTCTATATGATTTCTGTCATTATTTGCTATATTAGGTACTGTAACTCATCAGAGCAGCCTCGAATTTTTCTTTTTCTTTCTGTTTGCTCAGTGGGAGTTGGTGGTGGAGAAGTGATGGAAATTATGGCACCCGAAAAACACATCATTAAATAAGGTCAGACACATTTCAGAAAATGTCCAATGCAGCAGGACGCCTCAGTCCTTGCTTGCATGCCTTAAAAAAGATATTTAAAGCTTTGCAGCTGACCACGTCGAAATTTGCAAAACAGCACCAGACGCTAAAAGGGCAATTCTAAAAAAAAAAAAACACAAACAAACAAACAAACAAACAAACGCATTTTCTTTTATTTGAGGGGGGTGATTGTTTTCAAATTATTGTTTTCTTTGCATGTAGCACTTATTCTTTCGTTGATATTATTATTGCAATTTTATATTTGTTAATAAAATTGTGAGTGGAGCTAATCTCCATAGGCTTAAAACACAATAAATCCCATGTTTACAGGTTCCTGGTTATCACCACAGAGCGCTGTCAGCTCACACTTGCTTACTGCCTGTTACCCTGTTGTATTCCAAACATTTCAAAGAGAGATTGGTCAAACACGAAACGAAAAGTAATAATAACTCAGGTAACTTTCAGTGCCCCATGTCGGAATATCACGCCTGTACATGATTTTTTTTTTAATTTTGTTCCTGTATTTTTATTTTTAGATGTTTTAAATCTGGTTCCAACCACACCGTTTTCCTTTGTCCCACACATCCATTGTATTATATCAAATCGCTGGATTCGGAGAAAAGAAAAATAATAATTCCTTAAAGGTTAACCGATGAAGGGACTTAACTTTAGATATATTTATTTTTTTCTGACCTGAAAGGAAATCTGATAAAATCCTCATGCGTTGTGTGTCACTTATCAATGCTGGACCAGTCCAAAAAGCCTACAGCAGTGCTATTCACTACAGATGAGGGGAAACGTGTTTCTTTTTTTTTTGTTTGTTTTTCTTTTGTTTTTCAAGAAAAAATAATAATGATAAAAAAAGATTTTAGAGAAAATGTTGCCAGGATTATTTCCGATATGTAAATATGTCCAATATGTAAACTTGTATTTGTTCTGAGATATTGTTTTGTTTTTGTTTCTTTCCGGGCAGTTTTGTACACTTACTAATTCCAAGAAGATATTTTAATATGATTTCATTTATGAATCTGACCATTTATATATATATATTTATTTCTTAAACGTGTTTGGAGCTTTTTGTTTAGCTCTGTTAATGGTTATGTTGCAGTGGATTTCAGTATGTTCCTCTTTTTTGTTTACTACATTGGTTGTATGTTGATTGCTAAATGTAGACTGCAAAGTCACATTTATATTTATGTTATAGTAATATTTTATTACTTACATAAAACATATATACAAGAAATGGTCTTTTGTCTTCATTAAGATCCAAAACCACTCGTCCCTTTCTGTTGTAGCATCACCAGGCAAAACAAGATAAACATGATCATAAAGTTTTAATGCTGTTCGTTGGTGCTGAGCATCGGGAAGCTGGTCAGCACGCCATGTGTTCAGTTTAAATAGCAGTGATTCGTTATGTAACAGGGGGTCGTTTAAATCAGAAGCTGTGTACATGTGCTGTTAAAGGGAATAGACAACAGTATTTTACCTCAGGCATTCCCTGCTAAGTTCACACAGTCTCTGACGTTGTTCACATCTTTGTGTAATAATCGCAGTATTAAATTGTGCAATATTAATACGGGATTACTGTCTTTTCATTGAGTGGTGGTTATTTTATTATTACTACTTATCATCATCATCATCATCATCATCATCATCATCATTATTACTTTTATTAGCTGCCCAGGTGACTTATTTATTCAGGCCTTCTTCAGTCATATTGAAATTTGAGCTGCTTTCCCTTCACACAAACCATCGACCATCACTTGTCATGTTTTAAGCATTTAAAAAAGCGAATAGTGACGAATCTTTGATCTGAGACAAGAGGTGCCTGCAGGCGAAAATCAGCCTCTTTTCCAAAGACAGAGGGGGAAAAAAACATATATACGGCAGGCCCTAAAGTGTAATCAGAGTACAGACAGGCCTGCATTCACAGGCAACGTATTTTAATGTTGTTTAACACCACAATAAATATTCAATTTCTCTAAATCCCATATGAAATGTTGTTTTAAAGTTAGGCCCCTCTCCGTGAGATCACGGGCCACAGCGGCAGTGCGCATTGTCCCCACATTTAAAACCAGCACACAGCTGAGAGCTCCTCTGCGTACGTTTTTAATCCCCTCCAACATGTTCACAGTTTTATTTGGATAATTGTTTTACACCGTGAAAAGTTAAAAAGCAAGAAGATGTCTACAGCAGCGTTCACGAAGCCTAAAAAAACTGCCAAGTCCAGGCGAGTTGAAGAAGCCTAAACTTGTCTGCGTTAATAAGCCTTTATTTTAACGATCAGTTACATGTTATTTCAGATAGTTAACAGCTGTGCGTGTGTATTTTATTAGGCGTCTTATTGAAACCGTGGCGTTGGCAAACATGAACACGCAACACAAAGTTTGAAGGTGCGTTCAGTCACTGAAGAAAGCTCCGATTTTTGGACATGCACTCGCTTGTTATAAATTTCTACTCAATTCACACTCAGTATCCACCAATGTCCTCCTCCAGTTTGCGTGATTCTATTTTTTATTTGTATTTTAAAAAGATGAATTTGCACAGCTGTGTCAAGCGCTGGGAAAAAATGATAAGTAACTCTAATATAAGCATGACTTTAAAAAAAAAAAAAAAGTAAAGGCACAACATGAGCCTGCCGAGATCGGCCTTTTGTGCTGCTGTGGTGCGGGTGAAGAAAAGTGTGTTTGCGGTGGCTGCGGTGGTCAAACTGAGGGAGAAGAGGCCAGCGATCAGGAGCACAGCAGCTGCCAGAGAACAGCGGGTCACAGGCGCCCCCCGCTGGTACAACGTGAGTACTGCAGCATCAAACTCTACCTCGAAGTTTGATAGAAACAGCAACAACAACAAAAACGCACCAATAACGTAAAATGTTAGAATAATCAACATTTCACCAATTCGTGTATGATCATTTGAAGCACACACATCTCAAACATGAGTGACGTCTAACTCCACCTGCGCACTTAACTGTATTCTGCACCTTTACACACACTCAGTGCATTTAGAGTAAGTTGTGTTTTCCCTTTCATCTGTCATCTAATACAAAGTTAAAACATATATCATTCAGTTGTTTGAACACTGCTGAAGTTATTTGGGTGCGCATGTGGGCTTTCTCCTGTCCACAATCTGTCACTGCCTCAGCGTAGTGATCCAAGCAGAGAGACATCCGGTGCCATTTTTAAAAACAATTTGGCCTGGCTTTTTATGCTTTTAATTGACAGGACAGCTGAAGTGGCGACTGGAAAGGTGGAAGAGAGACAGGAGATGGGCACGCAGCAAAAGGCCTCAGGTCAGATTGGAAGTCTCGGCCGCTGTGGCGAGGACACAGCCTCTGTATATGGTCCATTCAGTCCCATTTTTAAGTTTTAAAGTTAAAGTTTTAAATGTGACTCAGTCTGGGATCCACTATCAAACCCCTCAGATTCACAACAGCCACTTAAACCACTGAGGGTCTGAATGTGACCAGTAGCAGTGGGTTGAAATGTCATGCAAAGCAAAGCAAAGCAAAGCACAGCGGCCTGGAGAGTGAACATAGATGTGGAAACAGAAGGGGTCCACAGTTGACCAGACAAGAGAGATTTTGGTGACTGCTACCAACTGTTATCTTTTGATGAGATGCAATTTTTATTCGCTGCCGTATGGAGGGACACAACCTCCATTATGCCGATGAATCAATAATACATGAGCAGGACTCATCACAAAACAGCAAAACCCAGCTATTTGACCTACGAATCGCCACAGTTCACCCTGTCCTCCTCTCCTCGTCTTCCCCTCTCAGCAGTCTGCTCTCCTACACTGAGTGGGCTCCTCGGCAGGCAGCGCTCGCAGAGGAGCTCCAGCTTCAGCAGTGCCCGGGCGCTGGCGAACACTGATGCCTCCTTCATCAGGGAAGTATCGTCACACACAGGAGATGTGGATTAGTGATGATTAGCAGGGATTATGGCTGGTTAATGGTGGGAAAATACATTAGGAACCATCGGCTCTGGGAGGGGGAGGGGATTTCACTCACGCTAGCGGATTTGCATTGATCCACAGCAAATGAATGAGGATTAGCAGCATCAAGCTATCTGCCAACAGATAAATAACATTAAGCGTATTATACGCCAACGCCTGTTATTAATGACATTACAAACACCACTACAATGTTGGCAATTATGGAAATAATGGGAGCGGCTGAATAATTTACTTGGTTGGGATTCTTGGGATTCCACATCGACCTCATGTACAGAGATGTGAGGTGATGCTGGAGAGCCAAGACGCTGATAAGCAGAGGAGCATTTAGTGTTTGGGCACCACTTTCTAGTAAGGGACGATTTAAGGGGTTTATATATCATTAATGGCTTTATTCATGTTTAATAAATCATTCATGACTGCTTTATAGATTAGTAATAAGCCATTTGTAAGGACAAGTCTTGGGTTGCCAGGCTGTGAAATACTCATTTAGTTTGTGTATATTATCCTCAGCCACCAATGGATGAGTGGATCACTTAGATTACGGAGAAAAAAAGTGAAAAGCACCGAGACCAAAAGCCAATTAACAACTTCAGACTTATTACCTATGCAAAGGAGCTTGCTTGGGGCTTTTCACCATGTTGCTTGTTTGTTGGTTGGTTGGTTGGTTGCTATTTAAATATGTGTAACCTTTATTTAACCAAGGAACCTAAAAGAGATCGAAGGGTCATTACGTCACTGAATCTTGAGGACTGTGGCAGCTACAGCTGTATTGAAGTCTATGGGAGATGCATGGAGAAACACACTAAAACCCAACATATCAATGTCGTATGACCTCTGATGAAGAAACGCCTCCAGAAAGTGAAAAAAAGACACTTCAGAGAGTAGCTTAACAGTGATTTTTTCCCCCAAATGATTGACAAGGCTGTTAATATTGTGACCAAACACTTTCTTCTCTTGATGAAAAAAGTCTGGCGTATTAGGTGGCTTCTATCTATGAGTGAGTACAATTTGATGCAGATCATTATAAAAATCTGGATGTAGCGAATTTAGATATCTTTTATTTGATATTGGAGTCAGGCTTGATTGAATTAAAAAGGATTCTTGGGCTTGGTGGAGGTGCCGATCCTATTAGAAAATACAAGGTACAAGGTAAATTTAATGTCATTTTTTAAACAAGGGTTTAAAAAAGAAATAAAGTTTGAGTCCTCTTGAGTCTTTTAGTATCCATAAACAAGTTTTTATTAATGTTTTACTCACTCCATGATAACCCAACAAGTGTGCATCTTGGAATACCATAGCATAGCAACTCAAGCTTTCTTAGCGCCTAATAAGTTTTAAGAAATGATTTGTTACCCATCAGTAAAGACAAAACTGTGTACCTTGCTATAAGTGCTTGATGCGACAGATGGCAAGCTCAGAAAAAAACAACTGGTGCATCATTGACGCTGTGTGAAATCATAGCAGAGTCAAAAACTGTTTTTTCCTCAAATATATGCATCCTTTTTATTTAAAGGCAGGTGATGTTCAAGTTCTATTGGCACAATACTAAGGTATTATCACATGGATTAGATTGCATAAAGAGCGCAATAACAATATCAATTTCATAGCCACATATTTGTCTGTAGGTAGCGTGTGGAGGATCCATCCAACCCACATTTCTAACCTGACAGGTGAAAGAGCCTGTAGCTTTCTTACTCTCTATTACTACCTCTTCCTCCAGCCGAGTTCTCCTCTCCTCTTTCTACCGTTTATGTAATAAATACTCCACTCCCACAGTGAGTGGCAGAGAAAGGGGGGGATGGAGACTGGAAAAAGAACAGAATAATGCATTTTTTCATCAAAAATTCCTTCTCTTCCTCTACCTCAAGGTTTCCTCCTCTGAGCCACTTGAAAGATGGGCAACAATGTGGCCACACAGTGAACACCTAGTTACCATATGAAACACTCCAGCAGTGAACTGCCGGATTCGGAGACGGGAGAGGAGAAGTCTTGTGTTATTTATGATACTGGGCCTTGTAGCTATATGGGTTCCCCCTTCATGTCTACTCCAAGGTATGGCCCCCATATGCGAAGGGGTTTAAGTGCAGCTTTAGAAAGTTACTCTCCCCTCCTCTCTGCATCCCTTTGCTCCTCACTCAGAGGTTTTGAAGAAGAGAAGTAGCCTGTCTCCCCCTTTCATGGCTTTGAGGGACATTTTATATCGCCTCAGGTGTCTGTCAGTGTGACTAACAGTTCTGAGAGTGGAGAACTAATATCTCAGGAACTTGCCTCCAGGCAGCAGCACATAGATGTTACTGTTGGTGGCGTACAATGAGAAGAAAGTCATACTTTAGAGGGATTCAGCAGCAGCAATTACGACTGATTCAGTGAGCTGGTTGGTATTAAACAATGACTGTGACAGGTGATAAGAACACAGTGGGAAAGGCAAGATAAATGCAATCATCTATGCTGCAAAAGCTGCCTTCAGTTTGTGGGATGTCTGACGAAAGGTTGCAAATAGCCCCAGGAAACGTATTACGGATAATACACTAACCGAACAAAGCAGTAATAATAATGGTTTTATTATGTTTTGGGGCCTTTCAGGACGACACATGTGAAATCACACAGCACAGCTGCCAAGGAGGTTTTTAGACTACTGCACAAGGTTGCAAAGTTAATTGTCGTGGTTAAAAGGATGTGGCATTCCCATGTTAAAGGTTGTCCCCTCTCTTCACCTTCAAGCCTGGCTTTTGTCGACTGCATGGCGTTGCGATGCCTCCTGTTCAATAACAAGGTTCACTGCAGAGAAGAGGAGAGGAAAAAGAAAAGACAAGGCCTTGCAGTGGAGAGACACACACCGATGTAACAATAGGAAGGTCATCTAACCCGGGAGCACACCAAGATGTTCAGGGCCTTCCTTCATCAAGGACATTCAAAAAGGGAAAAAAAAATATGGCTATTCAGAGTTCACAAATGTATAGACGCAGCAGCGGATAGATCATCTTCCTGCATGCACTTAGCAGATATATTGTTTCTTTAAGAAGACGTGGACAATCTAGGGAAGGGAAGCATAAGATTCTCACACAAAGATCTTGGCAACACAAGAGTAACAGAGAAAGTTGCAGCTGTGATCTACGCTGCTTGTGTGCCAGCCCTGTAATCCAAACCCAAACAATATTCTTTGCCGTTGTCCTTTACCCATGACTGATCGTCCGTGTTATGCATGCTGGAATGGATATTATATTGTGAACCCCTGCAAATTGGAGCCGGACAATAAACAGATCATCAAAGATGATCCCGCTGCCCCCGACAGTCGGCTTTGCCCCACGATGCTGAGTTCAAAGGACGAAGATCGGTGGGCAAATGAGTGCTTTTGCTCAGCGCACAGTCAACTGAAACAACAACAAAGATAAGGCTGATGGAAATAAATAAATAAGGATGGAGGAGAGAGGAAAAAATAAGGCAAGCAAGGAGGGGGTGTTAGACACAGCACAGAGATGAAATGGAGACCTGCCACTGTGCTCAAGGACACCGCGTGCCACTATGTAATTAGAAATGTACACAGATGATTTGGATGCAGCGATATGATTAGGCAAAGCAGTCCCCAGTCTTAGGCCTAATCAGCTCACTTCTGAGAGATACTCCAAGACTGCTGGTGTGTGTGTGTGTGTCTAAAAGTAGAGGGGGTGTGACACACTACTAGGCATATCTCCACTCACTACAAGCTCTGGGAGGTTACACTAGAGGAACTGGCATACAGACAGCCATGCACATAATGTCTCTTCACACCAAAATATCAGCTGCAAAAATTGTGCCCAAAAGTAAATTTGAAAAACTCAACAGCAGTGTCTCTTTCCGTAATCATGACCAGGTTACTCAAGATAATCCACAGACCTTGTGAGCACTTTCATGAAAGAATTATTTTGTTTCTACCAAAATTTACCCACCAACCTAACCCAATCACCAGAATAAATGTTACTCGGTACATTTCTGCAAAACCACAGAACTGAATGTTTCTTTATGTTACAACTTTTCTATTTCTCTCTTGTCACAACGCTGTGCTTAAGCTCTGTCTAGGTTTAGGCACAAAAACAACTTGGTTAGGGTTGGAAAAAAACATCATGGTGTGGCTTAAAATACCTGTTTTGGTTGCCACAAAAACAGATGGAAATGCCCCCAGGTGTCCCTAAAAATATCCACTGTTGTGACTTGAACTGCGGTTGGCTGTTGGCAGCCTTGTTGGCTGTAATAACGCCACTTCTGTTCCCTCCACCTCCTGATGTGAAAGTGAGCTAATAAAAACATAATGTGAACGTGATATTTAATGTTTGCTGCACATGTCAACCTTGGACATATCTGTGGTTTTCATAAAACGTTGACTGCTAACATTATATCCTGGTGACTGGGAACCAAATTACCGCACAGAAGGAAGCATGCATCTATTCATGAACATGAGGCTTGTGCTCATGACAGCACGGGATATAAACAAAAATAGTGTCCTCATTTGGCTGAGCTCTAATGTTAGCTAGCTTAGTTAGCTAGCTTCTTGTCCAAAAGTAGATCTGAGCTTCGAGCACCACAAATCGAGTGCCATCTCTTTCCATTATATTCGAGAGAAGGCAGACATCTCCATAACCTGACAACTCACACCAGAACAATCTAAATAAATAAATAGCACCACAGGTAAGAGGAGAAATATGTATTTTTGATTTTGGGTGAACTGTCCCTTTAATTTGAACACGCAAACACGTGCAAGATGATGAGAATTAGGGCCACCATGATGGAAGAGGGAGCTATAGCTGCATGTACTGCATGTATTATGAACCCCTTGCTGCTGAGTGTCAAAGACCAGCAATGATGAAAACACGTGGTGAACGAGGGGAACAGAGGGTACAGTATACATAGTATAGAAAACACACTAGCATGATAATGAAGCATAAGATAAATGGGAGAATGAAAAGAGAGATAGAGGAGTTGAAGAGAGCGAGAAGTTGACAGGAGCCCTCATCAGACAGACAAGCGTAGTTAGTGAGTAATAACATACTTGACTGAAAGTAGGATTCAAGAATATTATGAAAGAAAATGTCTCACGGTTCTACTCCGAGTCGGTTTCAGGTCAAACTTCAAACCAGTCTTTCAAGAGCGCCACGTTTTGAGGTCAGCTCAACAAGAATTGAACAAAAACACCTAAAACCCCAACACATATGTGCCCTGGAGCTAGAGGCCAGGACATGCACAAAGACACGATGGTCTACAAAGACCCGAGTAATGAGCAGAGGCCAATTAAAAAGAACTGCTCCCTCCTCCTCCTCCTCCTCCTCATCTACCACCTCCCTTTCTCCTCCTCGCTCTATCTGTCCTTCTGTCTCTCCTCCTCCAGTGGCTTGTTATTGATCACCTTTAACCCCGTCTCTCAGTGGTGTCAAAACTACCATTTAGGATCATCCCTTGGGCTGAGCGTGTGTCGATCGCACCCTGCCCCATAAATCATTACCGGGAGGAGGGTGAGGATGGGTCTAGCTGGCCCGAAGCGCAGAGGGAAGGCCTGACTTTCACAGACACACTTTGGCAGACCACAAACCCATGCCCCCAGGGGTCAAGGGTCATCGATGGTCCCATGGATTAGCACCCAGACACCCCCGCTAACCCTGGTCTCTCCAGCCAACCCACCTCTATTCCCCCACGGGCCGGAGGTGGCACCCCTTTGATTTTTAAATAAGACAAAAGGTCAGTCGGCATCCTGACCTGTCTCCGCAGTGATCTCCCTCTCTGTACGTGACAGTTCTTCTTTATTCATGATGGATCCTAATTTCTGTCTTGTTGCCGCAAACTGAATGAAGGATGAGCAAAGTTTTAGGTGAGATGTAAAGGGAAGTTCACACAATGATATGGTCGAGAGAGTTTGTCAGTGGCACAAACGACTGGTGCTGTGGGCTACAGGAGGCTATTGTTGTCACTGTCTATCTGTTCGGCTATCTGTGTTGGCCTCATACAAACTCCCCTACCTCCTCCTGGGCTGGAGGCGCCTCATCGCCTCAGTACACGGCTCCATATCAGCCAGATGCTGCATCCACCCACAGCCCTCCTCCTCTTCTCTTCACCCCTCTCCATCCCCCCATTGCTTTCCTCCCTATGTAGAGGGGCAAATAAACAATCCTCTCCATCTCCTTCCTTCAAACCTGCCTCTCTCTTCTTGTCTGTCCACCTGCTGCTCCCCCTGCAGTGGTCAGACTAGGTTAGGTTACCCTCCTCAGTCACAGTCAAGGGGCCTGGGAATGAGGGGATGGTGACCAGAGGTGACAGGTCCTTTGTTGGGGTAAACACTCATGACCCATGGGTAGGCAGGCACGGGAAGGAGTAGGAGAATCACTCTCCTCAAATCCGGACCCTTCGCATCCCATTGGATGATGTTGTTGGAGACCATTTTGTCACTTTTTTGTCCTAGTTAGCGATCAGCGGTGGATTGTAACCATATAGTTACTTTAATGCTACTTATTTACAATTTTATGGTGTATGCACTCATGTATTTTAATGTTTTGCTACTTTTACATCTACTTCACTTCATTTAACAAGCAAATGTTGTATATTTCCTCCAATACATTGATTTGACAATATAGTCACTACATTGCAGGAAGTATGGTGGTATGTTATTGATTAAACTTAAGCTAACCATCATCATGGCTGGTGCATAATGAATACCTCTACCTTTAATACTTCAAATACACTATTTCTAAGTAAAATTCTGTATGCAGTATTAGGAGTATTTTTTTTTTTGAGCCTAGTATTATTGCTACTATTACTTAAACGCACAGTATGTATTTTCAGCCACTATGGTCTCTCAAAAAGATGTAGTTTGATGAGGTGAAGTAGCGTGGGATCATGGGTGTTTGGCTTCATTGTTAAACAACCACCATTGCTGATAAAAAAATCTATCTGACAGCGTATCTGAGGCAGAAATGTTCACGGACAAGGTAACGCATTAAAGTTTTATGTCATGTATAGTCACGTTCGCCAACTTCCTTCCTCACTCTTGTCCTATCATCATCTGGTGTTTCCTGTGTTTACCCAGAAGTTATAGGGACCGGCTGTTTATAAGTTATAGCAACAGGCAACCAAATACATATATATATATATATATTTTTTTTTCCCCCATTAAAAGTTTTTTATTCTCAATATGGCAAGTTTCTCCTCACTCGAATCGAGGGTCTAAGGACAGAGGATGTCGTTCACTGTACAGTTTGCAAAGCCCACTGAGGCAATGTGATTGTGATTTTGGGCTATATAAATAAAACTGACTTGATCTGATTTGATGACATGCACTGTTAGCTTGAATGTCAGGGTTTGAATATTGTTAGAAACATTTGGGATAATATAAGTACACAATTTAACAAAATATATAACAAAGATCTAGTTGTTTTCAGACATTGTAAAGCAGGAATGCTATATATTACATTTTTGAGTAAAGAATTTGAATACGTCTTCCATATAGTGAGCAATATATACAAATAGTCAAATTTTTGATGTCAGGCTTCCATATTCACCTCAGTTCAAATATGACTGAAGCAATGTGTGTCGTAATGTGTGAGTTGGGAATCACTCTCACACCAATGAGCTTTCGTCACTTGCATAAACAGATGAAAGGTGATCCATTGATGTTGATGGGGGATGGTGGTGAAGCAAAGCAGAGGGTATGGATTTGATACCCATTGTTTTTAGGGGGGTTCCTATGTGCCTTTCCACACACTCCACCCCGCCCACCTCTCCCCTGCGGGACGGCTCTACCAGGGGGTGCAGGCGTGGGACAGGACACCGCGCCATCGAGGGGATTAATTGGTGTGGCACCTCTTTGGTGCACATGGCCAAAGCAATTAAATAGTGGCCCTAGGCCTTCAGTTTGCCATTACTAAACCGGTGACAAAGCAGCAAATTGGGCCCTTTCTCTCCTTAGTGGTGCCCACATATGGGTGCATATGGCGGAGAGATGAAACAAATTCTGCATGGGTCTGCAAATGTTGTTTCATAGGTGTGAATACAGGGAGGAGGAGGAGAACAGCGGCGTCAGAGACATAAGGAAGGTGAGTAAGGAAGATTGAAGATTTTTTAAAAATACTGTACATTCTTTAATATTTGTGCTCTTTGTGCATATGTTAGTGTTTGTGTCCATGTCTCTCTGCATGGACATTTGAAGGTACTATGTGCATAGTGTAAGCAGGGTCTGGTGGCTTTCTTATCTCTTCCACTGTCTCTCCCACTCCCTGCAGCCGTCAATTAGTGAGCCTGGGTGTGCAAAGGCCTTGCGCTCTTTCACATGAGCCTTTGTTGCTTCTCTCTCTCTTTTTTTTCTCTCTCCCTGTCTCTCTCTCTCTCTCTCTCTCTCTCTCTCTCTCTCTCTCTCTCTCTCTCTCTCTCTCTCAGTCTCCCCCGTGTTTGAAGATTGAGAAGAGACACAAGGCAGGTTACTGTTCTGTCTCTCTGGGGTGTTGGTTGCTGTCTGCCCCTCTATAAGCCTGCATGGGCCTGAAGCAGCAGACCACAGTGTCCACAGAGCCTTCAAACGCAGGAGGGAAAACACTAGCCAAGCCATGGAAAGCCAACCTCCATCAGAAAAGGATATCTGTGTCAGTTACACCGTCACCTCTACCAGTGCAGAGAGATGAATAAACCCATGAGATGTGTACGCACAGTAGATTGTGTGATGTTTGTAGAAGGTGTAAGTGAAGGAGGAGAAGGAAGAGAAGAAGTTGCTCGGACAATGCGAAGAAAAAGGCAGGGAGGCAGATGAGGATGGAGACAGGGAAGTGGAAGGATGAAGGGAAAGCGGAGGATACACAATGAGAAAGAAAAGGAGGAAAAGAAGATGAGTAGCAATAGCAGAAAGAAAATGGATAAAGAAGGAGGAAAGAAGGAAAATTAAGGAGACAGATACAGATAAGGATGTGGAGGAGAACAAAACAAATGTAAAATGGGCAAAAAGAGGGCAAAAGATGGTAGATGGCATGGTAACAAAGAAATAAGATGAAAAGCGGCATCATATTTTAATATATTCCTGTTTTTATTAACTTTACTTTAACTCAGTTTTCTTCAAGTTGATCTGGCTGAACAGCTCTTTTCCCAACACTTCACTTATCAAGTGTGAATCCACCATGACAGCATTACGGGCCGTGTCCATCTTGTATTTTTGGAACTAGAAGTGACCATATTTGTACAAGAGGGTGGAGCTGGGGAGGAAATCCTGATTGGATATGACTGAAAACCTGAGGACATACTGTGGTAGTGACTTGTCAGTCACAAAGTAGCCACACCCTAAAGCAAGCCTGGCTTTATCACCATTTTCACTCTAAATTTGACCGTAATTTACAAAATGAATATCATGCTGTGTTGAAGAAGACTTGAAACTAGTGTACGAGACTATAAACTCATTAGGAAACTGTTTACTGGGGTAATAAATCAAGTGAGAAGGACGTTCATTTTCTCATAAGCTTACATACAACCGGACTCGGACTTGAGTACCCCCTGCTGGCCATTAGAAAGAATGCAGGTTTAAACTACATTGGCTTCACTTTACAGAACAGAAAGTTCTGTACATTTGTTATATAGTCAATATATCATCGACAGTTGATGTTGTTGTATTAAACAAAGTAAACAACAAGAGACTCCTTTTGGCCCTGCAGTTGCTGCTAAAGCACATTCTGCAACTTCATCTATTAAAAAAAACCAAAAAAAACGACGTGATAAGAGATGCCTTTGAAAGTAGATTAAATCTTCTGTATCAGCTGTGACAAAATAACCTCCTTTATTCTCAATTACCAGTGTTTGTTTTCATGTGTAGAGATGTTGAAGTTGCAGCTGTTAGTTGTCAATGTCAAAACTGAGGTGCTATGTTAGATCACTGACGCCCAAAATTCAAGTTGTTTAGCTAACAGCAATTGCTCTATTACATACTATTTAGGCTAAAAAGAACCACTGCATAAGCTTCTTTTTTTTTTTTTTTTAAAGTGCAGACAACCTTTGTCTAACAAGGGCGAGACATGCTCACCCCCAACCACCCAGCCCCTACAACCCTCCACCCCAGCCCAGATCTCCAGACACCGGGCTGGAGAGAGGCGTGAAGAAGGGGGCCAGACTGCTAGCCATCCATCACATCCGTCTGACCCGCCCCACAGTGCTGAAAAGACCACGGTTATCACTCACCCCTGACACAGTCATCGACGTTTGCCCTTAGACGCACACACACAAACTCACACACTGAAGCACACATATAGACGATCCACAACATCTTTGCAGTCACTCCAAAATGTCCCGTCACCTCTTGTCCTTCCCTCCATTGAACTCTCATCACCATCCATCAGCACTCATCATTCACAAAAATGCCAGCACGCTCAACAGATGGCTCTGAACCGATATAATGACAAATGCCAGGTGACTCCAACAGGGACCAATCACGTTAGTCTGCACTCTCAACCAGAGAGCGGTTATTTCCAGTGCTGGAGAACAGTTATGCAAAGCTAGTGTCAGCTTCGACCTAGACTGGTGGGGGCCTTTGTGCTGATCTGAGTTTGGCGTTACAATAGCTTGTATTGTCCCGCTGCCTCTCAGCTTTATTACATATGTATGTGTTGATTGCTGCAAAACAACAATGCTGGTGCATGGCATTAAGCAGTAACAATAACAGTGATGCTTGGCGCTCCTACTCAGCGTTGGATGTTTATCCAACAAACCCCTGTGTTGACGCCCAGCTCCCAATGGTGTGAAATACCAGCAGAAGGGCCAGCTTGGGAATATCATGAATGGGGACTTTATGGAATACTTTCGATTATTGAGGCATATTTCAGTGATTTTAACTAAAAACAAATTACAGCTTAGGGATGATTTTTATTGTTGTGCATATCCATATATGAAATGACACAGAACTCACGAGTCATGCGAATAACTTTTAGTTTTGGCTTGACACTAAGCTTTGTATAGGAACCCAGTGAGATCCATACTGTGTAGATGTGTGAAATTGATACAGAATCCAGGGCACAATGGGCACATATGAGAGCGCTCCAAAGGCTCAAAGGTCACCTGGCCCACCCACGTCACTGTGGTGTAACAAGCCTGCGTGGAATGCCAGGGGGTCGTTCTGGTTGAAAACCTTGGGTTTGTCACCCGCTCAACCCTCCAACCATCGTGACACACCCGAGCGGGCCAAGCAATGTGCACCCTGTGGTATCAGAGACCTCCCCACCCTTGGGTCCCATTCACGCAAACCCACACATGGGCGTACGCAGACAACAGCCATCTCTGATGCCCTTCTGATTCTCCCCGTTGGCATTTAGCTGGAGAAGTTGAGAGTGTGTGTGCGTGTGTCAGTGTCTGCGTGTGCATGTGTGTGTTTGTTTCAGTGGGGCTGTGTGCAGAAGGGAAGACGGGGTGGGGTGGGGGGGGGATGAGGTGACAAGAGTTGTGGTGCAGATGTCCCCACAGCCAGCGGAGCCTCATGAATGGCGACTGTTGTGATGGTGACGGGGAAACGCGTTGGAGGCCTGGCCTACGCACTCCAGTCATCTGAATGGCTGGAATTCAACATGGTCGAAAAGACAAGCTCATGCGTGCGGAGTGGAAACAAAGCGCCCTCTTTATTCCTTTTTTTCCTCTATCTCTCTCTGTCACTTTCACTCTTTCTTCTTTGGCTTTGAATTATTGTCCCTCTGTAAATGTAGCTGTAATTTTTCATTGTGTTGAGGGTTTGATTGTGACGCAAATCTTCCTTGGTACCTATAAAATTGTTGAACACCAAAAATAACTATATATTGCCATGGTGTGGGTTTTTTGTCAGTCATATTCTGTTTTTATTTTGTAGTTATATCCTCTTGCGTCTTGTTGTCACTTTCTACTTCCTGCTCACCTGTGTTCCGGGTGTTCTGTTTCCCTCCTGTGCTCCTCCTCAGTTTTCCCCCCTCACCTGTCTCACATCAGCCTCGTTAGCACTGCCCTGTCCCAGTGTCTCTCCACCTGCACCTCATCCCCTCATTAGTTTAATTTGTATTCAAACCTGTGTTGTTCCTTCTTGTTTTCATCCACGCGTCTACTGTGCCCATTCCCCAATCCTTGTGTGTTCCCCGTCTTCCTGATCTGTTCCTGGTGGTTTTCTGTTTTGTCCTTGGTTTTTGTATTATTGCCTTTTTGTAACTTGGATTTTAGACCTTGGTTATCAGCACAAAAGCTTGTTTTTTGTTCTTTACCTTGCTGCTTCTGTATGTCATGCAATTGGGTCCTTTTTGTGTAAATAGTGTCATATATATGCCTACAAGCATAAAAACAAATTGATTCATTCTTAATAATACAAAAGAAGCACATAATTCTTAGAGGACGAGGCACAATCTATTGAAACAAAGGAACAAAGATGGATAGGAAGTCACAGGATAATTGATTTGAAGTGGAAATGTTATGATTGATCTATTGATTTGCTGTCTGGTGCTCCTGCCCTTTTTAACAGCAGACATACGGCTTCACCCAGGGGACCGTGAAGCTCTGGCCTCAGAGACACACAGGTCCATCTATTTCCCATGCGACTATCGGGACTGTGAGACAAAGGAGAGACAAGATGAGGCTGCCTCTTGAAGCGCTGTCCTGTTAAACATCTGCTCGGCCAGTCTAAGAAGTCGATGCTTGTTCAAACACATTTTGTGACTCAAAGCCTGTTTACGTCTCAGAACTTAAAGTCACTTATCAGCATTTTTCAGATGAAATGATGTGACTGATATTCAATTGACAGAAGACAGAAGGAGAATTGACTGTATGTCTGCTGAAAACATACTTCTCAGAAGAAAGAATACATCTTCTGCTGCTCTGTTTGCCCTAGATTTTCTTTACAGTGCTCTGTCAACATTAGACGTAAATGAGAGAGCACACACACATTTACACAGATGCACAAAAGACATTCACTGCCAGCTTTTCTCAAAGTCACAGCGTGTGTCAATCCTTGAGTGTGAGAATGTCCTCGCTAAACTCAACAACAGACGTGAAATAACAACAGCTATACAAAATCTGTGAGATGACACTGACCCACAGGATATGATCAAACACATTAGAGAAAGAGCATGTGGATAGTAGTTAAAACCCAACTAGTGGAGATGGCAGATAACTAAAGATGTCACACACATTAGCGAAACGGAGCACATACACTTGAGAAAAAAACAAACTTTCAGCTTAAAAGACAAATTAACAGTCTATTTGATCCCATTATGTATCCAAACCTTAGTTAAAACCGAAGTACACACAGCTTTAATCTTTTTATTGGTGACAGTGAAGTGGACAGCCAGACTACAGTGAAGTCCTTTATCCTGAGCAACAAACAGATAAATCACTCAGCTGTTACCCACACACTCACACACACACTCACAGGGGAGAGGCAGACAGTAAAAGTCCAATATGTCCCAAGAGAGACCAAGAAAAGGATTCTTGTTTGAAGCAGGAAGGGGTTATTGTTCACCAGATGCCAAGGCGTGGGCATCCGTGCACAGATAAGCGACAGGGAAACATTATCTCTCTGGGCCAGTTTACAAGACCCAGTCTGGCCTGGCCAGGCATAGTTTGGTCATAGGTACTTTATGTTCTGAGTGGCTCTTGTCTCCCATAAGAACAAAGTACAGGCTTGTTGGAGCAACCCAGAGGGGTGAGTCCCTGCTCTCCTCCCACCTCCTCCCCTCCCCTCTGGCCCCCGGACCAACTGCGAGACTGCTGGAGTTCAAGCCTGGCCACGTGTTGGCCATTACACTCCCACAATGACCTTGTTGAGCTCAACATTTAGAGTCCCATAAAAACATTATTGTCCAACTCCTGGGATCATTTGTCCACTACCACAAAGGCTCAGAGAAAACCAAAATGTTAACCCCCCAGGGTTTTGCGGAGGCACATTTTTCAGATTCTGCCCCTTCTCCTCCTCTCTACCCATCCGCCCTCCCGATACCACATTGCGCCCACACTGACGTACTTCCCAGCGGTGCCCACGGGGCACTTCTATACCAGCACATTCAGAGCTGCTTGGTCAAAATGCTGCGCCATAAAATAGTCATTATGTGTTTTGTTCTCCCAAAGAGCAAAACCAACAATAATATCCATTCTCTTCTGCATACATCACCATTTCAGCTTTTTTCCTCTCATTTTATTGTCTGCTGCTCGCAAATGTTCCTGTTTGTCATCTATCCATTCGTCCATCTGTCTATCCTTCCACTTTCAGATGCATAACTATGGACCCATAACAGCTAAAAGTCCCTAATGGTCATTTAGTCTCTAAATATGTCCATTTCACATCGGCTTGGTGCATGTACCTGCTGAGTGAATGGGCAAGGTCGTGCCAGCCTATTAGCCATATTAAAAACCAACCCATTATGGTAATTGGGGAGGTCTAATGCATGTACAGGTTGCTTAGCGCCCATGTATTAGCTCTGATAGATGACTCAGTGATTAGCATTGAAAGGTACATTGTAGTACAGCGCAGCCGCTTGCCCCTGTGCTTGCCGTCCTCTGATCCTGTCTCTCAACGTGGTGACCTCTACTGTGGACTTTTAGGCCAGTTATGCATGTCCCTGACCAAATGTTTGCTGCTGGGAACCAGAGTGACCGCTATGGACAAGGACATTTATTATTCACTGTGACACTGACAAAGAAATTTTCCTTTTTTTTTTTCTCAGAGGGCTGAAAAATACTCATAATTTCCATTTGGGTGGAAGGACATGATTGTGTTTCATCGTCATCAACAACCTTAAATGTACTTAAAGGGATGGTTTGGGTTGTTTGAAATGAGGTTGTATGAGGTACTTATCTATAGTTAGTGTATTACCTACCTTTACCTTCCTGTCAGACTGCCCTTTCTGATGGAGAACTGAGGCCACTGTATTGCTCCACCAGACTCCTTTGACAAAAACAGTAATTTTACCTTGATGAATCTGAACTAAGCCCTTAAAACACAGAAGTCACACAATAACACAAACTAACCGATCAAGGCAGCGGATGGTCAGTAACTACCATTTTTTTGTGAGCTAAAATGAGTCTGGTGGCTTTGAAGAGATTCAGTTTCCTGCAAGAAAGGGATATCTGACGGCACGAAGAGGCGGTGAAAATGTTCCAACTATGGCTTACAGTTAAAGGTCCTATTTATAAGAAAAGTTTATTTTTTGAGTCTCATTCCCAACTCGTCAAATACAGACGCAGTGGGATGTGGCCGACCCGTCCTACAATTCCAAAGTTTCGGAATTTGACAAGTTGGGAATAAGACTCGAAAATCTACTTTTCTTGCAAATAGGACCTTTAAACTGATATTGATTTTTTAGGTGGGTATTTTTCTGGTGCGTAAAATATGCTATGCTGCTCCTCCCATCCATAGCTTTCGCTTCTTACCCCGGTACACCAATCTGCTTCTCCAAACCGAGGGCTGATAGATAACAACGTCATGCAACCCCACTGCAAAAATACCTTTAAGATGCAGTGTAAATGTAGAAACTGTACATCCTGGACTTATCCTCTAATACAACACACTCACACACTAAAAAGAACATAACATTTTTGTATTGGGACAATCTTATGTTATTATTAAAAATGCAAATATCTGTTCAAAAAGCAGGAAAAATCTTGAATGGAGGATATGGAAAAGAGGTAGCAGGAACCCACAGTCATACTGATGAGAGTGTTAATACTTCGCTACAAGTTTTTAATTTAGAAATCCATGAGGGAAATGCTTTGCCTTGAGTATCCAAATCACATTTCATTAAATTTTACCATCTGTCCTGAACCACCGGCACCCACCCCAATCCTCGTCTTACTCCCAATCCGGAGCTCCCATCCCCTGCTCTATGAGCGGCCCTGACTGGGTCTCTCAGGGAAGGGAGCACATTCTCCTTTCATCCCCTCTTAGAGGACAAACATCAGTCCCATCTCGCCGCCCATCCATATTCATGAGCCGCTTATAAATATCTGATAGCAGCCTCGCTACAGCTGTTTAGCTGGGAGAGCAACGTAAAGCGCCTCGCGCATACACGCACAGACACACAAACAAACATTTTGACCGGGTTCTGCATCCATGTGCACATACATACGCACTTAAACATGTACTGTATTGTTCTCTCTTTCACAAACGCATGCTGGTCGGAGGCCAGATATCTGCCCTACATCTCCCTGTGGTTCTACCTGCCCGGCCCCCTGATAGCATCGGCTCATTGCAGGGCTATCGCTCTCTCTCATTCTCTCTCTCTGGCTTTAATTAAAGCGTAAGTGTGACTACAAAATGAGAGAGGAATCCTTAAGTGCCGTATTTACCTTCCCTCTGACAGGGCTCATGCTTATCAGTGAGGCGCGAGTACTGGAGCCAAGAGACAGGGACTTCTCAAAGGCCTGAGTAATCGCTCGGGCCCCTTAACACACATACACACACATACACACATATATACTGAACCTGAGCATCACCCATCTTGTGATGCCTCTCTCCCTGTTTGCATGCATATGGAATACAAATGCTTAGCTCTCATCAATTTCAGGAATGTAGATTATCTAATGAAACGTACAGTAAGTACAAAGAGTTTAACTAAATCAACACTCGTAACACCTCATTAAGACGAAACAAAACAACACAACAATGTATGAGAGGGGAATTTCTTATGTTCAGTCATGTGGCTGTAGCGATTCATGCTAATTATTCTTCTATTAATTCCAAACAAACAAAGTCTTTTTACTGTTTTACTGGAACATTTCACTTCCTGCGTGCCAGAGGATTTCTCCCTAGGAAGAAACTGGTATCAGTTGTATTACCTGTTGTTCTATATGGAATAGCAAGAGAAAAGCAATGCAGAGAAGATTTAAATGAAAATGTTGCAGTATATGAAATAGTAAACAGAAATTGGTCGGACTGAGTGAGGTGCGCTGGATGGGGCAGCGGCCAAATTCACACAAGGAACTTGATGGGATCCCAGGCTGTGAGGGATGCCCAGGCAGCGCTGCGGGAAAGACATAAAACTTGCACTTGCAGAAGTTTACCTGCCTAACTTTCGTTTTATAAGCCTGGATAATTTGGGTATCATAAATAGCTCTCTTGGTAGAGCTTGCACCCAAATGCTGTGTCCTTATCACCTCAGCCTGGCTTTGACCCATGGCCCTTTGCTGCGTGTTGGACCCTTTCTTCCCCCCATTCCCTTCATTCTTAGCCTGTCCTATTAAATAAAATAAGCCAAAAAAGGCTGTAAAAAATAATCAAAAAAAAAAAAAAAGAAAGAATATTGTAAATGGCTGACATTATACAGTAAGTCCTATATCCTCACTCCCTGTGCTTCACCAACTGCTGAAGGAAACATCTGGCGCTTTAACAGCTAAGTGCCCAAACTTTGAATGCCGTTTGGTGGTGTGGAGGTAATGTACAGTGTGGTTTTGAATGATTTTTTTTTTTTTTCCTAAAACACCTAAAGACATCTGGAAACAGCTCTGACCAAAGCAATGAGCTAAAAGATGCTAAAATGCTAGAACTGAGGGGAACTACAGATGATGGTCGGATGATAATTGGCTGTGGGTTCATCGGTATGAGCTTCCTCTCTCACGTTCATTTCATCCATTGCAAATATAAAATGTATAAATATATAATATATAATTGAAATATTTCACCCTGCTTATTTCGTTTCAACCTTCATGCTAAGTAAAAATCCATCTTGTATTTTCCATATATGAAGAGGAGCCTTGCAGCCATTTACAATGCAGAATCCTTGGGAGAGGAAAACAGAAGGGGCCTTTTTTTTTCTTTTTCCTGGGGCTCCAGATTAGAGCGGCGATATGAACACCTCCCTATCACTGTCTGGTAGTGGCTTCCTAATCACATCCCTGCAACTGATACTGAGGCAGAAACAGAACGTGAGAGGGAGGGTGAGCAAGAAGAAGAGAAAGGAGAGATAGAGAGAGAGAGAGAGAGGCAGCTAAAGGCACAATCTTGGAAATCAAATGCCACAATCCACCGCATGCTTAGTATGGCACAGATACAGGGACAATATTCAAAGGTGACATTGCAATCAGTGGACAATACTGGCACGGGTTCCTGCACTCTCAGGAAGGTAGACGACCCAAAACTGCACTTCTGAGGAACTCTTGCTGGTGTTTCTTTTCTTGCCTTTTGATTCTTTTTTTATTTACTGATACCTAACCGCTTCCAGTCGCTCGTCTTCTCCTCCAACTCATTAGAAACATTAGAATTGCTGATGCCGGCAAGAAAACACATTTTGCTTCGGTCTGAAGAATATCTTTGTTCTGTTTCCAATACAAATAGAAGGAGATTTAAATATTGCTCCTCTGGAGTGTGGCTGTGTAAGAGAGAGAGAGAGAGAGAGAGTTTGAGTGTACTGTGTGTATCCGTGTGTCGAGCCGCGATTGGTTGCGCATACGAAAGGATGAGAAATTGTGAAAGTGTGTGTGTGTGTGTGACACTATGTGTGTTCCCAGAGGGTATTTCTGTTCCTTGTGTGGAGTACAGTTAAAGTGAACAATAGGCAGTGCTGCACTGCACCCTATGCAGCGTGATACTACAGAACATCAACAAAAGGCAGACTACAGCTTTGTTCAGGAATCTGGAATTTTACTTCAGTTTTGGAAATGGTCCAAAATTTGGCTAAAATTTTGGACCAAAAAAAGGCCTTGAACATCAGTGTAAACCTAGATGACGTTCTGGTCTTGGCTTTGACCCTCTACTTAGAAAAGACAGCAGAGTACATTCAGTGTAACTGCACTGCAACAGGTGCATTGTGTAGTTTTATAGATTAAGTCAAAGCAAAAGCACAGGGACAAAACAACTATAAAAAACATATATAATTAATAGAAAATACATCAGAAGTTGAGAAAGAGTAAAGATTACAGAAATTTAAAAAAAAAAACGTGATCAAAGGAAGGAGAAAAGAAGTAAAATATAAAAAACCAGGAGAAATAAAAAGGACACAATGGGAGTAAATAGTAGATGGAGAATTGAAAGGGGAGGGAAGGCTGAAGCTAGCTAGCTTTCCTCATTAGCCATGCAGAGCATCTTGGCTCCTCTCCCACACCTCCCGGCTCATCATCGCCTGGGCCCTGGCTGCCAGCGCACCCCCACCTCCACGAACCATCCCTCTCTGCCTCATCCCTCCATCCCTCCCTCCCTCCCCCTTCCAGCCCCTATAATCACACCCGCAATCGCAGCCCCTAATTAGGTTAATTAATTTGTATCAGCCCTTGTAGGGACTTGGCTGATGAGGCAGCCATAATAGCATCAGCGATTGTGCCCCCCCACCCTTCCCCTCCCTTGCAAAAAAAAAAGAAAAGGAGCAAAAAAAAAAAAAAGATCTGATAGGAGCCTCTCTGTGACAAGACAGGACTATAAACCACGGGGTCATATTTACCTCCCCACCCCCAACCTTTCTCTCAACTACGTCTTTTCTCCCCTCTAACCCCAACACATCCCTTCCCCCCCTGCTCTTGTTATTCAATAGGGGTGACACTGACACCTAAATAGTGATATATAACCCGGTCGTGTCACAGTGCTTCATTGTGTCCACTGGAATGAAAACATCCCGTGTTATTATAATTGAGTCACTGACATACTTGCATGCATATAGAAGTGTGGTGTTTTGCTTGTTTGTTTACACTGTCGTGGTGTTCCAGAAGTGTGTGGGGGGGGGAAGTGCACGGCATGATAATGATTCTCTTGGCGGTTTGTCTCTGTAGTCGTCAGAGGGACCGATTGAAGCATCGCATTACAATCAGCGGCCCTCATCGCCCCTCATCAGGCCACTGACGAACAAACTCTGATTAACACCCCCATCTGATTACTGCAATCACCCGGGCTAACCACGCACAAGCACTGTCCCCTACCAGCACACACCTACACACACGCACACACACACACGTGCACACTGATTCTAACATTGATCTGAGGCGCACCAGTACACAAAAAGTAGCTCTCATCACGCAGTGGCATCGGAGAGGTAAGCATTAGAGAAACAACACACGTGCATGACGGGAGCGGGAGTGTTTGTGTGACAGATAGAAGCAGAGATTAAGATACCTGGGATATTATAATGAAGTGAAAAGGAGCCTGACAGAAGAGGAAACTAATATCATGAGTAATTTTCAAAAACTTACACACCTACAGTATCAAACCCAAGTGTCCGGAGTGCGTATTGCCAGAATATTGCTCAATATCAAAACACACACAAACATTGCCCCCCCCCCCCCCCCCGCCATACACAAGAAGTGGGTGCATTCAATTGTGATGCAAGCAGACACATGCATAAATATACACACACACACGCAATCTCAGGCAGACAATGACACGGGGAGGCTGCGAGACAAGGACAGATCCGGTAGTTAAAGCGTAATGAACACGTCCCCGAGGCGCGCGCCTGGCATTCCCCTGAATGATGGACTGACAGTAATACTGGGGCAGATGGGGTGCCCTCCACGCCCCGTTCAACACCACACACACATGTACACACACCCTCCCCCTGTTCTCTCCTGTCCCTCTCTCCTGCAGAGAGGGACCCCCTGTAGGTCTGATGTGGAGGTGGTGCTGTGGTGGTGTGGTGGGTTTGGGGGGGGGGGGGGGGGGGGGACCAGAGGTGCTGCGTATGTATGTGTGTGTGTGCACCTAGAGGTGGGGGGCACAAGTATCAGGCCCCCGTCATGATTTAGGCTCCCATGCAAATTTAATCAATTCGAGTACCTCTCGCCAGCCAGGGCTCATTAGCGGCAATTTAAAAAGGGGGCTCTGTGATCCCCACCTCATTGCATGAGCCAGACATTCAACTCAGGCACACACGCACGCACACACACACACACACACACACACACACACAAACATGCTAAGATACACACAGATATCCAAATACTCACACACAAATACACAAAAGCACACACACGTCAGGGGCACTGTCAAGGCTGTAAAGATTTTCCTTCAGACGTCTTCCCCCTGGCATGGAGAGAGACCCTGCCTGCACGCCAGCCCAAACCCCCCCCACCCCACCCCGCCTCTCCTCCCCCTTTTCTGTCCCCTCCTCTCTATCCACTACTTCAAAAGCCCCATGACACCCAGCTTCAAGTTAAAGGAGAGAGGGATCCGAAGATAAAGACTACCTCTCATCCCCCACCCCTCGCATTCTGAGACACCCTCCCAACGCTCAATCCCCAGGCTACCTCTCTCTTCTCCCCACCTCTCGCTCTCCAGCTCTCCGTAATTGGGGGATCGATTAGTATTGTCCTTAACCATCCTTAACCTCGGCTCTGTGCGCGAGCTTTGGAGCGGGGCAGAGCTGTGTTGCTGAAACAAGGTGGGTGGAGGTGCAGCACTTGTGGTTTGCACGGATCAAGTGCCAGGTTAAAACCATGTGGAGAGGTGATGGTGTTTTGGGACTCATTTGCATTCTGTGTCATCTAATAGGAGAGAAAATGTGACAGCAAAAATCAGCTGTTATTGCTTAAAAAATATGAGTTTTTTCCACCCAAAATTACAATAAAACATAAAGTAGGATTTTTTGACCAGATTTTATCGCCTCTGAGAATTCTGCCGCCACCCCGATCCAAATGAGGCAAGCAGTGAAATATTAGATTTTAAAAATTTAACAGCTACATCACTTTCACATATATAATATATCACATGGTGTCAACAGTTTGGATGAGGTTATTTCTCCAGAATAAAGTCGCTCCTACGAAAACAATTCAAAGTGAGGTCTGTCAATTTTGCGAGCAGGTCCGAGGAGATGTTGTTTACCCTCTCCTGTACAGGCAGGGCGGCTTAAATCTCAAACCCAGAGCAAATAGAAACAAATCTAAGTTTGGGAAAATAACATGCCATTAAGATGCCATAAGATGCCATTTAATCCTACACACTGAACCTTTAAATTGGTTATAAGAACAGCCACAGTTTACTACTAATGCCTCTATATGACTTACATAAGCAAATGTGACCATCAGCAAGAGGATTGGCTACTTCTGTATAATTAAAATAGTTATTCTTAATAGCTGTCATCAGGTAATTAAAGCTATTTTATGTCGAAGTGCTGAGGATGAATTGTGGAGTCTTGCAGCCTGAGGTAAGAAAGAAAAAAAGGGTGACTTTGTTTCACCAACGTCACCTTTTGTCCAGAGAGGCCACCATAATCAACAAAAAATGAAAGTCCCTTGAGCTAGCCTTAAAAAAAAAATTGATAAATTCTCCCAGATAAATGGAACAAATCCAATCGAAAACTCACTGGCATCTCAAGGTTTCTCTTAAAAAACCCGGAACAATGAAAATATATTCAAACTGCAGAGTTTATAAGAGCAAAATAACTGATCACAAAATGTCCCCCTTATTTAAAGGAGAAGGTTTTGCCATAATGTGTTTTATAACTAAACTTGCAGAACAAAGATCCATTGTATTGTACCCCCTCTTAACCAGGCTACACTTTCACTCTCAAACAGTTACTATATATTGGGGTCAATGTCATCCCCTGCAGCTGTGTGACTACCACATGGCACTCCACTTCTAACCCCCCATTCCAAAAATGACTATTGGTTAGCAAACCTCCAGGGTCATTAACTTTCAGGGGGAGCAGGATGGCCTGTGCGAGTCGTCAAATGAATTACGAGGCTTTTGACAATAGAGAAATGCCTGTCTATATCTTTAAAATCAGAAGGTCGCCCACTGCCCACCCGTGAGCCCTGCCATGCCACTGCACCCCGACGCAAGAGTCCCGTTGCTGGGGGGGAATGAAAGGAGAGCTTGAGGAGGAACAGTGGCTCATCTGTGCTTGGGTCGCACAGCCACATAGGGGTCCCGGAACTGCGCACATAGTGTTTTGACCCCTGGGCTCTCCTCTATGACCTCCACCCCCTCCGCTTATGGATGCTGGGCCCGAGGGTCCCGCTACACGCACGCTCTCTCAGTGGTGTGACGCAGTAGCAGAGGGCAGGGAGGGTGGGAGGAAGGCGTGAGGAAGGAGGGAAGGAGAGTTGGCGGAGGACGTCAATCACTCTTTTACTGGGCACAACGCAACTCTGACATGAATGGTCAACACTGAAATGCCACTGAAGGACCTTGCCGGGTCTTGTGCGTGCTTGTGTGGCACACAACTCCACAAATGCCTCCAGAAACTGTACACTACATTTGTTTCATTTTCATTTTCCTCATCAACATTTCTACCGCAATTAGGCCACTGTTAAATGAGATCAACCTTTTCCAAGCGTACACCCACCATCACTCTTCTCCCGTTCTGGCCCATCCTGGGGTGTTGGCTCACCTTTGCTCTGGTCAGCAGTGTTTGGGCCAAAGCCTCTGGTCCTCTCTCCTCCAGCCCCTCTACCTCTCACTGTGCCTGGTGACATTTCTGCCTGGCTCCCTCTCTCCCCTCTTCCCCTCTAGTGGCTCCCAGGAGAGGCTGATGGATGGGGCCTGTTTATGAAGCTGCTGCCACCACAGTGATCAATCAAACCCGGGTCACTGTGATCTGCTGCCTGGCGCCAGGTCTTCAGTCTATTTCACACTATCGGCTGGAGGAACCGCACATACAGTTTGTGAGTCCTTTCCACATGCACATACGTGGCCAGAGAGAGCTTGATGGAGAAAGACAGCGCTGTGAAGAACTAGAAAAGGATCCTGAAAGATGGTGCGGCAGTACATTTCAGAGAGTCGTGACTTCAATTGTCAGGACAGGAGACTTGGTGAGGAATGATGGCAGGAGGCTCAGCAGAAGAGTTGGCCTTGGTGGAAATCAAACCAGGGATCTTACAATGAGGAATCTGAGCTAATCCCTGCTCCAACATGGCACCCAAAATGATCAGCACATCTTCCTGAGAAGCCTAATTAGCCGAAGGCCATAAACCTGTGTGAGCTGGAGAGTCTTGTGAAAGCAGAAAGATTAGAGGAAGACACGTGAAGTGACAGTCCTCATGGGCCTTTCTCATGGAAGACATTTTGACATGTCACAGTAGGAAAAGCACAGGTGTTAATTAATAAAATGAAGGATGGCTTGATTCCATTCAGCTGCTTCAGTTTCTGGGTCATGGTATTGAACACGCTAACACCTGAATAGAGCGAGTCACTGTTAATGTGCCGCTTTGGTTTGCTTTTCCTGCTATGAAAAATCCAAATGTTTCTGTAAGACAGGCTGATAACTATATTGTGAACTTGAGTATGGGCACTGATTTGGTTAATAAGGAATGGGATATCTCGGTGTTTCTCAAATGGGGGTATGCGTACCCCAAGTTTGACTTTGGAGTGCATCAGCGGAGTGAGATTAGTTTTAAAATGTTACTTTTAAAAAAATGATCAGTCGGCTAAAATGCCAAAAATAATTATTCTATAATAAGTTAATAAAAAATGTAAATATAAGTGCAATAAACCACATTTTATATTCAATATTCCAACTGCAATCGAGAACTGGCAAAATTTGGGGCCGCATATCACAAGAATAACCGCCAACTGCTGCTAACTGTAGCTCAGTTAGCCATGCAGCTAGCGGTCCAGGATGGGAGCTTGGACCTTTGGGCTGGCTGATGCTAGCTGGTTAGCATGCTAACTTCAGGAGATATCTGTGCAACACAATACATGGACGTAATATCAAACTGTTTAGTACATTTTTGAATGGATGAAGAAGAAGAAGAAGAAGGAAGCAACAAATGCAATTACGTTTTCAAGATTCTGTTTGTTCACTCTGAGCAAGAAGCTAGTTTTATTATTGAATGACAGACAAAATTTAAGAAAATGGATTGGTGGTTGAAACGTAGCAGCAGTACAGCTAAAAACAGGGAGACGGTGAGAAAGAAAGCGAGCAACTTGCAGTTCAGTGCAACTTCAATGCCATCTTAGTGTTGATGCATGGTGACAAAAGATTGCGCAGCCATGAATTTAGTGGCAGATTTCAACATTTGAATTGTAGCATTCAAGTGTTTTTTTCATTTACAAGGTTGTTTAATAAATCAGACACTGATGGTGTAGTGCTGCATTGTACCTCTTTGTATAGGCACGGCATTTTTTCCTACCAAAGATGTTTTGCTTCAGTCAAGGGGTAATTGAAAAATTATTTCAAAAAGGGTGCATTATTGACAAAAGAGATTTCTGATGACCTGTGACAAATCCCAGGCAGCATCACATCAGCGACATAACTCGGTGAATTAGATTAGGCTGTAGAAATGGATGTGGCTATAACAATTGTTACATTTGCCTCTCAAGGGAGCCTTTTAACAGAGGTATTTTTGCATACGCACAGCTGCAGCTAATAAAATTAATAATGGGTAATTTTGATTAAAGTGAGCTAATGAGCGAGCATTGACAATACTATTGTTATTATCAATGCTTGTTAATTGACACCTAAATTAATTTTATTAGCTGCAGCTGCGTCTACCCTGCTGTGAGACAGTGTGTTGGAGGTTTACGCCGCAGCCGAAGTCAAGGGCTGCAACAAAGGTGCGTCCTTCACGGGCTCTGAAGACTCTGAACCTGCACCTCCACTGCACAAGATGGTTCTAGCCTCAACGATCTGCACTAACAGCGTCATCATCTCATCCTCAGTCAGGAATTTCCAAGTTTATCACCAGGAAGTTGCCTTCAAATGACCAACAGAATGGTAACCTGTGTTGGCTGACTTCAGTTGTGTGACTGATGACCACATGGATGCAAATATCTAACAAACATGGCTCGGATGTGATATTTCCACACTTTTTGAGTTGACGAGGACAACCTGAATATTACGGACGCGCTCGCAGAGCTGCAGGATACTGAGGGTATGAGAGTGTCCTTCAAATTCTGGCAGAAGAAGAATGCATTTCTCAGCCGCTTTTTGGAGAAGCCTGTGAAGGAGCATCATGATTCATTATGACAGGCAGTGGTGGAATGTAACTAAGTGCGTTTATGCAAGTGTTTGTACTTGAGTATGAGATTAAGTCTCAGTATTGTTTATCTCATGCCACTTTAAACTTCTAGTCCACATTTGAGAGGGAAATATTGTACATTTTACTCCACCACCTTTTTTTAACAGCTTTAGTTACTAGTTACTTTAGGAAAAAAATAAGATTTTTGCACAGTACTGACAAGTACAGCTGAAATGATTTGAATCCATTCTGTTATTTGTCATTTTTAATGTGAAAACATTTTATTTCCAGCTGTTAAAATGTGATTTCCTTCTTTTCCTTTAAATGGCTTTTTAAAAACTCTTTAATAGTTTTGAGTGTGAAGGTTCAACAACTATTTTCAGCAGAATAATTCAAAACGAAAATAATCATTAGTTGCAGTTCTAGATAGTTCAAAACGGGCTCCACCTCAGCCTGCTGCAACAGTAATATCCTGCTTTTACATGAATGCATGAGCAATAATAATCTAATGATAGAATATATAATAATACAACAGTAAGGAAGTCATTTTTCTGCATTGAGTTCTTACACGGTTAATCCTACAAAGTACATTTTCCTGATTCTACTGACATACTGTGACTTGTGTAATGGTTTCAATGCTAGACTTTTACTTGTAACAGAATATTTTTTTACGGCGTGGTATCGATACTTTAAGTAAAGGAGATGAATATTTCCCTTCACCACTGACAACAGGCTTGAAATGTGAATGAGGGGTTCAACTCCTCAGTTCACAACTCATTGAACTAAAGAGCTGCTAGTGACCCCCTCAAAGACAGAGCACAACCACACTTAACTCAACACTCTGAAGTCCAGATGTTGAGTTATACTAATAACTTAGTTTTGTATTCTCACTGTCCATGTTTATGGGACTTCAGCTAACAACAGATTTATTTTTCTAAACATTGTGATAAAGAACAATAATGCCACCTACTGGTACAAGACCAGAATACAACCTGCTACCAGCCCAGCTGACCGGAGCGCATACAACATCTTGAAATTCAGCCTGAGGCCTCTTTCAGTAGTCGTTGTCTACTACTACCATTTATATTAAGTATCTATTTTGGCAATAAATATGTAAAATACTAATTTTAATCAATCAGTCTCAAAAAGATCAGCCACAAGTTATGAATTTGAATGTTCTTCTGGATTTTATTTGAAAGAAACTAAAAAGATAAATATATACAAAACTGCAAGGCTGCAACAATATCTCAGGGATGGAAAATGATCTTGTGTGGGATCATGGTGTGATGTAGAAGTTCATTATTTCACCAGTATCTCACTGGCAAGTCCGGTGATTTCTCCCCTCTCAGCGTTTCCTTTTGGGCTCAAACTTGTAGATAGCTGCAGCGTTGGGCGTCTCCTTTTTTACCTTCACTTTCTTGTTCTTATCCTGGTGCACACAGTAGAAAAAAAGCTTAAAATTTGACAGTTCATACGGAAAAAAACAGGAACCGAGTCATTTTAAAACTAAAACCAACATGCTTATTGTGAAACATCTTCTCCTCACCTGTAGGTCTTTGCGGGTCTGAATCTTCTGGCTGATTACAAACATCTTCTTTTCTCTGTCAATCCTCTGGGAGAGGATCTTATACTTGTGTTTCCGCTGCTTGGCCATTTTCTACAGTTTAAAGTGAGGGGAAAAATCATCAGTGGGTTTAAATGCATCTTAACCTGAACCTTTATGTCACCACAATATGAATGAGGCACATTTCAGATATATGTCCTGCAGTGCAGATTACAGAGGCTCGGGATGGTCACTTAACAAATGATGGTGATCGACATGCATCACACTGACTGACCATCATACTGCGAGGCTCTACAGTTCCCTGGATGGTCTTAGTCTCCAGAGTTTTCAGAGTTGGCCTGTTGTACACTCGGTCCACCAGCTCAGGAGCTGTTTTCAGGTGGCTCGCCAGGTCAAATGATTGCACTGAGGAGACAAAGAAAAACTTAACTTAAGCCTCACAGGTCATATATTAACTTTTAAAGCCCACAAACACAAAGATGTCAGTTCACATCAATATAACCATCTACTGTACGTTATATTTACCTTCTTTCTTGGAATCCACAAAAAATGTATGCTTGTTTTTTTGTTTGCCGTCTGCATCCAGAAGATGGAGCTCTCCTTTCAGCCTTTCAATTTTCTGAAAGTAAATGATGAACACACACAGATTACTGAAGGCATCAACTGAAGCTTCGTTTAGATTAATTTCACTGTGGGAAGTAAGGTTGTCATTACAGCTTCGATCAATTCCCTTCGACACAGAGTGTGTGTAAACGTTCCAGTAAAATGCCAGTATAAATAAAAAACGCCTTGGAAACTAGTACTGTCTTATTTCCTCTGGTTAAACAACTTTTACCATATGATTGTTGATCATTTGCATACGAGTGCACATGAAAGTGATATCAACAAACAAATTCAGGACCAAAGCCAGAACTTATTTAAAATTATTGTTGCTTCTCTCAAGTTTTGCAGCCTTGTTGTGTTGTTGCTGTTTGGAAAAAACAAGTTCAATTTGAGAAGTTATGCAGGTTGTGAAGAGAGAATTTTAGTGTGATGACAATCTGTAAATTGAGTATAGAGCTGCAACGATTCATTTGTTAGTTGTCAACTATTGAACTTACAGCCAACTATTTTAATAATCAATTAATCTGTTTGAGTAATTTCTTATGAAAAAAAAGTCTAACTTCTCGTCATCTTGGGTTTTCGGGAAACAATGATCCACATTTTTTAAAAACATTCTGACAATTTACAGACCAAATAACTAGGGGTAGACCAATTATCGGCCCTGGCTGATTATCGAGGCCGATATTCAGCATTTTCCGATTATCAGTATCAGTGATTTTCTCTCAGATTGCTGATACAATAAACTACTTTAAATACTTGCTACTTTGGCTCTGATGCAACATCCTCTTACACAATGTTCCACTTGCCGACACTGAATAATCTGTCCAAACAATGTTTGTAAGTATAAAGTAGCAGAAAATGGAAATACTCAAGTACCTCAAAATTTTACTTAAGAACAGTATTGAGTAAATTGTACATGGGTTTATTTCATCACCTGTTCAAAATGTTTTACACAGTTTCATTTTTACTGCAAATGTATATCAGTCGGTTAAATAGAGGTTTTCAGTCTCCTTGATCTCTTATAATCGGTATCGGCTCTGAAAAAGCCACATCCGTCAATTTTCAATATGCATGACTTCTGACCATTTCCTGCTGTCTCTTCATTACAATAAATGTTTAGAGAATTATACAGCTGTCAATGCGAATAAAGCCTTTTTTCTGTCTTAAATTAAGACCATTGAGCAACAGAGGTTCTCAGTGCATGATCTATTACAGGGAAAATAAACTCACCTTAGCCTCTGCGACTCTTTTCATCTCCACATATTTGATATCCTGCGTCCTCATCACTTTCTTCTGCTCCTCTGTTATCTCCACCTCCTCAGTGCCTTTTTTCGGTACGTGAACTCCATCCTGTCAACATATAGTATTATATATTGTATTATAATATATATTAAGATAGCGTAAGCTTTGTTGACTTCATTTTCTTTACTCTGATCATGTCTACAATCTCACCTCCAGCTTAGAGCTGATCATTTTAAAGTAAAACTCATCTGGGTTCTTCTCCAGAGCTTTCTTTCGCAGGGCAGCAAGAGTGTTTTGTTTCTTATGGTAGTCACTGAAAACAAAACACACACAAACAGAAATGGTATGCTCAATACAAGACTTATTCCTCAACCTGTTTGACATTTTATGATTTTGAACATGTCTTCAACTCACTCTGCACGAAGTTTGTAGTCTTTCTTCTTCTCCAGCAATCCCAAATGTTTCCTGAAAACAGGCTGGTGGAACAAAATGAGACAGGTAAGACAACATATACACATTAAATATTAGTGTTTATTGTCACAAGAACATAACATGCAACTTATCGAGTTGGAGATAGTATGTAAACATCTCTAAAGTGTCACTGTACAGGAATAACTCATAACAGGATAGCAAGCTAACAAGCTAGCTAGCAAAACACTGACAAGCTCACCTGAGATCTTTCATGGTGGTTTCTCTGTTTGGATTTCAACGCTTTCCTGAACGAAGACATTTTGGAAAATTTCCTCAAGCTTAATGAAGAAAAGTCAGGTTTATGTTGGGCTTTTCTAAGCTACAGAGACACTGAAACCTCCCTGCTAGCTGCTTCAGGTCTAGCTCTTTCCTCGTACACGTTAAACACATGGGTTCCTGCCTGCTTCACGGCATGTTTTCCATTTCCGGTCCGCAGATTCGCGACTGACTCTGAAAACATCTTGAAGTTATACAATAATGAGCTTTCCGGGCATTTTATTAACAATAAAAAAATCTTTAAATTAACCTTTGTTGTTTTAGAGGAAATAGAAGCGGAATTATTTATTTTCTTGATGTTATAAAGGCATTTGAATTTCATGCTGCGAGTTGTAGAAGCGCGTAACAGACAGCAGGAGGTGCTGTTGCACACATTTTAAACCCTGCTGCACAAGCCTTTGATTCTGGGAAGTAACTACATTTCCAAAATAACATTTACTTGTACTGTAGCATGTTTCCATGTTATGGCACTTTATACTCACAGTGCTCACAGTGCACATTTCAGATTAAAATCTCCTTTTCAACAGTGGCCAGGCCAAGACGGCAGCAAAAATGTTCCAAATGAGGGAACACAATATACAATCAGAGACAAACAGCATTTGATGCATACACTTTTTTTAACCAAACATATTTATTTACATGGCGGCGCAGTGGTTAGCACTGTTGCCTCACAGCTAGAAGGTCCTATATTGATCAGTCTATCTGTTTATCAGTCTGATGGTTCAAATCCCGCTGGGACAGGGCCTTTCTGTGCAGTTTGCATGGTCTCCCCGTGCCTGCGTTGGTGTCCTCCAGGTACTCCCACCATCAAAACATGCACAAATAGGTTGATTCTCCAGTCCGTACCCTTGACCAAAGGCACTGGCTACGATCTGGAGTTGGTCCCCAGCAGCGAGGGTTAACCCGTTGCCCACTGCTCCCTCAGGATGGGCTAAATGCATGTTGTACATTGTATGATATGTGATCAATTCTTCTTCTTCTTCTTCTTCTTCTCACTCCGCTACATTGACAGTATTAAGATCTTTACAAACAAATCAAGTGGTCAGTTCATAAAACAGGCCCATGAATCACTGTTAAAGATTTAACTGACCCACAGTATAGATAGAAGTTGAGATTTGTCCCATTTACACCAGCTAAAACATTAAAATACTTCTCTTAAGTATGCATTACTTCTCTTAAGTATGCATTACTTTTTTCTTTTTTGTACTGTTTTGTGCTACTTTTAAGTTAATGGTCTGAACATGTCTTCCGCTGCTGGTATTATGTGAATAAATCATTTAGAATGAATAAATGGATGGAAATTCAATAACATTGAAACAACCTAATCGTCCACTTTTCTTAATAGTGTCTATTATCTATTGACCTCATGTCATTTAGCTTCAAAGCACTGTGATAAATCATTTAAGTAATCGCAACCACAAAGTTGCGTCACTGGACTTACAAAAGGAAATGAGTTTAAATATATTTATCCAAGCGGAAGACCGATGCGACTGGTATCTGCCAGTTTCAAGTTGTGTACAAGCCTGCCTTGGCACAGTTACCACTTAAAACAAGCGAGGGTTATCACAGTGCTGCCGACTTAATATGTTTTGGCTTCACTGTTCATCCACCAAATCATTTTGGTCATTATAATGAGGGCTTGCATTTGCCAGAGCGCACAGTTAACACTAATTGGTAACAAGTTTATGTTTTTCCAACATGGACATTTATTGCATGTTTCCGTTCGGGTTCCAGACTCCTGTTGTGATTTATGTCCAGGCCAATAGGCCTAAAAGAGATTAAGCAGAAAAAATTCACACACTCTCAAACAGGAATGGCATCCACCATCTCATTTAAACTCAAACATTTTGTTACTTGTATCCTATAGGTAGAACTAACAGCTATCATGCAAAAGACAGTTACACAATCGGCAGCTTCTTCTCTCCGTTTTAAGAGGGAAAAAGAGCTGCAGGAACTTGGAAGATGACGGGGTCATCACTCTACTCTAGGGGAAAAGACGATCCACTTCCTGACATGATATTTTTGGGTAGAGGGCAGACAAAGACAAAGCCGCAACGGCACCAGTCGGCTAATCTCACCCAGACTCTCAACTCTCTGTGGATGTGAGAAGAGGCCTGTAGGACAGAGACTGATATTCCACTAAACAGCCATTTTCCCCCCATGGCGGCTCACTATCCCCCCTCCAACCGCAAGGAATTTGTTTTATATGTGTGAGATTTGCACGGCATGCAGGATGTTTTGCGGGTGATTAGACCTATGAATGGGATGACTGTTTCCACATTATGTCACAGGGATGTTTATCAGTCTGATGCCTAATGACCCCGATTCCTGTGAAGTTTCAGCCCAAGGCCCGACTGATCCACTCACCCACTAACATGTTTAACTAGGCAGACGAAGAAGGCAACCAGGATTTAGGGGTTAAACGTCTGCTTTCTGAATTAGTTGGCTCCTCGCTGTTTAATTCATGGGAGTATTTATCATTACAAGTGAAATGCCTGGTGAGCCGCGGCGGGGGTAAATGCTACTTTGGAAATCAGGGGCTTGTAACAAGCTGATGCAAGAGCAGGAGGACAAGAGGTTGTGGGTTTGCTCAGGGTCAGCAATAGAGGAATGCCCTTGTGGGGCAGATGCAGATCCGTTTGGTTTTCTAATATGACCCTGTAAAAATAACACTGCTGACATATTGTAAGACTGCTGCACTTGGGCTGAGCTCAGGGCTTTGGTATGTCTCCCCTGACCATGGTTGGTCCTCGTCTGCAGCGAGCCGCCAGGCCAACCCAGTTGAAAAATGCATGAGCCAGAAGTTCCTCCTGTGGGATTCTTTTGTTGCATCTCTTAATTCTCACGAGGCAGAAAAACAACATCAGACAGATTCAGAGGTCAGCTTGTTAAAGAAGTCATTATTGGCATGGTGGGATGAAAGTACAGTTACTTAAGTACTGTATTTAAATGCAGTTTTGAGGTACTAATCCTTCACTCTATTTTCTGCTACTTTGGACTTGTACTCCACTACAGTTCAGAGGGAAATAGTACATTTACTATTTATTCAACCGCATTACTTTTCAGATAAAGAACTGGCATAAGAAAACACACAGTAAACTGACAAATTATACTGATTTTTCAAAGATTAACACCAGGGATTCCCAACCATTTTGGCTTGTGACTTCACCAGCACTTCTCAGATACGTATATGTGTCCAATATTTCACAAGAAACCAAGGAGGAGAGAAAAATCCTAAAAAATCTTGATATAAATTTGAATAGTAGAACTTAGTTTTTTCTCTTTTTTCATACCCCATTAATGATTTGATTCATTATGGGACTGCTTAGAGAAGGCGACCTCTCGGTTTCCGGATCCACTGGACTAAACACATGAACGTAGTAAAAAGTATTAAAAACTAGCTGTACCTCGACCGAATACAGTAAAGTTACATATTGATGCATCAGTATTAAAAATTGAATATATTACCATAACATTCACAGGTGCTATTTTTCTGTCGAACAAGTACCTTTGATTATTTTTACTTTTACTTTTTAGGTTAAAAAACCTTTATTTGTAATAGTGTATTTTTTCACATTATGGTATTGCTACTTTTACTTAAAAGGAGACATATAAAGGTCATTTTAAGGTTCAGAATTTTGTTTAAGGATCAGTTTTCTCATACTGTCCAATGCTGCAACTCTATATTCCCCCTCTGTCTGAAATGCTCTGTTTTAGCTCCTGTCTCTTTAAGGCCCGCCCTCCCGAATACTCAGTCTGCTCTGATTGGTCAGCTCACACAGGCCTGAGCCAGCACCGCTCACTGTGTCTCTGGTCGGCTCTGTCATGTTTTCAGCTTCCACTTAGCTTAATTTCTACTGTGAATATGGGCATAAATTATGCGAATGTGTGACATGGCGAGGTATTGTGATGTCAGGACATCACGGAAAAGTCCAAACTACTGACGAGGCGTTTCAGAAGCAGTGTTTTCTGTAGGAGAGAGGAGGTCCTGTTGGCGCAGACTTTGGGCTTTTTAACTTTCAAGACCTTTTAAATGCACAGGAACCAATATAACACACTGAAGGAAAGGAATAAATAAAAAGCATTATAGGTCTCCTTTAAGTAAATATCTGAAAACTTCTTTCATTCCCCTGTACTTCTCAATGTAGGTGCACTTCTGGGTGGGATTCTCACCATAGTCCCATAACCACAAACTCTTGTAAAACAGAAATTGTCTACAATTAAGTGCCAATACGGTGCTTATTTTCCCTGCTTGAGTTGTGAAGTGTATATCGTCGCACGACCTGTTTTATACTTTAGACAATCACAGCGGTGAAGTGGCGAGAAGTGATGAGGCAAAGTGTATTTCAAGTGCTCTGTGAGGAAACTATTACCACCAATATGATCAAAAGGGTCTTTCACTTGATGGTCTTTTTATAGTTTTGAGCTTAAAGCCAGCACATGATTCCACACGTCCCCTCGTAAATGTGTTTTCTGTATTCATGCTCCCTCTGATAATGTGATGTTTGCTGCGTCACACCACCTCAGAAACCATGTTTTTGTTACATTACAGCACAATGCTATATAACACCACTATTTCCACTCGCCGTCATGGTGCAGACAGATACTGTTACAAGTCATACTTACACATTATCTAAGTGGGAATTTTAACAATTTAATTGCCTCATTAGTCTGTTGCTCAGGGCCATGATGCTCATTAGAGTTAATTTCACTCAGGTGTTTCAAAACCACACATCCAAGAAAAGAGTTTAAGTGTGGCACCAATTTTAATTTCATTCGGCAGGGCATGACAAGTCACCTGAGATGTCACCTTCACTGTTCATAAGCTTTAAATGGTAAAATATGTTTTAAAAATCTTAAATAAAGATACATTTTATTAGCTTTCCCATGCTATTTTGATGCTTTTTTCATTAAATGTGTCCTCTTCAGTGTAAATTCTCATGCTTATTGACCCAATCACCCAGTTAACCCCATTAACCTTTGTTTTTCAACCTGAAACAGAGAGATGTTCTATGTATTAGGTAAAAAGGAGTCACCCCTTAACCTTTTAACGATGAAACAAACAGTGAGGGAGTCATCACGATGAATTGACAGGAATCTCTCCTCTAATTTGTTGCACACAGTCTGGCAGGACCACGCCTCAGAGTGTAAAATTAGAATTTATAATTAGGGGGTTGTGGGAAATACAGGGGTCAGACCAGAACTCTTTTAGTTGTCACAGGACCATGAAAGATAAGAGTCATATGTTCAGTCAGCTATGTGAAAAAAAAAAAAAATCTGTGTTTAAAGGGGCACTATGTGATTTTGGAGAAGAAATTCAAACTCGGATTTTTACTATTTACACTATTAATGAGGTAAATATACAAACTCATTTTTATAACTGAATCAACAAGCTGTTCTCAGAGGGAAATAAGGTCCCCAGAACACTGTTTGAAGCTAGAAAGGTGGCAGGGTCCGCCACATATAAACAAAGTAAAACAGTATGTAACTGTGATGTCCTTTCAGGTCACTTTGTTTATTGAGTTTATTTAGTCGTGAAATGGATAGATAGATAGATAGATAGATAGATAGATAGATAGATAGATAGATAGATAGTTTTGATAGAGGTTCCTTTGGTGTCAGAAATTACATACTGTGCGTTTAAGCGATGTAAGACAACAGCCAGATTGGTCTTCAACATGTTTTGTTACTCCTTCATGAACAGAGTTATTTGTGAAACACTGAATTCTTGTAATTTCACAACATATTTCTACTGGGTGAATACAGTCTTGGTAACGGCCTATGAAATCTCATATCATTTAGACATGCTCTGTTTGAGTTAGAGCAGATAAGGCTGAAAACACCAACCACATAAGGCACATGGTGCCCGCTCAGCTGGTTACTTTCAACTGCTCTTAAATTCTTAATGTCATGGGAAGCAGTAAAACAATGCTATCTATCTTACAGGGTGGAGCTGCCGACGGTAGGGCACAGAATGATTAACAGTAATGACTCAAATGATGTAAGTGTACCATGTATGACAAAACGGCAGACAGCTGCATCCAGGATAAACGCCACTCCCACTTGTTGAGTCATGAAAACAATTAAACGTCAAGACTGGAGAAAGGACCCACACATAAAATTTGGGAAGTGAAATTTAACAGTTGGTCTTTACCCTGTTTGGTAATGTCAGTGCGTACAGGACAGTCAACAAAGGTCATTTAAGAGCAAAGTAGTACAGAATGCAGAAAAGGGTGATGTGGTAGTTTGAATGCTAAAATGTCTCTATTTCATAGTGAAACTGTTTGCTGCTGTTCAGTTTCGCTAATTTCATGCTGAAATATGAACATGTATTGGAGGTTTTCCAGAGAATATTTATTTTGTATGAAACAGATTTCAGACTAAAGGACATTTAAACTCTCCATTAGAACCCAGGGGTCATAGTAATGGCAAAACTATTGAGTAACAACAGAGAAGAAAAAAATATCCTGACTGATTCTCTAGAAAATATGTCACAACACCACCACACAACCTTTTTCTAAAAGGAATTGTGAAGGTTTGGTTTTCTTTTGACATTTTACTGATATTCAGTGGTCACTTGACAGTAAAAGATTCAGACTTTCAAAACAAAGTCTGACCAAAACCCATTGTAATTACAGTTTGGTTTTTTTTAAATACTATTTTTTGGGCTTTTTAACCTTTATTTGACAGGACGGCTTAGAGAGTGTCAGGAAACAGGGGAGAGAGAGAGAGTCGGGCTCAAACCTAAGCCGCTACATGGGTCACCTGCTCTAAAAATTGAGCCATAAGGGCGGCCATTAAATACGCTGTTATCGGTGATCAGTAGCTCCAAGACCAATCATCCACCATCCCTGATTCACATGTGAACTCCAGGATGTATTTTTAATTATAAAATAATAATTAGGCATCCCTTTACACACTGTCTTCAACTCTCCGTTTTAGCTACAGAGTGAGACATCTCGCCTTTGTTCAATCTCTGGTGAGAGTTGCACACATACATTCCTTAACAGGCAGGATGTAGCCAAGCAGAGACAGAGTAGTGCGGGTCATGCCGAGCAAGGTAGTGTGATCTAAAATAACGCAGCTACAGCAGTAGCAACGGTTTGTCTACCGACTGACTGGAGTGTTTATATTTTATAATAAATATACAAAAAAATATATTTATATAACGCCTGTTGCATAGTGACGCACATAAGTTACGGAAGTAAAGGCTCGACTCCAAACCAGGCGGTGCAGGAGCAGTGTTTTCTGTGGGAGAGAGTAACTCCCTTTGGGCTTTTTCCACTTTGCAGACCTTTTACATGCACAAAAATGCTACATAACCCAAAAAGCATAATATGACCTCTTTAAGAATGGAAATATCATTGCATGACGGACTTGCATGATAATGTTATAATTATATGAGTGGCATAAATAGTCTTAAAATTACATGAATATTGTTTGATGAAGTTACATCTGAGAGAAAATATCCAACAAATGTAGGTCAAGAACGGGTGAGCTCAATCAGGAGCATCTGTGATGAAATTACATAAGAATAATGCATTTTATTTTGAAATCTAGCCTTTTTGTGAAAATACAGTACTTCAGATGATTGAACTGAGGTGTTTATATCACTAAATATGACAAGCATTTTAGTTTTTCAGTATCTATCCTGTAGATTTAGCCTACTGATTCATTGATTGACTGATTACAAAAAAAAACTTGGTCTATCCACCAATACTTAAAGACAAATACATGATTCTGTAAGAACAGTCTGAAAACAAGCAGCAGCAGCAGAGCCCAGAGACAGAAGGCCCTGCTGGGAGCTCCCATCACACCCTCCACTGCCTGGACTCCTCTCGTTTGAAGTCGCTGGAAGAGGGAGGGAGGAATGGTTTTTTTTGGGGGGGAGAGGCGGGATCTTGTGACTCACAGGCAACTTCCTCAGTAGTAGGACAAATGTAGCCGGCAAGCTGCATCAGTCTCCGCCGCAGAGATTTTGACTACTGTCAGAAGAAACGCAAAAAAGTTTGTTCCTGCTGGAGGGCGACGCTCCTGAGCCGCCGGAGTAGCGACCTGCGAACTGATCCCAGCCCTGATCTGAGCGAGTGTCCGCTGACAGAGGCAGGGAGGCGGGTTACCACTGTTGTTGCAAGAAGGTGCCTCCAGACTTCAGACATTACTCCTGGTACGACTTTTTTTTGGTTTTGTTTCATACCTTTCTTTGACTTTTATGAACGTTTTCACCGTTCGACTCTTCGACATCAGTTGGGAAATGACTTTTGTAAAGTGTTTCATTTAGTGGGAAAATGCACAAACGTGTCGCAACTGACTTTTAAAGGCATTCAAAGAGGTTCTGGCTGAGGTTTTCAAATTAAAATGAATGACACAAAGAGCCACTTGAGTCTTTTAACGTTGTGATTACCAGCCGTGGTAAAAACATTTAAATCTAGAATTAACTGACATAAAAGTCTCTGGGGAGGAAGTTGTTTCCATAGGTTAAAGTTTGTCAAAATTAAAAGTTTAAAGGCAATAACATCATAACTATGCTAATTATCATAATTTATTAGTAGCATGATTAGCTGCACAGTAACTGTGATCTGTAAGCGTTATCATTTAACACCTTAAGGTCATAACTGCTCTCTGCTTTTTGTGTTTTAAGAGTTTTGGCTGTTTAGTTAAAATCTGTGAGTGTCAAGAATAAAGCAGGCGTGGGCTTGACGTCATGACAAGCCTCAATACTTCACACCTTAGTCAAACACATCGCCTGGGGAGAAGCCTGCAAAGTAAAACCCTGACAAAAGAGGAACCACTTCCTGTGACAACTGAGGGGGGTCTGGGCATTTTTCTGTCTGCTTGCGTGTTTTTCTGCTTTTCTTGTTTATGCCTCTTTTTTTTTTCCTTTCTCTAATCGCAGTCTCACACCTGCACTCATGTGCCTCTCTGTCATATAATGCACAAAAAAACAAACAGACAGCATGGAGACATCATGGTCAGTGGAGCCACAGACTGTACTGGACTGTGTGACCCACTGAACTGTGCGGAGGGAGGATTAAGGAACAACTGTTGTGTCACAGAAGCTCCCAGCTGAGCGGTGTGTGAAGGCCTCAGAGAGCAAAGTCCCTCAGGCTAAACTTGTCTTTTTCTCCGGCAGCAGGAAGTGGGATATGGCAGCGTGTGTCTGGGAAGGGTGTGTCCGTGCTGCAGCCTCTAGGTTTGTTATGGGCGTACATCATCACATCACAGCGTTGTAGTAGTGGTGTCACCCTCATGACGATTGCATGGTGGTTCACCTGTTGCGTCATGTGGGTGCAGCGGGCACTGTGGGAAAGTAAAGCGTTGGAGATTTCCTAAAGGGAAAAATTTGATCAAGAGCTTACATGTTTTTCAGTACTTCTGGTGAAAGATGTTCACTAAATGACTGCAGTGTTTTGTCTGGTTCAAGTATGACGAACCTTTGATGCCATTGCCTACACCTCAACCACACAAATAGAACATTATGTCAGAAAAACAAAGAATTTAGTTCATTTTAAACGATTTGATACCAATTTTGCTGACAGTATATGAACATTTAAGGTCTGAGAAACTGAAAAAAAACAAACTATTACACTAGAATTACATGTAAATATATGTATAATTCTCTTTTATTTATACTTTCGATACTGAAGTATATTTAATATCAGGTGCTTTAACACTTTTGATCAAGTACTATTTCTATGGTTGACTTTCACTTTTACTAAAGTAGTATTTCAACACGATATCTTTAGTTTACTGAACTATGACTTGGATGGATATGGAAAACATTTATTTTGGATGTTTCGGGGCACCTGGCCGATGTAAGTCTGATATAGTAACTACTTTAAGCTCTGTTTTTGGTCTCCACCAACTCATGAGGTAAAGCTCTGGCTCTGTAGCTTTTAATTGCTCCACTATGTTCACCAGCTAGTTGTTCATTTTGTCTGTTGAGTGTTTGGTTCTCATCAGGCAGTGTGGGGTGAATTCATTAGAGCATTTTTTGTTGTAAACAGCTGCGTGGAATGAGGTTGACGAGGACTCTGGGACCGAACTCTGAAACCAAAACAATTAGATGAGAGACGCTAAAAGAGATGGGGAGGAGTGGAGAGGCAGAGTTGGGTGATCATTCTCTGTGGGTTTGTCACGATAAGCAACTCATTTAACATTACATGTAGTCATGTAGACATCAGGAAGGTTTGATTTGGAATGACTTAATAGAACTTTTCCACTCAGTTACTTAAACTGTCATAGCCATTCTTCAGATCTGAAGTCTTGAAGGCCACAAATTCTCCGCAGAATTCGCTCCCACACATTTCTCACACATCTTACACACCTCGTACACCTTGGAGGAATTCGGTTTCCCAGGCATCACGCTGTGCTTTCACCACTGACAGGTTGTTTTCACACAAACTATTTGTAACGAGCAGAAATAATCCCCTATAGCAGCCAAAAGCCAGTGATTCTGTCCCATTTAGCATCTGGGAAGCTTGCCTTGACAGAGCCCACAGGCTGTATAATGTATTTGTTTGCTTTTTTCCTCTTCCTCCCTCCCTGTCTGTTTCATTGACCATGGTCACATTCTTCGGAGGTCTCAGTGTTTTCCAAAGGTTAGCCCCGCGTGGTGGTTGGACCCCGGCCAGCTCTAGACTGCAGTGGGACTGCAGCTAAATGACTCGGACTGGCTGTGGCTGCTTTTATGGGTTGGCATCGTTTGAAACAAGGCCAACGATAATGATGGAGAATCGGCGGTCAAGTGGTTGCAGGTGGTTAGGGAGCAGAATTTAGATTTGTGTTGAAGCAGTTCCTTTTTTTGACATTCTGCAGCTGCCTGTCCCTCCATGGAGTCTCAGAGGACACTGGACACAGTTTGTGTTATTGCTTTCTGTCACATTATGTGTGAGGCTGCGTTCAGTCAGGAGGTTTCGACCTGCTGGTTATATCTGATGATTTATACTCGAGACTATAATGCTTCTTGTGTGCGTTTCAAACACATTTATCGAGCCATTTGTCCAAATCCAAAAGGTATGGGCTCTCTCTCTAATCATCCACTGCTTGTTCACTTATGTTTTTTTTTTTTTTTTGTTGTGTCTTGGCATCCTCATTTTTGCTTAAATTTGACATTCTGAACATTCCAGCAGAGCTATTAGAGTGCATACCTTGTTTTCAACCTCTTATTCATGTGGTTCCAACCAGAATTAAACATTGCAACCCAATCCAGCTTTTAGCTGTTCTGACTGATTAAAAAAACATCACATCTGTGTTACATGTGAGACCAAAAAAGGGGAAATCGAAACTCTTTCTGCTTTGGTCTTAACAGAACCTGACTGGCACAGAACTGTATCTGTGAAAACGCATTTTCTCATAATTTAGATCTAGGCCCTCACTGCCTCTTCAATAGGCTGTGGGGGCGCGTGGCTGGCAGCAGGAGTGTGTCTGAATTCCCTGAAAGGGGGGAAGTGACCTCAGGTTTCCTGTGTGGGGACGGCCAGGTGCTGTGGTGTTATTGTGAGGGGCGCAAGACTTCCTCCATGGATGCTTTGTTGGTAAACGTCTGAAACTTGATCCTTTGAGCCAGGGCCCCTGTGGGAGGTAATATGCCCCCCTCACAATGCAGCCATCCTTCCTCTCTGCTCTCTTTCTGTCTCTTCTGTCTCTTCTGTCTCACTACACTCTCTTCCTCAGTTTTCACTCCATGTGAGAATTTCTGTAAGGACGACATAAACTTTATATAGGCAGCGAAGGAGTGTAAAAGGTAACGGACTTTGTGCTAATGGGGTAATTACACTCTTCTAGGCATGCAATTACAGGCCCATACCTAGCACTTACCTGCTACTCTCAAAGGAAGTGCTGTTTTCAAAGGAAATACCAAATTGTAAGATGCCTCATAACTACACACTTACTAGTTTAATACAAACTAATTATATGTTATGGAAGAAAGGGATTCACTTTGCCTCACTCTACCTTTCACTCGCCTCTTCTGTCTGTTATATTTATTACACACTCAATTAATGGTACCCCGTCTACCTTATCAGTGTTTCCTTTGCCTGTCTCACATAAAAACAGATGTTACTTGGCAGCAGGAAGCCTGTCGAGTCACTGCTACATCATCACATTCTGTCATTTATAAACGCGTGGCGAGAGGACGTGTGAGTCAGCCTGACTGTTTCCCTGCACCCTCGCCTAAAGGTAGGAGGGTATGGTCATGCGCCAACACAAGTGGATGGCACGTACAAATTCACATGCATCACATCGCTGTGATGCAAATCGTGTGACGGTTACCAACTCTCCCACCATGTGCCTTACCTGCCTCTGTTTGCTCTTGCGCATTAGATCCCAGATAAACCTGTCTGTGTTTCCTTGGAACTCCCTCACCTCTTGTGTGGGTTGTAGGAGACTCTGCCAACAAAATGTGCAAATACACGAAGAATTGCTTAATGTGACTGGTTATTCAGATATAATTGGCTCCCATTGAAGACGTCATCCTGGGAAATTAGTACATTTCTACACAGGGAATAAATGTCGCAAAAGTCCATAAATAAGCGTGACAGCTGGATATATTTTGTCAGCAAACTCGCCTCCAAAACCAACTAAGCGAGTCAGATCAAGCGGCAGGGAGAAGGGGAGCACAAATTTGAAGTCTGCAGACAAATTGCAGTGGTTTTTAAACAACTGGTAATGCAATATGTATTATGAATTCGTATAACTAATGGTTACGTTGGCCTGTGGCTAATGGCTAAATCATAGGATAACCTATGGTTAATGGAGACACTTAGGGAGAAGAATGTTGGGTGAGGGGAATTTCTCCAGCACACGAGGCAATAGGATGTTATTTCACCCTGATGGATCTCTGCTAAGAGAGATGACAAAGTACAGTAAAGAGCCGTGGCTTTACACTTCATACCGTAACACCACATCGTCATACCTGGCCCTCTTCTGGATAATATTGTTATTGAGGGGATTCAGTGGCCTGCAATTATACTGTGGGCTTTTCTTACTGTAGAATCAGTAGAGAATGACCAAATCTCAGTGACACTTCAACCCACCATGGTATCTTTGAGGTAATAGTGAACCATAGTGTGAGCAGTCAGACTAACAGAAAGCATTCGCCTACATAACTGACAGAGTGGTTTTATTTCTATGGGAGTAGCGATGTCGTCATCCTTCCCATTGGATGTTCTTGCACACAGGCTTAATTGGGCAATAATTTGAGACCATGTGGCAAGCAGTCCTTAACCACGCAGTGATACACAGCAGGCCTTAAACAAGGCAACAATGCTCGAGGCTCAAAATGTCACCTTTCAAAACACTGTAAACCCGGAGAGAGTGGGCCGTTAACAAAGTATTTCTCTACATGCTAGCAGGACTCTGTTCTCATAACAGATGTCTTGGAGAGGTAATTTAGCCTTGGCACTGCATACGTGTGGTGTTTGTTCCACCATTCCACTACCGTATCCCCACACTCGCCCCCTGCCGCTGTGGTAGTTGTGTCTTTATATGGCTAGTAACTTCAGTTTGCCACAATGCCAACTGCGTTAGTGTTGATTGCTTCCCAAACACTTAATAGGCTCAAACATCTGCAAAGAATGAACCCAGACTGTGAGATCATGGCAGAGGAAGTGCAGTCATGAGAGTGTGGGTGTATGGCAAGGTGTCTGCATTCAGCATGTGCACATTTTTATTCATAAGTGTGCTTGAATGTTCTCCGTGTTGCACAACTGTCTTCCAGGGATGAACCAGAAGACCCAGACTTGTTGGGACTGCGCGAAGAGCTGTTACTTGTTCAGATTAGATGTGTATTATCTTGTCACTGATAAATACAAGACTGTTTATTTGGAGTGCAGCTGTGAGGGAGAGCATTCCCCTCGCTGAAAGTAAACACTGTGAAAATGCCTGCTCTGCATGATGAAACTAGCGAGCGATCAAGAATGTGTTATGTCTTACGCCATCTCTCTCCCCTCGTGTTTTTTTTCTCTATACGTCTTTTGCCCACGCAGGCGCTCACACATGCACGCTTTGTCCCGACCTCTCACTTTCGTCTCCGTGGTTCTGCTGGAGAGACAATAGTGTCTACAGAGGAGACAGGCTGAGACAAGCCAGACTTGCTACATGCACTGAGGTGTGGATTTATGTCAGTCACAGAGAAGAGTGCACTTGGCACCGCTCGGGCACACTTTGGCACTAATTTGTAAAAGCTGTCAGAGTTGCATTGAATAGGAGTAGGAAGCGGGAAGGATGTTTCTTGGCCTCCTTTGCTTCCCTGTGTTCTCTCACCTTCATCCTAACCGGCCCTCGTACGGTGCCATAAATGGCAGAAAGTGTCCTTGGTGTGGCTATAAAAGGACGTCAGCTACTCGACGAGAAGATGAAGGTGATTTACGACAGCGACCAGTAACAGAGAGCTGAGGAGGGATTTCTTGGCTTCTTGAGTTGAAGTTAAGAGGGAGAACAGAAGGATGGGATGGAGAGAGGAGTGGCCCGAGCACACTATTCCTCCCTGTGGGCGCCTCTGTCAACGGTCCGTCACATAAGAGTGTAATCAAAGACAAATGAAGTCCCTACTGTGTATAGTTAACTCGGCGCGTACCACCTCTCCATCTCGGAAAAGTTTCTATTAGTGTGCAGGAACTATTTACCCTTATCACAACAAATGTACACAAGTGAACGAACATGTTGTGACTCCTCTGAAGCATTCGGCGTCAGCTCTCATTCACCTTATGCAGTTAAAGTTCTTGAACGTGGTGCAGTGAGATCATTACAGTGAAGCACTGCTTTGTTTGACAGCATGTTCACAACCAGAAGATCATATTGAGCGCGGGATGTTTGTAGTAATCGGGCATAACTCAGTCCAGAGGGAGATCAGAGCTTTTGCATTCAACTCAATTAGCAAATGATTCACAGACCTCCAGTACCAGAGAATACTGATGTTGCTGCTTTGCTTTGATGGTTATTTAGTGTTATCATCTGGTGTTGGTAGAACGCCGAAGATACAAAAGCCACTGGGGCTGTAGCCTGGCCAGTTCTGTTTTAACCAAGCTCCAAAAGTCCAGCACGCAAGAAATTTCTTGCGTTTTAAATTTTATCCCTTAGATTTCTCTGATATATTTTGCATCTGAGCTATATGAAGCACAAGACACGTTTATAATCCCTTTGTTTCCGTAAAATGCATATAGAAACCTCTATTCTATGGCATTTTCCAGGGCTATAAGGTCACCTAAATGCAGAAACCAATAAAGAATTTTAACATTTTTATAATCAGTGTTTTAAGCCACATACAGTATTAAAGAGAAGCAGTCCTTGGATGCATAGATTACAAAAACACATATGCATAATTATAAATATACTTTATTACAAACCATATCCTCCTGTCTCTTTTCCACAGCTGGAAAAGCATAGATGGGTACACATAATAGCACATATATATATATTATTTATACAGATGGTACAGGAAAGTAGATGAACAGTCACTTGGTGTGCTTTTGTAGCAATTTTGTTTCATTTGATGGAGAAAAATTACAGATGTCTGGACCTCATCGTCGTCAATGCCAGCTTCAGCCTTAAAAGACCTATATTTTTACGTCTATGGAAAAGCCTTTCAGTCCCTGCCATTCAAAACCTTTTATCGTCTGGAACATCGCTAAATAAACAGACACTCTGCACTTAATAAAGTTGTCAGTCAGGTGTGGATTTAACTTCTTGAAGGTAACGATAATATGGTGTATTTTGTCATATCTGACCATTAGGAGATCCTGTCCTTTGCAGCTACGCCCAGAAATGAAGCCGTCTCTGTGATGTTGGACGAATTATGTGACGGATACAGACCCCCATTACAACTGGCAGCTTGATGTACCGTATATGTCTCGGGCATTCAGCCAAACCACCTACAGAGATGGGGCTTGACCACATTAGCAGCAGCAAAGTGCAAATGTAACACGTCTCTGCCACCAATCTACATATAGGTGATATAAATGCTGACACAACAAGAAGCGCAAGCAGTCATGCACTGAGATACAATCACAAGATTTTCAGATGGACCAGATGAACTCTCTCTTTTAAATATAATTAAAAGAGGTGATATTTACTTTTGTTACATTTTCATGCCAAACATAAATTAAAACCAGCTCAGAGGTAGGATGCGAGAAGCTCGTTAACACCTGGTGTAAATACGATCGTGGAATTTCCCACCTCACTGGACGCTGCTCACAACTGTACGTTCTGTTTACTGAAATGCTCTCAAAAGTCTGGCAAACATCACCGAGTTGTTTTCTGCTTTACTTTTCCTTAGGTCCACCATACGTTTGCAATTCTGTCAGTGCTTTAATGGGCCTAAACATTCAGCTTCAAACAGAACCACATCCAATGTTGGCAATGGAAATTAGATCAATGGGTAAAATGGGGGCCAGACGGTGAGCAAAGCACAGCAGAGGGCCAATGACACAAGCACCATGACTTCACTGTGGAAGTATTTAACCCCCCTTAAAAAACCCCCATCCCTCATCCCATCGCACGCTTTCTCAACAGTGGTGAGTGGAAACTGTTTAAGGTTTAATAATTGCTGGAGAAAAAAATAGAGGAAAAGTGTCTTATAGTATAAGAAGTCATGCAGGATGACAGCCATTGGTCATGTCGTGTCACGCTTGCGGTGATCCGTCAGAGCAGTATTACAGTGCCACTGCACAGCGCCGTGTGTAAATTAGGCCATCGAGCTTTTAACATTCATCTGGATTCCGCTCGCCCAATAATCAAGGCATCCATATATCCTGTTAATTTACACGACATAAGACACACATTTACACATCGCTTGATCAATGGAGAGGCTGTGGAGCCGTGACGAGAACCTTATGCCTTCTACAAGCTTTTCACTTTGTTTGTGTCTGTTTTGTGTTCAGCACTGTTCCCGCACCCCTCGAAGCCAAGAATACTCCTATATAGAAAAGAGAAAAAGGCAGAATGAGGTCGGACGAGAGTCGGGCGAGAGTCGTGGTTAATAGATTGAAAGAGATAGACAGGTCTGCTTGGGAAGCAACATAATTCAACCACGCTATCAGTGTTTACCAAAGCACCTGTTTTCACGTCGTCTCTCCATTTAACAACTGCAGCTGGGACTTTGCATTTTATCACTGATAATGAATTAGGTGGGGAAGATGAATGGTGTTTTGCATGGCTGCATGATAAAGAGATCCCAGTGTGTGACACCGGGAGATAAGGACCTGACGGATTGCCGCTCTCTTCTGGCAAAGTCGAGCAACTAGCTATAGGATGTCTGAACTTGCGGCTCTTCTCGAGACTTAAATGAACCTCGGATAAATCCATTGTCTCCCAAAGAGAGTATTGCTTTTTGATACCACTGCTAATCGGTTTTAAGTACATGATTGCATCTACCAACTGCCACCCCAACGCTCCCTTGTTCTTCTGTTATGATTGATTTCTACGCTGGGATTTTTACCAGGTTACCACACAATCAAATTCACCTTTTGCTGGCAATGTGGATGGATGCAAAAGCAACAGCAGCAAATGCAGCAATCACACGCATTTCCAGAAGCAAATGTGTGTGATTGCTCAATCAGCTGCTGTTGCTTTTGGTGGGTGTTTTGTACGATAATGAAAGTTCTGTAGATGGTAAATTTATCACAAATATCTGTGGTCATAGAGCACAGTCAAATTCAACTCTCCTGGCAATATGGGTGGATGCAAAAGCAACTGGACAGAGGCAGCAGTCACGCATTTCCCGAAGAAAAGTGCGTGTGATTGCTGCGTGATTGCTGCATCTGCTGCTGCTGCTTCTGGTGAGTGATGTGTACAAGAATGATAGTCCTGTAAATGGTAAACCGATCACAAAATTCTGTGGTCATAGAGCATGGAGTTGAATTAGATTCGTGCTGTAGCGCCACAGTGAATGACATCCCATTTCACAGCTGTGTTGGTGATTTATGTCTGATAATATCACCCAAAATCGGTGGTAATTGAATTGTGCTAAAGAGATATGGCTGCATTTTATTAATGGCCACAATGAGACACACATGTTGAAAACTGGAATGATGTGTCATTTGGCAAAATTGTGTGAGTAGAAGCGATCCAGAAAATGCGTGGAAGAAGAAAAAGAATAAGTATATGAAATGAAGAGTGAAGATAACAATGCAAGCGATCACACGACTAGTAATGCACAAAGGCAAAAGGTCTGAACCTAGACTGGAGGACAGCGGAGAAAAAGAGAAAAGGGTAGGTGGGTGAGTGACTGGGGGAAGTGGAGGGTGGAGGGTGGAGGCAGTCCTGGGATGCATGGCAGCATGATTTATGGACACCTTTGAAGTGAGCTCATTCCAGCCACACGGCCTGCCTGCTGCATTTCAGAGCAGGGACATTCTCCTGGCGCTACGGCAAGGGGGATAAATGACCCTGAGGTCACTAACCTCCACTAGTGTACCACTCACATATGCACTTCCTGATTATGTGGCAATTCATCAGCGTGTGTTTGGTTTCCAGCAAGCAAAAATGAGCTGCCAGGGCATCCGACGGACACGTGACTCACTCCTCGGTAACCTACTTAGAGGTCAAAGCAAACGGGGAGAGTGACAAAGAGGAAAAGGAGGTGGTCCCTCTCCAGGATCATAAAAATTGGGTCAAGTGAGATATGTTCCTACAGAGTCCTGCTAGTTCTTTTTTTGCTGCAGTGTGCAGAATTATCAGGGGAAATTTATAGTATCTCCAGTAGAGTCTGAATGGAAACTGATTTTTATCATCCTTTGCAGTTTAAATCTCTCTCTCCAGTAGTTTCACCAATGGTGACATCATTGTTTGACTGAGTAAAGCTTCCATCTTCTGTTCTGCTGGTGAGCATTGAGGAGTAAGCAGGGCGGCTTGGCAGTAGCCAGTCCCAGTGCGCCAGTTTGCTTTAAATCCATCATATATTCGATGTGTTTGGATTGCTATAACCAATATCTTACCACTTTGTTTGAAACTCATTTCCTAAATACATCAAATTGTTTGATCTTATCTGTTTCATTTATGTGAGCAGAAAAGCCAGGGATTGTGAGTATGAGCGGTAATTACACTCAACGGGAAGTCCCTACAAAGAGACTTAAACAAACTGCTCACTGTGTCTGCACTTCCTGCACAAGTCACCCATTGTACCCCAGTTTGGCTGCTGTGTTTATTTTCTTGTTTGATCCATCTATCTTCCCTCAGCTTAGGTGAGTGAATACTCATGTATGCACGTGCAGGTTTCGGTTGGATTACTGAGAAATGTTGCCAGTTTGGAATTAGAAATGACTTGGCAATGTTTGTAACTAGTAATAGTAACATAATCATTTGATTACAAAAAAAACACACAAAAAAAACAATCTTGTGTGAATTAATTTGGATTAATTTTGGATAACTTGCAGCTTTGTCTAAAAATGGACGCAAGTATAAATATATATCTATATATATATATATATATATATATATATATATATATATATATATATATATATATATATATATATATATATAGATATATTTCCACAAATATGCTGTTTTTTTGCCTTTTAAGGTCTGGGTGGGAGCAGCAATCACACGAAAGGCAGCGCTTGCCCCTGCCTCATTAACATCAATGAGCAAGCTGCTTTACCCCAACTACTTAAGTGGAGCTGCTCAGTGGCCATCAGTCTGTGGTTATATTGTGCCGCTTCCAGCTGTGAATGTACAATCTGATCCTGAAAGTGAAATATCCCTGAATAAAGGTTAAAACAAGCATTAAGTCAAATCAGTTACTCTTACAACTGCACTACAGGTGAACTGTGTGTTTTCTGAAACATTTCGGATGCGCCTTATTTTAATGACAAAATCAAAAATGTAATCCGGCATGTAATCCATTTCTACTGAGCGCTGCGCATGTGGCAGCAGGTGTATCTGCCTCTCTGCGACCTTGTCCTCCTGCAGGACTGTGTCAGTGTGTTTAGACATAATACGCCTGTTTTTCATTGTGACCATGTGTTCGAATGTGTGTGACCGTCTCTCTGAGAAGTCCCAGAGATGTCTCTGTTTAGGGTAACAGGAAGAAGCACAGTGTGTGTCTGCATACTGGCTTGGACTCCTCATTGTCATCAATTCCACACTGGTGAAAGGGGTCGTTGCCCAGAAGGAAAGGAACCCGCGTTTGGTTCTAACAGCACATACCAGAGTAAATGAAGAAGACATTATATTTTTATGACAGGAAAACGGTGCCCGGGGATTTTTCAGAGGTCAACCCACATTATCACATCTATTTTTAGCTCTTTGGTTTTATGCTGTGTGGTGATTTAAAACACATATAATAGTATGGATTTAACTGTACGCACTTGTCAGGTTTATTTTAGGCCAGTTTGACCCGATTCTCTACATCTGCATTACAGGCTTCGCTGGAGAAATACTTAGGAAGTCTAAAATCTCCCTGAAGTATCTAAATTTGGGGTGTATTAATATAGTATCTGTGTTCCCTGATGGGCTCAGTATTTTTAATGGCACAACACATTTATTTTCACATTGCCACAGCATCCCTAATAAAACGCTGGGTTGCGCCCTCAGTCAGCGCTGCGCAGGATGAAACGAGAGCTAAACGTCACTGCCAAGAGGTTTATGGTCCGGGGGTATGAGGGCACTGTTTACACGTTGCCAGGGAGATGTGCCTGAGAAGGGAAAAAATGGCTGCATATACTGGAAATGACTCCTTAGATATTCATCCCGGTCGTTTCACATTTGGCAGGCGCCCCTCGGTTTTCTGAGCTAACGTAATGCTTTTTTTTTCTCTTCTTCATGTGAACCCATCTTGTCAGGGTTACAGAGTCGGACAGCGGGAGAGGTGAGTATTTTGGTCTGTTGCAGTTGGGGGAGATAATTCGTGCAGCTGTTGTCAAGAATGTAGATTGTTCTTAATGCTTTTAATGTGTAACACCCACGAAAGCCCTCTGAACCCGGTGATTGGAAACATCCACCTGCTTATAACAACATGCTGAATATTCATGTCTGGGGATGTTGGGATGTACGCTTAAAAAACACCCTTCTTGTCTGGGCATTAACCTCAGGGTCAGGTGCCATCACTGCAGCCACGAGCCGCAAGTCTGAATGAGTTATAAATAATTGCTAGCAGTTGTGGGTGTGTACCGCGCAGTTGTGTGTGGCATGCTTAGATTGCTGCTGAGTGTGCGGCCTGTGAAACCTTAGCTGAGCTCCTTGAAGTCCGGGCTAGTTGTGCTGACTCAGCAACATTAGGAGACCACCTGGGAATGACCAGTCTGCGGGAGCCATTTTGTGTCTTTTGGTTCACAGTTAACCTTGATGTTCGGTCCCTGTGGGTTACTTAGAGTCATGAAGCCAGAGTGTAAGCGCCAGTGGTTAGGACATGTTTAAGTCAAAATGATGATGCAGTCATTATTGTCATGCTTACTGGGCTCAGCTTTTTAGTTATGTCTAACCAGTGGGTTTTAAATTAAACAGACATCCACAACAGGGGCTGAACAATTAATTTAAATATTATAGAAATCACAGTATGACCAAGTGCAATATCCAAATGGCAGAGGTTGCAATTTTTTAATAAAGGTAAAGGGTGTGACAAAGCAGCATTATAATGACTGACAGTATTTGGGCCACAAAACTTGATGTACAACACACCTCTACCAACAATAATGACATTTAGCCTTAGCAGAAAGTCATCCATGATAGATTTCTTATCATATCAGAAGCAAAGACAACAAAGTCAAACCATATCAATCTCCTCTATTATCAGATTTCACGGTCAACTCCACAGCTCAAAGGCACGTGCCTCAAATCCATATAAGGACCTGTGTAAATCAAATGAGGCCAAATTGGCCCCTAAATCTCTCGACTCTGCCAGTTTAAAGAAGTTTGTTTTATTTATATCAGCAGTCCAGAGGTAATTTTCCATTGTGGTGACATGTGAGACATTTGCAGTGTCTGCCTGGACTGTAGCAAAGGCGCAAAGACACAAATGACAAAAGTTGATATTTCTGTCCTGCCACTGATGATGTTGCATCAGACGGGCTCTTTCTGTTTCCCCTCTGGAGGTTAGTCTTGTGAAAAAGACATCCTCTCCAGGGGCTCTCAAACCAGTAACTCAATCACCAAGTTGGCAAGTGAAAGTATCCTGACTTTTTTTGAGATTTGAATGGAGACTGGGCTGTGTTACGCATAGGGCCAGGCGATATGGCCTTAAAATGACGTCGCAATATTTTTTTGGCTATATCGCAATCGATGATATGACAATATTTTGAAATCTCCTCATAAGCACTGGGCAGAAAGAGTGCAAAAAAAAAATCCAATATCACAATATTGTTTACCAAATACCTCGATAGCAACATTGCAACAATATTGTAGAGATGACAATGGGTCTACGACTTTAAAAAGGTCACACCAACAGGAGCTCCTCTCTCCCACAGAAAACACTGTTCCTGAAACACCTCGTCAGTAGTCCTGCCTTCAATTCTGTGACTTTGTGACATCACACTATGACATGGAGTCACACGTTTGCTTAATGTATGCCTAGCGGTTAGTTTGGCATGTTAACATTGATTTAGCACAGCTGCTCTGTTGTCGTTAGCCGTGCTGGGTCAGGCGTGTGTGAGCTGACCAATCAGAGCAGACTGGGTATTCAGGAGGCGGGGCCTTAAAGAGACTTAAAAAAACTGAGTATATTTATTAAAACATTGTGCAGGTCCACACTCCTCAGCAAAAACAAAGCAGGTGTCCAAACTGAGATGGGTCTCCACTAAACAGCAGAGGCTTTAGATTTCAAAGGGATTCCCTGTCCCTTGGATCACAGGGTAGAGAATGACAGGGAGGATGTGAAGATATCAGGACAGGGACTAAGATAGCCATTTTTGGGCACAAATCTGCCCCTGGGAAACTTTGGAGTAAAGGGGATTGGAGTAGGATTAATGGCTATGTTTGTTCAAAGAGAAATACTACTCTTAGAACAACCCTACTCAACTTATTTACTCTAAAACCAGCAGCCACACCAAAGCAATGTGTGAGACCCCCAGAAAACAGTAACTGTTACCCTGAGATCTTTCAGCACCTTTCTCAGTTTTTTCTTCCTATATACAGTGCCTTTATCTGTGTGATGGAACAGTTTTGTTCAGCAGGCATCAGTGTTTGATCCTTGTGTTGAATTATTATTTATCACACACTCTCTTTAACTGCATTCCTTACCTTTCCTCTCGCCACACTGTTTACCACCTCAAAGTGCATCCAAAGATCAGCTAGGAGACTGTCAAGATTTTTTTTTTTCTTGCTTGCTTTCAAGATTTGCTCTCTCTTTTCTCACTCCCGCTCCAGTTTTCCTTCTGCCATCCAAACATTTACCGGCAAATACCGGCACAGAGAGAAAGAGAGGAGAGAGAGAAAAAAAAAAGACAAACTTTCTTGCATTCTCCAGGCAGTGACTCTCCAAAAACCTCCACTGGCACACAGGAGTTGACTGCATAGTTTCCCCAATGCAAACCAGATGTGAAGCACTAATGTATGGCAGCGTTTTTTTTTTTTTTTCTCTTCAAAGGAAGACAAATGTAGGCCAAAAATGTAGTCTTTTGGCCATCCGCGCACAGTGATATAAAAATAAATTCAGATTCATTCCTGAGTTCCAAACTTTCCCTCATGGTGGTTGGGACGGTACTGTATGATTTAGAGTAATTGCGATGTTATTGTTTGGTGTTGGTAGAGTATTGTGGAACATTGGGATTGAGACTGGCTTGTGGAAAGCGACAGATGAGATGTGACAATTGCATTTTCAGCTGCGCTTTCCTTCAGAAAGCTTTCATCCATATGCACATGGAGTCCTCCACGCTAGCACGTCCTCGAAGTCTCTGTGTTCCAAGCGCCTGTCAGATTATTACAAATTTATGTTTGAAGTATAACTAAACATACGTCAGCGCAGGCTCGAGCTGTGCTTTTGTTTATGTTTTGTACATATTTAAATCTCCATATCAAATCCTTTTAATAATTGACCCCAGAAGCTTTGACATACAGTTCTTTCAGGACAGCTGCTATACAGCTTTCCTCTAATGCTGCAGTGTAGAATGAAGGCTAATATTAAAAGACATCAAGTCGTATCCCTACACTTGCATGGTCATTAAAAGTTGCCAAGAAAGGACAAATTACAAAGGCCGTGGTGACATTTTCTCCTGCAGGTAGTCATTTCCCTCCTTTATGTTTATGATGTTGGCTCTCATTTGAGCCCTCAGTCGCCTCCCACTGCACACCAGGCAGTGTTTAAACGCTCAGGGACAATAACAGGTTTGCGCTCCAGTGTCTGGTCCTGCAGCCTGTACTCTGTCGTCAAGTCTGACCCGGGCTCCCACAGAGGAGCAGTCTCAGGTGCCCCCACACCACTGCACCAACCCCCATCCTATAAACTTTGATGACCGCAGATTGCTTCAAGTCTTAAATGTCATGATGATGATTGCAGTTTTGGTTTTCTGGTTTCGAATCAGTGTCAGAGCTACACCAAACAGCACGATTCTGTGACACTAAACTGCCATTGTAGTCGCTTTTTATTACCTTTAAGTGAGCAAAATTCTTTTGCACTACAATGGTTTTTAACTGGTTATGAATGGTCTCAATTTAATACTGATGCCTCTATATGAACTCGAAGCAAACAAGACCATCAGTGAGAAGACTGGCTAGTTCTATGCAGTTATTATAGTTTTTCTTTAAGGGGCAATATGTCAGAATTTTAGTTTAAAAAATAACTTAAATTATCAACAGAATGTGAAGCAATAAGAGTTTTGACTTCATGACAAATACATCTATGTATTGTGTTAAAAGTGCACACTACTGAAGTTAGCATGCTAACCAGTTAGCCCCAGCCCATTCTGTCTTGTAATATCACTCCGAGCTCCCAGTCCGGACCGCTAGCTGCACGGCTACTTGAGCTAACTTGCTTACAGCAGCTACAGTTTGCAGCAGTTGGCAGTTACTTGGGCAGATATGCCCATCCATTCGTTTGTAGCATGTATTCAAGAGGCACCTTTTAAAGGGTAACTCCACCCATTTTACTCATTAAAGTGCGTTTACAGATCTCGGAGTACTATTGCATATGTTAAAAATAGAGGTATAAAGTGGGTACAGAGGAAGGTGTATGTATCTGAAATTGCCTACAGTGATGTCACTCTGGCTAAATTGCATTGTGGGTAATGTAGACTCCAGGTTTTGAAAAGCAGTCCACTGGTTTGCAATGCTCTCCTATAACACTGTTGGACTCATCATGGACTGTCAAAAAACAAATGATCATATCCAAACAACAGAACCAGAGACGCCTTTTTATTGCACACACTGTTCTTCCTTTTCAAAACATTACCCACAATGCAATTAAGCGTTGGCTTAGAGTGACATCACTGGAGGCAGATTACATGCAGCTTCCTCCTTTTTTTTTTTTTTTTTTTTTTTTTTACATATGCCATAGTAATCCTCAAGACCTGTAAACACACTTTAATGTGTGACATTGGTGGAGTTAGCCTTTAATGCCCGTCACCGGGATAAGGCATAGAATTAAATCTTTTTTGGCGGAGAGCTGCGGATTAACAGTTATTAATCCTATAGCCACAAATAGATACGTTATGTTATCACCATCAACAGCTGTGTTAAAAAAAGGAAAAATACTATCAAAATAAAGTTGTATTCTTACTCGATTTCAAAACAAATGCAGTTGCTAGCGTGATCAAGATCTTTATACACAAATCAGTGGTGCTCATCCTGCTTTTGTCCACAGGGGCCACAGGAATCAACAAAACATTAAGGTTCCTTGCAGCTTTAAGATCACAATTAAAATGTTTTTGTATTGCCATAACCAGTACTTGTGAGCTTGTTTAAATAAGCACATCTGTTTATGAATGGGGCTGCAGCATTATCTCTCCTTCATGAGCAATTTCCTCTTCTTCCTGTGATAAGATTCATTGCCTCAGTGTGTCCTTTCGATTACTGGCCTTCATTTATCTGATGCAGTGAAAGCCAGCAGGAGCAGCTCACCACACTTATATATAACAAACATATTTCAGCGTCCAGCTCTCGTATTGTGTTATGGTGACCTAAATGCTTGTGACCACTTCAGATGAAGTTCATGCACACAATTAGTCACGTTGATGTCATTTGGCTTGTGGAGTGACTAGTATCTCAGAATATGCGGATCTGAAAGGAGCTGACCTCGGTTTCCAGCCCCCTTGAAAAAAAACATGAATGTAATCCCTCTGACATTGTGTCATAAACATAAGTTCTGAACCATATAAAAAAAAAGTCTTGTGCAATTCATGCCTTTGCCTTGTCGCATTAATCACCAAATGGAAAGTCTTCCATGGTCACAAGGTGCTGGAATAAATAAGATCTGACATCTCCATCGGACTCCTTTCAAGTGGCCACTGCACTGAGACACAAATGATCTTTTCTGAAGTGTGTTTTTGACATTGTGCTTTATTTTTGATACGCTCGACCAGGCCCTCAAATGATATACTTAAGTGTCCAGTGCTGTACTTTTTCCCCATCTCAAAGCAAGCCAAGGAGCTTTACTGTGTCTGGAAGATGTCCAGGCACCAGACAGTGTGATTGTATGTGTTTATCCAAACGCAGCCGTTTCACTTTTCCTCTAATTTGATTTAAGAATTGTCATAGGTTTAAGTTCCTGCTCCATTTGCCTCTAAATTTCACCTTCCTCTCTCTTTGGCTCCTTTTTCTTGTCTCACTGTTTGATTTCTCCTCTGTTCCTTCATCACTCTCTCTGGAACCTGGATAAAAGGAAACAGAGTCATGTGTACTTTAAGATAACCTGCTCGACAACACACTCCTTCCTCTGGTGTGTGAGTCTATTTGCTGCCAAAAGATCCGACAGTTAGAGGTGACTGAGAGGCTTTCGTAGCCACTACTTTTTAAAAGTAAATCAGACCTTACTATGCGCAGTAAAATCCACACTTCTTAAAGTATCCACTTGGACATAAAAGGCCACTAGTCAAAATGGACCTATAAACACAGGCCTAACAGATGGAGCCGTTGCCCTGGTACTAAATAGTTTCTTCTTAACTGCTTCATTCTACAGCGTCGCCTCCACTTTTGTCCCGTTTCCCACTTGGCAATAAACTTAAACATTTAAAAATTGGCAGACGGTGATGCTATTTCCACCAGCGGTCACGTTGTCTTATCAGGGTGGATACAGTTGAGCCACTTCCGCACTGTGACTTTTTTATGTTGGAGATGTCATTTCCACATTGGCCCTGCATTATCATAGCCACAAAATGTGTTTTTTGGTTGTAAAGAAGAAAAAAAAAACAGACTTAGCTATTGTGCGTTGTTGACACACTGTCTTTAAGGACTCCTTAACATAAAATAGGACTTCATTGGATTGTATATGATGAAACTGAACATTGTCCAAAATGTTGAAAAACCACCACAACACTTGGTATCACTGTGTTTTATCCCCTGGGAATAGTTTGTATTTTTCTGTTTACCTTTTGGGAACCAATTCATTTAATGTGAATGGAGCTGTTGCTTGATGTATAACCAGGGATCCAGAGTGCGACTATTTTGTTTGCACATGCGCCCAAACACCATCATTGGTTGCACTGGTGCAGCTGATATTCAGCAGGTCAGATATAAAAATCCACTCTTTCTTTTTCTATGTGATGTGATTTAATCTAAGAAAAACACCTTTATTCCTGTGTACAATCATTTACATAATGTGTCGACAAATTAAATAAAATGTATTATTGAGTGCACCTAAATGATGTGCTGGTGCACCTAAATGAAAATGTTAGGCGCACCAGTGCAACCAGTGTAAAAATTTAGACTGAAGCCAAGATAGCTGACACATGAATATCTTTTAGGTACTATATACAGTATGTGTCCAGAAGAGATTCAATTTGCAATGTAAGTAGATTACATGTAAGTAGATTTGAAGTCTGAACACTGACAATAGAAGTAATCCATGATCATAGAATATTAGAATTCTTTCCTCAGCAGTACATCTGTTTTTGAACGCACCATGATTGTTGACACTTGTGCTTTGTATTTACACTGTACATAATGAATTGTCATTATTTGTCTTGTGTATGTGTAAGCACTGAACAGCTGTAGACTATGTATATAATGGGTGTGATTTCACTAGATAAGCTCCTGTCTCAAGGCCATGTTTTCGTAGCCGCACTGACTCAAGCAAACACACACTGATCCACAGCAGGTGTCTCGAACTAGACATTTAGAGATAATACAGCCTCCAAAGTAAGCCTGTTTTTCATGACATACAATGACAATTCATGAGCTGCATTTTAAAATACATATTCTATAATGAGCCTGCACACAGTAGTGTAATCTTTTTCTCCTCTACTGTAAGGTTACAGTAGGTATATCGCTCTCTCAAAGCCACCAGACTACTATGACAAAAACAGTAATTTTACCTTGCAGAACATCTCAGTTGCTGGTCTACCGCTGCCTCAATTGTTTGGTTTGTTTGTGTTAATGTGCGCCTTTCGTGAATCTGAACTAACCCCTTAAATCACCAAAATCTCACAATGACACAAACAAACTGACCAGTACACCAACAAGTCCCGTGTTCTGCAAGGTAAAATTACTGTTTTTGTCAAAGGATTCTGGTAGGTCTTAAGAAAGCTTACAGTAGATGGATATAGCTTGGTCAGTTTCCCATCTGAAAGGGCTGTCAGACGGCAAAGTAAATCGGAGAAAATACTCTAAATATAGCGTACCCTTAAACTGATATGAGAGCTGTATTTAATACACTGACTATGGATGACAAACTCATACAACCCCACAGAAACCCTAAACTGTACCTTTAATGGCAATGAGAGACATTAGAGAAGAAGAATTTGTATTTATGTTGTCATTTTTCTTGTCCAGTACACTGCGGTCAGGATGATCTCCCTTCTCTGTTGATGTAACATGATGTCAAGTGCTTTGTCTAGCCTTAGTAAAACAGATATTTTACAAGCAGATTCTTCTAACGCGCAGCAGGGAAGGGGGGGAAGAACTGGCAGGCTCGTTCCCAGCAGGCTGTGAGGACTGTTCATTTGGAATCAACCAGAGCGTGAGCAAAGTTTGGGCTGGGGGATTAACGGGCCTGCCTGTGGGACCGGACTGGACAGGGTGTCTGCTAGCCCTTCAGTAACCAACCATGACTATGTTGCCCGGCAACAGCAGTCTGCTTGCTTGCATTGGCCTGTTGCTCTGTGGTGTCTGAGAGTTGGCCCTGAACTTCACCCCCTTATGCCAATCAGGGAGGGTTGTGATGACTAATAGAACGTAGCCTTGGCATGCCTCCACTATCTTACAGCCGGATGTGTGAAAACACATACAGAAACTAATTGTCTGTTTGCAGCTGCGATCAGATGCAAAGTTCACACACCCGACTATGTTAAGTGAGGGGAAGTCCTATATTAATCATTGTAGTGGATGATGCAGTATTATCCTGCTTATACCAAGGCCAGTTGCCAACAAAATGCCCTATGTAATCAAAGCGAAAATGTTTTTTTGTTAATTTAAACATACAGCTAATTTTGATTTGTTTTCCATGTTTTAAACAATTAAATAGTTAGGTTTAACCACAAAAACAACTTGGTTAGCGTTTGGAAAAGATCATGTTTTGGCTAACCTGGTTCTGTCACCACAAGGCTAGGAAATGTCCCGACAGCTCATCAGAATATTCAGTATTACTGCTGCAAACATGGCTGGAAAATGTCCCAATGTCTCATTAAAATATCTGGTATTAGTGCTACAAACGTGGATGGAAAATGTCCCGATGTTTCATCAAAATGTCCCTTATTATTGCTACAAACATAGCTGGAAATTGTCCCAAAGTCTTGTCAAAATATTTGGTGTTATTGCCAGAAACATGGCTGGACAAATGTCCCCACATCTCCTTAAAAATATCCAGTGGTTTCATGCTTACAAATGTAGAAACTGTCATGAACATTGGTCTCTGACTTTGTAGCCATCTCGCTCAACAGTCGTCTTGTACAGCTGTCATGTCACCACAGTTATGATACGTATGACGTTTTACTTTCTTTTATACATTTCATTCTGGCGACTGGGCCGTCTTGAGCATGTGAATGTCTGTTTTTTCTGTCACTCACCCTGACTCTCCTCTCCCCATCTCTTTATTTTCTCTCTGGGTTTGGTGGCATTTTGAAGCCACCAAGTCCTTTTTTTTCCTCCTCTGATCGTTAGTTGACTGGAAGTCCAGATTCATGCAAATATCGCACTGAGAAGCTGTGTCCTATTTTTCAGTTGCTGTTGGCAGTTACACAAGGGTTAAGAAAACCAGATAGAGTCATTTCTACTGACCCGTATAGCTGCATTTGATATATATTTTAGTCTCTCTGATGGATGATTATAGAGAATGGAATGCACTGTTGCCTGTATTAAACAGAGATTCTTGCTTTGTGCCGCAATACTATAATTGAACTCAGTAAAATAGGTCTGGACCATTGTCCTGTGTGGAGGCAGCAGTGATTTCCTTCAAGCCCACACTTTTCCCAGGGGGCTGAATTCAGTCACAGCTCTGGTATTTGGGAATGTTATTAACCCAGAGTGGGGTTCTTAGTCACTGGGTCCTGGACATGAAGGAGATGGACCTTTGCTGGGAAGTTAGCATACACTGTAGTAAATACAAAGCCCTGTGAGAACTGGCCTCAGGACTGGAGTTCATTGTGACACTAGTCCAACTTCTCTTCTCTTCTCTTCTCTTCTCTTCTCTTCTCTTCTCTTCTCTTCTCTTCTCTTCTCTTCTCTTCTCTTCAATTTGGGAAAATTGGGTTTTTTGGGTCAGCAGTTTCTGCATGCAGTCACGTCTCAGTCCATCGCCCTCAGGGGTCACTGTGCTGACGTCATGCCCCTCTCTGTGAGAGCCTGTGCCATCAGGAGTTCATTTCAGGCTCCGTGATGGCCACTCAAACGCCGATACTCAAAGTGGATCTCTCTGAAGTGGAAACGCTACAAGACCTGGAGGTCGGTCAAAACGAGCCCTTCTTCTGACTTCTCAAGTAATATATATTTATATCAGGTTTTGGAATCTTTGCAATCGAGTGTAATGTTCCCATCTGTGCTTTAGCGAGTTCTCCATGACTTAATATTAACCTGATTGCTGGCAAACTAGCTATTTTGGCTCAAAAACACATCTCTCTTGAGACCATAAAAACACTTGTGTAGAGGGAGATTAGCCAATGCTGCATGGGACAAGTGGGGAAATCACGTAACCATGAACACCCTGAGTGATCCATCTCAGGTATTGAATATTTGTCATTTTGTCAGAAAACATTTATATTTCTAGCTTTCTGAAAAAGTTTCGTGACCTACTTCTCTGCAGCCTTTTAGTAGTGGATGAGGCATATGAACTCAAGGAGGGCAATAGGCAGCTGCCTGATTTGCCTTGGAAATTAAAGCTGACATCAGACGTCATAGCTCTGGCTTCTCAGCTTTGTGAATCATGCCTCGTCTCGTTCTCTTACCTGGCAAGCGAAGGCAGCGCATACCTACCTGGCACTGCAGATAACATTAAAGCCATAGTGCCTCATTTTTAGCCTAATACCCTGCTGATATAATCTTGACGTTGCGGTTACGTGGGCTGATGACAGGGCCGCTGGAATTTACTGACAAATCTACAGAAATTGATGTTAAAACTCACAAGTTCAGCACTTTGCTGTACGCTACATCCACAGGCCAACCACAGCTGTTTGTTCTGATATTTTGCCATGAGCTCCAGATGGATGCTATAATACGAGACATGAGATACTAAAGATGTACTCATGCAGTGATCAGATGGAGAGATATGGCAGCCATGGCGGCAGGGCTGTTGAACGTTTACACCTTCTAATTTACGCCTTAAGGTCGTCAAACGGGGCTGAGAGTGTCTCTCCAGTTTGATGAAGTGGTGTTGTGTTAGCAAAAAGCCTGTCACTGTGTTAAATATGAGGACTGCGAGCAGGTGAAGTCTGTCGGATCTTGACTTTCTCACCCCGACTCATTAAGAGCTTTTGTCTGGCAAAGGGCTGAGACGGATGAAACATGAGAGTCTGGGACTAGTGTTTTCTTTGATGATGGATCTTGTGTGATTTGGCTTTTGGGTTTTGTTCCTTTTACGATGTCACCCTGTGTTTTACTGTGTGTTTGCGTGCCTCCTACATGCTGTTTGTGTGCGTGGGTGTAAGACAGGCAGCACAGAGCCAACTTGAAGTTTGATTGATTATTGTATCAGAGGTGATTATTATTACTGGATGGTGGGAATGAATAGCCAGCAGTGCGCTGTGCCAGAGGGCTGTATCACTTATCACTGGGCTTTCCTCCAGCCATGCCGTAATGTTTTGGCAACCTGATATTGTTGCCATAATGCTCTCACAATATTATTCTGTCACTTTGTTGTGTGCTCAGTCATGATCAAGGGGCCTGTCGCTCAGTGAAAACCATGTACTCGGACCTCCTGTGTCAGTGTATGCACGTTGCTGTAGTGACGTCTTTATGCGGAAAGGAAGCTACTTGTTAGGCTTCAAGTGTCCGTGCACACACAAACTCGCTTGATGGGGTGTCTGTATCCGTTGGTGGATCATGCTCCACTCACAAATACATTACTTACTTCAGTGCATCTTAGGCATGAGAGAGGATGCTCGGTTTGCATTGGAGCTTTTAATCTTTAGGCTGCAGATTTCGAGCGCTTGACAGCAACAGGAAGGTAGTTACCGAGAGAAAGCACAGTGACAGCTCCCGCTCTCGTCCCCTCCCTCTGCATCCACCACACTTCAATCACACAGCAATAAAAGTTAATAGGCATTTTGTGCTGCCTCTCTTGTCGCAATCTCCCTCGCTCTCTCTTTTTCCACTTGCTCCCACTTGCTCTGCGTGTTTTGTTCGAGCTCAGCTTCATCGCTGGTACAAGCCGAAGTATTTACAGCATAAATATTGGCAGCGAAAGTCTATGCTGATGTCCAAGTGCTGTGCCAGAAAAGGTGACAGAATCATTTCTCAAGACTCTCCCTCCTTTTCTTCTCCACCCTTATTGTCTCAGCCCTCTGCGCTTGTCCTGGAATTTTCTTGTTTCATTTAAATGTTGCTGATCCGAGTGTCTCCTCTTCTGTGTTTCAGGTTTACAGAATATTACGATGGCCGACCGTTTTGACTGCGATAACTGCAAGGAGTCCTTGTATGGCCGCAAGTACATCCAGTCAGACGACAGTCCCTACTGCATCCCCTGTTACGACAGCCTGTTCTCAAACACGTGTGATGAGTGCAAAGAGCTTATCGGCCATGACGCAAGGGTGAGGCATCCATTTTTGACATGATCGGGCATGCAATCAGCTATCTGCTGCACAATAGAAAAGCAGTGCATCTTTTTTAGATTGGAATATAAGTGAACAAAATATGTCTGGCAACATTTAATATCTGTGCCGCACATGTGACTTTCCACACTGTGAGCCACGCACTAGCAGTTTAAACAAAACAAAGCACATCAAACATTTGCCTTAATTAGCTTTAAAGCATTTTTTTACCATGTTTTGACACAGCTTTGAATAGCTAAACCAGAGGTTATGTCACGCTAATGATGCATAATTCAGGCTAAATGAGGCGTGTTCTATATATTTGGTGTGGCAATAACATAGTAAAGGCTAATTTAACATGCAATTATACACGCAATTTCCACTCAGTCCACATAAGCCAACGGGCTAATTTTGTCTGAGATTGTAAAAATGTGCCATGAGGGAACGTCTCCCTCTTCCCCACAATCAGGTTAAAATTTAATCTCCTCTTAATGGGAAACACTAACATGCAGTGGATCATTTGAGACTGACACATGCTACTCAGTGGAGTTTACAGAAGGACGCATGCTACAGTGCTCAGTAGTTTGCTTAGCTAAGAAGGCCAGTGAGTTATCAACACCTTCATGGGCAGTGGACGATAAATAAAGCCAGCATTTTCTTGGCTCAGTGCCCTTTAAACACTCAATTCAACATACTTGGGAGACCTTTTTTAAACAAAAGTGTGCACACAAGAACACGTACACAGAGTAACCACATACTCCTCCTGACTGCCTATCAGACCTTACATGTGTCCGTTTGACCTACTCTGCTCCTGTTGTAACCAGAAACATTTGCAGATGTTAAGTCTTGCAGTCTTTTCCTTATTTGCCTCCTGTAGATTGCTGCAAAAACTTGAAAACAAAATTTGGAAGAGCCTCATAACAATTCAAGCTATTTCATTTCTGTGTTGTATTTCCTCTTGTTCCGCTGCCAGGAGCTCTTCTACGAGGACCGGCATTATCACGAGCACTGCTTCCGCTGTTTCCGCTGCGATCGCTCGTTGGCAGATGAGCCTTTCACCAGCCAGGATGACGCTTTGCTCTGCAATGACTGCTACTGTAATGAGTTCTCCTCCAAGTGTGTAGCCTGCGACAAGATTGTCATGCCAGGTAAATGTGCAGAGCGTTTGTGCAGAGTGTCCTTCCATTTTCTCTCTTAATGACTCTTTTCCCAACACATTTTTTTTAAATGTGTAGAGAATACTGTATTCCAACAGTAGAGGTTGGAAAAGTAGGATTCACTTTTTTGACCCATGAATTAGCTTAACTAGGTTAGCGTAAAAAGCTTAAAAGGAGACAGTTGATTAAAATGAAACAAAACATAAGAAGAAGTGACGTGAAATATCTTGTACATACTGCATCTGACAGTGCCATATATTATGGTGCTTCACTCACCCACTAAGCATCCGTCTCATTGCCCTACATTTTATTTTCCATGTAGTGTACAAATTCAAGTTTCAAGATAGATAGGCAAATGACTTTGGAAAATGATGACATGGCAGACCCCAGGAGGCAGGGACACATGAAAAGTATAAAATAACAGATCAAGCAGATATAGAAAGGAAAGAGGTTTTAGAAAAAAAGAAGGAGACGAGGAACACACGGAGGCGAGGGTCCACGATTGAGCAGCAGCCAGGGTTGAATGTGACACAGTAATTGCCAGTCTGCTTGACTTGTTGTCTGTAAGCCAGATCCCCAGGGCTGGTGGGCTGCCAGCAGTCTGATGATATGAAGAGATAAGCAAGTCAGTTATTCCAGCGTCCCTGTAGCAGCTTACACAGGCCTCATACAGCAGAAAAAGATTACAGGAAGAGTACAACATTCCCCTTTATTTCTCCTGTAGATAATCTCATGTCTTCTTGTGAAGAGCGCACATTTACAGTGTTAGGTTTGTGCTCAGGTGAGTAACCTTGAGAAGGAGAATGATGATCAGAGGAATGATATCTTACCTATGAAAGCTCCTGGGATTCAGTTGTACACAATACTGAAAGCTCTTCACCATCTCTGTATCATCAAAACTTTGATTGCAGTTTTTAAAAATGTCAACTCTCCGCCAACAAAAGAACCAGCAGCCACATCCACTCACTTACACACACTTATCTTTGTTTAACAACTGGATGCTTGGCTGAAAGGGTTTATGTTGTGTGACACAAAGGAGGGAAGAAACTTAACACCAACACCATTGAAACGGATTTTTCTCAAGACGTGTTGGTTAAAACACTCGCTCTCTCTGATTAAGCTGTGCCGATGCTCCCGTTGCCAGAGACGGTTACGTAGGATGTATTGTTGAACTCTACTTTTTTGTCTCTCTGTTTGAAAATCCTCTGACATAGACAGCATTTCTGTTGTTGTCACTGTAAATACATATAGGAAAATCCACTGATGAAAAGACAAACATAATAGCATTTGGGGCAAGGACATGTGGACCTGTAGGGTGGAGAAACAGTTTAGGATTGCGGTACCTAAACATACTACAAGGAACTTTTAGCCAGTTATGAAACAGTCTCAATTTTATGCTGATGCCTCCATATGACCTCCATAAGATTGGCTATTTCTATATATGTATCCTGGTTATTCATCTGGCCTGTCAGCAGGTCAGGTTCTGACTAATCCGGGTTGGAAAACAATTTTTTGTGGCAGAGTGCTGAGGATGACTCGAGGGGTTTTCACAGTCCGAGGAAAGAAGCTTTCACCATCGTCATATTATAGTTATTAATCCAGCAGAGCCACAAATAGATGCATTACCTCATCGTCTTACATCCTGTAAAATGCATACCGCTTGTGCTCATACCGCCTTTGTCCACAGGGGGCGCCAGAATCAACAAAAAAATAGAGTTCCGTGTAGCTGCTTTAAATTGAGCAGATGACAAAATAAAAGGTCTATCAGACTAAGTGTTTTCTTGGCAACCAACTGCATCTTACACCTATCTAATCATTTCAAATGACTTTCAAAGCTCTCAAAACTTGTTGGAATTCATGTGAAATTGCCCCTAAAAGTTAAACATACTGTATTAAACATTTCAGCTTGTTTAATTTTATTCGTTTATTAGTCTTATACTCATAACTAAATGCTACTATTGTCCTCATTGACCCTCTGTGATTCCTGTAAACTTATAACAGAGAATGTCTCTGCAGCAGATTTTTTGCAGTTTTTGATTAGCGGACACCACAGCACACAGCCTGAAGCAGTGAAACGTTAGCAATCCGCAGACAGCAGCAGTACAAAATGTCGGCCACACATAAACCACTGCGTCACCATAGAGTAAACCAACCAGCGTCATAAAAAGCTCAACAGCTAAGGGATAGAAGATAGATTGGTTGGGGACACGAGGGGGGGGGGGGAATGGCATTATCCCATTCTGTAAGGCCTGCCGCCAGTTTCCAGCAGTAGGAACGAAGTGTGGGGCTTGTGGTATTATGATTTGAAATGAAATAAATCTCAGTGAAACAAAATGAGTTTTATATGCCTTCATGTAATTTGAGTGTTTTATTTCATAGTTTAATAAAATTACCACCAAAAAAATACCAAAATGGCCGTAACAATCCTTTGAAAGACGGTAAAAGATTCACGGAAAACAACTTGAGTCTCCTTCTTTCTCTTTTTCTTTCCCTGCCTCCCGTCATCTCTCTTTTTTCTTTGCCAGGCACGAGGAAATTGGAGTACGCAGGCTCCACATGGCATGAGGGCTGCTTCATCTGTCACAGCTGCGAACAGCCCATTGGCTCCAAGTCCTTCATCCCTGACAAGGATGAACACTACTGTGTGTCCTGCTACGAGGACAAGTTCGCTCCACGCTGCACGCGCTGTAAAAAGGTCAGTTTAATGAACAAACAACTGCCAGAATTGCTAGTCAAAGAAACCTTGCAAGTGCCCGGGCACTGATTTCAAAGTGAAGTATAAGGATCTTTCCTAATGACCATCAACCTGTCTCGCTGTCAGACCCTGGCTAAAGGCGGTGTGACCTATCGGGAGGAGCCGTGGCATAAGGAGTGTTTTGTGTGCACCAACTGTAAGACACAGCTGGCGGGGCAACACTTCACCTCTCGAGACGACAGCCCTTACTGTCTCAAGTGCTTTGGCAGCCTGTACGCCAAGAAGTGCGAGGCCTGCAGCAAACCAATCACAGGCAAGATCATATCACTACTTTCTACAGGATAATATTCATTTGTGCTGCTGTGTGCTATTAACACTGCAAACAAAATCTGAACCTGAGATTGGCGGACAGTTTCTGCATTTTACGCTTCGTGCCATCTGGTAAAATTCCGTCAAACCCTTCCAGATTTAAAGCCTCAATATTCACATTGCTTCTGATTGGGTAACACCTCTGACCCACGCACCAAACAAGAGAAAACATACCTCAAAGCCGCACACCCTTTTTCGCAACATTTCAAGAAAAGGTGTCGTTCACCATGGAAACTGTTGCAAAATGTCTCAGATTGAACAACCCAAGAACCTGATGACGGTTGCTGGGTCATTCATATCTGATCAAGCCACACCCACACAGAGCTGATGAAGCAGATTTTTGAGTTATACTTTCTTTTTTTTACCCAGATTATAGCCTTTTTAGTTATGAATATAAATTATATCAGGAATTAATTTAAAGCCACGTTTTCAGGAGCTATTTAAACTTGAAGCTGACATGAGTTTGTGTCAGCCCTCTATTGCTCGACATAAAATTTAATCTTCTTCTTCTCTTCTGCTCTCCTTGTCCCAGGTTTTGGAGGAGGAAAGTACATCTCATTTGAGGATCGCCAGTGGCATCAGCCCTGCTTCACCTGCTCCCAGTGCTCTGTTTCACTGGTGGGCGCTGGCTTTTTCCCTAACGGTGACAAGATCTTGTGCCGCGAATGCAACACCAACCTATAGAGCAGTCGCTCACCATATTCCCACCCTTCCCTTGACTTACCTTCCACTCCTTCGTCACAGCATTTCAAGAACCCCAAGTCATTACCGAGGAAGGTAACACAGGCTAACTGCCTCTCAGGTTGTTTATATTAAGATAGCAGTTCCTCGCGGATTTCAAATTCAAATTTTCATCAAGGAGTGCGCAAAAATCCTTTTTTTTTTTGATGCTGCGTTGTTTGAATGAACGACCACAAAGATTTTCACTTTAACCAAAAAGTTAAGAGTGCCTTAAAAGTAACATTACTTATATGTTATGTACTATTTAACCAAAGAAATGCAAAATGCTAGTCACTTTGCTCAAAAATTCCTTCATATTTCGTATTAAAAAAGTTGCCACTTCAGGTAGAGGTCAAACTCTGAAGAGAAGACACAGAACACTGATATAGTATAGTACATGTACCTTACAGTGTGTATTTCAAAGTATGGTGGAGGTACTGTTGTAATGCTCTTATAACTGCAGTTTTAAGCATTTCAATTACAATGTGTCAGAAAGTAAAAAAACGAGAAGAAGAACTGAGGTAGCTGATGGTAGTAATGATCAATAAAGTCCATTGCACTTTGGGTAAGATACTCTCTGGCTACCAAGTTATGTGCACATAAGAACACGATTTAAAAACATGGCACACAGACCACTTTTTTATGTCATGTATCTGCTTTTGTTGAACTCTGCAATGACACTTATTTTTACATAAGACTTCTTTTTTCTGTCTTTTTTCATTTGTTGTAATGAATCTGTTTTTTGTTTTGTTTTTTCATCACCGTTGCTCTAAGAGCCAGCATTTATAACCCAAGAGAAGCTGAAATGAAATTGCAGGAGTATGCATGTATCTGCCATGATTTGCCTCAATGATGATTTTTGTCGCTTATACTGTAACGCTGTTACTGTTTTTGTTTTTGCATTGTTAGTTTGTTACATGTATGTGAAAAAATGATTTAAAAATACCTATATTTCATTATTTCAGCTTTGATGCTGGTGAGTCAGAGTTGGCAAATATGCATTTAGAGATGGAAAATACTCCACTGAGAGGTGATGACAGTATGAACTTACTGTAAAAAGGAAAATAAAGATGATAGATGATATGGCTAAATGCTACATGTTTAGTTTTATTTGTGAAGGCTTATTAAATAAATTTACACTGACTGGTCTTCGCTGGGCAGTTTTTTACATTCTGTGTGAAACCTCCTTTACTTATTTATGAGGTCATAGCTTTCTGTGGATTTGTGTTTACTGTCTAAGCCAGAGAAATCCCTTCTGGTGTGTTTAAAAAAAGTCTTTCTAGGAAAGATCAGTGTGTGTGTGTGTGTGTGTGTGTGTGTGAGTGTGTGTGTGTGTGTGTGTGTGTGTGTGTGTGTGTGTGTGTGTGTGTGAGAGAGAGCGAGAGAGCATGGGGGAAGGGTAGGAAAGTGTGTGAGTGTGAGAAAGTGTTGAAGAGAGAAGCCATGCGTGTGTAATAAAAGAGTAAAAAGTTGTGTGTGTGTGTGAGTTAAAGAAAGAATGAGTGCACCTATGTGTGTGTGTGTCTGAATGTGTATTTATATACTGTATATACACTGTTGTTTATGCTGAGTCGACTGTTTCACGGCCTTGATGAAGCACACATACACAGACTGCCAAATACACTCTCCTGTCGGCATTGGTGAAATGTCCTCCTCCCTGCCTCCGTTTGAGATTTTTTCACCAAAAAAGGAAATGGAAAACTCGTAGCCGCGTGGGGGGGGGAGGGAGGGCGGGCGGGAGGGAGGGGGGGTGACTGGTGGTGGAAGTGGGAGAGAAAAGAGTGTGGGAGAGAGAGAGAGAGAGAGAGAGAGAGGGAGAGGATGTTCACATCTGGAGTTGCTCCATGGCACTTTCACTGGGGGGTCAGCTCCACACACGGACCCCTTTGGATTTATAGGAAGGAGGAGGCGGGCGGGGAGGTGACGGCTAGCAGGAAGGGTCAGAGGGAGAGCTGTGGAGATGTTAACTGTATCATATGGTACATGCACTCTGTGAACAAGTTCAACTTTAACAGTTATTACTGGTGAATATTGATATGAGAAGCTGCCTCCTGTCTGATGTTAACTCTTTCTCCTTGAATTCGTCCCACCATAAAGTTTACCCAACAGAACTTCATGAAAACTGGGACATGTCTGAGAGAGTTTGCCCTTTAACTCGGCTTTAAATGTGCAAACAGCTGCACAGCTGGCTTCTCACACTCTCTTACAAGAGGTTGGTCACTTCTCACAAAAGATACAAGGCTCACAGTTTTGTTGCTAGGCCGAACATTTCCCTAAAACACTGCACGGACAAACAGTGTGACTTGTATTTAGGCTCTGAACACGACAAGGCTAACACAAGTAGACCCAGCAGGACGTGTTAGGCTGTCACAGTTTCACTAAAAAGAAACCGCGGTCGAGTTTGCACAGTAAACACAGCTCAGTTTAATCAAAGCTGCATATGTAATGTGGGTAAAATTACATTTTCTATTATCAGCACAAACCTCAGAGTTGAAACTTCACTGCTGAAGAGCACTTAACTGGACATTTTTGTAAAATACAGTAACAAGTTAGCACAACATCTGGTCCTTTCTTCTCCTTCTTCTTCTTCTTCTTCTTCTTCTTCTTCTTCTTCTTCTTCTTCTTCTTCTTCTTCTTCTTCTTCTTCTTCCTGTTTACGGTGGGCGACAGCAACCATGTGTTAAGATGCATTACCCGCGCCTAATTTACTCATATGATAGAAATACTTTTAATAATATGATAATAATAATATACTTTACACAGAGCTCATGTTAGATGGAAATTTTGTAAGTAATTGAAATACATAAAGTCAATGTTTTGTGCAGAAGCCTACAGTAACACAACACTATAATGAAACAATAAAACTGTTTCAAAAGAAATTTTTCCAACAGCTGCCCGTCTGAAAAAAACAAAAAACTAATCCAATTTATTTTTTAGTGAGCATCATACTGTGTGGAGCCTATAATGACAGACCTTTGTGATGTTAGAAAGTAGTTTGCTTAATCCATGTCATTCATTTTCTTGATTATGTAATTAAATTTAAACTGAATCCATGTGTACATAGACAGATTTACCAGACCGTAAATAGATTATGTCAACTTCCTTCAGTTTGGCAGGAACAGATGAGGTTTGTCACTTCCAAACTGAAAATTTCGAACCAGCTGGGACACAATATGCGGTCTCTTTATGTGAGAAATCAGTGAGGGCTTGACAAAATGTAGGGATCCACCGATATATAGGCTGAAAATAGGTATCGGCCAGTCGGCAAATGACATTATATTCACAGAAGGCAGTGGCCTTGTTTATCTGTTGTGTCACATCAATTTTGTGTTGGCCCATAAGTGAGCTTCTCATTATTGAGAAGGTATTTGCATAACAGGCTAAAAAGGCTTCTGAAGCACTTACTTTTCAAAATAATATTTATTTTTTATGCGGTTAAGTTTAAATGTTACAGAAATTTGTATCATTAAATTTGTGTTCTTTCAAAGAGAGTGTAATTAGGAGCTGAGTGACTTTAATACAGTGCATCTCTGTCAAAAATGAGAGATTTACCTGAAAACAACAGTCAGAAATGTGACTATTTCGGTTTGTCTTTCACATGTTGGGACAACTTACTGTGCACCTTTGTGATTCTTATCAATTCATAAAGTTTTGTAACCTCAGTTAATTCCCAGCAAAGCTTTGCCCAATAGACATCTGACCAGAAGCCCAATGAGTCCCTGTAAGTGAAAACACCTGTGTGGGTGTGTAGGCCCTTAAAAAAATGGAAGGAACTGCCTTTTGTTAGAACAAGGTTTCATCCACAATTGCACCACATTCACGGTATATTACTACGTCACTGCCTCAAAATGTCAGATGTCACAGAGCAAACATTAAAGGGGCGCTATGTAGTTTTGGAGAAGAAATTCAAACTCAGAATTTTAATATTTACAATATTATTGAGGTAATAATACAATTTATCAAATATTTATTATCTTCATTACTGAACACTGTTTGAAGCTAGAAAGATGGCAGGGTCCACCAAATATAAACAAAGTAAAACAGTATGAAATTACATTGTCCTTTAAGGTCAGTGATTATAATGAAAGCCTTTCCTACTTTAGTATAGTTTAGTTTATACTTTAGTAAATGAGAAAGGTGAGCGCTGCCAACATGGGTTTCAAATAAAACATCTTCACCCTTGTCAGCTCTGACACTTGTTACAGAGTTCATCACTGTAAACTTTGTCTTATAAATTACTTGATTTTGGATTTCCCACTGGTAAAAATATGAATGAATGACCATCTTCCTGTTTTTCATTTTCCAAACAACAAGGCATGCATAATCAAGGAAACTTGATCAGGCCTGAACCAGCAGCGGGTGAGTGTTGCAGCAACTTGAGATCACGTCCTGTTCGATGTCTAGACAAGTACAACATAATATGAGTCAGTTATACAATGTTACTGTTCACATCACAGTCTGCTGTATTCCCACGTGTCCCACACACCGCAGGCAAAACACCTCATCAGTTTAATTTATCAGCATGAGGAGAGGAGGGAAGAACTTGGTGAGATACCTTGTAACATTATGGCAAAATAAAGTACTTAAAATATTTTTTCCTGTACTCAGTCCAACTGTCTGTCTTATGGCCCAACTGGTAGCTACTCACACACCTGGTAGGAGCAGTAAATGTGTTGCGTGTCTCACCTGTTGATTACTGATTGGCAAACACACCTGTGTGAGTGATATGGTGTGTGTATATAGTGAGGCGTGTCCTTTGTTCTGTTTGCTGCTTGAAGACATTCAGCTGAATCAAAGTGTGGCTGTGAATACGTTATTTTCAGAACAAACAGTATTTTAAGCTGCTCCTGTCCTTGATGTGGTTTTGACAGTGGGGTTTGGGGAATTTCCTCCAATGGGAAACATCTCAAACTGTGGTGTGTCACCAGAACTGTTGAAATTTGGATTCCTTCTCGCAAGATTGAATCTGCAGCGTGTTGTGCAGCGCAGTCGACATTCTCAGTCATAATTTGACTTTTAAATCAGCACTGAAAGCATAATAATGTCCGAATCTCTCATCATCAATATGTAATTTCACACAAACGATACATGTGGGATGAAGATTTCACCTTTCATGTGACTTTCCAACCTTGAGTGAAGTAAAAGATGCTCTTTTTCTGAGGAAATATGAAAGGGCTGTGAAGGACAGAGTGAGTATTCAAATAATCAGTGAAGATGACTCAAAGATGTACCTCACATGTCATTCTGACTCCCATAAATTAGGTCTACTCTGGAAGTTCCATCAGCTGGAGTTTCATATTTAATCTTTATTAATCCAACAACCACAAAGAGTATGACTGGAAGTGTGTGAGTCTACAGCTCAGTTATCAGCAGTGACGCAACACAAGAACAAAAGCTGAAAAACAGGCAGTGAGGTGAGCTCTCCTCTCACACCAGACACATTGCTTGGTTTCTGTTTTGTGAATGAGTCACTCGACAAGTGAGTGCAAAAAAAAAAAGAAAAGAAAAAGATCCAGGTGCATTGTAGAGGCAAGTTTGATTCATGTGGGAATCAAATTTGTGGTCATTTGTTTCAGGGATTAGCTTCAATTCCACAATCAAATACTGGAATTTTCTGGGATTTTCATTGATTGAAGAACTCTTGAAAGAATCAGATAAATCGAGGAAGCCTTTTGACCACTGAATGTATGATTACAGGTCAACATGGAAAAAACTGTGTATCAGAAGCAAGAATATGAATTTAGTTAACAAGCAACAGGAGCAGCTAAGCCACTCGAAAAAGTGTTTAAAACTTCCTCGTACCTAAATGACTGAATATGTCAATTCATCAATGACATGGGAAAAAAAAACTTTTTTGGGTTTAGGAAAAGATCACAGTTTGGGTTAAAATAAGTATTTTACTTGCCTAAAAGTTACGCTGCGTACACGTCGTGAGTTATGTCCGTTATGTAAGTTTAAATAACTAGCGAACAGCGGTCTCCTGAGTGAACGAAAGTCCTGTTTGTTTGAAACATCGTTCAACCCCACCCCCTCCATCTTTACTGTGCGCTCATGTGGCATCAGAATATTCAGAAAAACGTTTTTCCCAAAAAATAATTCACGAGTTCCCTTTCAAGTAGGAACAACAACTCTGAAAGTCTGAGAAAATTTTGCTTCACGAGTTGCCGAGTTGTTGTCATATGACGCTGAAACATGGCAAACAAAAGTAAACGTTGGGCCTTTTACCGAAGTCATGTATTGTACAGTCATTGTATCGTTTCCTGTGCGTGTTTCCTTGTCATTCAAATACTGGAAACAGCTGTCAACATGTTTATACACTCTGAATGATAAAATGCTAAACAAGTTATTTTTGGTGTCCATGTTACTCCCACGTTCCAACATGATGCACATCAACACACTGAAGTCAGAAGAACGACTTCCCAACTCCGGAAATGGGACCATCTGAGGAGCACGTGAACGCAGCATTATACTCTGTCACCTGACTTTCTCTCTTGCTCCCGTCATAATTGCTACAACCAATAGAGGTCGCCACCTCACAATGAAGGTGAATATGGGTCAACTGAAGCTGCTTGCGCAGATGACCTATAAAGCCGTTTTTCTGGTGAGGACAGGCTGGTTTAAACATGAGTTCATGTTAATTAATCAGAAAACCATAATATTTAGGGTTTACTGTACGAAGTTTGAGATCCAAAAGAGTCGGGCTGTGACAGAAAATTTTCCATAGTTGAACATGGAGGCTGCCATAGCTGTCACAAGACATTTAAAGCAGGGCCATACATCTCCCGCTCTCCCCTGGCCTGTGTCATTACTCAGTTTAGCGTTAGGTGTTCACTTGACAAAGTGCACTGGTCCACCGCAGTCATGTCTGTAGTATGTAACCTCAGCAGACATAGGTTAACCCCAAATGTCTGTGAGATTATACTCTCATTGGTAATTCAGCATACCTCAGTGACTACTTAACTGCATGTTTGCTACTGGAGAAGCTGCAGAATGGAGTGATGCAGCAGAGTCAGAGTAAAATTAAGTCATAAAGCATGTCAGTTTACATTTTAACTCAAATACTGAAACGTTTCCATTTAATAACCTCAAAGACACAGGAAACCTCGAGTTCACAACTTCACTTTTAAACTTTTTGTTGATAATTTTATCTATAGCATTGTAGGTATTTATACTGTAATTTCTGTTTTAATTTTGGTTTTAAAAGGACTGTTAAGCTGCCTAAAATCCTTTTGTAGGTGTAAAGTACAACAATACCGATAACTGCTTATAGTCCTTCTATTGAGGAGCAAATTGGTATTTTGGTATTTAGTTACATGAATGATTTTGTATTTTGAAGTTTGGCTCAGGACTATCACAACATCATGATATTCTTGATATATGTGATATTAAAAAATGAAATATTGACATTGTGTTCATAAAACGAAGTTAAAAACAGATTTGATTGCTAGGATTTTTTTCAAATTTCTATAGATGTACCAATAATATCGTTTTCTTGGATGAGTTTGGCCACCATAATCGTGTGGTGAAATTCTGATGATATGACAGCCCTCGCTTGATTGTTTCAATATTTGTGAGATACAGGTTTTTTTCTTGCTTTTAAAGATAACCCATTGCCTCCAAAAATAAGCCCTGTTCATGTTAGTTCAAAATTAATTTATCTTAGTATCTGAGGTCTTGCTTGTGCTGGTAGAAACCCTCTTGTTTTGAAATTAAGACACAATTAAGTTCAAACTCTGTGTACTAACTGTACTGAATCAAAGTACAGTTTGGGTTACAGTCCTAAGGCGATGGACGTGGACATTCATGGTGCCCGGAGGATGAATCGTTATGACTCTGATGATCATATGACTTTTCCTCTCACGCCACTTGGAGATATTTTAGGCTTGGTCTACTGCCATTACATTTGGTTCGGACATTCATGTCCCACTCAAGATGCACTTTAATGACTTTGATGATCCTTTGACTTTTCACCATCAGCTGTGTCAGTTGTACCCTGTGTTTGTTGTTTAGTTTTAAAGAATATGAGAACACACTAAACTAAAATGATGAACGAAGTTACTCCCTGTGACTCCTAGTCTCATTTCTGGGGAGGTAGATTCACACTCATCACCACCTGAAGCTTTCACAGACACCTGGTTATAGACAACTTCTGAACACTATCTCATTTCCACTTTCCACTGAGTGCTCAAGAGACACTCTTCATAATACCACTTCTACTTTTCTTCTAAATTTGTTGCATTCCTTCAGCTGAAAAACAGTACCACAACATAAAGTGAGACCCCCCAGCAGAGCAGCTGTAGGGCCACTCTGCGTGCTGAGGGCCTATCTGCTGTGGATGGAGAAGAGAAAAAAACAACATACATCTGTGTCCCAAGCTGACACTCACGGGGCTGCCGCTTGTTGGCGAGGTTTGGAGTCTGCCTCTGTGGCTTGGCCCGAGCTCTCGTCCTCTCCATTCACTCCCAGCTGAGGTCAAGGAGTTGTGCTTGCTTGTGGGAAGCTCTTACACTGTCTTATAATGAGCGCTCTCAGCAGGAAAACAAGGCCTTGTTTTTCCAGAGTTCAGGGTCGGATGCGTCCACCGCTCTGATCCAACCTCTGTTATAAGCCCTCCTTTCCTGAGGACGACTGATGACAACTGCAACTCTGAATGACATGTGTACTGTTTAATATTCTTACAAGGGATAACTGACATCTCCGCTGTAAAAAGCTATAAAAGCTTGTATTCAAAAATCGCCTTATGATGATAAATGTGTTGTAAATGTTCTGTATATAGACACAGTATATGCATTGTACTTTGAACATTGAATTTCTCACCCACACTGTATTTCACACATTCTACAGTGCAAAATGTGTTAGCACACAGTTTGTTTGTTCTGTCACCATTTTCTCCCTCCCCATACATTTTTATTTTATTTTCTTTTTAACACTTTTAAGAGTTTGATGTGGTTTTGGAACTAAAACAGTTTATAAATGTGGGTGCGTAGGAATGTGATGAATTCTTAAAAAGCAATTTAGACTTGGACATCTTCGGGTACACAAGAATATTAGTCACATCTATTGTCTGACTGCGGTTTTGAGCTTTGCCCTTCTGGATAATTGCTCTGGTGAAAGAAATAAAAAATATAAATGCCTGAAATGTGTAGTATGCAGTAAAAGCTTCTTCTGAAGAGAAAAGCAGTCTGTGGCAGCAGATTATTATCTGCTAGAGTATGTATTTGTTTACTTATAATGTTGAAAAGTCAGAGATGAAGTGGATGATGCTGAAATTGAAGCACTAAAGCTTGGAGACTTAAGACCAAACTTTGGCAGCAGTGAAAGGAGTCATATTAAGCTCATTTCATTTTATTTTGAGTTACTACTAGAATAGGTTTACACGCTTTAATGCACAAAAAACGCATCAGTTTTCTCATGCTGTCCAGTGCTGCAGCTCTGTATTCGCCCTCTGTCTATAACGCTCCGTTTTAACTCCTGTCTCTTTAAGGCCCCTCCTCCTGAATACCCAGTGTCCTCTGATTGGTCAGCTCACGCACGCCTGAGCCAGCACCATAACAACAACAGAGCAACTGTGCTAAATTAATTCTTACATGGCAAACTAGCTGCCAGCAATAAATTATGCAAATGTGTACATGATGATGTCCCAAAGTCATGGAATTAAAGGTGGGACTACTGACAGGGCGTTTAGGGCCCTTCAGGAGCAGTGTTTTCTGTGGGAAAGAGGAGCTCCTGTTGGCGCAGACGTTAGGCTTTTTAACTATATGACCTTCAACATGCACATGAACATTTTTAAAACACTGAAGGAAAGAAACAAATGAAAAGCACAACATGTCGCCTTTTAAGGCAATATTCAAAGAGTGAAACGAATAAAGATGTCCCTGACATAAAATTCTATTTTTTTCCCTTTTAACCTCGCTCTAAGGTTAGGCGGTGCAGGTGTTGGACAATTCATCCTGTCAGTGGTATAAAAGAAGGTCATAGGAGGGTTTAAACTGCTGATCGTGGTTCCCAGTTCAGTGATTCTCTGGTGATTGTTCGGAGAAAATACAGCCGTCACAACTGGGCCAACGGTCAGGAGGATGAAAGACAGATCAAATGAGGCAAAGCTGTTGACGGGAAACGAGAAATGTCTTGATTACTTCTCTGCTTCAGTGGGATTCATGGTTGTCAATGAAAACATTTCTGACGCAAGATGTGAAGATCTGAATTTGCAGAGCGTGCATGCTTCTATCTCAAATGTTCCTACAGTTGCTTTGCTTTCCATCTTGGAGCAGCAGCAGTGTAACTGCAGTCCTCTACTGCTGGCAGCTGGGTAGCTCTACTGGAACAGTTGTTTGGAGATAAGATGTTTGGAATGCAAAAATTCAGAGGGGTGGATTGACCATGATTGACTATATAATTCAAAATGTCAGGAAGATTTAGCATTGAAAAAAAGCAGTCAAGCTCTCCAGCTCTTTGTCAAGGAGTGATCTGATTCCTGTCTCAGTTCAGTTTAAAGAGAGAATTGGATAAGTGTTGGATTTTGACAGAACAAAAGAAAAAGCAAGTAGACAGAGTTTGGATATCTAGTGATTATCCATTTGAGATCAGTCATTTGAAGGATTTACTTGGACTGGCAAACTATGACGATGATGAATGAGAGTTTATTGATGCTGTAAATACGGATTGGATAGAATTGAAACATTTTTACATCATCTTCATCAGCTCATTTAGACATAAAACACACCCAACGTGCTCTGTGTGGAATGATGTGTCAGGGAAGGAACTAAAAGTCACGCATCATCATCGAAAGTTCAACAAGGACGCCAGTACAAGCCAACTGTCATGAATGGAAAAACATGTAGGCGTAAAAAGCTTTTTGTGACTGATTTTCCTTGGATACAATGGAAAAGTGAAAAAAAAAAAGAGTGATTCTTTGTGAAATATCAACAGATTAATCATAAAATATGGCACTTCAATACAGTGATGGACTGTAACAAGGACGATTATGGTTGAAGTCATTATAATCCCCTCTTTTGTTGTTTTTCTCTTTTCTTTTGGCTTTGTGGCTCTCTGTCCTTGTCCAAAACCATTTCAACTCTTTTGACAAGCCCCTGGAAATGAAAAGAGACTTTTTATTACATATATGCGTTGCCAAATTTTACATGACCTTTACTACGATCTCATGAATAATGTGGCAACCGTACCGTCGATTTCAGTTGATAATGCCTGTCTCCCCGTGGCTTATTTGTGCAATGATTATTTTATGTGTTTGTGGCCCCCTCTTGTGGTTATTTCTTTCATTGCAATTGCATTTGTGCACCATAAAAACCACAATCTGCAAGATGTTATTGTGTAAATAAAACAAAATACATGACATGAAATGATACCCTGCTGTCTAACCCTCCGCCGCAACATTGTTGATCCTCACCATGAGCTGATACTGTCATAACATTGTTGATTTAAAGTCATGATTCATGAGTTTAGATCCAAAGACCTGCATGTAAGAGTGAGAGGAGTAATGTTAAGATTTAATTTTGTAATACATAATGCTGATTCATTCTAAATGTTTTCATTCCCATTAGGCTGCAATTTATTTTATTAACATCAGTGTTTCTGTGCCACAGAGGCCCGACAGAATGGAGGTTTTCATTGGTTATTGGTTCATGTGCGTGAACAAGGTCTTGAAAGTTAAAGTCAAGGTAACTGGAAGCTGAAACCGAGACAGAGCTGACAGGAGACACGGTGAGCTGTGATGGCTCAGGCATGTGTGAGCTGACCAATCAGAGCAGACTGGGTATTTGGAAGGGCGGGGGGTCCTTAAAGAGACAGGAGCTAAAACAGAGGACCGTATGAGAAATCTGATGCGTTTTTTGAGAATTAAAGCACCTAAAGCTATTCTAGTTATAACCCAAAATAAAATTATGAGCCTGAAAATGAGCATTATATCTCTCCATTAAATTAAATGTAAGAAATGTGTTGGTATTTGACATTATATCTGGTTTCTTCTTGGTCTGCAGCAAGGTTAGACCTATATCACAGATGAAAAGCCCTCCACAGGGATGAACTTCATTACTGCACAAACAATTAGACCAAATACATAAATATACTCTTTCCACTTCGATACATTGCATGTATACACTCTCTGTACTGAAATCAAAGCAGTACTTTTACAAGCGAGGACTCTAGTTGATTAAAATAACTTTATGAAAGAATGATGTGATTATTGTAACAACAACAACAACTTTGACAGCATTTTTTTTCTATTTTACTCTCCCTATAAGCACACATCCTTAATATCTATCAACCATATTAAAGACGTTCTAGGTTTCTTCCCATGCAGTACTGATTGGTTCCAAAAGGTGGCAGTACATGTTAACTATCACGTCTACAATTCTCCAAGCATCTTTTTTAACTTTCTTCTCTTGTATCAGGAGTTTCTGACCCTTTCCTCAGCCTGAGACACATTTGGATTAAATTAGCTTTGTAAATAGCAACCAAACCTCATTAGGAGTGCTGCTTGCCCCATGCATACCTCGGGTTTTCCACTTGCTTGCTAAAAAGAATGGCTTGCTACGTCATTGTTTCTCTGGGAAATCCTACAGTTCCTCGCTTCATTCAGCATAGATTCAGCTACTGACCTTACAGATAACACTGTAGAAGTTTGGCGAATCACTCAATGACAACTGAACATCTGGCATTGACAGTGACCATTGAACTCACTACACCGTACACTTCTGCCATAGTTATGACTTCCATTTCAAGTGACTTATGTCTCTTAATAACAGTCAGATGTAGATTTGTCCTTCACACAAAGAGTGTTGGCTTTCTCAAAACATGAAATATTTCTGTTATTTTGATTTAGCAGCCCTATTTTTATAGATATCTGTTGCTGATCAAACATGCCAGGCTGTCAGTGTTGATGTACAATTTTTGGAATATTTTCGAATCGAAGAGGACATTTTCTCTTTGTAGATTTCCAGATTCGACCTCTCAGATCTTGAGCCATAGAAAGAGGACGGTTGTGGAGCATTAGAGATGGAAATTATCATGGATCAGTAGAATTGCTGACAGGACGTCTCCGAAGGCTAATCTTAAAAGAGCTGGAAGCCACTATACTGGGAGGGTCCAGTAGATGCTGCTGGCAGTCACTGGTGACTCCATAGAAGACTCCTATGGCCTCATGTGCCCCGGACCTCTCATCCACCCGCCTGATGACAGGACATCTGTAGAGAGATTTTTGCAAGAATTATGTCACTGATAATTTCCATAATTCAACTGAAGAACATGGCCAAGGAAATGTTATCTTCGCTGAAATAATGAGTAGAAACCAGAGTAAGAGTCTGAAGGGTCAGGCCACCTTTATTTTGACATATTCACTGGTGTCCCAATACGGGTTAAATGAGGTGAATGATGTTATAATTTATTACAAAAACAAATTAGATCACATTTAAAAGGAAACTGTTCCTTATGAAATTGCCATTTTATGTGTACTTTGCTAAGCAAAATCAGAATTTGATGTTTTTTAAATGAACACAATTGAAAATCTTTGCACGTCTCCCAAGTTCACTGTTTTTGAAATCATTACTGGTACAAACAAATTATTCACAAGAGCGTAGAGGTTTAGTTTTGACCCAGGAAAAGTATGTGCGACAAGATTGGATAATGGCACTGCTCTGCTGGCAACATTGAAGAGGGGGTGCCTTATTATTTGTTGATTTTAGCAAATCTTTTTGTCACACGTCTCTATCAATTTCCGGAGCTTCCAACTGCATCTTTATGTTCCACATGATAGCACCTGAGCCAGCTCCGTTTGCTAATGAAGACTGTAAAATGCAACGGAGAGCTCTGAAAAAGCTACCTTTGACTTGAGATTATTTTGTCTCCCAAAACATAACCAGCATTAGAAAACATTAATCAATTAGATTTAGACTACAAGGCTTTGTCTATGTTTGTATTTACAGACCTGTCGGTCATTTTGAGAGTGATATAAGGCCTCTGATTTTGAGTTTTTGTATAGTGGTGGGTGGTACCCTGTTATTTACATTTGGATCAGGGTTTGTACATTTAGGTCAAGCAGACATGGACTTGATGCTCTCTATTGAAGTGATGCACTCCCTGGGGGTCTGTCTTAAAGGCCAAACTAAAGTAATGAAAATCACTCAGTGTTATGGATCTTGGCAAATCAAGGGCACCCATATACTTTAAAGATTTACCATTCATTTCTCTTGGAAAACATGGGAGTGGGGAGCAAGAGAGTGAAAAAGAGAGAGTGGGAGGTGAGGGAGAGCTCCGTCCAATGGAGCCAGGGTAAGAATTTATGGTCAGGAAGAGCGATGAATGTGTAATTTACGGTGCATACGCTACCATTCCCCCTGCCCTCCCTTTTGGTAATGAGAAACGGCTGTTTTGTTGTAAAGCCAAGGCATGGTATACCCCCTCCCTCCTGGCTATGACACACCATTAGTTTTTATTTCTGTCTCGACCCCTGCCCAGGCGCCTGCATTTGGCCGGTGATCGGGACCATCACAACTTCTAAGCTCATCCACCTCCCAAGATGGCCTCCTGTAGCCTGAAGAGGGTCATACCACAACTACCGAGGACTCTAGAAATATGACTTCATGCTCCCAGCAGACCACAAATTTCCAAAATCCTGAATGATCGAAGCTCACCTACCTTGTCATGTGTTCACTTGAGTCTATTACGATAACTGTTTATTGTTTTTAATGATGATCAAAATCAAAAAACAAGTTGAGCCAGATCAATCACTTTATCTGGAGGTAAAACCACAAATACTTTTTCATTTTTGTATCTATGTAGCCTATTTTAAAGCAAGTTTTATTATTGATGGTGTGTCCCTACTGTTGTTCTCATCCTAGCCCTGTTTGAAAAAAGCAAAGTGGTGGATTCCATAACTAACTAACTAACTAACTAACTAACTAACTGACTGACTGACTGACTGACTGACCAATAACTACATGATAAATTCTTAGCTCGCTGGCTGGTGGGCAAACCGGCTAAGTAACTTACTGGCTAACCAGCTACCAGTTGGACTAATTAACCAACTACCTAACTACCTGAATGACTGACTAACCAACTAATTAACTAACTGACTTACTACTCCAACTTTCCAACCAATCCAATTAAGTAGCAAATAACCAAGTGGCCAAATTCTTAACTAACTAACTAACTAACTAACTAACTAACTAACTAACTAACTAACTAACTAACTAACTAACTAACTAACTAACTAACTACCATAATAACTAACTAGCTGGCTGGCTAACCAGCTAAACAAAAAATCACTAGCCTAACTAGCTGGCTAACTAACTAATTGTTTGTCATTGTTTGTTTTATTTTTGTTATTTTGTTCTTACTGTCTAGCTAAACATGGGGTTTGTTTACAACCTGTATGATTGTGCAGGCTTACGCCTTGTGTCTTGCACCATTGCTGATTTTCTATAGTTTAGCTATTAAAGCTGCTGTAAGCGTTGTCGTCACTTTAGCCAACTTCCTGTCCGTTTCGCAGATAGCAATCCCCTCCCTCCTCTCCACGCCACCACACTTTCACCTCTCATTTCTTTTTTTCGAGGCAGCTGTCTTTGCCTCTTTCTTTTCTTGAAGCCCCTTTCTTCACTTGGTTTGTTTGGTAATATAAGCCGTCGCCGGGAGCGCTGGAAATGGTAGCAGACAGGATCGCTTGGTTGTGGAGTTCTCTGTCCTGATTGGATAAAGTGGGGCAGGCAAAGCAGAAAATGTCTTTTCTCTTTTAGTGCATGAGCAGGGGAGGAGGGACATGAGTTATAACAGTGATTACTAATAGAGCTAATTAACACTTATTTTAATAAAGCTAAAATCAAACAAACTAATATCAAAGTCAGTGTATGACTGAAGTTTCATCAGCTTCATCTGAACTTTATTTAGGATTTCACAGAATAAGCTATACATGATGATACTAATACTTCTTATGTTTGATGATAAACACAGTTTGACATATTCAGTATCACAATCCATAGTATGAATGAATAATGCAGCGTGTAACTTCTCCTGAAACTAATATCTTGTGTAAAGCAAACAGACCCATGGAAAACATTCCCGGACAAAAAAACATTTCTCTGTATCTGCAAATGTCATGAAGCCAGCTTTTGGAGTATAAATGTGTAAAATGCTATGATTGTTCTGAAACTTGAGCAGTAGGAAACATTATAGTTGTGCAAAATCTTCAGACCCTGTTGCAAACAGACATGATTACTGAGCAGCTGATGATTTGATGGCTTATATAATAATCAGTGGCTTGTAATTACTGCATATTTGATATATCACTGTGCATTTACATTTCCTTCCTCATGTTTTCCAGACCCTATCGTTCCTTCAACCTATGAGACCAATATTAACACATATGTGCAAACGTAAACACACATGTACAAACATCTAAGTTCCGTCGACAAACAACTTGATTCCGTGCAGATATGCATACAAAGTACACACATTTACACCCACACTTTAGGCAGAGACAAACACACTCTCACACACACACACACGTTTGCATGCACGAAGGCACGCACATGCAACCTTGTACACATGCAACTACTGGTGTTTTTTACCCTTCATTCTCTGATACAAAACACCAACATTTATTTTGAAACAAACAACTAAGCAACTATCAAATGGCAAAAGTTTGTGTCAAGACACCGGAGAAGGATGTGAGCCGAGCTCCAAGCAATCCTCCTCTACCTCTTCTCTTAGGCTTGTTTTTTGTAATAGATTCCTTCCTCGAAATAATACATCAAGAACCTTCTGTCCACAACAACCACAAATGATTTCCAGTGCCTTTCTTTTTTGTGTCATTTCACAACAGGAAATAAAGGTACAAAGACATACTATTCATTGTCTTTACATCACGTACAGCGGCTGTTGAGAAAATCCATCTGCCACCTCTCACGAAAACAACATGAAAACAAATGAAGAACAGACTGTGATTAAAATCAGGCTGGAACAAAATACATCATAGACCAGAGGAGACTGAAAAGAGTTCCTTCATTCGTTATCAGACTTCCAGATTGACCGCTGCTTTCGATACACAGGAATCTGTTCTTACTTCGAGAAGTGACATAGGTCGGTTCACGGCACGAATCATGTCGAACCACAATCTTCAACGTGGCCTTGCAGTCCTACGGTGATCCCTCACAGGGGAATGAAACTCAAGTCTTTCTGAATATCACTAGGACACCAGTATCTTCCAGATATGTTCATCTATTCAAAAAGCTCAGCGAAGCCTTTGTGTTGCAGCAATCCTCCAGTTCTCTTTGCATCGTCAACAATGCATAGCAGCATTAATCCATTTCTTCATCACTTTGATCTTTGTCTATGGCTGGTGCTGCTGGCTGAGGCATGGTCTTTATTTTCATATCAGCCTCTTCCAGCAGGCGATGGAGTTTAGGAGACAGAGCTGGTTGTGATGGTGGAAACAGTGGTGGTCCTGCTCTGGCCTTTTCTCCTCTTCCCCCCTCCTCCTCCGCCTCCACCTCCACCTCCACCTCCACCTCCACCTCCGCCTCCTCCTCCTGCTCCACCACCTCCTCCTGCTCCTGCTCCACCACCTCCTCCTCCTCCTCCTCCTGCTCCACCACCTCCTCCTGCTCCTGCTCCACCAGCTCCTCCTCCTCCTCCACCACCACCAACGCCGCCACCACCTCCTCCTCCTCCTCCTCCTCTACTGCCATCGCGTCCTCGCCCACGTGTATTCTCCCTCTCTCTTCTGTTTGTATCATCCTGTCGGTCTCCCTTCCCCTTCCTCTCTGAAATGAGAACGCACAGGAAGTATGATTAATAGTTTATGCTATTTCTCAAATAAACTCTTGTCAGATATCTGTCATCATCCGATGATGTATGTAGAAGTGCCTCCACTTGGCTGAACAAAATGAAAAACATGGATCCCTGAGGGATGAGAGTGAATGATAAGGGATGTGTGGTTGCTCTGGACTTGTGGTTGTGGCTGTGTGGTTTTTAATACAGGCAATGCAAGTGTCAAGCATACACATCCAGTCCAGAGTTACAAGCAGCGATCAGTGTGTCACAAGTGGCTGACAAATAATAATCAAACCTATTAGGACAAAACAATACATCCAAACATTTGTTTTTCAGCAGATTAATCAGCTCGTGAATCCGTATGTTGGTCTACAACTTTTGTCTGGACAACTGATCAATCACCATGACATTTAGCCCAGACATTCATGGCCCCCAGAATCCAATCATTCTCGTTAGACACTGACTTTTGAGTTTTGGAGTGAAATATCTTGGCAACTATCGGAAAGGTTACCGTGAAATTTGTTCCAAATATTCGTGTGCCCTTAAGCATGAATTATAACAATTTTGGCGCTCCTTTAAAGGTATACTATGAAAGATTTTCCTGGAAAAACAATATACAGTATATATAGACTCCCTCTTAATCATTACTTGTGACCCACTAGAACTGTGTGATGGTGTCTGCATCTGCGGAGACCCTGTCCTCTGCCTGTATTCTCTTATCTATTGAAACTTTTTGGTTTTATAATACACAGTGTAGAAAACGAGGCTTGGAGTATTTCATCATGATTAAATTTTGAGTGAAGTTTACTGTTTCAGTTCTGATATCAGTTTTAAAAAAAGTGTTTGATAACCACATTTGATCACTGCAAAAAATGTGTGCAAAAACTGCACATTGGCCAGGCTCTAATTTCAATGTTGCATTCCCCTCCTTTGATGGCATATGAAGCCCAAAATCCAACTTAAGTCCAGCAGCGAAGTTTCTGCAGTTGGCACCGCTCCTCTAATAACAGTGCAGACTGGCAGGGTAGGAGCACGGGTTGCTAATGTTAGCTTATATCCACTAACATTAGTGGCCATGCAATGAAGCAGTGTTCATTATTTGATGAACTTATTGAAAGCGTGAAGTTGTGAACAAACTGTGAGCGTTCATGCTTTTCTATCTCCATCAGAAAAATGGTAAATAGCACTGTGATAATACCAGGATGGTCACAGCAACACAAGAGAAGAGCCGCAGCAGCCCAGGGCTCGAGGCTGCATGCCACCCCCCCATCCCTCATCCCGCCTCCCATTACCTCCCTGAGCTGCCTCATCAATAAAAAGCCATAAAGGCCAAAAAATACTTATTTCTATTTCAACAGCTCCTCACTTACTTATTCCACTAAACACTCACAGAGGGCTCCTACGACCTCCTCTCTGCTGGTACTCTTTTAATTAGCATTCACACCTGTCACACATTTAAGAGCATAATTGCTCTCTAAACACAAACATCCACCACAGTGTGGTTAATGTCCACATATAACACATTCAGGAGTGGAGACAGCTGATCTCTGCTGCTGATTTAAAATGCGGCACATGCACAGACCTTACGAGCACTCAGGACAGTCAAGTGACACGATTTTCTGTCTCATTAATCACTTTAAAATCACTTCTGGCATAATGAGTTAAACATTTTCAAGGGCCCAATAATGGCCCATAAGGGCGTGAAGAGCTGTCGCAAAGTGGAAATGGACATTGTGTCTAGTGTCACATGGCTATTGTTTAGGCAGCACTCAAAAGTATTTGGTTTTGTATATCTGAGGGAGTATAGTTACGGTGGAGGATGTTTGTTATGAACTTGTGCGTTGAGAGTCTCTGCACATCCTGGAAACTGAGTGAACACATGCCAAGGGCTGGACAGTGTTCACTACACAGTTGACAACAGCAGGGCTTATGGCGCCACCATGTTTGTCTACTGCTGTGCAGTAATAACTGTAGGTCTGTGTTTATTTCCCTACCAGCAATTTTAAACTCATTGTACAAACAGTTATGATTCTTTGGTTTAAGTTAAAGTGAAAATCTAAAAGTCCAGCGGGGACACTATTTCTCAAATTTCACCAGTTTATACACCAGCCAGTGAAAATCATTATACGGTGATAAAGTAGATTCGATGTAGTTGAATGTGGACAGACCTAACACAAAAACATTTACTCACCGCAGACCAATGCAGAGTCACAATTGCTCTGCTCTCAACCGAAAGGCTCAGTCCCACACAGTAGTACACAAAGAAGAGCAACTCATTTTTTCGAAAGCCATTAGTGCCAAAATCATGAAAACAAGACTGCTGACATCATTTGGTGAGTTGGCTCAAATCATGTGAGACAATTGTATCTCCAACACGTTAGTCGTTTATGTGTTGTCTTGAATTAATAAACATATTTCCGAGCTTTTATGACCACCATTCAAACAAGCACTTCATATTGAGCAGTAATAGTTCCAATTTATATCAATGAGGCACAATGAACGAGAGTGAAGCCTGAGAGAAGTGAAGGGCCCTCACGCACACTCTGCAGCATCTGAGCTGGTGTGCTTCCTGTGTAAGGACTTAATTACTTCTCTAACAAATCACTAATGGAGCCAAGAGAGGGGGACTCCATCAGTTTATGACAGCCCTGATTGTACCTCCTCTCCATCCAAGCTAAACAGTTTTGCCTGACAAATGCAATAACACATCCAGAAAATTCTGTTTTCGCGTGAGACCCTTTTGTGGAGCTTCAGGAAAAGGGGGAAAAAATTTGCAGCCAAATCAACACAAAGCGTGAGATCTGCAGACCACTAAATCACTAATGTTATACAAGGTCTGCCCCCTGAGTTTTATATAGCTAGTCTGCCAGCCAACTCCCACAGATGAATCGACAGCTGTGCTCTTTTTGCACAGTATACCCACATGAACCGGTTCACAGGAGTCACGGTACCATCACCTATTAAATAACCTCTCAGAGGTAAATTCTTTCCTCTGCACTGCAGTGTGTGTCTTCTTTTCATTTAGCAGCAAAACAGACGGAAAACTGAACTAAAATTATTCTTGTCACAATCCACGAGGCTTCTACGACTCATCACTCGTCAGCTGATGTCATCCTTGTCTTTTCTGTTATGACCGACCTTTGCTCCAAGTTTAGAAATTTGGCAGTTTAGCAGTTTTTGTCGTTTTTTTAAATATATTTCACAGTTAATTACTCTTCTTCAGGCACCCAAGGCTGAAAATCTTTCCAGGATGCAGGCGTCACACGGAGTAAATTCACTTCTCATTTCTCAAATTATGCTGTCGCTGCCTCGCTGAGCGAGCCACAACAACCTCCTTCCCCCTTCGACATGACCACAGATCTATATGGGACAATGTCAGATCATGTTCTGTTCTATGGACTCACAGCCCCTAAAGGAACAGTTGTCAGTGTTGAGGACAGTGCTTGAATCTGCAAGCCTCCTCCATGTTTGCTCACATATATCCGGTCGTATAATCTGTTTCACGTTGCAACATCTGTACAGTTGCCAACATCGTGCAAATATTGTTATGCAACGTTGCCTAAGCGTGCCACCGTCCAATAAAGGCTTTAAAAACTGCTCATTTGCAGTTCTCTAAATCCTTGTAAATAAAAGAAAGTTTCCAACTTTGGTTAAAAAATGGCACAGTTTGCAAAACAGATTAGTGTATGGTTACATTTGGAGAAAAATGTATTTGCATACGAGTCCTCATTAGCAATAATTGATTGCAGTTCAATAGAATAACTGCTACAGCTCGAATTATCTGTTAAACAGCAGCTTTATCAACAGGTTTATCGTCCCAGCACCACAGCTGGTAAATATTTGCTTTATTTGCCTCACTACTAAGGACAAAATATTTAAGAGCAAAAAAAAAAAAAAACGGGATCTTGGGTGTTTTTGTTGTTGTATACATCCAATAAACTCTGGACTAACCGGCGAGACTTGCCATTTATTATCCTTACCTGCAAGTGAGGCCAAGAGCGACTAACAAGCTGTTAAGAAGGTTCATAATGGCCACTGAGTGGCAAGAATGACTGTTAACCTGCTGGAGAGCAAGCTGCTGTGCGGACGATAAGAGCCCAAGCAAACATGTCATGGACGTGTAAACCTCACGCTTCGATGGTCTTCAGAACAAATAGCTCTTTCTAGCTCTGATCCTTGTCCAACTTTGCCGTGCGCAATGCCCGCCCTTCATCTGCTTGGCTCGTAGATGGAGTTTATTGTTTACATGCAGAGAAGTCAAGAGATTCTGTATCCTTGTGTGAGCTCAGCCAAACCAAACCCAATCAACACGCTGTGGGTCACAGACACACTGGCGGGGATACAGGCCTTTGGATGTTGAGTAATGGTTCCATCAGTCATCGTATTAACTAGTGGAGGCATTTCGTAAAGCACATGGACTTTACTGCATATTCATTTGTATTTTGAGTATTGTCATCTGATTAAGTCCCTACTATGTGTGATTTTCTCCTCAATGCGTCTGTTTTGTGTGCTTTATTTGTGTTTACCTCTCAAACAGGGCGTCTTGGTCACAACACATTTCCTTCTCTCTGTCTGTGGAGTGCAGGTCTGCGATGGTATAAAGGCTGGGGAGGTGTCTGGGCTGTGAATCTGCGGAAGGGGCACGCGAACCCGAGACTGCGAGCCTTTCTTAAATCCACATGTTTTGTTCTTCTTCATGCAGGAACCCCATTGGCTCCACTCGCCCAATTCGCACTCTGCAGGACGCTGACCTGGGTGGAAAAAATAAAAAACCCGACACAGAAGACTGAGGTAGTGAGTGAACAGTTCACAGCTCCACATCTCACATTTGTTTCGCAGCCTTCCTGTCTGCTTTTTACAGCTCAGCAGTTTTAGCTCTGAATAATGAGTTTAAGTGATTTCCGAATCTGAAAGCAATTTTATCTCATTTGTTTTTTGACTACAGAGACACACATGGAGAAGGTTGCTACGAACCTGAAAATGTACCAAAGCTTATGTCTGTTTAAGACAAAGGCAAGTTTAAGGGTCGTGTTAATCTAGTCTCCGTGGACCAGCAGAGTCAAGTTGGAAAAACAACAACTGATGCCAAAAAGTCAGCTCTAGGCTCCATGTCTTGGGATGCTTGGGTTTCACTCTTAATGCTGCAGTTTCTAACTTATGACAGAAATGTTTTTTTCTTACAAGTTAAACAGAAGAAGAAAATAACAGAAACGTAAGATCAAGAAATGATTTTTCTAAAAAGCTCACTTGAACAGTCGCCAGATTAAAATGCTTCCTTTTTCATTTTACATTTCTGCAAACCACAGACATGTGTCGTATCGACATTTCGACACTATACGTGTCCAACCCAATCATCAGAATAAATGTTTAGCAAGTACGCAAAACCACAGATAAGTTAAAACTGGATATTTCTATATGTCGCAACTTTACGTTTGTTTAGGTTGCATTTTCTATTTCTCTTTTGTCACGACGCTGTGCTTCTGCTCTGGTTAAGTTTAGGCACATGAACCGCTTGGTTAGGGTTAGGAACGCATCACAGTTTGGCTTAAAATGCCTGTTTCGGTTGCCACGATCAAAGATGGAGACGGTCTGACTTACAGTGAAAAATAGCCGGTTTTGGTTGCTACAACAGCTGCTGTAAATCTCCCTAGAAAAAACCCAGTTCTGAAAACGGCTGGAAAATGTCTCGAGGTGTCCTGAAGTCCTTAGGCGTCTGGACGAATAGCAGCCTTGTTGGCTCCACCTTCCCCTCCACCTCCTGCTGCAACATGTGGCTAGTAAGCATATAATGTGAACGTGATATGCCACTTTCGGTACAAGCGTCAACCTTGGGCGTTACTGTGCTTTGCAGACAAATGAACTGCTCACATAATATCCTGGCGACTATGTATGAGTTGACCTTCATGTAAGGAAGTGGAGGGGATTGTGGTGGTGTGACATCTAGGCAATACAGCTGCCAAGCTTCTGTTGGAAGCAGTGTTCAACATTTTTCAACGTGAAACCACTGGATATATTATACTTTATACGAAACATTAGGACATTTTCCAGTCGTATTAGCTGGGATTGAACAAGGTGAACCAAGTGTTTTTTGTGCCAAAACCTAACTAGACCATAAGAAACATAGTTGCAACATAAAGATTAATAAAGGATTCATATCCGTGCTTTGTAGAAACGTACATTGCCAACCTTTATTCTTGCGATCAGGTTGAGTTGGCTGCTACAATGAAGTAATAAAGAGTGAGTCAACATGTGGCTCACACCTATAAGCTGCATGAGTGAGCGAAAGGCACATAGAAATATACTTTCTGGTTCATTACAGGAGCTTGAAGAGATGCCATGGCTTAAGTTTGCCAAGGTTAAAGGTTAAAGGTCACTCACCGACACACTCCATGGTCTCATTGGAGGTGCGCTGGTCTGGAGGGCAGCTGACATAACATCGCCCACTGTGTGAATACAAGCCCTCCTTACATTTTGTGCAAAAATTGCGATTGAAACACGCTTCACAATTGTCTATTTTACATTCTGGAAGACACAGGGGAGACAAAAAGAGAGGATCACATGAAAGGAACAAATCAGTTTAAGTCACATTCAGTCTGCTGATTGTGTAAGTGTTCATTGTTCACAAAACTTCGAGTGGAAACACAAATCTGTATTCTTTTAATGGAATATTCATTGGATCTTTGGCTGACAAGGGCTAATGGTTCTCCAGAGAGAGGACAAGAGGAATTTTATTTCCTCTGAGAGATTTATTAGTGATTAAACAACAAGGGGTCTATTTAGGGGGAGTAACACTCTTCTCTTAAAAACACATGCACCACAGGCCTTGTTTTTTTGGAAAGCGGGTGTGAATGAGTACAGCCAGGACTGTACTGCTCCAGTTGGTTTCTCAAGAGTGGGTTTCTCCACACCTAAGACTCATTAAAATCTTTCACTTTCCAGGCAAATAAACAACTTCTTGAATTTTGGATAATTACAAACACAGGAAGATAAAAAACAGACTCCAAAAAAAGGCTTTGGTTTAATCTTAGAAGGAACTTCCTAATGCTAATCAGAAACAGTGAAGAATCTGTAAAATTCCTGTCAATGATTCTATATTGGAAATGTATTCAGATCTAGACTCGCCGTATTCGTGTGTACTTAACTTAAGAATGTCTACTCTGCAGCTGGGCCAATGCCAAGGTTAGAAATGATCTAACACTGAATTCTCACTGGGATCTTAATGTTCTTGCCTCCTGCTCCCAATTACTATTTTTAAGCCCCTGACAGCTAAATTTGACAGTACTGACATTTGTAGCCATATAATGTAAGACAAATGTTGCTAACAAGACATTCTGGGATGACATGTATAAAGTCGAATGATTGGATAATAACCCAGGTTAGCCACTGAGGGCCTCTGACAAGAATTTGCTGAGAAAATTCAGCTTTCTCTGCAACAAACCAGAGCAGTGGAAGATTGCCGCAGCACATGGGGTTGAACTTGATGCAAATGAGTCAAGATTTTGATTAAAACGTGAAAATCTGATCATTGATCATTTTGTCATTCATTCCTTATCTATACTGTAATTACCTCCGCCAAGGAGTTGTTGGTTGGTTTGTTGTGAGCAAGACAACACAAAAACCACTCAATAGATTTCTCCAGGCTCGGCTCAGTATTATCCCATTAACAGCCCATTATCTTTGGGTGCAGATCCAGATAGAGGGATGGATCCAAGATTTTGTTCTCACTTTCTTTAAATGTGCAATATGAAGTTGTATTAGTAATAGTATTTTGGTTGAAACGTCTATGCATTGTGTTACAATGTTTAGCCCTGGTCCATTCAGGTTCAAAACTCCTGTGCTAGTGGTGTAAACACCAAGCTCCCAGTCTGGACCGCTAGCTGCACGGCTAACTGAGCTAACTAGCACAGAGCAGCTACAGTTGGCTGCAGTTAGTGGTTACTCTGGTGATATGCTGCCCCCTATTTGTTGTGAGCGGCCAATTCTTACATATTGCACCTTTAGCATTGCGATATAATGGCGTTTTTCCACATTTTCGTTAATTTCTCAGGGAATAATGCCTGGATCTTGATGAAAGAAATCTGACGTATTAAAGTGGCTGGTATTTATGAGTAAGTACAGCTTGATGTGGATCTTAGTAAGCTCTCTGCTGAGATTAAATTATGGTTAAGCAGTTGTGGTTGGTTTGAAATTTAAAATGATACAGTGATATCGAGTTTGATATTGGATGAGCTTTGACTGAATTAAAGGGGACTCAAACAAGAACTGTGACCGCAGGAGCACAAAATTACAGCTCCGGTTTTTCACTCCAAAATGGCATCACTCTAACCAGACATATATATTTTTATAATATTTTATGACATATGGAATGGGAAGTCAAGAAAAAAAAAAAAAGAATAGTATGCATTTTTTCTTCCGGTAGCAGAAAACCAACTCAGGCTGTGGGCATTGCCACAAAATCAGAATATTTGTCTCATTTCTATTCAAAATACCTCATTACACCGAGATCTAGGGACTTTTTTAGATAAATTCACGTTTCGGCACAGTGTTTTCATTGTTTTTTACTTATATTTGAAATAGCATTTTTTTGCAGTGCGTAATTGATGTAAGGCAAAGAATCATTTAGCCCCGCTGGAATTCAAATAAACCTTTTCTGTAGTGTATATACAGTACAGACTGTATATGATGATATGATGAGTTTATAAGGGTGTATTGGACTAAAAATATGTATAAAAAGTGAAAGCATAACAAACATGGATTGTGGCCTGGCATGAACCCTGCACATGAGGGCCAAATAAAAAGCGCAGACATCCTCTCACAAAAACAGACAAACAACAATGTATTAGAAATGTTTTTGTTGGGATTTTGTTGCAATCCTGTTCTCTGCCCACACATAAGGGGAAACAGACGTCAGACGGTGGTGCTGGCGCTCCTCGGCTAAAAGTACGGGAACCCGTGTCACCAGAACCAATCGAGTAGGTTTGGTAAGTATCGTGAGTGTGGAAACCCTTTCACCCGCCTTCCAAACAAGCCAAACCTGCCTGCAACTATAATGAAGACCAGTTCAATTAGAACATATCCTGACTTTCCTCCAGTTCAGCAAATACTTTTACTGGATTTTGGCGGCTAATTGTGTGCTATTTCCACAGACATAAGTAGCAACAGAAGGATTTCATCAAGTGGTCACTTGTATTTACTTATTATTGGACACTTGCATCTTGTTAGTGCGCATTCAGAAATATTGGGTACTTCTTATTCACTCACAAATATGAAAAATCGTAGCATGAAGGTAGGATCCCTATTTTCTGCATTAATATTTAGGTCTTTGTTGAACACACAAAGTGGAAATATACAGATACACAAGACAAAGAAACTAGCAGGATATCCCTTTGCTCCTCCAAATACCCTCATATTGTACATAAACAGAAGATGATGGGCCAAAGATAAACAGATCGTTTACACTTCTGCAGGCTTGATTTGACATCAGCTGTGCAATGTTTGCCAGTGAGTTAACTCGAGCCTGGATGTATTTGGAAGATTCCAGATGTGTATCTACAAATCTAATGCGCCGACTGAGTCTACAACTCGCAGCAAGACTCACGGGTGCATCTGTTGTTGCCTTCTGGGTTCCTCATGCCAAAGTATCCCATGGGGCAGGAGGCGAGGCACACGCCTATCTGACGGATGTCATTGCGCTCCAGGAAGATGAAGAGCTTGGGCTTACACTTAATGCAGCCGTTATACTCAGAGCATCGCTCACAGCCTTTGGGGCAAGCTGGTGGCCCCTCAGTACTAACTGTGGGAACATAAACAGAGAGAAGGATATAGTCAGGTTGAGGCAGGCAACAGAACAGCATGGTGTGCCATCACATAAAAAGATAAATTGTTTCCAGCTAGATATGAATTTTAATAAGGAAATAAAGAGAGAATTTGTCAACAATTTACCCATGAGAAAAACATCAGGGAACTTTGATATTTTGCTGGCATCTTCACAGATCCAACCATAAACCTGCCCGCACTTTATCACTCCAACAAGGAGGGGTTAATGCTTGCAGCTTAATCTAACCAGGGCCAGGCCAAACATCTTTGTTTGAACAGTTACTCACTGTTTACCTCAAACCACTTGCCGGAGATCCTTAACAGATTTTCATTTGGAGAAACCCGGGTAATTGGGGCTGACAGCCGACCAAGGGCCAGTCACAATCAGTCAACTAACATCACACAGGGCCTCAACTGGGGTCAGTCACAAACGATCTAGGCAGGGCTGTAATTATAATATATATTCAAATATGCTTAAAATCACCCCAAACCTCCCCCCAAATTATAGAAATAAAAAGTAAAATGAAAACATTTCGCTATGCTAGGACAGGCAACAAAGCATCACTGTCCAAAATATATATATTTGACTTGGGCAGCCCATCCAGGTATATTAACGGATGCCCAGATATATTTTTATATATATATTTTTTAAATCCGTCTGCGAGAACAACAGCATCGGCGACCGGTTAACTAGTTGATGATTTACCCTCGCCCTTCCCCTCCCATCTACTGTCAATCACAGATGCTCTGCAGAGAGACGCTCTCTGGTATTACATCCCTCCTCCTTTGATCCGTATTCCAATTAGCCAAGGGCTGAACCGGAAGTTAGCCAGCTCGGCCTGGGAAGTTTTTTAGTCTGCATGCTCTATGGGCCCCACAACATGGAAGATCTTGGTAATTCTACACCCAGCAAGTCAAGCTTTTTTGGCTAACGGGGCTCCGCCTCCGACGCTGTATCCCCATTTCCCTTATCAGATCATGCTGTGGGTAGGTAAACACTGTACTGTCTCTCTATTTCATTAACTGTAAATTTATAAAAAATTGGGAACTAGAATCTAATAGATGTTAATGTTGATTGTGATCGTTTGTAAAAGGGTAAGAAAATTTTACCAGTCAGAATGTTAGCTAGCTAGCATACAGAAAGGTGATTTTTGCAACTCTTCAAATACTGATGCTTTAGGTTGGTGGCCGACCCGACTTACCAACCTAAAGCGTCAGTATTTGACGAGTTGGGAATGAGACTCAAACATTGGATCTTTAAGGATACTTATTGTCACACTGTCACAATAATAACACTTAACTTCAGCCAGGTAGAATGGGCCCCCAATCCCCCAATAATGATGGCTGGGAATCGAGTAACATCCAGTGACTTTCTATTGTGGTATCAAACAATAAGAATCTCGTCCTAAATCCAAAAACTCTTAATTTCTTTGTAATCACAGACCAAGAAATTAACCCAATTCCCTCATCTTCTAAAAAGGAAAACGCACGCAACCAGTAATCTAAATCATTTCTGGGTAAAAGTGTGTCAAAGTGCACATCCTTTTTCTAGGAGCCGTCCGGAGACACAACCACAGTCGTCTGAGTTGATTTAAGTTCCTGCACTGTATCAGCTCTAAATATACATCCTCTCACACAGCAATCCATCTGCCGTGCTGCCTCCCAGAGATAAATCGGATGGTAAAAGCGTTAAAAGGGTTCTCCCATGAACAGATTACTCCGTGTGTGAGTCACCCCAACCTCAAATGCAGCTATTACGGACAGGTCCTCGCCATTGATGAAAGAAGTAATAATGGCCCATGGGAGTACATCGCAGAGGGAGGGTATGAATCTGAGATTGTGGTGTTGTAAACTGTTTTTGACACGTGGTGGATTGAAAAAGAGAGTTTGCTCTGTCGGAAGCATGACAAGCAATATGAGCTTTCCTCTTCTGATGAGCTCTGAGTGACACTTAATTCATGCCGATTGGGAAAACCTCAAGTCCCTCTGTCATAGGAGGGATGGTTGAAGCAAAAAACCCTTCCGTATCTGGAGGGCAGAAACCTCAAGTGATTGTGACGCTGTAGAGGGCGCTCATGTATATGGTGAGTGACCTAAATCCTTCCACCCTCATTACAACGGCACACGACAAACCGCGGCAGCATTTAAGGTCATTGTGTGTGTAAATGTGACTGTAAAAAAATGATATTTTTACGACGCAAGCAACAGTCACAAACAGCTCTCCCTTTCCAGCATGTGTGAATTCAACAACACCGCATCTGTTACTGTGGCCAGTTGTGGTATTATATGAATTCTGGTTCACAGAGGTTGGGGTTGAGGCTGGCATTGGCTGAAAGCTCCTCGTGTGTAAAGAAAGAATTATTCCAAAGCTGACAGTAACACCAGCGCTGAGGCTCAGAGGCCAGAGATATACTGCGTGTCGGTCTGAGCACCATCTTTGTGGTTGCGTGAGGTCAGAAAAATGCTTACAACAACACCGGCAGCACGGTCCAATGAGAGCTTAGAACTGTCAGGTACTCATTCCATTATGTGCCCACAAAGCCAGACGCAAAAAGAGTGATGGCTTTGAGGGCGAATCCATCAAAACTCCTCTTATAAACAGTCCTAATACCCATAAAAGTTTTACATAAACTGAGAGAGGCATAATCTTAAAAGGAGGAAGAAAGAGGAGCCATTCGGGGGAAACGCTGAACCTAACATAACCTGCCTAGGAAAAACAAACAAGAATGATGAGAAAATAAACAAAATGTTATCTTTACTTTGCTTGTTAAATGTTTATAAGACAGTCACCACTGTGACTCAGACCCAAAAACGAAAGGCAGCAGTGCTGGAGAGGAAGAAAAAATACGAGATAAAAACAAGCTGAGAAAGAGAAACTCACCACGTCTCTGCCTTCTCGCCTTGGAGAGCTTGAGAACATCGCTGTGACCCATGGAGCTGAGGAAGACCATTGCCAGCGCCAACAGTCCCAGCTGCATAGTCCCTGTTGCCTTCGCGGCCACGCAGGGTCCCCCCCTGCGACCAGATGGATCAGGTGGGGGGGGCCCTTCCTCTGTGGGACAGGTGAATCCCTCTTCTGCTGGGACGGATGATCCCTCCTCTCTCCTGTCGCACTGCTCTCTTCCTCTGTCTGACGCTCCCTTTCCCCCCCTCTGTCTCTCCGTCTCTTTCACTCTAGTGGCTGCTGCGTAGTGGAGGATGATGCTGCGGTTGCAAGTCCAAACAAGCCTGAGGCACAACAAGCCATCACCCTGGTGGTAGTACTGGCAAAGGGAGCAGACAGAGCAGGGTTGTCGGATAGTTGGAGCGGGAGATGAGGGGTTGTTCGGAGGATAAAGAGGAGGAGAGAAGAGATAAAGAGGAGGAGAGGAGATTGTCGAACTTCTGGTGGTTCAACCCATGAAGCTTGGGATGGGCTGGCAGGGAAGCAGGGAACCTGCCGTTGAGGAGAGTTTGCTGTCAGTGAGTGCTTGCGTTCACAAGTATGTGTCTTATAAAGATGCTCTAAAACAAGGCAGACTGAATAGAGATGGATGCAATTTCTTGCCTATGTCTGACAACACATCTACCTAAAAAAGAAGACAAAAAGATGGTGAACAGGTTTCGGGGAAAGGTTAAAGAACAAAAGTACTACAAGGAACTTAAACTGGTTTTAAAACCATCTCAATGTAATACTAATGCCTCAATATGACCTACAACTAAGAAAACGAAACACTTTAGTCTGGTGGTACGGCAGCTGATACGTCTGTGTTGCCAGATGGCAGGTGTTTATACTGCTTTTGTCCACAGGGGGCGCCAGAATCAATAAAAAATTAAAGTTCCATGTAGCTGCTTTAAGGAATACTACAACAATTTTGGTAATATGCGTATTTGCTGTCTTTCTGAGAGTTAAAAGTGATGCTTGATATGTCTGTCATGCCTATATGAGATATATGAAGCTACAGACAACAGCCCGTTAGCTTAGCTTAGCATAAAGAGGTTACAGGACCTCCTCTCACTCTCACTCTCTCTCTCTGTTCTGTAACCGGACTGAGCTTTTTGCACAAATCACATACAACTGAAAATAAATCGACATATATGCCACCTTATTTAACATGTTGTAAGCTATGTTATTTGGTGACCTATTAATCCTAATTAGAGTCCTATCAGACCTATTACTTTTGCGCAATGTATAATGGTATCAAGGACTCTTATTGTGAAAGGTAAAAATGGAAGGAGTCTGTCTGCAGTTAAAAGTCTGCAGCCAGATTCAGACAACGGAGCCTGCGTGTACAAAATCAGCACGAAATCGGATATATCTGAGACCGATTGGGTGGTCCTAATGCCTAAAAAAACGTCTGATTCTGGTCCCTGGCCGGTCCATCAGTGCATCTCTAGTCTAAGGGTGATGAAATCAGGCTACCAGCACCACTTAAGCTATAACTCATCAATACATATCTTGTTTAGACAGAACAAAACTGAGTTGTTGCAATTCTACTTGGGGTTGTGTCAAAAGATTCCTTGGCAATGGGCGGTGACTTCCTAAAGTCTCTGCTGATTGCTTTTCATCCTCATGATTACAACAACGCTCTAAAAAATCACTGCAGCTGGCCAAGAAATAGAGTTAAGCTACAACTTGTACTTTTTATTCTTTGTTTTTTGTACATAGAGCTTAAGAGGTCCTGGTAGGCACAGAACACGGCATGGCTCGGTGTTTCCCCCCATTTTGTTACGCTTTATGCTAAGCTAACCTAACCAGCTGCTGGCTGTAGCTTCATATTTCTTGTATAGATGCGAGAGTGATATTGATCTTCTCATGTAACTCTGAGCAAGAAAGAGGATATGCCTGTTAACTTTAAAATGTTATTCCAATCGTAATAGAATAACATCTGACATATTTGCACGCTCAATGAAACAAGGATATATTATTTGGCCTGCATTATTGAACCGCATTCATTCAAGTATGATTCACACTTTGACTGGCTAATTCAAATGAACTGTTGTGAAATGAGGCAACTAAATACCTCAAACAGTTTGGGACCATGGCATTTCTCGCTGTATTTGCTGTACTTGAATGATGAATTGAACATGTGTATCCTTTGAGAATACCGTTTACTTGCCTTGGAAATGCAACATACATTCGGACTGAAGGCCTTTGTCGTACTTGCTGCTGAGATCTTTTTTAGATAGTGTCAAAGCTGCCTGTATTTACAGCTCTTGTGTGAAGAGGACACACAGAACATGTTAGGAGCCGAGCAATGGGAGGTCCTCCCTCGCAGCTCAATAAAGAAAAATAGGACCATATTTGGCTGTTGAGTCGGTTGTGGCTCTGAATCACACTAAGGACAATGCCATTTGGTGCGTCTAAACATTCCAGCAGGCAACATTACGTCCTTTGTTAAAGTATAAATCAAAAAGGGACAAAATCATTTCAGATTTCACCATTTTCCTTTTTAGCTGGACTGACCCAAAATATTTCAAGCGGCGAGAACAGGAGCTCTGCTTGATGCCAGAAATAACACGCAATCTTTTAAATGATAAAAATCCCATTTTATTTGATCTCTAACTGATATGAATGAGTGCGAGTAAGTCTATAATGATTTCCAGTCCCCTTGACAATGACTACGCACCTCGTCTTGTGAGAAGCTGTAGTCTATTTCAGCGTTAAAATGGAGAAAAAAAGTCTCTGAGAACCACAGTGTCTCAACATTGTAAAACATTAATGTGACATTACCTAATTTCCTGAGCTAAATGGAGTTTGTCATTTGTGGGCATCTGTTGAAGCCTGCTTGGGGCTAAAAGAGTGAAGAAAATAACACAAACACACAGACAGACAACAACACAGAATTTCTCAATCTTGAAGTCTCATTTTCAGACCAAAAGGGAAGTTCCTTTTCAAATCATTACAATCCCAAAGCATTGCCTCACGCCTAACAGAGCATGAGGGTACTTGTATCCCCTCCTAATCGGGAAACACTTTAGGCTCTCTTCCCCAGAAGTTTATTTACTTCTTAACAATTAATGACTGACAATGTCACTGACACCTCTCGGATAAAGTCATATTTACGGGAAAGAGCCAAAAGAGTGGCGCGGCCAGTCGTCTGCAGCACCTGTTGGATACTTAAGAGAGTGATGATTAGAGAATGGGACATGCTAAGTCTCTGGATCACTCAGAACACAACCTTTCCAGCACTGAGTAACTCAAGACATGTGCCAGAGACTCTTTCATAACACAGCGCTCCCACGACTTTGTGCAACCTGCCAAAAGCCCACCTCAGCCCATCTATATCTGCTCTCACACAGCACGGAGATAAGAGACAGGATCTGGCTGTTAACTTACAGAGAAAACAGATTGTTTTAGCCTAAGCCCATCTGCAGTGCATTGAACCACGCCACATCACAAACATCTCACCGGGCAAGTATAGCTCTACTGTGGCACCTGTATGTTTTGAAAGTTCTCTGTCTCTGCTCCCTCATCCATTTAACCGAGTGCCTTTCCTCACCGTTGGCCCCATTCAGCTGAGCCCAATGAAACTAAGCCGCTGCTCATCAAATAGTCAGGAGATTAAATTGCCTCCTTTGTAAGTCTTAACTTTGATCTATCAATTATTCAAGCACTGAAAGGGAGCTCCCACACTGGGAATTTATCGAACTCGAGAAGGTGCCACAACTCTAAGCTCAGAGTTACAAATGCAACCTGTCGATGAACTTTGCGCCTGTGACTGAACCTACAAGGCATTTTGACACGTATTAAAGAGCTGAGCAAAGATCGTTAACATGTGTGAAGTATCTCAAAATGCCTCAGTTGCACACAAAGGGAGGATTTTTATGGGAGGACGGTAAAAGTGGCATTCGCAGTGGCAACGAGTCGGAAACCCAAAGGGCAAATAAAGGATAAAAAGGCACAACCTTTAGAGAAGTCGTATTGGCTTTTTTCCTCACATTGGAATGATCAAAATGTTGCAGCCAGCGTTTCCCTGTTCCGCTGCAACATGTGGCCGCGTACTAACCTCACAGTGAAATTATTTTTAAGTTGCATCTGCAGCATGGTCGTAGACGTAGCAGTAAATTCTTGCGTGGATGAGCACACTTTGTTCCCTGACTTTGGCAACAGGAACTTGTGGCTGATTTTGCTTAGTTAAAGTGACCCTTAATGTTAAAGTTATTTTGATTCGTAAAATTCCAGATTTTTCACATCCAAACCATAAGCTCTGGCGGTGCGAGCCAACCGAGCCCACAGTAAAAAACAGAAGGAAAAACATGAGGAGATGATGCAATGGAGAAGAAGGACTAGGGAAATGAGGTGTTGACTGGTATGGTAAGAAAAACAAGCCAGACTCATCATCCTCCTCTTGCATGCACCCATGCTTTTAACACCTTAAAATCTACAGATAAGTAGCCTGTCCAGCTCAGTGTGGAGAAACACCTGGCACCCGCAGAAGCCTCAACCATTCTGGTAATAACTTCCTCTGCTCAAAAGAGTTCAGGCGGTTGAAACACACTTGACACTCAAAGCCGAGAAAAGCATCATCAGCCTTCTCCTCGAATCAAAACCCGCACCAGACCCTTTATTTTTTAAGTGTTTTTCATGTAGGACTAAATCCTGCACAGCTCCAGCAGACTGAGGATTGATCTTCTACAGCTCAGTTGAGCACAGTTCAGCTTTGTCTCGCAGACTCGCACACCATGCTGGATTACAGCTGTTTGCATTGCACTGCTCTTCAGGGAGAAGGGAAATCAGATGCAGATCCCCACCTGTCCCCGGTCCAGCATCTCTGCTGTCACGTCACTGTCCTGTTGTTTTTCTAAATCCCTCCCTGCTGGACATTTTGAAGCTGGGGTCTGCTGACATTTATGTAGCTCAAGAAACTAGTGTGTTTGTGTATGGATGGATATCAATGTAATCCTAGTGAGTGAAAAACTGTATGTGCACTCTAAAGTTCAGTTTAGCCACTATATGATGTGCTAAAATTAGTTATCAGTATTATTACATATTTAGTTAAGTATTTGGGTAAAAAAATAAAGTTACCTAAAAATGACTATAATGGACTGAGAGTCTCAAGTTTGACTCTTCTAACAAGGGAAGTGTTACTGATTTCACAATAAAATTAATAATGGTCGCCACAGGCATTGTAATATTAATAATAACGATAATAATAATAATTATTATTATAATAATAATAACATATTAAAACCAGGATAAAACAGTTTTCTATTTGTTTAAAGTACATTAAAGTGACTTTTAGATTGTCTAGATTCGTTAAAACAGGGTTTAACCCAAAATCAAGATATTAATTTATAAGAGTCTAATCTAAATCCTAATCTTAAACAAAGCTCCGAATCAGATAATAAAGACAGAAGGCTAAAATATGAAATCAGAATCAACCCACCTGTGCGTCGGAGTCCCCGAATAACGCTGTTCATTGAGCGGTCCGGACTCAATTTCCTTTTTTATAAGGGAAATTCCGTTACTTGTTTGGTCACAAAGAACTCCTCCTCCAGGATACCCCCATGCAACCTTTCTCTGTCATCATTTAAAAAGACATATGATTTCATTTCTCTCGCATCTGTCACGCTTTCGAGGCACACTTCTCTGCGGGCTGTGGAGAGGATGCGCAAAGGAGACAGACACAATGTGCATTGGATTAAAAAAAAAAGTCCTCCAGTGAGAGATCATATGCATGAAAAAGACATATTCCGATGACTTTGGTAACTCTGAGTTTTTTTAGTTTTTTTTTTTATTTCGTCTTCATCAGTTCAGGACGCGTGTTTGCACTCAAGCTCCTGCGAGTCGCGCTTTTAAAATCCACTTTGGAGCGTCGAACTGCATCAAACTCAGGCAAGTAGTTACAAAGCCGTGATATTTGCATCCAAAGCCCAGCTCTGCCAGCGGGCATTACAGGCCCCACCCCTCAGATCCTCACTGCGAGATGAAAAACCTGCGGTGGACTTGTCCAAGTGTTGCTGTTAAACAGCTAATGGTGTATGCAAGTTGCACATTTATTTCCCATTTGATGCGATTTGACTGAGAATGTCTTTCCTCTGTGAGCCTGGAGAACAAACTCAAATATAACACAAAGTGAACATAAAGTGAAGCCACTCCACATTACAAACACAGATGAGCCTTTAAATGACCTTCAGCACCTGAAAGTGACCACACAGGCTACATCTCATTTTTAATCTGCAGTGGAAGTTTCTGAGTGAGAAAAAAAAAAGCAACATATTTGTTTAATTTAGACAACCTTTATTTAACCTGGTACATCCCAATGAGTTTCGAAATGCCACATTCTGTGTAGAAAGATGCAGAACAAAGTTACTCACAAAAAAGAAAAAAACTTTTATAATTGTATAGAATATAATAAAGTATAAGCATGGAATAAAAAGATAAGGAGGTTTTAATATAACAAGTTATAAAATCAATGGTTTTTAAATGATTTTTGCAAATCTACCCCAGCTCTTGAATATCCCTGAATGTTTTTTATTATTACATTTTTTTTATTTAAAGAAGGGATGATGCACATTAACACCAAAGCCTATCATATAAATGTGCCAGATTAAGCCATACAGGCTAATTTTCAACTGCAGTCCCTGGCAGGTATAAAACACAACACATAAGCACAAACAAGTAAAATAAGACAACCACTACTCCCGACCATGAAGCTGTCCCTGGCAGGTTGATGGCATACGAAAACATAACACATATGAGGACAATTTATTACATGGCACACAAGCACAAATAAAGCACATCAGCACTTAAGCACATTAAAACGCATAAGCATTTGAACACAGGCAAAAGCACCAAGCACATGAGCACAGACAGAACAGCATAAGTGCAGACAAAAGATCAGTAAAGACAAAGACATGATCACATTATCCCAGATTATGACAGCATATTTGATTTTCTAATGATCTAATGTTGCACCTACACTTTTCTCGTTTTTGTCAGCATAACTCTGAGATGCCAAAATAATAAAAAATATCATGGAATGTTTTAATTCACACATTAAAAAAAGAAGAGCATGCTGCTAATTTAGCTCTCTAAAATAAAAGGACACCAAAATCATTAAAAAATAAATAAATAACTAAAATAAACAAAACAAAAATCACAATCCCTTCGAGCTGTTGTCCATGCTTACATATAATCAGTATTTATTTGGTGATACATCAAAGGTACACGATGTAGTTTAGGGGGAACACATTTTAATCAGAAGAGAAAGATCTTCATTGACTGAAATTTTATGCCTAAACAAACTCTCTTTGTTTTCATGACTGATTAAACTGAATAAACAAACTGACCTTAAAGGACAACACAATTTCATACTGTTCAACTTTGTTTATATGTGGCGGACCCTGTCACCTTTCTAGCGTGTTCTGGGGACCTTATTTTCCTCTGAGGACAGCTTGTTTATTCACTTACTAAATATTTCTGAGTTTGTAATATTGCCTCAATAATATTGTAGTTAGTATTTCTTCTCCAAAACTACATAGTGCCCTTTTAAGTAGTAAATATCAGAAAAGTCTTGATTTCTCTGTTAAGGGTCCATAAACAACAATTCTTGGAGATTGTGCAGACCAGCATTCTTTTGTTTTGCGACTGTGACATTTATCAACGATGTTACGATGAGAAGGACTACTGGATAAACACCAGCCACATTCAGCTACACTTATCCCGCTGAAGGATTTATCATGAGAATTAAGTTACAGAGCAGGCTGTTTGTTTTTGTGTCTAGTGGCCAAGAAATAAACAGAGCCAGAACCCTGAAAATAGCACATCATCACTTCATCTTTATGATGGCCTGCGATGGAGTTTGACATCTGCCATCAAAGAAAAGCTTAAATGTGAACTGAGCTCGTCAAGCATGCGGGGAAGTTTGATGTTTGTTTTTATTTGCTCCTTTTTTGGGGGTGTAAAAATGCAAGATGTACCTGGCTATGCTGGTACATTCTGACCTAAATATTTATCTAGAGTTGGATAACTCACACTGTTTTATTTGAATTTTAAAAGTGATTCATGCGAAGACGGGCGCAACATAAAATAATCTCATCATACCTGACATGTACTATTTTTACATTAAAAAGGTAAATGTCAAGTGGTACTTCTGAACTGGCCAGTTGGATTTTATTCTTAAAACCTTTTAGAGTCACTTTGACAGCCCGTTAAGTCCTGAAGACATCCACTGCCTGCCAAGAGACGGCACAGGGGAGCCCTAAAACAGAGCCAGACAGTCTTTTTCTATCAGCTGTAAGATGCTTATGCATGCAAATATTGCAAAGTCGACTTTATTAAGGTCATAATTTCTGTCGTGGCCTAAAAGCCAAGGGTAGTTATGGGCAATCTAATACCTCCAGGGTAGACTGCAGAGCAGCCAGTTTAAAGAGAGACTCTGGGATTAATGATGACTAATGATAGGTTTATGACTCCAACATTGTGACTGTGCAGAACAAGGAGAATGTCAGAAAAAGATATACAGATGTTCATCATATCTATCATCCAAAAATGAAAATAACACCACTGTCCCCTGAAAAAAAACAAGATAAATGAAAAAGAGCAGATTTTAAAACCAATAATATATTGCAGTCGTCCATCATTTGAACCACACATCATACAGTGTTTAAACTAAACAAAATACATGACAAGTTTGGATTTCCCTTCCCAGCCTACACATGTGGAAACAAATCTTGGGTTCAGAAAAGATCATTGTTCATCTTGTCTGTCTTAGATGTAGAAGAGATAGGTAATGGTGTCATAATTCATACACAAGACATGTTAATTTGCTCTTAAAACACCGATATTCTCACTATAAGGGACTGAAACACTCTGGATGTCAGCAAGATCTTTCATCTTGACTGTTGCTTTCCATAAATGCCTTTCAGCTCCACTTATAATGTTTCTGCAAGGGACACATTGTTAAATAGCTTCATGCCAAAACTTTTTATGAACTTCAGTCGTAAATATACAGAGCTATCTTATGGGTTACAGATAATTTTGGGGGGGAAATAGATAATTAACCGAGAAGACAATACAAGTTATTACATTCATATTGACATTAGGAATTAACTGTCCATAATATCTGTGCATAAAAATAGTGCCAGGCCAAAAAAATCATTCTCAACCAAATATTCCATGTTTTTTTAAATGTTTTTTTGTGTTGCGGTAACCTGGCTTGATTGCCATTGTTCTTTCTTCTGACACATATTTTCATACCCTGTAAAAAGGATTTTCAGTCTTGGCAATCCTTGCAAGATGTGTCAGTAAACGCTTTAGTAAAACAGGGTTTTTACATATTTAGTGCGTGAGGGATACTGTGCTGTAACGTGTCACAAACTTCTCGTCCAAAAGCTCTTTACCACACTCAGTTCCCTCCTAATGCCTGACAAAACCACAGCTGAGACTTGCTCCAAAGTCAATTATCTTCTCAGTCATCTGTGCAGAAATCCTCCTGACCCGGGGCTATTATGTCCAGAGTACACACAAACTGTAGCTCAGTAACAATAGTCATCAGATGCTTGAAGATTAGAAACTGGAAGAAACTTTTTGAACAAGGTATTGGTAATGACAACTTAAAGTATCGCAAAATAAGATTAGCAATTACGTGTTAGGACAGAAAAAACAAGGAAAAAACTGACTGGCAGGAAACTAAAACATGAGAGAAGTACTGTGTGTACTTGCAGATGTATTGTTAATAACAAAGCCCAACCTTTCATTATCAATTCATCCTCTTGGAAGATGAAATGTGGCACATTGTTGCATAGAACTACAAGTACTCACTTCTTCTTTTGGATCTAAATGACAGTCAAGATAAAATCAAAATGTGCTCTTTAGTTTTTCAAGAAAAAAAACAAATAAGCACATATTTGGAAGTACGAGCCCCTGCACCCAGCATTTTAACACGAAGCTTTAATGCCCCACATTATTTTCACACTGCTCTGAACACACTGAACTTAAAGGTAAAGGCTACCATCAAAGTTGGCCCCTCCCTGGCTCAACTGGTGAGAGAGAGAGCAGTGGTGATCTGATTTTATGGGTTCCTGTTAATGAGCAGAAAAAGAAAAAAATGTTCGGACAGACTTCAATGTCACAGATTTGAAATGAAATCCTTTGTTTCAACTGATGTCCGGGTCAGAATGGGAGAAAACCTTATCAATTTGGTCTCACAGCGTCCAATTCTGTATGACAAACACTACGACTACCTCAACATCAAGTCGAGGACAATACATTGCTTAACCATAACCCAGCTGGTGGGATACAATGAAGATGGTAATGTAGCTGATATTCATTTGATTATATTATATGTTGGTCATGGAAAGGGGCTTTACTTATTGGCCCTTATTTACAAAACATAAATGATCAAATCTAATCATTAAGTGAACTTATTAACATTTTGACAAAAGGGGGTGATGGGGATGAAAATTGAACACAGCCAGTGTGAATAGTTGTCATGTGGGAAAATTGCATGCAGATTTTCCGTATTGCCGCATCGCATTTTCGCATCACACTGGTGGGAAGTGACTTTAACCTGTACAACCCTCCAGATTTTGTGTGAATACAGCCAAAGTGCGGGCTTCATCCTGTCTGCTGTTTGCCTTTCTGCTCTGTGTGTGTGTGTTTGTGTGTGTGTGTAGCTCACCCCGCCCTCGGTCAAAGAGACACATAGACCTGCAGCTCTTTACAGAGAGAGACAATCATGCATCTGTTATTGGCGTGTGGCTCGCACCACTGCTCGAAGGATGATGGTCACAAATGTCCCAACACAGCAAAATAAGAAAATACGAGCACAGGGCAGGGACTCAAGTATATCGCCACACACTTCTGAAGGGTCATAAGTGATTATTAAGAGGGATTACACAGAGTGATGAATAGTATACATTTAAAGTCATAACTGACTAATTTAATTTAACCAATAGATGAGTTTTGTCACTGAAGGGGCTATACAGAGCTTGAGAAAACAGTAATGGGACTTAGACAAAAGCAGTTTGACAAAAGAAGAAAAATTGTGTTTGGAGCTGTAATCTGTGTCTCTGTCTAGGTCTCCAGGCGAGTATGACCACTTTATTGGCCTGTCAGAAGTACTAAAATGATCACAGGCTTCAGGATTTTCAGTGTTTGACAAACAGCAGAATGCAGAAAACTTTGATCATGGGATTTTAAAATAAGGGGGATAATTACTGCTATGCAGCCCCATTGTAACTTTATAAGTAAACAAAGAAAGATATCCTGAACTGTTTTCATCTTGTTGTTTATTGCAGCACCAGTCTTTTCGTCTACTCTGTCTTGGTGGAGTGCAGACACAATAATCCACCCCGGGAGAACGCAAACCATTTCTGCCAAGGTGTTGATAGATCGATGGTTCCACGTTGTAACCCTAGCTCTATGAACACAGCTGGAGGCTGCTAACAGGGCTTCAACAGGGATGGTAGGTTTAACTCAACATTTGTGTGCTCAGTTACAATACATGTGTTATGCAAGTGTTATGACTCTAGTTGTCGTGAAGTTCTTTTATTTAACATGTACATAATGTTACAACCCCAAATGGTCTTCTTCAGGTAGCACTATGGGTGTGAACACACCTTTGTATATAGCTGAAATGTGACACAGTTGACATCATCTTTTAAGTGGAAATTTGATGGGACAGTGACAACAAAAGTACAAAAGTAGTATAAAGAGCGATAAAGTCCTGGGCTTTCCACAGGAGGTCGGGGTTTGTTTACTGCCTGAAACCAATAGTCCCTGTTGTTCAAGGAAGTAGTTATTTTTAACCCAAACCAAGATCTTTTCCTAAACCAAACCAGGTAGTTTTGGTGGCTAAACCTGAACTAATGGTGACAGTCACCTGAAATGCCTGTCAGCGATCTTTATTTTCAAAGTCTAACCCCTTGATTCCACGTTGCTGTTACCTGGCATGTGCAACGCTGTTTTTTTCCGTCCTCCATGTGGCTTCAAATCCCATAGGGAGCGTTTCAAAAGCGGAGCGTCATTCTTGCTTGACATTGTTGACTTTTTTGTCATATTTCCAACTTTGTTGTGCTGTAGATCCCGAGTCTGCACACTTCTTTGACTTCCTTACTGGATCATTCTGCTCTGCCCAGTTTGCCACGTCTCAGCACGTATTCGCCGCAGAGCAGAGAAGAGAGCCGCTTCTGGGGTGTTGCATATCTATTATAGCTAACATGCATTTACATGTCTGCCTAGGCGAGGCAAAATGTGACATTGACATGGTGGACTAGTGGGTCTATTACATGTGTGATACTTTGTTGAAATAAGGAGGGCAAATCAGTCATTACTGGGAATGGTCAGACAATACCGATGTAAATACCACATCAATATGGCATTAAAAGTATTACAAGTTCATACTTTTGGGTTCAAATGCTTGACCTCACCACAGCACATCTGTGTTCACACATCTGTGGATTCACATCCTAAACTTCCCCTGAGGAAGAAATGGTCAAAATGTCATCATATAGATATGGAGTTACCGAGCACCCACCTGATATCTGCCTTTTTTTAAGAATGCAGAAATAGCCGGAGAAATCGTTCCCTCACTTGATATTTACATACAGCAAATATATGAGACAAGTACCTTGGGTAAAGAGGGAGAAGTATTCTTCAAAGTAGGGAAAAGACTCTCTGTGCCTCGCATTTTCGGACTGGTGTGAGTGGTTGTGGACTAGTGGTTGGTGTGGGGGCGTAAATGTTTTTTAATTGTGATTGGCTCAGTGGGGTGAATGCATCATTTGTTTGGAGACAAAATGTTTACCTACTGTATCTTTCAACTGATGACTGAGCCCAGTCGAATTTAAGATATGTGTAAATATTGTATTTGTAAAATGTAGTATTTTGTGTATGGTTAGGGCTTTGATTTCAAAAATAATTCTCCAGTTGAACTTCAGTCTTTACTGTAACTGTGCTACTTCTGAAACCCCATCAAAGCCATGTTTACTAAAGAAGCCAACTCTTCCACTCTACGGCCGGCAATACATTCATTGCCATCTGAATAGTCATAAACATCATGTACGCAGCAATTTATCACACCAATTTATTCAACATCAACATTATGATCGAGGCCACTTAAATAAAAGCTATCCTGTCAAGTGAATCAAAGATGTATGTGTAGCTCAAATGTTATGGGAAGCATTTTCTTTGAAACCCTTCCCACTATTTGAAAATAAAGATAGATCACATTTGAAACAACGTGCCCAGGCAGTTAGCTGCTGCCAACATGTGTTTGCCATATTGGTGCTCAAATGAACAACCGGAATATCACCTTATTTTTATACACGCGAGGCATGTGGTCACTCTAAAAGGATGTTCAATGCCAATTACTCTTTGCCCTTTAAAAGAGAGCTTACATACTGTACATACCAAAATCAATCTTGAAATGATCAAACTACAAATACATTTAATTTTTACTCTTACCTCAATGAATAAATGTCAAATTAATAGGATATGATTTTGACCTATGAGTCAGTCGCTATTACAGCTCAATATGCAGTATTTGTCAATAGTGGGCAGACTCAATTTTCCCATGGAAAACACAAGAGATGTTTTTTTAAGTTTAGAAAGTAAAAGCTTCTTATTTCAGAGCCGAAATTATATTCATTTATTTTAAATTCCCCTGTGGAACGCCTTCTTGGATGACACATAAACATTTCATGTTATTCTCAGACAATTTGAAACAGGTGAGCTGCATGCTCTAAGATTTCAACTTAGAGAAAAGTTCCAGAGTAAACAAATTCAATTTACTCACTACAAAGGATTCTAAATACTCATCTGCAATTTGATCGTGCTCCGTATGATTTGAATTACGGTAAAGATAAGTTTTATTTTCAGCCAACGTTGAAACCAGGTGAAAGACAGTCTCATGTCATGAAGATTTGAGGCATAACACCATCAAGCCAGAGAGTTTAAGAGGCAGATAGTTCGGCTGCAACAGATGTTTGGAGGATCCTGATGTGAAACGTAGACGTTCAGAACCGGAGTGTCCTTGTTTATATACTGTAGTTGGAAACTCATACGCCCCAAGTCATGAAAGATTTTTATGATATCCGGCCCTTGTGCAGTAACTGAACAATGTATTTGCATTCTGTAACAGCAGACCCGTCCACCGAGCATTCACAGATCCATGAAATTCTTTCTTTTTTAAACAACACGAAGCGATGAGTCCTCTCAGACCACAGTTTGTGTGGGTGCACTGTAAACAGACCTATGTGGCCACTTAAAGAGTAACTTAATACCAGGTTGAAAAGCAGTCTTTCACTGCCCTCGCTGAAAGTTTCACGTCCGTTTCACCTCTGACGAAGCAACTGATGGATGTAATCGGGTGTGGTCAGAAGTGTATTGTTTTACTCCGGTAAACAGTGATGTCACGGTGTGCTGACCCAAGTCTAACCACTGGAGGTGAGCAAAAACAAGATTTTTAGGACGTGTTAAGTTACTTTAAGGTGTGTTTGCTTACACACATAGCCAAATACAAGTGTCCCTTAAAAAGGAACTGTGGGATATGTGTTATTAAAACACACTTGGCATCATCACCAGAAACCACATGTAAAGCCAAATCAATCAGGACTGAACTATTAAGGATAACTATGGAGCTGCACTAATCAATATTAATCAATTAAAGGTTAAATCAAAAAGAGCAAAGGGGCTGCTACACAGAGAATCATCACCCAACCTTTTGTTTCATAGTGTCTTTCAGCTCATACATTTGGCTTTACAACTTAAAAGTAAATTGTCTAACATGCTCATGTTTTGGTGAACGGTGAACTGAACATATCAGTGTGCTCTCTCCTTCAAGAAAGGTAATGTCTCGTAGCCGCATTATCATGAATCCCACCGTTCTTTCTTGAAAAGACCCGCTCTACACAGCCTCTGATTGGTCTACGGACTGATCCCAAGACATCATGGGGTTGCCAGTTGACAGCAAAAAAGAAATTACAGTTTATTCAATCACGTGTATTTATCATTATGGATTTATTTTACACAGTCCCAAAAAAAAGACACTGCAGTTCAAGGCTGGATTAGAAAGCTTTAGAGAGAGATGCAGAGAAAAAGAGAGACACGAGCCCTCACTTGCACATCGGTATCCTTCTAGGCAAAAATCATTTTTGGCATTTACAACATTTTGTGGACCCCAGAGGAAGAGGTTGTTAGTTATAATGCTCCGTGTCTGCTGCAGGTATGAATGGGCTAAACTGTTTGTGAACACAATTACCAACAGTCATAATCTTTATTAGGTGATAATATGTCAATGTTGCGTTTACAGCTTGTTGCAGCTACCGAGCAGTCTAAAATAAATAAACAAGTTTGCAATAACAGCGACCACCTACATGCATGCCACACACACACACACACACACACACACAGCCTCACAAACAATTTCAGCCTCATAGAAAGTTATAGTTGCCCAGCTTTGTGGACCAATGAACTAATGGACCAACAGAGATACAGAGCTGATTTGTAATGTCATAGCTTGTTGACATGGAGGGAAAGACTGGAAAAATACACACATGGGAGAGGTTATCCTTTCAAACTCATGATTAACATTGTGAAAGGGTCGATTTCAACCCAAACCATGTTTCCCTGAGACTAATCAAGTATTTTTGTTGTCTAAACTTAAGTGTTTAAGTTCCCTAAACCGAACCAAAAAGCGCTGGAAAACTGAAAAGAAACCAGAAATAATAAATGAACCGAGTGTAAAAAATAATAACTGAGTATACACTGTAATATTATGTTCCAAACAGGATATGAACCCCAGTCTCCTGAGCAAATGTCTTATACTCAATGTGCTCACCACAGGCAGCAATATACCAACACAGCAATACCAGATACACACGTAAGATCATACGCACTTTTGGCCAGTTGGCATGAACACACACACACCTTCACGCACACTCAGTGGCAAATTTCAGTCTAGTCAGGGCGAAAAATGTGGCAGCCAAAAGGTGGGAAAATATCTTTACACCAAACGGCCAACCAACTGACAGCGCGAGCTATAGAGCTGTTGGTCGTAGGTAATAAATAAGTAAAGCAGCTTTAGGGAAGGAACCCAAGGAACCCAAAAGAATGTCGTATTTGTCTTCACACAAACCTCTTCTCAAAGCAGTCCTACTTGGATTTATAACAGAAGTACAGAGTGAAGTAGCGTGAGCGAGCACTTTTATTTGACTGACACATCCAAAGCAAAGGCAAAGGTATTTTAAGGTGAGCGTGGTCATTGAGGTCAGTGCCATAAACCTGCAGTTGTGCTCTGGCAGGTTCACAAGGAGATGATCTACATTAGCCAGTGGAACATAAAACAATGGCTCTCAGGGATTTTATGCAAAATTGATGAAGGCACAGCTAATCGCCAGTTAACATTTACTCCATTGATCATAAAAATAAACATGTGAACGGACAACTTGGCTGCTGGCTGTTGCCGAGATTCCAGACAGTCTCATATCACTAAATCTTCTTTTAATTTTCATACCCTCAAACTCAAGAAACCAGCTTGAGACAATCCTCTGAGGCACTTTTTAATGAATATGTTTATTTTATTTTATCCTTTCCCAATATTCCTCTGACTCTACTGAAAAGGAAATGTAGGATATCAAGTTTGCTTGTATCAATATATGGCCTACAAGTGACAGAGGACTGCTTCAAATAAAGTTTTACAATCCAGTCCACCTTAAGCGTAAAACAAATATGTAAGATGAAATTTGAGCCTGTAATAGCCATACTGGATGGGGTTTTAATATCTGTTCAGTGTCAACAATTGCCCGTGCAGTCTTCTTCCATTTTTAGTTTTTTAGGTTTTTTTTGGTTTTTTTTACAGCGGATCAAAGGGGGAATGTTAACATCTGTTGGGTCTGTCGGAAGAAATGACTGATTTGATCCAATAATATTTAGATAGATGTTGGTCCAATTTGTTTGCAGACAGAACCAGAAAATGGTTTTCCCTTATCTGTGCTCAATATAAAAATAAATTAAAGACATTCATGGGGGAAATGTGCACCATTTATTAAATATAATGATTATGTCCATGCAAACATTTAAATGAAAAAAATCAATCAATGAAAATCTAAAATTGGAAAGACTATAAACAGGCATATTGCAAATCGTTTTATGAACACACACATGATAATTACAACAAAATAATATATTAGATTACAAAAATATATGCCTGTAACTTTATCTGAAATCATGATAAGCACAATAACAATGTAATTTGTATCAACAACCACTTTCATAACTCACTAAACAAGAACTGGCTTTCATAGAAAATGTGATAAATAATGTCTTTGCCAGACACACTGCTGGCTCCAGTGAGAATTGTTGGATGGAGGTCATGCCAAACACCATTGTTTCTTGATGTACCAGAAGTGGTGTGTCATGGCAAACAGGTTGCCTGTTCAATATTCCCCAGTATTTTTCCAAGGAAAAAAAAAAAGAAATTAATCGGTTGATTGCACTCACCAATGGATGGACTCCAGTGACTATGAACCCTCCAGCTGAGAGGGATTTGTAATGGCATATAAATTAATTTACAGTTCAAATCCAGATGCTGTGCAAGAAAGACAACAACATGATTGTTTCATTAAAAAGTTTGCATGGAAATAATCATTATACCTGATAAGTGGTGCACTAACAACTGAAACAATTTAAGAGCCACTAGGAGAAAATAAGGCTGCATATCTCAATTCTTGCAAGACCTCTACTTAATTTTCACACCACATTTTCTGCTTCTGCTCCTTCATTCTCTCTGCTGTGCTCTCTCTTCCCTTCTCCCTGCATGGTGCATGGACTACACAGCTCCAGCCATGCTTCTTCTCTCTGACCGATATTGTTTATGTTTCACTCGACCGTATTTCGCCTCCCACAGATGTTCTGGAACTGTCCAGGGTGTTAATCACAAGTAACGTCCTCTGTGGTGTAAAAGAGCCTGGCGTTATTTCAACCTTCCCCAAACGTCTCTATAAGGCTGGTGTGTTTTTCTCATCCAGAGGCTAATGAGTTCATTAACACTTGAAACTGAAAGGGGCCCCTTAAAGTGTCTAAACTTGCGAGACAAAAGACAGAGCAATGTGTTTAAGTACTGGCATCACTCACCACTGTATAACACAGTATTTCTCTGCAATATTTTAGTTGTAAAAAAAACTAAGACTTGCCAATGCGAATGACTGGGATTTCTATTCACACTTGCCATTTCGGTTTCTTAATAATGTTAGGCTAATAGCCGAGTTTTGTCTCTTATTGCCATTTCAGCAATAAGGTGACATCATTTTTAAAGATTTGATTTTGCTTACCAAATAAAATTGATTTCAAATTCTAGTATGGATCTACATATTTTCAAAAAAATATCAACTGTGTGCTTCTTAAAGGAGCAATTTGTAAGATATGGCCAGACATTTAGTTTAAAAAATCAACAAAAAATGACTAACATTATCAACAGAGTGTAAAGTTAGCCAGCTCGGTCGGCGGAAGTCTTGAGTGCGCACGCACATCTGGCTAATCTTACAGCTGGGAAGTTGAGCCATTTTGGCTTCATGCGCCACTGAGCAGTTTTCATAGGAATGATTGTACAGATTTTAATGTATGCACCATACAGAGAGAAGGGAAGAGAGAGCACAGCAGAAATTAAATTGGTTCAGGTTTTAGTGCACCACTTATCAGATATAATGATTATTTTCTTGCAAACATTTAAATGAAACAATCATGTTGTTGTCTTCTTGCACAGCATCTGGATTTGAACTGTAAATTAATTTAATTGTCATTATAAATCCCTCTCAGCTGGATGATTTATATTGACTGGAGTCCATCCATTGGTGAGTGCAATCAAAAGATTAATTTCTTTTTTTTTTTTCTGGAAAAAATACTGGGAAATATTTAATAGGCAACCTGTTTGCCATGACACGCCACTTCTGGTACATCAAGAAGTGGTGTTTGGCATGACCTCCATCCAGCAATTAATTTAGCCTTCCGTTGCCTTCACAGTGAGTTGGGGTATGACCACATTTCCAGCTGCCATGACGTCTGTCCCCTATGTTCCCTAAATCAGTCTTTGTCTTTTGTTGAACACTTCATTCAATCTCACCACGAACTAAATAAAACTCACCAACAGTCTCGGTGTATCTTTCCACAATCACCCCAGGTCTGGTCGAAATAAATCCTCAATTCACTGAGTAAGATGTGTAGCTTCTCACCCGCTTGCACGACTCTCCCGTCCCCGCCTGGCGCGTCTTGTCGTTCCTGAAGTCATAGTCTTGGTCAGAGCCGCTATACACCTTTGAACTGTATCCCCTGTTGTGAAACTGACCTCAGTCAGTCTAAGAGGCTGTGTTCAGTCACGTTAACTCACGTCAGGACGCCAAATCCCTGTGTTCCGTCAGCTTGTTAGCTAACGGCAGCTAGCTATAGTCAAGGATAGGTAGCAAGAAACAGCAGTTGCTTGATACTCCGGTGTTTTCTGAGCTACCTTCGAATTCTGGTCATATTCTACAAATTATATCAATCATTATGAGAGACTAACTAGAATATTTCCCTTTGCTGTAAAGATATTTGAAGCGTTCTGGAGCACAAAGTCTATAAAAAACATGTCATGGACGGGATGAGATGATGAACACTGTTGTAAGTCTATTAAGGCTAGGCCATGCTGTACTGTTTCACTGTTGTGCCAATCATCAAAGAGAATTTGGCCTGTAGCTCTGACAAGAAACATCCAAATAAATGATCTTAGTTTCCATGTTTAGAACTGGATAATTGGCTTGTAGAGTTAGCCAGTTGAAAGACCCGAGCAGCTGTGAGATTTATGTGGAACTGCAGCTTCACAATACTGCTTGACTAGTAACAGACAAGAAAATAACCAAAGACCGGAGTTAAAAGGTTTTATATGAAATCCCTAATGGCTTGGCCTGATGGAGTCAGCACAAGGACATCGGATTGCCTTGCGTGACTCTACAAAATTGCTGTCAGTTATGTAACACCCACCCCTCCGTTAGCTTGAACGACAACCAGAAGCCACAGGTCTGATGCTCACCACCGTTCTGTGAGCCATGCCTGGAAAGCTGTTCTCATTAGAGTTGAGGTCCGATTTAGGGAACATTGAGGACAGGCGTCATGGCAGTTGGAAATGTGGTCATACCCCAACTCACCGTGCAGGCAACAGAAGGCTAAATGGATCTGCAGAGATATGCAGAGAGAGTTCCACGTGTAGCAGTGTTTCTCCTATGAATTGATTTGGATCAGAAAAGGGACAAACTTTTGATGGAATCAGGGTGAAATATCCGACTTACATCGCCACTAAATGTTGTACTTAAGTTGGGGGAGGGGGGCATCTGACCACACAACGCTCACGAAACTCGGGCAGTGCTGATCAAATATGAAGAAAGATACTGTTACTGCATGGCACATTTCTCGCCTCAAATGTTTACAGAAACATATTTTAGTGTGCTGTTTAGCTATTATATAACAAAGTTATAGCATGATGAAAACCGATGGGGGGAAGGACAGAGAGTGATTTGCTCACATGTACGCTCACATGCATGTACACATGCAGCCGCTGAAAGAACACGAAACTCGGGCAGTGCTGATCAAACATGAATCAAGATACTGTTACTGCATGGCGAGGGTGACATCATTCTCTTACTGGAACGCCATTACTATATTTCTACATAGCAAACAGGGGTGCATTGGATCACAAAACTCACGGTTAGTATCGTGGTTTTGAGGAATGGGTTGGATAATTCTTAGGATACTTTGGCATTCATGTAGCCACCTAAAGATCTCTTGCCACCACAACCCTAACCCAACCATGGGGGGCAATCCCTTCGAATCAATTCCGTAACACCACTTTTACCAAATAATTGTTTGCTGCTATTTTAATGTTCAAAATTCCCTATATTTAACCGGTAACCATATGTGGACACTGATCCAATTGGCCAAAACCATCTTCTGTACCAGCTGCGGCACACGCATATTTTTAACCTTTACAATGCATTTGCAAGGTGTTAACTACTCACATCATGGACGCGCTCAGATTTTATATGACAGTTTAGTTGCAAGTGAAAATGAGTTGTGCTATTTTACAACTACAACTGCAGTTTATTGCCCACAAGATAAATCACAGCAGCATGCATCCACTTGAAAGTCTGCTGTGGTGCATGTCTTGCACATTTCCGCCCATCATCAAACTGTTGAAACTATCAACGCTCAATAACTCTTTTTATAAGAGAGCATGTAGATGGATCAGATGCATCTGTAGATATTTAAAAGCTTCAACTTGTCAATATGTTGTCATCATCTGCTGACAGAACATGCAGGGTGCCCTGAAATGCACGCAGTCAGAACAAAGAATACAGGTGTCGGGATAGCTACATCAAGCTTATTTAAGCCTTGGCAGGAGACTTTGTTGGTGTTTCCTGCTGAAGTGGAGGCTTATAGTCATCTTTGACTGACACATTTTTCACCCTGAAGAACATCTTGAGTCCTCTCTTCGGTCCCACTTATACGATGATCTCGCCGGTTATTTCTTCCTCAATTTACAGCAGTGTCAAGACATTTATAGCTAATTTTAACATAACTGTATTTTTTGATTTTCAGATGTTCCTTTGGATTCAGAGTAGAGAAACAAATCCTGCCTATTGCAATCCCAAAGGTCACACATTAACAACAGCACAATATGACTCACAGAGATAAACAGAGCAATAAAAAATGGGTAATGTCATCTTTTAAGTTGTTTATTGAAGCTGACATGGGATGATTAGTGAGCGGGTAGCTTTTGCCAGAGCACAATGTGTTCCTTCACCATCTGGTATAAAACAACTCTCGGGAAAAACATTTTGCTTTGATATATGATTGTTATCTTTATTTCTAAAGGGGACATAAAGTAATATTGAAAGTGATAATTTTTAGCTACACAGGGGTTGTGGGAATGGACTGTTGGCCTGTTAGTCAGCAACTTTAGCTCAAGCCATGATTTTTGTACAGATATTCATGATCCCCAAAGGATAAATCCCAATGACTTTGATGATCTCCTGATTTTTTATATACCTCCACCTGCAGGGCAAAGTTTTCCCCTGTAGTGATGTATCTCAACATGTAAGACATATTGGCACCACATTTTGTTGACATTTCCCAGATGATGTAATACTCTGACGTTTCTTCTCTTACCACCATGTTGACATTTCTGGTTTAAAGTGAAACCAACATTTCAACAAAGATTGGATGGACTACCCTGTAATTTGGTATAAACATTCATGCCCCATTTTACCATAAATTGAAATAACTTTGGTAATCCCAAGACTTTTTATTCAGCTGCATCATCTGGTTGAAATTTTAAATTTGCCTCCACATTTGGTAATAACCCAAACCTTCAACACCAACAACCCCACACCACAGCAGTTTGTGAAATAGGGTTGGAATTTAATTTATAACATTTTCTGTACATGATAACAAATCCTTAAGATTACATTTTCATCAGTATTTCACAAACTGATTTTTATTCATATACAAGCAAAATCAGATCTTTGCCTAACTTTAACCAAAGTGAATCTAATGGACACAATTTAGTGAGTGAGAATATACTTCCCTAACCTAAAGGTATAATTTGTAAGAAGTGGACAGAATTCAAAGGTAGCTCTAACCTAACTATAGTTGACAGCTGGACTGACACTCAAAATAATGTATCCACCGTTTTACAGACGCTTCTTTCACAATGGGTGTATTGTTGTTTTCTCTTCCGTTACGACTGTCAGTGACGTACAACGTAACGCTTCAGATAAGAAAATCACAGACGGGATGCCAAGTGGGAATGGGGTCAATAGGTGACTTTTAGCAGGTTGACCCACGTTTAAAAAAACCCATGTAGACCCGCTTATTTTGCTATTATCAGCATTTGATCCTAGGATTAAGCCAAACAAACCCCTATGTCTAAACACAGTCTCATGGCAGTCGACTCAAAGGGAGATTCATGGCTGTGACATCCATGTGGCCAAGAAGGTCGGTGTAGCCTAAATTCCATCATCTGTGTCCGTGAAGGTGTAGCGCCATCAGTACACACTCTGTTCTGTTCTGTATACACAGACTCCCACTGACCACATGTTCGTGTCCGTGCTGAACAAAGCTTTACGGCACCAATCACACACTTATTCTTCACGTAAAAGATAACAATTTAAATAGCTGTTAGTTGTTGTATTTTTACATAGAGATCTTAAAAGAAACATTTAGATGAAAAATGCACCTTTTATTGTTTCTGTACTGTGTGTCAAGTCATAGGATCCTCTGAAACAGGTTTTGGGCTGAAGGAAACAGTTTAATATTTCTTCATTTCTAAACTCAGCTGTTAATCATAGCAAACACTTCCCGAATTCACGCTTTGTTGATAATGTAGTGATAAGAGATGAATAATAGTGATGTGGAAACGACCCCGCTCGTGTTGACTGCAGCTGTGACTCACACTTATTCATTTCTCAGATGTGGGGTGTAAACCCAAATTTGGGTTAAATTGCTCCTCTATTACGGGGTAATTTTACCCTTCCTGTGTACTCATTTGTTCCCTGTGCCCACTGATCATCACTGATAACTGAGTTCTGTCCGTCAAACTGCTTCAAGATTTTTTGAATGGGACTGAGACCTACAGTTCAGCAGTGGTTCTTCTTTGTCGAGCCAAACTTAAAAGTTACAATTATTTATACCAAATAGCACAAATGCCTTTTAAACCAGTACAGGATTCTTAATACACCATGAAATTATATTGTTCTTTCTTGTATTAACATAATGCAGTAAGTTCCATGTTCTGGAAAACCGTTTCCAATCCCATGTTTTCTTTCTGCGGTGAAGCAATTCATTTTAGGACCTCTAATTCACAATAAAATGTCTTCGAAAGTACTTTTGTCTCGGTTTGCAATCCAAGTGGGAACAAGTTTCTTACTCTGTGCTTGAAATAGCGATCACGTCTTTGAGAAGGTCTCCATGCAATTTACCTGCCTGTTGCATATACTTGACAACTTGTTAGGATTGGAAAGGCCGTTGAAAACACACTCCAAAGTAAACACATTTTTGTTAAGTTAAATCCTTTTTCCTAGTTGAGCCAGGAACAGATGTCCAATCTGGCTGATGAATCGGAACCATCTGAAACAACCCTTTTAGTCTCGGTTCAATAAATATACCTTATAACACATTTACAGGGGAAACACGTGAAGTCACAACAAAGGCATTGCTTTCGTGGTACCTGTAACCTGTAGAGTTATTATGGGATATAGTTATCGCCTATTTGTAAATATTTCTTCTTCTTGTTATAATTATCGTGTATATAATCCTTTTAAAACTTTTGCTCAGCTCGATAGAAACACCTTCTATCATGTGTTCAGAATAGTGAGAGACATTTCCGAAGATCTCCAGTGACACCGCTACAGAAAACATGCTTGTAATGGCCTCATAACAGGATTTTCTCGCCAACTGTTAAGCAAGAACAGAACTTCGAGAGTGGTGGTGGTGTCTCCTCGGGCGATGGAAGGAGACAGGAGTTCTTGTCTGCCTTTTATTTGACATGGTTCTCCCTCTTTGGAGCTGTTGACTCGTGCCTTCTCTCTGCTGAGCAGGTGTCAGACGTGTCAAACAGACATTTTAGTTCACAGTGTACATTCTGTGTCAATGATTTACGTCTATCAAATCAAATCAAATCAATTTTAATTTTTAATAGATGTCGTATGTACAGAACAGAACAACAAAATCACAATTTACAAATTGCATTGACAGAATATCTGATTAAATATATATAATATATATAAAGTGTTTGGCTCCAAGAGGACGACTGAGCAGGCTGGGGGATCGCCAAGTGGTGCCCGAGCCACACGACCTCCTCTCCACCATGGTGACCTGGAAGAGGGCAGGCCCCATAAGATAATTAGCAATAAAAATAATAATAATAATAATAATAATCTACAGCTTCTCCCAACAGTCAGAGAGGAGATACTGTATGTGACTAAGTAGTCATGTCTTTTTTTTATTAGGCAGTCTTAATAAAGCAGATGGGTCAGATGCAACAAGACAGAATGATTTATTTTATTTGAACTTTTACCAGCTGTACATTTGAACGTGTTAGTATGTACATGTGCATGTTTTGATGAGAGATAAATCATCCATATGCTGCAGACTCTCTTTGAACATGCACGTGTCTCTCGCTCAAAAGACCTTTAGTAGCAGGAGTCATTAATGGGACTTGTTTCCCATCTGTACAAGCAAAACATAAGAGGAGCTGCGTGTTGGAAGTCTGAATGTGCTAGTAATTTAGTGTGTCACTGTGCAGTAAACACCATGATTCAAAACCATATGACCCCCAACTGCTCAGAAATCAGAAACGATCACACATCTACTGCAGACATATGCACCCCAATGGCCCTGTAATAAACACGCCACATTTGTCCTAACAACTCCTAATTGACCCTCAAAGAATGACTTTGATTTGATTTATATGTGAGTTTGTAAGTACGCGGGAAGTAAAAGAAAAGAGGAAAATCTCTGACAAGATTCGGTTTCCCCCAAAGGGCTTAAGAGTCAGTTAAGCTCTACAAATTGCTCACAGCCCAATAATTGAGCTCAAGTCCTGCAGTAGGAGACAGACCCTATGGAGGATCAAATAACTGATTACTTAGGAAAAGAAAGTGAGGGTGCCAGTGAAGACTTGTTGAGGAACCAAAGGATCAGTTTGTATCAAAAGATATGGCACACAATGGAAATTCCTCTAAATCAAATTTCTCTGTGTGTGTGAGAGATGACA